>NC_136831.1:10038085-10722467 GCF_951394365.1 Tetrao urogallus | reverse complement strand
TGAATCGCTCCGGAGCGTTTGCACTCGCTGCCCGAGAAATCGCGCTTGAGCCCGGTTGCCGCTTCCAGCGCACAGCCGCGGTCTGCTCAGAAATAGCACTTTCCTTAGAAATAACGTTCACGTTTTCTCCATCAAATACATTACAATACAGAATGTGTCATATTCAGTTATAATTAGGACATTTTACTCCGTACGCCGTTCCGATGAGGCCATTCCATGGCCTCAAGGTCTGTCTTGGAGTGAGTGGCCCAAAACTGAACACACAGCTCATGTGGTGGCCTCACCAGGCAGACAATCACCTCCTTAGTCCCTCCTGAATGATCTTGCAACTCTCTAATGTCTACTATCTTTGTGTCTTCATATACTTGCCTGTGAATTATTCAGGCCCCTCTATGAATTCTGCGAAAAGCATCATCATAAACTGCAGAGCAAAGAAATCATTACGGCATAAAACTGCACTGTGATTAAACTAGAAACCTGGAATCAGATACATGGATCATCTCAAAGTAATGGTTCCTATTTATTTCTTTCCATGGAAACGAAAACTGATACAAAGGGCACAATAACACAGTTTGATAGAGAAAATTCTCAGCTACAAAGCCTTTTTTTTTCCAACGTAATCACTGTCATCAGCCAATTTGTGCAGACGAGCTGCTTGAGACACTCTTTATTTCACGGTGTGACAGCTGCGCATGGCCATCCCGAACGTGGCTTGCTTTTCACATTGCTGTTGCCACTGTTGAAATGCACTCCGTGTGCTCACATCCACTGTCTGGTCTCCATAAACCATATTCAGCAAGTGTTGATGAATATTAATGGATGCCATTTTTTCCATGCTGTGGAATTCCAATCCAAACCTTTGTTTGAATTTTGTTTGGATTTGGAGTGGTCACTCCACCATTACCTTCTCTTGGATTGGGAGGATAGGAAGCCCCAAGCACTGGGTTCCCAAGTAAGTTTCTGCATAAGGAACCAGCAATTAAACAGGCGCTGGTAAGCGTTCTTCTGCAGCACTGAAACGCAACAGTATGGCAGGTGCACACATTCTCAGCCTTCCTATCCATTTTCTCACTGCAGGCTCTCCAGCCAACAGCAGCAGCGGTGCTGCCCTCTTGTCCTTGCAAATCATAGCATCTCATCTGGAAGCGCTCCAGCTGTGGGGAGCTCTGCTGCTGCCTCCAGTCCTCCTGCCCTCGGGGTGACGTCCTCCCACAGCTGTCCCCTCCTGTTGAGATTGGGGATTCTGCAGCTCCATCCGCAGCCCGCTCCTCACTTAACGCTCCTGGAACGGCTGCTAGCCGTGGACTTCTGGGCTTCCAGGCTCTGCGAGCCCTGCTGCGGCAAATCCTTCCAGCACCGCTCCGCTTGCTGTCGCTGCTCCCAAGGCAGCTACAGAACCTTCTCACCCGGGTGCAAGTAGTGCTTTGGCCGCAACGACTGCCCTTGCCTCTGCACACAGCGCCGCATCTGCGCCTCCTGCATCCACACGGCATCAGAGCAGGGCAGTTACACACACCAAGGAGGGAACTAACGGCCGGAGAGCTGGAGCAGTTCAGAGCCAAGAAGTTCACGCTAGGAAAGGTCCTTCTGAAGCCACCACCAGCAGACCTTTTGTATGATAAGGATTTATGTTAATTATGAAGTTATATGCATTAATTAAATACAAATTAATACATTATATTATATTATTTACATATGCCTCAATTAAATAGAAATAAATATAGTACATTATTTACATATGTCTTACTTAAATAGAAATAAATATATTTTATTATATTATTTACAAAAGATATAAATAAAAGTTGTTCTGTGACTCTTCCAATAAACAATGTAGTGATGGAGCAGTGAGTTGGAATGCTTTTCTGTGACTTAAGTTCTCATTTAATCTCTTTAGTCTTTTGTATAATCAATGATGATCCAGGTGTTGTAAGTAAGAAACATACAAGAGAGTTTGGCTAAGCAGGTTATTTAACCAAAAAGAATAGGTAAAAGGCTTACCCTTATCCTGGGCTCACTGGAAAGCTCCAAAGGAGGGATCTCCAAAAGAGACCCTTCCCCACTGGCAGTCAGCTCTTCAATGGGGTCCAGGAGAGGTGCAGCCAGGCTCCATCCCTTCCAGCAGCACAGCGCATTGTCTTCACTGTGTTCCCAGGGCTGAGCAGCGCTCGCCTCAGGTGATCGACCAGAGGTTCAGGCTGTGATTCAGCAGCTCCCATACAGTCTTCACAGTAAGATACCTCGTGGTATCAGCATTTCCACTGCACCGGTCCTAAGCTCATAGATCTTGAGCACTGGCCAAGCAGGTGGCTTCTGCCAAATGCTTCTCCCACGGCTTTAATGTTCCTTCCCCCATTGCCTTCAACTTCATTTTCAACAACCCGCTGTACTGTTGGATTTTACCAGCAGCTGGTGCATGCAAGGGAATGTGAGATAAATCCAATCGATGCCAAGATCTTTGGCCCAAGTATTTGCAAGGGAACTTTCAAAATGCCGGCCCCCGTCTGACTCCATTCTCTCACTGCACAGAAGACCTAAAATATTCAATCCAGCAACTGTTTTGTGTGCACCTATATATCTATCTATCTATCTGCTACATCCCATTTCATCTTACCCATAAATCTTGTTAAGCACAAATGTAGAAAGCAGGGTTTTTGAGCTGTGCCCTTCCCCAGTTCACTTTTCTCACCTCAGACCCCCAGGTCTGTCCAAGAAGCATCTTTCATCAGCCCTGCCTAGAAAGTGCTGCCTGCTTTTGTATCACAGATTGACTAGTTGATGGTGAACTCCTGACTTCCTCATGCCTGGAACAACTCCATGGGCCTCCTCAGCCATCTGCCCCAACCCTGGATGCTGTTTGTCTCACAAACAGCACCCCTACCACCGCATGTTCTTTCTAGAGTTATGTTCCCCCATCTCTGACTAAGAGAGTGAATCTGCTCTGGATCTTCTCCAGGACTTTGTAGGCATTCTGAAAGTCATCTATGCCCTCGGATTTCTACTCAATATTCACAGTTCTGGATCTCGTTCAGGTAACAGATGGTGGACTCTGTTGCAGCAGCACTTGTGCATGTCCGTGTATCAGAAGGAGAGAAAAGGCAGCAAGCACTGCCAGCCTGCTGCCTGCAGGTGTATGCAGGACAGCCTCCTGCTGCTGCTTCCCATGGGGAGGGGAATGGATGCAACCAGGCTTCAGCCAGGGCCAGAAGTGGCAGCAGCACCAGCAGCATTCTTCTCGTGTTGCCTGCGTGCCTGTGCTCCAAAGCCCCCAGCTCTGTGGCAGGGACAGGGGCTGTGCCTGAGGGCAGGATGCGACTCACTGGTGGCCACCCAGAGAGGGGCCCTGGACAGCCAGCAGGTGATGCTGTGAGAAAGCAGTACAACAGAGGCACCTTATAGTCTGGGCCAAACAGTACAACAAACGCAACCATTCTAGAGCCACATAGGATGTGCCTAGAATAAAGATGCAGAGGGAAGGTCTTATCAGTTTGTTCGAATGGAAATGGAACAACAAAGTGCTCTTGTCTTCTGAGACCAGGAAACCAGAAATGTTGACAAGCCACAGAACGGCAGTACTAACCTTTTAACTCCAGTGCACTGCGAGATGTGATGGTGTGGAATACTGAACAAAAAACATAAAACCAGGACAAGAGAGTGTCCCGAGTGACCGAGGCTGCTTCCTGTGACGGAGTGCTGTGTAGCCATAGAGCCCCTTCACTAGTTGGGTGAGCACAGTTTTTCTTTCTATGATTACTGGTCTACCTGTGAATACTTGGCCTGCTATCTCCAAGAATCTGTCAGAAGCAGTTTTGCTTCTTTGTGAGCAGGGCACCTACATTAACTTTATGTTGTGTGTTCAAAGCTGGCCTACAGTGCTAGTCTGCAGCCATATGCCAAGCGCTCCGAAATCATTCGGGAAAACTTGTGCCAAGACATCTGAAGGCACTTCTCCAGAAAATACAGGTGGGCAAAGCACTCTGCATGTTATCTCTGCCTTTCATCTCTTACCCCGATTCCCTGAGAAGGAAACAAAGGTGCAGAGGCTGAAAGGGAAGCACAGGGCACTCTGGCAGTCCACCAGTAGGATGCATGAGGGACCGTGGCTGTGCAACATGCCCACAGAGCCACTTGTCTTGAACTCTGAAAACTACCTGCAAGTCTTTGACTGCAGTGACTCTGAATAGAGTGCTCACCCTTACTGCTGAGACACTAACAAGCATTTCACATAGTTACATTTAGTGCAGCTGGAGCAAAGGTTCACTCTAGCTTGAATACATGGAAAACAGAATTTGCTCCCAATTCCTCCTAGGGTAGCCATAATGGCTGCAGTCAAATAAATCAGCGATCTCTACTTGCTGCTGTCTTCCATCCCAAACATTTCACTGCGGGAGGCTAATCAGCTAAGACTACAGATGAGCCTTGAAGAAATTAGCTTAGGAGTTACTGTGCTGTGATCAAGTTACAAAACAAGAGGCTCTAATTCTTGGATTCCAAGTGCATGAAATTGCTATTCAGGGTGAAGAATGATCATTTAGTATACCAACCTACTTGCCTTTCATCTGTCTTCACCACAAGGCGTACAGAAATGCCATTAGAAATTGAGAGATTTCTCAGTTCATACTCAACCTCCTTTTGTAGGATAACAAATACTTAATTGCCACCTCTAGGTTAAGGTATATCGGGGTAGGAAGGGAAATGCTTGGGTATTTCTAATGAAACTTCAAACAGATGGGATTTCATTCACCTTCATAATTGGAAAACTTTCAGCAGAGTGAATAATTTTATCCTGCTTTTTTCCTGACCAGGTTTTACTGGTAACATTTTCTCGAAACCAAGGTTTAAATAAAATGACTAAAAATTAATGTGTTTAAGGTTGAAGAAAATAAACAGAGAAAACTTCTGAGTTTACCACCGAGTCTTCTGTCAAGACTAACTGCACTTCGTGAGGTTATGAGCAAACCCTTCCATGAGGCAAATACTGGGAGGAGGACTGTACCTCTCACACAAAGGAGTTACACCAAATTCCAGTATCTTCATTTTTCAAGGCAAGGGGGACTCTCAGAACTGACATTTCCAGACCAAGTCAGGGAACCTACTGATTAAACACTAATGCAAAATGTCCCTTCTCTGCTATCATCAAGGAGGGACAGCTATATTAAAAGGAGAGCATAATTCTGTTGATTGTTTTGTTGAGTTTCTCAAGGTTCTGACCTTACAGTTAGCAGTGAAATACTGAACTCTACTTGCAGTTGGTCCTGAGGTGAGAACAGAAAACACTAGATACAACAATTCAGTCATACTCAGCTTTGTACATGTGGAATTTTAATATATTCTTCGTATCCTTAAAAGATTTCTGTGTTCATGTGTATCTCCCACTCACACATCTACTCAAAGAAACCTTGAAGAGCATCTGTTTAATCACTGATATTCTGGGTAAACTAGCCAGCTTCATATACATTCTTTTCTTACAGGCAGCATACAACCCACCACTGACAGAAGAGTAGCTTCCAGCTGATGAGCTGAATCACCTGGTTGCCTCATTGGTCCTAGTACAGATCTGTAATTGTTGTCGTTGGCAATCTAGTAACATTAGTCTAGAGACTAATTATGCAAATGTTAAACTTGGAGAATTGGATGTCATGGGGCTCTCTGACTTCACATCCACGATATACACCTTTTAAACATTTCTGAAGTGCTTTCTTTTATGAGCATTTGTCTGTTTCATCTTACAGGTGAGAAGTCCAGATTTACTGTCAAATAGGTTCCACTACAGTGCACAGCTGTTCCTTGCACTGCCTTTTGGCCAGGATCTTGCATTCTCGGGGGACTCGGAGCAAAGTAATTTGTGTAAAACTAAGCAGATTAACATTTAACTCTCTTTCAGGAAAAGCCCCTGACCATGAGGCTTTCAGCTTTGCTCCTCTTGATGTTTCCTCACTATGAGCGTGAGACAACTCTGCGCTGAGCAGTTCATCAGCAGGATCTGCCTGGGGTGGAAGACCCTTTCCCAGTTCTGGGCCTATTTGAAGCTGACTTTTATTTCTTCTCTCCAAAGTCTCAAGACAAGACTGAATCCTGTGTTCCTGTATTGTCCTATACTGGTCAAGTGCTCTCATCACCTTATCCAACAGCACGGCCTTAAAAGGGCACAGAACTGTGCAGCAGTTCAGGACATACAGGACTGCTGAATGGGACAGGCAGCTCCAGAGACACCCCGACTTGTCGGTACCAGCAGCAGGAAGCAAGGAGCACCCTGCAGCACCTCAACTTTCATCAGGTGCCTTTATGTGGGGACCTGAGTCAAGTTCCTAGCTACCATGTGGACACCGACAGAAGGACACCTATGTTCAGGAAAGTAGTTGACTGGAAATTGAATCTCACTCTTCCTCTTCAATATTGCAGTCTTCTGTACAACGTTTTTATGAGAACAGAAAAAAATCTGTAGAGATATGATTGAATTGAAATTTGTCACCTTCGCCTGATCTTGAAGAGCACTTTCCAATTTGAAACATGAAGAAGGAAAGACAGTTCAATCACTACAACCTCCACTAGGTCTTTTTTATCTCAATCCATCAAATATTTCAAATCCCCTTTTACATCTTTGGTATTCACCCAATAGCTGATATTAAAATCCACCCCATCTTCATTCTCATTTTCATCTCTACAGATCAAAAGTATCTAAGATAATCGGTGTTCCTGAGCAGATCCCAAGCAGCAGCCCAAATACAAAGTGATGTAGAATAGAAAAAAGTAGAGGCAATAACTGTTTCTCCTGCTCTCAGAGAATCACCGAGGTTGGAAAAGACCTGCAAGATCATCACCAGCAGTTCTCACTAAACCACGTCCCTCAATACCAAATCCTTGAAACATTCCTTGAATGCCTCCAGGGTCGGTGACTCCAGCACCTCCTGGGAAGCCCATTCCAGTGCCTGACCACTCTTTCAGAGCAGCAGTATTTCCTAACGTCCAACGTGAATCTCCCCTGGTGCAGCTTGAGGCCATTTCCTCTGGTCGTCTCACTGCTTACATGGGAGAAGAGGCCGAGTCCAGCTCACTGCAACTTCCCTTCAGGTAGTTAGAGAGAGCTGTAAGGTCTCCCCTGAGCCTCCTCTTCAGCAGATCAAACAATCCCAGCTCCCTCAGCCAAGCTGATAACAGCCTACACCACTCTGTCAAAGGGAGGAGCTGCACAATATCATAGCAGGTTTAAATTACCCCGATAGGCAGGAAGGTAAATATTAAAACTAAAGTCCAGCTGGATCAAAATAACCAAACATATGATTTTCAATAATACAAATTGTAATTTCATGATTAGGGAGTCACAAACTTCATGGAAATCAGAAACTAGGAGGATTCACCTCTTCAATAGATTTTACTAACGGTGTTTTATCGTGAAGTTCTGCACTGATATCTCAGGTCTCCTATAAAGCTGCAAGTAAATCTGCCCCTCCAGCAAGTCTGCTACCTTGAACACATCCCATATCACAGTGCATTTGAGAAGAGTGACAACTGCTAACTCTTCTTGTACTCCTGTTTGTGCCTTTACCCTGGAGGTCTCCCTTTAAGCAGTAAGCAAACGCTGTCATTGCTTCAGCTGTGTGATGAGATCAATGTCTGAAGCAGCCTGTCTGACAGTGAATCTCTGCTTTGAGGAAGAAGGTCAGATATTACATGGACTTCTTCATCATTCACATCTGTCACTTTTATCTCAATCTGTGTGTAACTGCCTTATTTTGTAGGCTTTTTTTCCCAGCTGCCAAGTTCAAGTCTTTTGCTTCTGCCTTGCCACACATTCCACTGGAGCCACAGATAGGTACAAGATGGGCACCTTATCAGATGTTCCCCCAGACAACAGAGGAGAAGCAGCCAGCACAGCTGCTTCTTCCACGTGGCATTTCTTATCCCCCTTACAGTTCAGTAACAAAGGAACAACTTCAGCTGGAGGTGAAGTGCTTTCTGAAAAGGCATGCTGCTTTGGAAAGAGTACAGCCATACTGCCACATTACGGAGTACAGGATGAACCAAAGATAGCATACACTACAATTCACACTGAGATGTACTAAATAGGGAATTTTTTAGGTGGCTTTCTTAGAGTGACTTCCAGCTTGAGGCAAGGCAAAAATAAGAGATGCATGAAATGAATATATAACAAGCATTTCAAGTTAAAAGAGAAAAAAGAGCATGGCTCAGATAAGGTCATTTGCAATAGCTTAACAGCTTTTGGAATAATATTCCATGGTGATGATGAAAGACAGATGGAATCTGTGACTCTGATAAATCTTCAGCACATAGAGATGAGCAAGGACTACATGAAAATCTTTCAAAATGGAAAGACTCACTGGTATGCCCTAACCTTTGTCAGCTGCTCCCTTTTAACTATATGCTGATGATCACAAAGACAATTGCCACAGTCTGTTTCAGGCAATGAGTAAATCCATGGAGAATACTCAGTTCTGCAGCGCTGCCTGTCTTGTGACTTTTTTGGCAAAAAAGGCCCGTGGCTGAATGGTGCCTTCAGCACCATACCTGACATTTCCCACGCGAGCCTTGAAAGGAACATGTGTTCTATCATCTTCTTCTCCCTACATGGAACATTCCTTCTTAGCCCAGGTTTTTGATTCAACAGAAGGGGAATGCAAGCTCATCAAATATATGCCTGTAGTATGTGCGGGTACAGCTCTCCTGAGTTCTGAAAAACCACATCTTTCTTCTGCTAAAGGTGGATTTGGCACGCAAATTTGCCCAGAGAATACCAGCTTCTGTCTTTTCCTTCATCATTCTATTCCATTTAGTCAGAGTTGCAGCCAAACAGAGAATGCCACGAGCACTGCTACAAACACCTCCAATGAACTATAACTAGGCAGAAAGAAGATCTGAACTTTAGACTAAGGATGACAGCCCTACCGTTCCTGCCTGAGTTGGTAGCCCCATTATCTGGAAGCAGTTGTGAAGTGAGCACACACATGCACACACAGCTCCAGAAATCAGATTTCCTGCACCATGAACGGACCCCTTTCAATGGTCATTGTTTTCTCAGAACTTGCAACTTTCCACGCTGCAACAAAACATCATCCTTCAACCCAGCAGAGATCTGGGTTGCTTCCTTTATTTTTTGAAAGTGACAGTTGTTATGAGATAAGCAGAGGCCAAGGGGGGAAATTGGGCATAGTGCAGTCCCAGACGCACATGCAGACTGGGAGAACTCCTTGAGAGCAACCCTACTGAGAAGGACTTAGGGGTCCTGGTAGATGGAAAAGAAAACCTGAGCCAGCAATTCGTACTTAAGGCCTGGAAGGCCAACAGTATCTTGGGCTGCATCAAAAGTGAGATGGCCAGCAGTGCAAGGAAGGTGATTGTTCCCCCCATTTTGTCCTTGTGTGGTCCCATCTGGAGTATTGTCTTCAGGCCTGAGACCCTCCACAAAGAGCAGATGTAGAGCTTCTGAAATGGGTCCAGAGGAGGGCCATGAAGGCAATCAGAGGGATGGAGCACCACTCCTACAAAGAAAGGCTGAGGGAGCTTGGCTTGTTCAACCCGGAGAAGAAAAGGTTGAGGGCAGACTTCGTTGTGGCCTTCCAATACTTACATGGAGCTTATTAGCAGGAGTGGAAGTCAAATTTCACATGGATGAAGAGTGATAGAGCAATGGGGAACCGTTTTAAACTAAAAGAAGGGAGGTTCATATTAGATGTCAGGGAACTATTTCATGGAGAGAGTGGTGAGCTGCTGGAACAGGCTGCCCAGAAAAGTTGTAATTCGTATCACTTTTTTGGTTGTACATTGTATGGGAACTGCTGAATCACGGCCTGAACCTCTGGTTGATCATCTGAGGCGAGTAATGAGCCAGCCACGGGAACACAGGTGAAGGCAATTCAGCTGTGCTGCCGGAAGGGATGGAGCCTGGCTCCACCTCTCCGAGGCCCATTTAAGAGCTGACTGCCAGTGGATCTTTCTCTTCTGGAGATCCATTCCACTGGAGTTTCATAAGCAAGCCCAGTATGTCGGTAAGACTTCTGTCTTTTCTGCTTTGGTGTAATAACTGCGTAGCCAAGCCCTTTGGTACATTTCATAGCTATAGCATCTGTACTTTCATTGATTGTACATATGTACATCAGTGAAAAATTATTGTCAGAGGTGAAGCACCGGAAGAGTAATATTTCATCAAAAATTGCTGATGAACACCTTGAGAACTCACTAGGAGTGGCAACCGCTGCTATTGAACAAACCTGATGTATCAATTTCACAAAAGCAAGGTCTAAGATCCCACTAGTTTTTGTTGCTCCCTGTTTTTCATGTTTTTACAAAAATATGTAAAACATGCATTTTATTATAGATTTATATGCAGCCCATGACAATTCCCGTTACTCTGTGCAGCCCAGCTAAGCCAAAATGTTGGACAACCATGCTCTAGGTTAATAAAGGACAATGAGAAAACCCTTATCTTAGAATGAACAAATAGTGTTGTAAAGTATGGAAACTGTATATGTTTTTTTTTTCTTTCTTTTCTTTTTTTTCTTTTTACATATACTGTAAAAAAGCAGTTTACAGTGTGTATCTAATTACTGGCCAAAGGGAATAGAATCTTGTATGTACCACGTGAGAACTCATCTAAAACGTGAAAAGAACTTCCCAGAGGATAAACTAGTGAAAAAAAATTATAATAATTATCTTTTGCAAAGGGAAAAAAGCATGAAAAGTCTCTGTCCTACATATCGTAAATGTGCTGCCCACCTGTGTCCCAGTTTTTGCACATAAGGTAACCTCTAGCTTTAACTTTGAATCCTGTGTATTCTGAACTACAGTCAAAGTCTCAACCAGTTGTAGAGCAAACGAAAGTAATGACAGAGCCTTTATTTGAGAAATAGGTGCCCTAGGAAAAGATATCCAAGAGGAATTAACTCACCCCTCCTGGTAACAGTTTAGAGAAAAGGATGAGCGGAGGAATGTGACCCTATCTCGTTTGTACCATCGGGCTGCAGCAGAGAATGGCAGGGGGAATGGGGACCTGTGCAGACTCAGATGGGACGTGAAATATCATGGAGACAGAGGGGTGGCTCTCAACCCCCCGTGCTCACTCCAGACACTCATGTACTCGTGAAGCTCACCCACTGGTTCAGGCTGAGACCTTGAAATTCCACTACAACACTTAAATATGAAAACACTGGCAGTGTTCTTGAACAGAAAAATTAGTAAGATTTCTTTATTGAATTTCAGTACAGGATCTGTTCTTCTAGTTCAAAGGCATGATCCTTTGTCATTTGCTTGTGGCAGAACAGAACTCCTGGGAGAACCATCTCAATAGCAAGAAGCAGATCAGATGAGGGAGAATCAATGACAGGCACCACTGGTCCTGCAAATTCCATTTTGTTAAGAGAAAGGAAAATTGGCTGTGGCAAAACAAAAACAACAAATTTTTTAAGGAAAAGAGAATTTGTGAAAATACAGATACCGATCTCTTTGATTGGAACTGGATGTCAGCATACTGTAAACAATTGTGAGACAAGTCATGCTGATTATCTCAAAATGTAAAGGGAGGTTGAATGAATATAGAATTCTCCTCCATTGCTCAGTTCTAACAGGAAGTTAGAAGGGCTTTGAAAATAAGGTGTGATTAAAGCCTACTTCCTGTCTCAGAATCCATACCAGTGCACCAGAAATGTCAGCACCATTTCAATAATTGTAGAATTACTTCCTCTTCACATAATTAGAGCATAACTATCTGTGCATAAATGATTCTGTGACCTGAGCTAGTTTTGAATCTAGCACTTCTCCACGGCTACAACAGTGTGTGCTGTTTTTTATATAGTTTTGAATTAAATTGAAACTCCTAAGTTGCAAGTCCATTTTTCTTGCTACTTTTTGTAGACTGATGTTTCTGAAAGAGTTGGCATATATTCAGCTATCAGAAATGGAAGTAAATGTCAAAGGAAGCTAGTAGTACTGACGACTGCAAGACTGAAATGTTCACCACTGCATGGAAGTTCCCTGACAGCAACAGAAAACCAAGCCTTATGAATATGCAGTTCCTGTGCCACTCTTAAATGATGGTGGTATTTGAAAAGTTCTAGCCTGACTTTAAGATGTTACGGGTTTCATTAGGATAATTTACAATGTAGGTGCCAAAAATTGTCTCCACATTAAGCTACCTCTTAATCTGTTTTCCACAAATTTTTTTTCTTTGCTGTAGGCATCACAGGTGAGACTGAATTGGGAAGTAAAAGGGCTGCTACTTTGGATCCTCAACCAACTCCTGGGGAGAAAAATACAGGACAACATCTGCAGGTTCCTTCTGCATCTGCCTGGGACACTGGCAGCAGTGCTGAAGACACTCAGACAGCAGTTAAAATTCAAAACATGAAAGTACGAATGAAGTCTTTACAAAAGTTTTTGTCACTAAATTCAGAGAATTATTCTCAAACCTCTATGACAAGAATATTTTCACTTTGTGATGAATAAAACATGCAGCAATCACTGACCCCTTTCACTGTGCCTCAGGTCTTTTCTAACACTGTAAGTGAGGCACAGATCTTATATTTCTCAGGAAGAGAAAGGAGTTACAGCTGTATCCAAACCTAGAAAAGGCTTTGGCTAGTAAAATTCCTCCTACCATATATGTGTGGATTAATAGATTTCAGAGAGAGATTTTAAAGAAAAACAGTATATTTTATGGAATGGTACTACTTCAAGAGTATATCAGTCACTTTAGTCAGCTGTAGTGTCACACCATAGGTAAAAACAAAGACCCATCTGCAGAGCAAAATCGAGATTAAGTGAAAAAGTTTATTGGATTGTTTTAATACTGAAATTCCATTTAGCTTTTAGTTGTTTATAAAATACTTCAGTTAATCATGTTTGAAATATGATATTTCTACAGAAGGATGCAGAAGTGAATAAGCTTGAAACGTCACTGAGGGAGATGACAAAATGTCGGGACGACCTCAAAGAAGCAAATGAATCCTTAAGAAAACAGGCAAGAGGAATTATTTCGTACAATCAGTTACTGTGTCAGTCTGAGTTAACACTGCTAATTATCTGAACAGCATGTTTGCAAAAATTGATGATTTGGTTTCTCCAATACAGGGATGGTGTGATTGCGTATAAATACTCTCACCCTCTCTGTTTCTGAATTCTTTAGGCATTTTTGGAGTGTGTTCTTTTTTGTCACTTCTTTATGAAAAGAGTAGCGCAGTTGTTTATTAAATCACTTTGCTGCTCAGCAACTCTGATTTCAGAGTGTTGTTTACAGAAAAAAAAAAAAAAAAAGTGTTTTCCATTCACTGATATTTTAGTATTTTTCAATTCTTTCAGTTAAATGATGAGATTGTAGAGAAGAAGTAATTGAATGAACAAAAAAAGGACAAAAGAAGTTTGTCTCAGCTATCTGGAAGTAAGGTTTTTTTTTCTTATTTTGCATGCTTCCTTTGTAGGCAACAAGTAAAATAGAATTCACAGTTCTTTTTTGTTGTAGTGGAAACATCAGTTTATAATGGCAGAGATGTATAAGGATACCTGTGAAGTGGCACAACAGATGACACCTTTCATGCAGGAAGAAGTGAGGGCAGCATCAAAAGGGGATAAGGTAAGAATTGGGCAAGGTGAAAAAATCACTCACAAAAGCCATTCAGCAGTGGAACCTTCTCCATACAGCTGTTGAAATAAGAAAACGTAGCTGCTACTTTTTTTCATTCTAATAGTTAATTAGTTACTGTGGGCCGCACTCAGTGTGGGTGGAACGTGGGCTAAGGTGTTGTGAGCTGGGCTGGGATTGTGTGGAGGTTTGCAACAGTTACAGAAAGAATAGAGGAGGGCAGATATTAAATGGAAAGAATAAAGCTTGTTGCTAAAATTGTCCTTGGAATTTTATATTGTGTATCTACTTTTTATTTGTTTCCTGTGTTTTCCTCTCACCTTCTCTCTCATCTGTCAAAATTAGTCTCTGCTTATACTCCTCCTTTGTGGTTATCCATGCTGCTGTCTAGTTTGCTTACAAGAGAAGATCTCTACTAACTAAACAAGTTCACAGGAGAGCTCCCTGCTGCCCTTGGCACAAAGACAGGTCCATGCAGGTTGTAGCATGGTCACCCGCACCAGTGGGAGCTGTCTGCAGACTCCTTTTTAACAAGGAGCTGCCTGTATTTCTCCAATAGCCAGTGGGGGCTTCTCAATCCCTGGATACAAGGCCCAGCAGAGCAGGCACGGCCTGTTCCACATTACTGTTTCTGCAGAGATAATGTCTTCTATGGGCTCTCGGTAACTTCTGTCCTGAGCTTTGTCTCACTAACCATTAAATGATGTAGGTTTTGTCAGAACTAATGTGCTCTGGCGTGCATGTCTGTCTGCTACTGTTTTGGTTTAGAAGATCATCAAGGTGAAAGCTGAAATAATTGATGATGTGAATATATTACAGCTACCACCGAACTCTGAAGTTTATGGGCTCCTGACTGTCCTTATGGATTGGATCTTAGATGAGCTCCTTAGCAAACTCAAGAAACGAGAAGAAAGAGAGGACGGCCAGAAACCTCAGTGTAGCGTAAGAACCTACATCCAGGAAAGTGTTTGAAGGTAAAGGGACTTGAGTTTGCTCTGGTTCATGTGTTTTCAGATTCACGTATATACTGACTGATTTTATTGTGAGAGTAGAAAAGGTCAGCCTGTTTTGTATAGACCTGGGATAGAGCAATGAAAGCAGAATGACAGTTACTAAGTCAGTATTAATCCCAGCAGTCAGATGGAATGGCTGCATTGTCGCTTATAAAACAGAGCCGTCGTTTTGAAGGAGAAGTGTCGTGTTCAGTCTCAACTTGCAAGTTTCAGCCTGTCTTTTATTACCTGTGGTTTATGCCAGCTGGTGATTTATCTTGTATGTTGTGTGTAACACTGTATAGAATTCATGTTTTCCTACAGAGATTCTCACACCTAATTAAAAATGTTTTAATGTCTACGTTGGATGTCAAAGTTTCAGATAATGACTCATAACAGATGATGCTATGCACTACTGAAAGCCCTTCCTTCCATCTCTCTGGGGATAACAAGGCTTGGAAACCAATGTGGTATTCAGGAGTTCTTTATTGCTTTCCTTCATTCTGTGCAGAGTTTGTAGGTACTGGCATTGGCCTTGATAGTTGAGTTCACACACCGTACCTCTGCTTTGCATGCAAACCTGAGTAAAACTTAAAATCTAAGTAAGGAGGTAATTCTTTTATCTCTAGAGGACCTGACCAGTGAGTGTTTGCACATGCAATCTGACAAACTTCAGGAGTAATTTGAGATCTTGGTTTGGTTTGTTTGGGTTTGGTTTTTGGAGTCTTGTTTTCACTTGTAGACTGCTCACATGCTAAGCTGATATTCTGCATGTAACTTCGCTTTGGGTGTTTTTACAGCTTCTGCCTGTGGCTGCGGAGCAGCTCCAGTGCATGCCGTTTGTGAATCCTAAACAGCACATGCCCCTGATGAGACTGATACACTGGTTTGTAAGGCAGCTAGACAATGATACTAAGGTAAATTCTCTGCAGATATTCAGGCATTTTGTATTTTAAGTACACATAGAAAGTGGACATTTTCAAGGTGTATGTATAATAGAAACCTGGCTGTCTTTGCTAAACATCAATTTGTAACAGAGAAATGGAAAAGTATGGCAAAAAAAACTTCTCATAAATAGAACTTTCTGAGATCATTTTATTGATTTTTGCGCAGTTGTCATGGTTCTATGTTTTTCTGTTTTTGTTTTTTATTTTTGGGTTTCAGTATTCCACATCAAAACATCATGTAGTGTACGGGGCATTAAAGTGTCACTGCCCCAATTCCAAGTACCTATCCCTGTACATTACAGCAGTCACGGGATCTGGCCCTTCCGGGTGGGGGGGGGGGGGCGCTCTCTTGCTGCCTTGCAGTGGGTGCTGGAGGGTGCTTTCCTAGCTGTTCCAAGCTTTTCAGGTTTGAATCGGTCCCGGGAACTCTCTCTCTCTCATCTTGTCTGATTTATTAATCTCAATTTCAATTAAATTGTATATATTGTGTTATCTTGTATTCCGATATTATAGTAAAATAAGTTTTCCTCCATAGATTGTTGCTGCTGCTCTTTTCCTCCCTTCCTTCCTTCCCATTTTTTGTTGGACTGGGGTGGGGGGGAGGAGGGCAGAGGCCTGTCGCCCCTGTCACGGACATAGATTGATCTGATCAACTCCGTGACAACAGTCTATGAAAACATATTTTTACGTACATATGCAATCGCTGTTGCAGTAGTGTCTAAGCATCTCAGGAAATACATTTTTATAAATGTGCTTAGCAGAGTTGGCAGTTAGGAAAGGAAACACATTTTTGTTCACTTCATGTGTGAGATTAGCTGAAATTGATGGCAAAGTGTGGCAGAGCAGCATGGGAACTTTGGCTTTGTCCTCTGCTTAATGTCCCACTGAATTCATTGTTTTTCTTGACAAGGAGAAGCTATTTTAAATGATCACAGTGTAAAGCTTGACTCTGAAGTAATATTTCTGCACAGTTTGTGATGAAAATTTGAATTACTGTACCTTCCCTGAACGGCGTTCTGAACATTCATGTTTAGATCTGCAAACGCTTTTGCAGCTCGTGACTTCAGACATCTGCACAGGGCAGCATAGGTAGCACTGATTGAAATGGGGTTTCCTCTGCAAGCAGGGGCAGCTCAAATAAAGTCAGCATATCACGGGCCCTCTTTCCCTAGTCTCTTTGTGCAGTTAGTGTTGATAAGGCCCTGTGCTGATGGCATTCAGTTGCTTTTGTAATGCAAGCAGTATCTTCTGTGCAGATTTTGTTGTGACACACAATCGAACAATTTGGTATTTCACACGTAATCCGTAGGGGAACAGAGTAGATGGGAGCTTCATGTACTTTCATGTTTACATTCAACATGCACACTGTTTGATTCAGGACCCAACAGTGGCAGAAATGATTATGAGACTTGCTGAAGATATTTTCACAGGCATAAGGAATAATGGAGATGTGCACAGTTCTTCCAGCCGCTGTGCAAAGAGTGAATCAAAATCAGCACTCTTCTTTACAAGACCCTTGATGCCTATGAGGTTTCTGTCAACTATGGTTGTGCTTACAATAGAGACACCAGGTAAGCTCTGGGTTTTACTGAATCTTTTCATTATGATTCTATGATTCTGTGATTTTTTTGATCCCTTTTAGTTTTTCCTTTTAGTTTCTCTCATCTGTATTTTTTTTCCAGGCGTGTACCTGGACAAAGTCCAGCAGTTCCATGATACCATAGTGTCCGTGATGCTTTCCTAGTGAAGGGAGTTTCACTTGCATGATACTTCCTTGTACAGCCAAATGCACTGAAACAAATACGAACCTTGCTATTATTCATTTCATGTTGTAATTTCTGTGGCCATTGTAATACAATTTATTTTAATCAGAGAGATGGCCAAAGTGATAAAGGAGAACAGAGATGATGGTAATTGTTTCAAGCAGGTGCTACAGCAGTAGCCAAGATCATTAGTGCGTATAATGGTACAGCACTTCCTCTTATGTCAAGTGAAAAAAGTAGCACATTTCAACTGGTTCTAGAATATCACTGTGCTCTTTAAGCTGGTAGATTTTTCACCTTCCCTTGAAAGGCTGGTCAGCTGCAGTGCCAAGCATTTCTTTTCTGGTATAGTTAGCTATAATGTTCTACTTCTGCCGTTATAGATCCATGGACAGATAGATCACATAGATGTGTGGTGTTCATGGGTACGTCTGAGAAAACCAGGGGTGGAATAGCACATTGGGCTTCAACATATATCCTGCTTCCCTCGAGATGTTGGTCTCAGCAGATGACACTGTAATTAAACTTTTGCCACTGGATAAACTTTTTTCCTTTGTACTTTACCAGGTGATCAGTGCTATTCCAAGATACTGAGAAAGATTTCACATCAGGAGATTAAGAAGATTTGATTGTTTCCCTTGACCTAATATCTTTGCATCGTTTAGTGCACTGCAGAACGAATGGACGGCTGCATGAAATACATGCAGCAAAAATTAAACTACAGCTTTGGATGGAAAGGAATGGCAGTAGCTGCTGTCCTGAAAGTCATGGCTCTTATTCAGATGAATGACCCTTTACTCCCTCAACAGAGGCTTCCCAGATGTTGAAGCCGACATGGTCTGAAACTATCCAGTTTCCAACTTCTTTTCACTCTTAAGGAAGATACTGGAAAGGTTTTGTGTTTTCTTTGGTGTGCAAGTTGTAGCTGGCCTTTTTGTCCACTCCCAACTGTTCTTTAAGGAAGAAGATGAGGCAGAGGATGTCTTTAAGGTTAGAAACATTCATCATCATTTCAGCCATTTGACTTTTTTTTGGCGGTATATATTTATTTAAGTAATTCTGAGGATAAATATTCACATATTGCTTATCAGAACTGTGACTGTAGAAATTGTATTGCTTGTTTTCTACTCTCTTTCAGCAAACTACCTGGAGCAGGCATTCTGCTGTGATACTGAGATCGGTTTTATAGCAGACCCCCACTTGTCTCAGATCAGGTCCGTGTCTGTACCAACAGAGGTACCTCAGAACTGGCTGCTGCTCACACATATTTCTAAAAAGCAAAAGCTTTCACGAACGATACAGAAACCTACCACAGCTCAAGGAGACGCTGCAGAACCACCTCTATGAGAGACCTCTGTGGGCTCATCTGCTGAACCCATCAGGAAACATCTCAGCCAGCTGCAAATGGCATTCCCCAGGCCTGCTGCACTGTGCCAAAGGCTGCACAGTCTTTACCAATTCTGATTTCAGATTTACCTTAAACTTGGATTCTGCTTTTTGGGACATGTCTGGTTTTGTGTTCCTTCAGCTCAGAGGGGTTACCCTGACATCTGCAAGACCCATTGTTTTGGGATTTGCTGCCGTTCCCAGGGAGTCATGCAGCATCGCAGCAGCTAAGCTCCAGTCCCTTCCCCAGTCTCAGTGGGATCAGTCCCTGTGCTGACAGAACTAACTCCACTGTGGTGCAGAAAGTGCCACTCCTTTATTCCTCGCAACATGTACCAGGTGACATGACAAGCAAGCGCACCCTCTCAGAGTTCAGGATCTACATTTGAACAGTTCTGACATGCATATGCTGTTCGTTGGCATACAAATCCATTCTTTTTCAAGGACTCAGATACGTGCTAATGTGCCTTTGGATGCCCAGTGCTACCTGGGGTGGTCGACTGCCCACCTATTATTTCCCATTTCCCACTATCAGCTTTACTATGGGACTTCTGACCCACTGCCATCCACTTTCCCCATTTGGAAGATTCCCATTGATGTTTAGGACACAGTGAGCCACTTTTCAACAACAGTGCATGTGGAGCCCGAGGGAAATGTCCTTGCACCGCTTGAGGCAAAAGATATATTATTCTATTATGTCCCCAGCACAAAATTATTGAGGAAAACAAGATATTCGCCCACTCAAGCTGAAATGTAAAGGTTTCAGAACTATCACTCGTGGATTCCTTTTGCTAAACTAGTATACAGGTTCTTAAACTAATGTACTAATCCTATTGGTAAACAAACCAACTTATATCAGCAGAGAGTGGAACAATTCAGATGTTTGCTCTGTGATCTCTTTTGTCTAAAGCTTCTTCTATGGAGGTTGTGGCATTATGAGCAGTAATACATTACCCTCTGGTTAGATCTAACATACCACGTGCACTCTGCTAAGTCTTGAGTAACAGCACATCAAGCAGTAACTGCTGTTGCAATGCCACTTTCAGTACTTGCGGCTCTTGTGAGTTTAACTCTTCAGAAGCATGTCTCGTCTAATTTGACAACATGTGGACTTGCTACGTAGTGTTTTCAAAGACCTTTTGATGTTTTGCCCAGACCATATCTAGAGCAAATATGTTCTCTCATATCATAGAGATTCTCTGTCCAGCGGTCATCTCTGAACTGAACTAACACTCAATTTGGGCAGAGTTTTTACAGATTACTGTACCACACTGCAACTCTGCACGTTGCTCTAAGGTTAAATACGAATAGAATTTTCCACTTGACCATCTCCAAAGCAGTCCAAATTGTTCAGAATAAAAACTGATTCACATATTGATACAGTCTACAGAATTTTCAGAGAGCAGTGTGTATAGGATAGCCCACAATATAAACTACAAGAGGGGCAACCCCAGCACATACACGCCTCTTATCAAAGCTTAGACGCTTTCCATCAACCATGTGTCAAATGGAACTCATGGACTGGTGTAACAATTAATGACTCCATGACACTACATCACGTTGCAAAGGGCTTGATGATGGGTTTCTTCTGTGACCACATTTAATGGATAGTAGATAGGTCCCTAGGTTCATTTCCCAGTCTGTTAGGCAGTTGGATATACCATGGAGGAGTCACACGCAAATCATCATCAGGTTGATAAAGGGAGTGAACGAAGGGGTCAAAAGGAATGGTACCACAGTGCAGGGAGTGCTGGTGAGCCAGGATGACCTGCAAAACCTGTTTGTGTTGACCCAAGTGTGAAGTTTAACAAATCTGAGAACTGATATCACCACCTACAACCACCCAAACAAAATACTATTAAGAAGCACACTCTGGGAAGCAATCAACGACAAAGCCAGCTGCCAAGGGTTAATGCTTGGCATGTGAATTCTGATGAAATAAGATGGGAGTCTGGGTTGGTTGGTTTTTTTGTTTGGTTGTTTAGTTGTTTTTTTCCTTTGTGTGTGATTTCATAAGTTTGTTTTTTAAATAATCCTCACTTTCTTTAAAAAATAATTTAAGAATTACCTCAAGCTTCAACTTTGTCAGGCATGGCACTATTGAACTTCCGACTCCAGATAAGCTTATTTTAGCATTTTTATTTCACAACTCCAAGAACAGCACAATTCTAGTCTAAGAATTATTCCTTTTGCACTACTGTTGGGGAAAAAAAAAAAAAAAAAAAAAAAAAAAAAAAGAAGAAGAAAGAAAATCTTTTTAAGTTTAATAAAAGCTTTAAAACCCAATGAGATGAGAAAAGCAATGCAAACTGTAGCAACACAGTAACACCAGGGTGCAGATTATCTTCAAACATCAAGATTTCATGGGCTCATTTCTTGTTGACAGTACAATGCTCGTACATTTCTTAAAATCTAACCAACCAGCTTTCCCTCAATCCTGCAAAAATGCATGCACAGATTGATCTACAGCCTCATTTCATCTAATGGATATTCTAAGGAAAACCAGGCCTTTATTTTTATCCAGTTGCATGTCAGGGGGATCAGAACACCTGCCTATGGTAAAATACCACACAACATGCAGCGATAATGCCCAGCCTGTCTGCCACAGAGACTCCTGCAACCTTCTTCCCTGGTGGTCAATTTGCAAATACTCTGGACTGTTTGTTGCTGTAAAGAAACTGCAACAAAACCAGTGCATCCTGAAACCATCAGATCTATTGGGAACCTGCTGAGCTGGGACTTCTCCAGGAAAGGTGGTGGCCAGGAAACACCAGCATCTGAGCAGCTATTTCATTTGGCCCGTGCTCCCTGCATCCACACGTGCAAAAGAGGGCTCTCCAGCACGGAGCAGCAGGGAGTAGAAAGGAAGTTGAGTTGGTCAAATTTCTTGAAATGATACCGTAGAATAAATACGTATCAAACTTCTAAATCTTGTTTTACTGACAAACTTTATTATCACTAGGCTGTCACGTGAAGAAAAACACCTTAGATTAGCTTTCAAGTACTCACTGGCATTAAAGTTGTTCCTCTTCATGTAAATCCTTTGAAGGTCCTGAGGCAAACACAGGAGCAAAAACATATAAATAAGAGAACCAAAGCAGCTCATGGAGTGGCACTGCAGACTGCTGCTCAGGCCAGCTCCCGTACACCCTTCCCATGCAGCGCAGTGAGGCTTCTCACAAGGAAATCAGCCTTCCAAAATGCACAGGAAATCAACAGAACAGAAAGGTCAGCCACAAAATTCAGCAGTTGCTGGAAGCAGAGTTGTCTTATTTTTCACAATTGCTTGAAATGACATACATTGCTCTTCACACATGTCCAGTGATGGTGACTTACGAGGAATACAGGAGCATCAGCAATCACACCCAGCCCATGGTGTTGAGTGGAACAGTCAAGGGCAAAGCAGAGGCTGGGGCAGTGTGACAGCTCATCCTTGAGGGGACTGAGGACTTCCCTCACAATTTTCCACAAGTTAACTGCACAAAAAGGAGCAAACAAGTGAAGGAAGCCAAGCAGTATTTTATTGACTCCCACAAGACAGATATGGATTGCATACAACCCTGGAAAACTTCTTACTTTTTAAAATCCTGGAATTATAAACGAGAGAACTCATTCCTCATAAATAACCTGGCACCATTCCTTCATCAAAAGATTGTGACATGGAACAGATTTCCTTTACAGTTTCATTAAAATTATTCATTTGAACAGCTTAAAAAACTATGTCTATAATAATACTTAAATATATTGCTCATATTTGTGACTTAGTAAAAAAAATAGTTTGAGCTAATACTTTCCTAGTGTTCAAAAAAATCCAAAGAGAGATCAACGTCTCATTAATTCAGAAAGATGGGTAAAAGTTATTTGTTTGAAATTATAAACAGATCTCATTTATCAACAGACTGAGTCCCTTAAAAATGTGTGTCTCACTTATTAATGCTAATGATCCCACAAAAATGCACACAGAGCAACCAGCTTTCCCTCAATCCTGCAAAATATACGCACAGATTTATTTACAGCCATAAAGGCATTTCTGCAACATTCACAAGATGGGACTGATCTCAATAGTAAATGCCCAAGCATTTGCAAATTCTGACCAAAAATCATTTGATTACTTTTAGCTTTAGAATAAGTCAGCCTGAACCTCAGTGAGATGACAATGGCAAAGGCCCAGACTGCATTCAGAAACTGTTGCCCTCCTGCTTCGTGGGGCTGGCAGAGGCCATGAGAGCACTCCCGGTTGTAATACAGAAACAGACAGTACAGCTTAAGTTGCCAACAAAGCTGAATCAACACAGCCTGTCTACTACAGCGCACATTTGTTCCACTGGCACCTGGAAAACTTGGTAGCCTCTGGAAGCATCAGTCTTTTCTGAAGGGATCCGTGGATTTGCTTGCCTTCCTGCAGTGCTTGCTATTATCCGTACTACCATCAAAAGCACACCAATTGCATTTCCATGCACCACTGCCAAGACACTAATCCAGAGGCTGAAACTAACACAGTAGTGATTTATCAGGCCTGACCTTTTTTGAAGTTGAAAACGGGTTCCTACTTGGGAAATAACAAAGCAGCATGTCTCCTTGACGTTCATGATAGGCCAGAAGTGCTTTCTACAAAGTCTCCAGTGGTCCAAGTAGTCGGTAACCCCCCAAGAGATGCTTGGTCTGAGGTATGGTAACTTCGGTGACAGCTTCAGAAGGCAAAGGCTTTAGCCACAGGGCTGGCTGAAGAATTCCTCTGCTCCACTTCACTTCCCCCACAAATGTGCCAACACAACCCAAAGCTGCATCTCTGACCCCGTGCAGGTCTCAAAACAACCCCTGACTTCAAAGTATGGACCAGCCCATAGATCTGATGTCCTGGGCAGCGCAGGCAAGAAGTGGGGATGTAGAGCTGAGGGACAGGGCCCCTCAGCTTAGACACACTTGGCTTGGGTTTTGTGTCAGAAACTTCTGTGTCAAGGAACATCTCCTTCACTGTTTGCAAAAGAATGATGATCACCAAGGGGCTTTCTAAAAAGCAAGCATGACACTTGAAAAGGTATGAGCCACAGGATGGGTTTGGACATAGACTTTGGGAGCAGATAACTGGTTTCAGACATTCTCTAATCCACACCTAAATATCATATACTAAAAAGAGTTTTTAATAGTGCCTTTAGTACACCAGCTAATCAAACAAATCTCAAAATATTTTCTTTCTATTTTACATTTTTACATAAAGCTGAAGTGTTTACACCTTTATGAAGAAGACCTAACTAACTGTCAAAGCAAATTAAACCACATTTAAGAGCAACTTACCCAATTAGTTTCATGAAGACCATCACACATGTAAAGCCAAAAGGTAATGAAATCTTGAAAAGGACACAACAACTTGAATGAAAGCAGAAGAGAAGTTTTAACAACCTTTTTGTCCATACAAGAGCTTTTCATTTCTTTAAGAAGAGAACAATTAATGTTCACTGAATGACTTTTTTTTGGCCATTCAAGCTTAGTGACCTCAAAATGAGCAAATTTTCCTAAGTTGTCATGTTGTAATTATTATTGTAACTCTAATGAGTTCAAAGGATATACAAATCACCTACATCTAAACAGAGTTCTGCACATTATAGACTAAACTGCTTAACTTACAAATAATCATTTTGTTGTTTCCAGTTTACAATGGTTTAAAAAAAAAAAGACTTCACAATGTGTGTAAATGGGAGGTAAATGTATTTTTAAAACCAGAATAGAAAGCTGCATGTTAAAAATGGGATCATAGACTAATAAATACATACATCAAAGACATGAATTTCTCAGCAGCTGGTTTTAAAGAGCAAGGAAGTGGGGAAAACTACTTGTCCAGACTTCATTCTGTGGTCTAGCTACATGCTAGCAACATCTAGCATTTATGATGATGTAAACGATGCTAGCAACATCTGCAATTCAAAAACAACTTAAAAGAGGAGAAGAATCATCTTTGTTGCCTATTTTCCTCTTACAAAATTAAGCTACTTCATACAAGTGTGGTGTAAAATCTAAATAAATATTTATTTCTTCGTGCACTTGATGACATCAAATTAAAAAAGCAATTATTTTAACCCAGAAAAAATGAGTCATTGTATACTGTAAGGACAGACAGCCTTACTGCAGATTTTCTACAGTAAAAGTATTTCTAGAAATACACCAGAAATTACTTTCTCATAACAAAATACACAATTATGTGTCAGATTATCATTGAGTTTCAATACTTAGGCAAAACCAAAACAGTTACTACCAAGTTTTGAAAAAGAAAAAACAGTAAAAAGATGTTTTAACAGGTATGGAGATGCCAGAAAGCAATGCTGGACACCAGGATTTCCAAAGCGACTCCCCTTCCAAACTGACGTGCAGACTGTGAATTAGACTGTGAGTGAAAACTGATCCTGTTCTATGGGTTTCTCCACCCATGCTCCAAGTCCTGCCTTCAGGAATGCTTTAAATAAACACTCTTTGGCAGTTTGATACTCAGTGGCTCCTTGCTTGGTTTCATGGTACAGGTTAGGCTTGAAGACCTTCAAGTGCAAGCTGGACGAAAGCTGTGCAGATGAAAGAGACAAGAAAAGAAGAGAGCAAATGATTTATTCAGACTAACATTTGCAAAGCAACTGAGTTATGAAAATAGCAATTAGAAAAGGTAATGAACTACTCAACCAAATGTACAGGCAAAGGCAACAAGCCAAAAGCACAATATAAATTCCAGCCATTCTAGCTCTGTATTCAGTTTCACTGCAACTATCCACACTTCCCCTCTTGCAAGCCATGCCCTCCTGTAGAACCAAACCACATACAGAGACAAGCAATCTTTGGACTTCACTTTTCAGCAGTGCTGTGGTAGCTCCACTACACTTAGCATGCCTTTAGCTTCTTCTGGATTACCTCTGTCCTTTGGCAGAGAAAATCTAGACACTGAAAAGCAGCTCGTGTATACTATTTGGCTCTTTTCTTTCTAAGGACAGAGTGAAATTTCTATGGGCTGGGTTTCAGCGCAACTGGGATTATATTTCCAAAGAAATTAAAATGAGAAGGCAAAAAGAAAGGAGGTAAGAGCTTTTGCTTACTGAGCTATAACCAAAGATTATCAGACCCTCGCATGCATTTTGTACCAGGCGTTATACAACTGAATAACCTAAATGAATGTGTTATTTTCCATTACGGTGCGGACTGGTAGCTAATGTCAGGCTCAGCTTAAGAGAGGTGCAAAAAATAGCTTCTGAATACAGAAAGATACACATGGAAATGCCATAAAGAATAAATTGGAAGTGAAAAATGTTCCATGCTGGAATATATACCTTTGCATGAACATGCATCCAGCGGCTGTACAAAGCATGCTTACAGAGGCGAGATGCATGCCCCATTTCATCTTTGCCAGCTGTAGCATTAATAACTTCAAGACCACTGTCTCCCACTGTCCAATTTACACTGAAATTTGGTGCTTTCCCTGGTTGGCGTGCTTCTGCATTGCTAATACCTGAAAGAAGAGAAAATTAATGACAACAATAAACACTAACTGCTGATCATTCTTCTTACTAGGCTACTGAAATCACGCCACAAGCAATTCTTCCTTATGGGGACATTCTCCTGCAGATTTTTCACCAAATCATGGAAATACTGCCATGTATATTTAATTCTCATCGTGATTAAAAATCCCCTCATGCTCTGTCATTCCTAGCTCAGCAGGTAAGCATCGGGGGGAGAAACAAGAAACCAGCTTTCTCAGTGGAGGATTTACGTAGAAGACTGTAGTAGAGCTCCATGTGGACAGTGATATGTGGACACCTTGCCATGTTAGCCTGGCTTTGGCTGGGATAGAGTTAATTTTCTTCAGAGCATCTGGCACTGTGATATGTTTGGAACACAGGATGAAAATGACATTGATAATACACCAACGTTTTTAGTTGCCGAGCATTGCTGCGCCAAATCAAGGACAGTTCTGCTTCTGACACTGTTCTGCTAGTGAGGAGGCCAGGAGGCACAAGGAACAAAACAGGACAAAACCAGGAGCTGATCTAAGCTGGCCAAAGGGATATTCCATACCAAGGGTGCCATGCTCAGCAATAAAAGCTGCAGAAGCTGGCCACAGGAGCTGCCTTCACTCTGTGTCCAGCAGGGCATTGGTCAGCTGCTGGTGAGCAGCCTTCCTCGCCTTTTTTTTTTTTTTTTTTTTTTTCTTTTTAATTTCAACTTATTATTTCTTTCACATTAAACTGTCCTTTTCTCAGCCCAGGAATTCTCCCACGTTTATCTTTCTCAATTCTCTTTTCCACCCTACTGAGGGGGAGTGAGCGGGCCGCCAGGTGGTACTTAGCAGCTTGCTGGGTTAAATGACAACACGCAAATCAGGAATATCTGGTCTGGTTTACAGGGCAAACCAATTCATGAGTTATTGACCTGCAAATAACTATGAAGAAGAAATGCTGCTGGAGTACTGCACAGGGTAATCGTTGCCCTCAAAGCCCACTCACTAGCAACACTAGCAGAGTTCCGGACAGTGCAGATCCAGCAAAGCTTCCCTAGCTGTAACTGTCCCATCAATTCCCTTTCACTCTGCTGCTCTAAGAGTTCAAGTAGCTAAATGTATGGTTCCCTATGTCTGCACTTTAAAACCAGTGCAGAATGATGAACCCTCATCATGTCTCAGCACAAACAATTAGAGTTCAGCTAACAGGTTGTAACTGCAATCTTATTTAAAGCAGTCAATCCTATTTAGAAGTGTTTTTTCACTTTCCCTCGTAAAAAAATGGAGTTAGATCAGAGCAGTAGTTTGAGATGACAGAATGTCTTGCAAACTAACGCATGAAGGCATCCACATTTCAGTAGCTGTAGAGTATGTTTCATTAGAGTTACCATTATTTCTACATAAATACGACTGCCTTCAAAGGTAGTGCAGTGCTGCTTCCATAAATGTTTTACATGTTCAAATGCAAGCCTTAGTGCCTGAAAGACAAGCTGGGAACCAGTAACACTTCAGTTTTACTCCCTCCTTATAGCTGTGAGAAGAGGAATGACCTTCAGAGGGGGGTCTGACCTCACTCTGGTTCTCATCAGCAGAGGATGTCTCACCTGAGAGCACTTGCTTCCTACCAACTGCACAGGGGCATGGTGCAACTAGCACACACATAGCCAGAGGTGCTTGGGCATCCAAGTTAGACAAAGTAAGCCCCAGGCTCAGTTTCCTATGCAGAAAGTCAAAACCAGCAGACACTTGACTCTTTTCTCACAAACCCAGCTGTGCTTCAGCTGCCTCTCCACTTCACATGCTCATTACTGCTGAAGATGCCCAGAAACAGCAACTGAAGGACTCCAATATCACAGCCCATTTTCTGCATGTCTCAGGAATGCTCTCAACACGTCCCCAGTGCTCTCAGGCAGCAGCCAGGGCCACCAGCACAGCGAGTGGTTTAAGTTTCACTTAAGTTTAAGCACTGTGGAATGGCTGTGCAGCACGGTAGCCTCACACACATTACAGGGGTGGTGAAACTTCATATGTCTCAATTTCTCATGAGGAGGGGAGGAGAAAAGGATGGGAGACAGGGGTGTTTTTTTCTTTTTCTGATAAATAAGAATCCCATTTTTACTTTAATATAACTCTTTGAAAGTTTATTTTGTATCTAGTCTGAGTCTCTGCTAGGACTTACATCTAAAATAATCTAGTAAATTTGTATGAATTCAACATTAGCATTGCGGCAAGATGTGTTTCTTGATGGTATTTGAAATACAACCTAACAAAGTTAAGTCAGCCTAAAGCAGATAAGCACAGGACTCGTTTATTGGCCCTTAAAGCACTTAAAGGTCTTAAAGCACTTCTGGGTCCCGCACCCACTTGTAGGATGCAAAGGTATGTGAGAGCTGTGAGGTCCTAGATGCAAAATTACAAAGCAAAATTCAGATAACCAGTTCCTCACTTACTAAATGAACATTTTGAAATATTGAATTTTCTGATGCTGACGTGTTGTTATGCTTGGCTTATTTCGACCTTGTCGCTGTCAGTCACCGACAGACAGTATGCCAAGGAAATAATAAACAGTCCCACCATTCCACATTTGCTTAAAATAGGAGTTGAAAAAATGGAATTGGAATGACAGTTTCCTTTATTTTTATTTTCCAGTTTCTTTCAGGTGAGATTGTCACAACTTCTGCTGTTCATTATGAATGGTTGCCAAAAAATCCATGCATTGAGTCGCATGAAAACTGGAGTGGATCATGCACAACTGCTTCTGTGCCACTAAAGACCAAACACTGCAGAGCAAACAAACCCTACCACTCCACGAGTCACATAATAGAAGGTCTACACATAAAAGAACTATTAATTGAGAGCAGAAACAAAAAGAATCTAAACTCTGACTCTCCATATGCATGTAAATTCAGGCTTGTTTTATGAAGCTGATGTGAAACAGTCACTTGCTTAAGGCAGCACATACTGGAGAACTTATCAAACCCACTGAGGCAAGAGTAGGCATGGCTACCACATGAGAAATGAGTCCATCACATTTTTAATTTAATTTAAAAATATCTGTGCTGTTACTTTTTCTTGTTTCACGTGCCACTGAACAGTATCAGTCAGTATCGCAAAAAAGGCCTTTTTCTCCTTTTCTTATTACTGTGAAAAAGCAATATTTCCATTTAAAAAACAAAATTCTGCCCTACATTTTCCTTTAGTGAGTGATTCCCTCCCCAGACCAACACGTCCAGAGTGTGAGCAATTCTTTCAGCAAACACTGGAGACAATTTACATTTCTCTACTGCCTTGCTCATGCAGTGGAGGCTGTATAGAAGCGATTTGCAAATAAAGATGGCATTGAATATAACATCCAGAGTGCAGTGTATTTCAGCAGCAGTTACATAACTGCATTTCTTAGGTCATTTTGATGTCATAACAAACAAAAATGACTCTGAATTTCAAGTACACTTAAATGACACCTTGGTAAGCAGCACTTATCTGCATGAACCATGGAAAAATGCCAAAGGAGTCTCTGCAGGCAGATCACAGGCAGCATGAACAGGAAACTAAGGTTGCAAAAGCAAAGCATCTGACAGTCATTTAGGTAGATCATATCTTCTCTCTCAAGAGCTAGACATGAACGCAACACAATTAACTGAGACTAGTAATGGGGGGGAAAGATAGGATAGAAAGTAGAGTGTTTCATTCTCCTTTGAAAAGTGTTACAACTACAATATTTTAGAGAACATCACTCTGAACTTCTTGGATATTCTTATAACCAGGTCTAATAAGCAAAATCAAAGGCCACCACTTCTTTGGGCCAGCGTGTACATACTAGCAAAGCCTGACAGAGCTCGCAGCAAGTTTCATCCAAAGGAGGTAAGGGGCTAAAAATACCAAAGTGGAAGACATGATAAGTGCCAGGAAACTCCAAAAATCACCAAAGAGTCTGCTGAAGGATTTTTTTCTTTTTTTTTGTAAAAAGCAAACGAGCTAATTCAATAAAATTAAAAAGCAAACATAGTAGTCATTCAGAGAGCTGCTGAAGCATGAATATTTAAAATCTTCAGAAATTCCTTCCATGGTTGTCAACATCTTATTGAATACAAAATATGAATTGAGTTTTTGCATCTAGACTGTCTGCAAAAGAGCATAGGTACATTCACAGATTGGAGCTTCTCTTCAAGGCAGATGAAATTAACTAAAGATAAATAACTGGTAATACATATGAGGAATTTCCTGCACTCTCAGCTGGAAAACTGCTGCTCTGATATGTATGCTTCCAATTAACTTGATGGGGAAAGGATGTATAACTAGAAAATCTCCTATGAAGAAAGAAAGAACATTTGATGGAAAGATTATTTTTACCAGTAGAGTAGGTAACTTCATCTTAACGCAACTGTCCCTGCAGACACAAAAGTCATCTTGTAAGAGATTAAAAAACAGCTCTTAGAATGTTTTCTCAGCTAAATATTTCCATTTAAATATTTCGGGAGACAGTGAGGAAAGACAGAATGCCATAACTGAACAGCTATTTCTTTTTTAGTTGACTACATTATTAAAAACAAGTAATGATCCCACAATGGCGCAAATAAGGGAGAGAATGAAATTTGGGAGAGCTACTCCTGCTGTGCTTATTTCCATGTAAGAGTACACTGTGAAATAAGTGAGTCAAACAGTAGATGTGTAGCTACACCTAGGCCCCAGTTGAATCCAACATCACAGATCAGAAAACTAGCTTTCAAGACTAATCCAGCACAAGAAAATCCATCAGACTAATTATTGTGAGTGTCTCCTCTCAAGCAAGGCTCCTGTGCATTTTGAGATATGCATTTTCATGAAACTCAATAGCTGAGAACACTTCTGAATTCTCTCTACTGCCCAGTGAGTTCTGGCTGAGCTGTTTAAACAGATGATGCTGTGTCATGACAGACAGTCATCTAACACTATTTCAGAACAAAAGATTTGTACAAAGCCAAGGTGCCCTGCTCCAAATTTGCTGTCTTGAAGAATTTCTTAAAATTCCCAGACATCAGATATCAGCAACACTCCACACATCAGCTATTAGGTCAATATAACAATAGAATATTTGGAACTGTGCACGTTGTCTCTATTACTTACTTGCTACTATAAGGATATACATGTCACTTAAAATTATAGTACGTTTTGGTCCAGGGAATCCTTACGAAATAAATTAAATACATAACAAGCTCCCTATGTTCATTTTTAAAATGTCATGTTTAAAATGTTCATGTTTAAAATGTCAAACTTCAAACATGCTTTAAAATACTGGTCGTTTTTTTTTTTAACTTTTTTTCCTAGAAAATAAACAGACGTGACAAAAGCCTGGCTCTACAGAACAACGCAATACACACAAGACAGGAAGTATAACAGATCTCAGTTTTAAAGCTTTCACAACATTAGTGTAATTAGCTTTTTTTTTTAGATTTTAAGACACTTTAGAACTTCACTTTTAACTTACTTAAATTATTATTTTATTAAATAAGTTCAAATACTCTCAGCCCCACTAGAGTCTAGAATCTGTGTGATGCTAAAGAATAATGCTTGAAGTTTCAACAGCAGCTGCTGGTTACTTGCCAGGGTTAGCTGTTTGGCTGTTCTGCTGTCTGTCAGCTAATACTTAAAAAGATATAAAAATATTTCTCCAGGACATTCCAGCAGGCTCTAAATGCAGCATTTGTGCATTAACTATGAAGTGAAAATAAAAATATTGTGACAGCTAGGTCATGCAAACAAGTTGGGTGTCGTGCTAACTAAAACTAATTCTGCAACCAACAGAGATGGATAACAAAATAAAATACAATCAGCGACATCTGAGATTGTCTCTTCATCCACTTTCAGTTGGGTATTAGCCTAAAGATTGTGAGCCAAATATTTTCATTGATAAATGACGTAGCTATTCAATAAATACCTGCAATTGTAAGAGAAGTGAAAATGAGAGCTAATGCACTATCCATACATGACAAGAGGTTTCATTAAGCCAGGGCCTTCATCTTGCCTCACCTGTTGCTAGGGTACACTCCAGATGGCAATTAGGTGAAAGTGCCTTCAGTTCATACCCTGGCTTTTTTGGCATCTTTTAACTCACCATGGGTTCTTGCTATGGTATCTCTGTCTGTGTAGCCCTGCTAGGTTTACACTGTATCTTCTGCTTTGTAACCAGAAACCAATTTACTCACAAGACCTATTTCCAACGTTTTGAAAAACTGCAAAATCACAACGGTACTGGAACAGACTTAGTTACCGGTACGGCTCTCTCCATTAGATACTTGCCACTAAGTAAAGGTCTGTTGAGTGTATAAAGAGGTGGTAGATCTTCTATCTCTGTTATCCTCTGGTATACGGCTCTGGATAGATGATTCCCATGATATAAACTCTCCAAGAGGATGCTAGAGAAGTAAATTGGTTCCACAGAGAGGCTAAGGAAGGCTCCTTGAATACCCAATACGTTTCACCTAAGAGGGAGGGAAAAACAAAACAAAACAAAACACTTTCTCTTTAATGGAACAAGTAACATCTGCCAGACATAACATCACAATGGATTTTCAGACTTGCACAGAATCACAGAATGGCTTGGGTTGAAAGGGACCCCAAGGGCCGTCTAGTTCCATTCCTCTGCCACAGGCACAACAGCCACAAATCTGGTGCTAGACCAGATTGCCAGGGCCCCATTCAACCTGGCCTTGAACACCTCCAGGGACGAAGCATCCACAGCCTCTCTGGGCTGTGTTCCAGCAGCTGTTCCAGCACCTCAGCTCTCTCTCTCCACAGAACTTCCCTCCGACATCCAATTTAAACCTTCCCTCCTTGAGCTTAGAACCATTCCCCCTTGTCCCATCACTGTCCACCCTTGTGAAAAGTTGACTCACCTCCTGTTTAAATACTGGAAGACAGCAATCAGGTCTGCCCACAGCCTTCTCTTCTCCAGGCTGAACAAGCCCAGCTCCCCCTGCCTGTCTTCATAGGGGAGGTGCTCCAGCTCTCTAACCATCTTCGTGCCCTCCTCTGGACCCTCTTTAACAGCTCCAATTTCTCCTGTACTGAGGGCCCTAGACCTGGATGCAGTTCTCCACATGTGGCTTCACGAGGGCACAGCAGAGACAATCACCTCCCTGTCCCTGCTGGCCACCCCTCCTCTGATGAAGCCCAGGATACCATCAGCCCTCTGAGCTGCAAGAGCACGCTGCTGGCTCATGTTCAGTTTTTCATTCACCAGGACCCCCAGGTCCTTCCCCATAGGGCTTCCAACCCTTCCTCTCTTGAACAGAACATGGCCACGGTAACATGGCTACGATACCTGACAGAATTGCAGAGATCAGCTCAGACAAATCCTGAGTGAGGCAACCAAGGTCTACTGTCAGCATCCTCTTCAGGAGCAAATTCCATTACCGTGTTTCCCTGCTAACATGCCTGGTGATTCATTTTGCAGCTGCAGCCTAATGCAAGAGATGAATCGGATCATTCAATCAGAGGAAGCCAAACTGTAGCATCAACATTAAGAAAAACTTCTCCAAAAGAGTGACTGGGCACTGGAACAGGCTTTCCAGGGAGCTGGAGTCACCATCCCCAGAGATATTCAAGAAATGTCTAGAGGTGGTACCCAGGGACATGGTTTAGTGGGCTACATTGGTGGTAGGTGGACAGTTGGACTAGATGATCTTAGAGATCTTTTCCAACCTCAGTGATCCTGTGATTCTACCATCCTCAGTCAAGCAGTAGCCGGTGCCTCCAAGATACCTGGCAGTGGACAAACCATTCATCCCGCAGGGCAGGGATTGTGTCTGCAAGACCTCAGAACCTCATCGCTGTAAGGGAAAGTTCAATCTTTAAATCCTAACCAAACTGTCCGTATCCTGCTGCCAAAGAGGATATTTGTACTTGGCTGCAGTGCTCATGGGCAGATGAAAGCAGTCTCCACGCACACGTACTCTTGGCCTACTTCAGCTGTTCCACAGATTCCAAGCAAAAATCCCTATCTGCATAATTGTGATCCACATTGGACCAAGTCTAGCACGCATAGGAGCAAAATATTGAAGAGCTTTTTGTGTCTGTGTTAATTTGATCAGGTTTTAGCTCCCAGTCTATCGTATGAAACACTTTAAAACTTCAGTGTCCTGTAGAGTACTTCCACTGCACTCTCTTCTGAGGTATACTTGCCAACAATTTGGCACTATTAGAATTGTTTAACTGAGCACAACAGCAACACTCAGACAACTGGATACACCAGCAGAAGGCAAGTTTGTTTTGGTGTTTAATAAAAAAAAATAAATACAGCATAACAGAAGTTCATCTGCTCATATAGACTGGTTGTCCTTAACAAAATGTACATCCTAAACTTTCTCACAAGGTGATCCTAAGAAAAGAGGACTGTTAACAGTGTACCTTGTACCTCGTCCTGGGAGGGCAGGGCTACACACCATCATCAGTTCAGCTGGTAACTGCATAATACAACTGTTTCGTTACTTGGAAAAATGGAACTGCACATTTTGGCTTGCAAAATGTTGAAAAAAAGAGTAGAACAAAAATTGTACCCTAGTGAAACAATTTATTTGCATATCTTTACTGAGGATGAAATTGGAAGAAGTGTGCGTTAGCTTATTCACCCGTCATTAAAAAAGTTTGCCCTGATGTATGAATAAAAATACTGTACTAAAAAAAATAAGGTACATGCATTACATTGAATAAAGACCTATTTTTTGTGATGGTGAAAATGCAAAAAACAGGCAAACATAAGATTAAATGCATCAAGAGAAAACTATTGTTTCCTAGAGACCCTTCTGTGGATCTTGCCATGACTAGAATTTCCTAAGCACAGATGTACCACAGAGGTACCACAGAGGTACCACAGAGGTACCACAGAGGTACCAACTGCAGTAGTGTCCTGACATTGGCAGTGTTATCTGCAAGAAGCATAGGGAAGCATATGGACTGCTAGCACAGGCAAATAATATGGAAGAAACATCTGGAAAAGATTCAAGAGTAAGCATTGCAAATTAGGCTCCTACAGTTGCATCTGAAGTTATCGGACATACAGTTTAAGCCCCTTTTGGTTAGGCATATCAGGTTTTATTTTTCTTGAACGTACTTGAGTGATGGATAGACATTTTTTAAAGGCCAGAGTACATCTCTGGCTGCCTCAATCAAACTTTTGCCAGATCCTTTGCCTGGCTTCCATGTTCAGTATTTCTAGAGCACGTGTTCTGTTGCTTCCTCCCACCTCCCACACCCAGCCATCTTGGCTGGCACAGAAAATGACAGCTAAAGCTTGAATCTTTCAAAGTCTTAGGACTAAAACGAGAAGAGGAGTTTGGACACTCAGACAGCTCACGCAAGGCGAACTACACAAACCTGCACTATAGTAACTGCAGTAACTGAGGCCTGTGCCTCTGGTTTTGCTGGAATGAGCTTTATCACTTCTACCACTTCGCTGTGTGCCTACTGCACGCAGAGCAACTGGCTTGCTGCAAGTACAAGGCTTGCAGAAAACATTCCAATGTCCAAAGCCTTAAGCTCTTAAAATATACCGGCTGCGGTTGGATGACGGCTGAGTTCATAACATTCGCTTTAAATTTCAGCTGTTTCAGTGAAATAACATGCAGTTATCTAGAGAAATACATCATTCCTTTAGAAACTGGCAGTGACTCAAATAAACGCAAAACTTAAAACAAGTTCTATACATTGCAACAGTGGCAGAAAGGAAGGAACACACAGAGACTTTCTTGTTCCTATTTAGGCTGTGCCTCTTTCTGGCTAACAAGAATTTCTCACTCCCATTAGTACATACACTAAAACCTCCTCTACAGACAGACACGTCCTGAGAACAAGCCACACCAACACGATGCTTCCATTTTCAAAAAGCCACAGGCCTACTGAAACCTGACATGCTAAAACTGATCCGTGCCAGTTCACAAGCAGGATTTGTCAGAACATCTGTCAACAAAAGCTGTCAATTCAGTACTACATTTTACTGAGAACACAATTTCTTTTGAAGTGAACGGGCTAAATTCTGTATGGGTTCACTCTAAACCATGAGGTGCAGAGCACAGAGTGCAAGATTTATTACAAAAAATGCTAATAAATTCAGGTTTTTTACCTTTGCTACCAAGCAGTGAAACACTTAAAAATACATTTTTTCCTTCACACTAGTATATCAGTAGCATGAGAAAAAGGTTGAGTAACTGAAGCTGCATAAATCAAGTTTGCAAACTCAAATCTTCAGTGCTCATGCTGAATTTCTAACACAGAAAGGAACCTTTCCACTGCAATGCCACACTGCAGCACCACACTGCAGCAGACTGCATGCAGATCCTGGCCATGGAACAGTGCTCAGGTATGGCAGTTTGATGGCTTGAGAAAGGGATAATGGAAGAAAATTCTCCACCACTAATTCAGTAATTTAAATCTCTTCTGCAGCAGTCATAGGCAAAAGTACAAAACTTCCACATAAAATGACTTAATCCTGGGTCCAAATCTAACTGGGCAGACCAGAGTGAACCAGACCCAGGCAATACCTTTTGTCAACATCAAAATAGAAAAACAGCACCACATTTGCAATTAAAAAAAAAAAAAAAGCAACAAAGCACAAGATTAAGCAGCAAATGGCTGCTGCTGCATTATGTCAGTGGAAATACTGACATGTCTACAGGCTCACAGATAAGAGTTTCATGGAAGAGGAGAGCCTCAGCAGGCAAAGAGACATCCCCCCATGTAAAACGTTTTGCAGGAAAAGATTGCCTATCTGAGCATAAAAGATAAGCCCTCTGTGGCATATCCTGACGATATTCACTCCTATGATATTCTGAATGTTCTGATTTTAAGTTACCATAAGAAATCAAGAGATCTTCTTCCACCAGCTTTATAACATTTCAAGCTATATGGACATTCTAAATACCAGCTTTTATGCTGACACAAAGCACAAGCCACAAGACTTAGTTCCAGGCTGTCAACACTTACACAGAGCTGTCTCTATTTGAGTTGACTGTCTCAACCTTGTTACAGTCAGTGGTGATTGATTCAGTATCCAAGTAAGGCCATTTTTATTTGCCTGAGCAGCTCTCCATCAATGAGATGGCTGGCAAGTGCAAGGGAAGCTAGGGCACCTTGTGCAGACAGGGACACCCACAGTCGAGCAGCATAAGATACCCCTGCACCGTTTCTCTGCAGTTCTAGAAATGATGCACAACACAAGGCAAGGAAACCTGACGTGGTGCCAGTAAGCTCAAAGGATTGTTTACGTGTCCTAAACTGACTCTGCACTTCTGAGCAGCCTTTTGTGACACAGAAGTTCCTTCAGACAGTCACCGAGCACTTTGTTGCTCTACCAACAATTCCGAACCCACAGCACCTCACAGCCCCTTCAAGAGCCCCCAGCTACTGTCCTGAGCCCTCCAGGTCTCCCTGCTGCCCCTTAAAAACCTCAGGATGCCAGCAGCACCTCGTGCCTTAGGATGCCCGTTGGATTTCACAATGATGCACTCATCTCCTGCATCGTGATCACTGGCAAAAATATCCAACGGCGCTGACCCGAGCCGGGGGCTCAGTAGTGACAAACCTGCTGCACTGCAGCGTGTGCCCAGTGCCTCCGGTCCCGCTGCCGGGCACCGCCGGGCACAGCCCGGCTCCGACCTCTCCGCGCCTCCCTGCACGGACCGATGGCCGCGCCCCGGATCCCCCCGAGCCTCCTCGTCTGCAGGCTGAGCCGCCCCAGCTCTCCCGGAATCCCACCCCAAGCATTTCCCGCGCGGTGCCGAAGAGGGGAGGGGATGCGGGGGAGGAACGGGGCCGACGGTCGCAGTGCTACGACACGGCCGTTTGCGCCGCCACGTCCTTACCCTGCGGTGGGCACGGGGACGGAGTGGCTTACCGGAGCTGCAGAAACGACCGCGGGCAGAAACGCCGAAAAACGAACGACGAACGGCGACTCTGGAGGACGGCTCGGTGCCGACGAGGGACGGACGGGCCCCCGCGCCGCCTTCCCCTGAGCGCCCGGCGTCCCCAAGGCACGGGGCAGCGGGGACGCGCGGCGGCGGAGCACCACTTTCCCCGCACGAAGCCCCACGGCTCCGCCGGCGCCATCGCCGGGGCCCCGAGGCTGCGGCCGCCATTGGCGGAGATCCCGCGCTCGGCCCCGCCTCCTCCGCGCCGTTATTGGTCGGCCCGCGGAACGGGGCGGGGCGGCGCCCGTGGGGTCCTTTAGTTCCGATGTCGCGCCGTCGTTGCGTCATCACCGCGCGCATCCCCGTTGGCCCCGGCCCGGCTGCCCGCGGCGATCTCTGTCGCCGCGCGCCCGCTCCGCTTCCGGGGTCCGGGGCGGCCGGGCCCCGGCCGGGGCTACGGGAGGAGGAGGACGGGGACGCGAGGGACCGCGGCGAGGCCGAGCCCGTGCCCGTGCCCGTGCCCGTGCCCGTGCCCGTGCCCGTGCCCGTGCCGCCCCGCTCGGTGCGGACCTTCCTGGAGAGCGGCGAGCACGGGCCGCATCCGTGCCGCCAGGAAAGCGCCGAGCGGGGGTGCGCGGCGGTGTTCAGGGCGGGATGAAGCGCGTTTCTTTGTGCCTCCACCGCTGTTTCTGGAGCGACAAATGACTTCGGGTTCGGCTGCTGATGATTTGAGCAAAGCAAGAACCAAAGGCGCACGCCTGACTGCCAGGCTCCAACACGCCTTGATCCATGGGATCAGCGCCCGTCCTTCGAAGCTGCCCGGCTCAGCCAGGAGCTGCTCCTGGTCACCAGGCAGGTCACAGAACCACAGAACCGAAGGGGTTGGAAGGGACCTCCAGAGGTCATAGAGTCCAACCCCCTGCCAAAGCAGTTCCTACTCCAGGTCACGCAAGTTGATGTCCAGGCAGGTCTTGAACATCTCCAGAGAAGGAGACTTCACAACCCCTCTGGGCAGCCTGTTCCAGTGCTCCGTCACCTCACCTAAAGAAGTTCTTGTGCCCATTTGTGCAGAACTTCCTATGCTGCAGTTCCTGGCCGTTTCCCCTTGTCCTGTCTCCACACGCTGCAGAAAAATCTGGCCTCTCCTCTCTGCCCCCCACACCTTAGATATTATAGACCTGGATCAGGTCCCCTCTCAGTGATCTTTTCTCAAGGCTAAACAGATCCAGTGCACTCAGCCTTTCTTCATAGGAGAGATGCTCCAGGCCCCTCACCATCTTTGTGGCCCTCCGCTGGACTCTTTCCAAGAGATCCCTGTCTGTTTTGTACTGGGGAGCCCAGAACTGGACGCAGTACTCCAGATGAGGCCTTACCAGGGCAGAGCAGAGGGGGAGGATCACCTCTCTTGACCTGCTGGCCATGCTCTCTTTAATGCACCCCAGAATGCCTTTGGCCTTTTTGGCCATAAGGGCACACTGCTGGCTCATGGCCGACCCGTCGTCCACCAGGACGCCCAGGTCCCTCTCCGCAGAGCTCCTCTCCAGCAGCTCATCCCCAGCCTGTACCAGTGCATGCAATTATTCCTCCCTAGTAATCACAGTCAGCCACCGCTTCTCACAGCCCGGCAGCTCCCTGCATTCCCTATCATGCGCAGCCTCTGGGAAAATCAAACAGTACAGTGGACTGTGAAAAGCTACACCGAGAGCAATGGGTGCTGAGACATTCAAATGTTGGGACCCACGTGTAGGAAAAGCCGCCTGGGCAGTCAATACTCGGGGATCTGCCCACCGTGCTGGTCCTGCCCAATCAAACCTCCCGCACACTGCAGAAGTAAAATGAAAAAGTGGCACCCAATGACATTCACTGACCGTTGCCGAACATTTCTGGAGACCAAACAGTGGATGTGAGCACAGTGGGGCCATGAGTGTTGCGTTTCATCAGTGGTGACAGAGACAGTGGGTCATCCTCCAGTGCAGATTGTTACGAGCTGGTGAAAATGTAAAGCTGATATCAGTGGCTGTGTCAAGAAACAGCGTTTGGTAGCTGAGAATTTGCTATATCAAACATTGTTATTGGTCTCTCTGTATCTGTTGTAGTTTCCACAGGAATAAGTAGGAGGCCTTACTTCCTCCAAACAGGAACCTTCCTAAACAGAAAAAGTCCTCTGAACATCTGTAAGTCTCTTCGTCACTTCCTTTTCCAACTTGTTTTCCTGTGATTATTGTTCTAGAAAAGCTTCCTGCCAGTTGACATCCTGAACGCCATGACCTGTATCAGCAGGAAAGACAGGATAGGGTCTTGCATCTCACTTGGCGCCTGCTGTGTTGCATGCTCTGGAAAACTTTCCAGTTTGTACACTGGACCTATCAATTCTGTTTGTTAGCATCCCAACGCCAGGAGATACAGAACCTTAGAATCAGAATCATGGAATCATAGAATGGCCAGGGTTGGAAGGGACCTCAAAGATCATCGAGTTCCAGTCCCCCCTGCTGTGGGCGGGGTTGCCAACTGCTAGATCAAGAGCTAGACCAGGCTGCCCAGGGCCCCATCTCACCTGGCCTCGAACACCTCTGGGGATGGGGCATCCACAGCCTCTCTGGGCAGCCTGTTCCAGCACCTCCTCACCCTCTCAGTGAAAAATTTCTCTCTGATATCTAAACTAAATGTCCACTCTTTTTGTTTAAAACTGTTCCCCTTTGCTCTGTTGCTCTCTCCCGATGTTAAAAGCTGACTTCCCTCCTGCTTATAAGTTTCCTTTAATTACTGGAAGGCCACATCAGGTGATCCCAGAGTATTCTCCAGTCTGAACAAGCCCAGCTCTTCAGTCTGTCTTCACAGGAGAGGTGCTCCAGCCTTCTTTGCCATCTTTGCAGCCCTCCTCTGCACTCGCTCCAACAGCTCCACGTTTTTTCGGTGCTGGGGGTCCCAGACCTGGACATAGTACTCCAGATGGGGCCTCACAAGGGCAGAGAAGAGAGGAACAGTCATTTCCCTCTCCCTGATGGACACCCCTCTTTTGATGCAACCCGGAAGGGGCTGCAAGCTCTCACTGCTGGCTCAGGTGAAGTTTTTCATCTGGCAGGATGCCTAAATCCTTCTCAGCAGGGCTGCTCTCAATGAATTCTTCTCCCAGTCTGTACATATATCTGGGATTGCCCCAACCCAGGTGCAACACCCTACACTTGACCTTACTGAATCTCATTAGGTTCACATGCTCCCTCCCAGATGAAGATTTTGAACAGTTTTGTGAAGAAATGCAAGAACCTTGAAAGCAACAAGAGTTCTTTCAGGTTGGAGTTAGGAAAAACTTCTCCAGAAGAGTGGTTGGGCACTGGGACAGACTGCCCAGGGAGGGACTGGAGTCAGATTCCCTGGAGGTGTTCAGGAAACGTTTAAGTGTGGTATTGAGAGACAAGTTATGAGGAACATGTTTCTTTAGAATTGTTTCAGAATGGCATTTCACTTAATTATGAGCTAGGCAAGAGGGTGTAGAATGAACAAAGGCAAAACAGAGGCTACAGGGAGGGATGTTTGGGGGGGTGAGCCGAGAAATGCGGCCTTCTCTCGCACCAGGCACTCATGCTCGCGTATTGGTTCAGACTGTGACTTAGGAATTGCACTACAAACTGCAAGTCACAGTAACTCAGCAACTGGGGTGGGTAATATGATAGTAACTTCTTGGAACTGAAAGGTGAGATGGGCCCCAGAGGTGAAAGTAAGAAGGCAAAAAGGCTTCACAGTGACTGAGAATAAGGGGAGTGAAGGGGAATAGTTAGAGATAGTTTATAGAAGCAGGAATGTAGAGCTTGTTAGAAAATAAGGGATGGCAGACACTGTGTCTGGGACAGTGAGGGGAATGATGGCCATAAAGATAAGGGCTTGAGAACAGCCCAAGGACATTTGGCAGGGAGGTGATCAGATGTCCACAGGGCAAGAAGAAACAGGTTCTGGGGGGATGCCCCCCCGAAAGGCCAGGAGTTTACAGCAAAAAGGGTTAGAAGCCTTCGCGAGGAAAACAACAAATCTTCATCCCATGACCCACTATGCATGCGCAAGAGGGGAGGGTCTGCATGCTAACGAACTCTTGGGGGTGTAATGAATATGTATCCGAATTCCGGGAAAACTATTGATTATGTACTAGTTTTGCCAATATCTGTAGCACGATTTTTCTAGATGGGGTGCAAGTTAGGCGGACCTATCCCCCTTGCAGCAGGTGTCTGCACAGCACTGAATAAACCGTACCGGCTTTGTAGTCTTACTTGGCTTACAGAGTTTGATTCGCCTCCTCTTCTTGCATATGTATAACTTGTCTCTAAAAATATCCTTAAACTGTCACTTTGTGGTGTGCAAACTAGGAGGGGCTACCCCCTTTGCACCCAGCGTGTGTGTGCAGCGCTGTAATAAAAATATATACCTGCTCCATAACTACTTTGTGGTTATAGGTTGAATTCCGCAAGGTTTAGTGCATGGACGGTTGGACTGGGTAATCTTGGAGGTCTTTTCCAACCTTGGTGATTGTATGATTCTGTGAGTTTTGATGCTAAGGATTTTACCTCTCTATTTCTAAGCAAAAGCACAAAACTCTGCTGTGTTCTTTATTGCAAGGTGACAGTTCTTCAGAGGACATTCCACCAGACTGCCCCTCTGCTGCTGTCTGTAGCATGGCAGCACAATGTGGAGCCCCAAAGCCCCTCATACCTTGAGTCTGCTTGCTCTGGTTCCGTCCCTGCCGGTCCAAAGCAGCTGCTCTCAATGAGTGAATGTTCAGTGCTCAGCTGCTCAGCGCAGCTCCTCCACAAGTCACGTTTCCATGCCTCTGGCCTTCTCCTTCTTGCTTCTAAAATGTTCCCAGTAACCCCACCTTGTTCTTGGAACAATGCTCAGGACAGCAGGGCTCAGAAGAGGCACATCTTGCAGCTCTGAACCAGGACCCTTGGCTGTGACGCAGCCTTTCCCACACACAGCTCTCTGGCTGAGCTGGGGATCTTCTGAGGACTGGAGAGGTGACACCCCTGTGAAGCGGGGGCTCCTGGCAGCCCCATCCTACCCCTCCTGGTGCCACGTTGACCGCTGGGTATGACCAGTTTGGGAGGAGCACACCCATGCCCTGTTACAGATGGCCAGATGAGTGCCTGACAAGGGAGAGAAGCAATATTTTAGGGAGTCAGGGAGCAGACTTTGGCTTGTCTTTTGCTTCTTAAATGAGGAATTGCAGTTGTTTCCCTTGGGGCCTCTGTTTCAGGGAGTAAGAGTGTCCCTGTAAGGCTGATGGATCTTGTTCAGTGCACCAATGACTGGAATGGAGCAAAGGACCATTTTCTGCAAGACCTTTCTTGTGTTTTCTTCCATCTCTTTCCATGTGGTCCAACAACCAATGGGTTTCTGTACAAGAAGAGAAACTCTTCTAAAAAAATAGGGCAGTTCTTCTCCCAGATGCATACCCTGGGGATGGTTTAATGTCACAACGCTGAGGGGAGGCAGCCATTTCTCTGCCTCTCTTTATCCCTTCCCTACAAATTGCCCAGCTGTAGTGTTTTGCTCCTAACCTATGCCAGCACCTCTGAAAAAGCCCTTGTCTTCCCACCAGGGATCTAAAGGAGCAGCGAATTGGAAGGAAAAAGTCCCTCTCTGTCCCAGGCCCAGCCTCACAATTAGCTGCACTTTTCACATGCTGCAAAATCGTGGGCTTTGATATGCTCTGTGTGTCACCAGAAGAGAGCGCAACATTGGAAAATGAGGAACTCGAGGTCCCAGGGCTCCAAGGAATGTAGCCACCCCATCTGTCAGAGCCAAGGGGTCTTGGAAGAGCCACCATTGTCCCTCTGCTTCTCTTGAAGGAGATGGCACTGTCTCACTCCTATTATCAGAGTGGGAGGAAGTCCTAATCTATGTATACCTGACAGTGAGATTAATACACAAAGCATAGATGTTAGCCCTTCCAGTTTATTACAAGTGCCGGTCATTTGGAGAAATAGGGAAGGGAAGATGGGCAATAGAAAAGATAGTTCAGATGTTGATCTTCAAATATTGATCTGGGATGGGTCATCAAAAGTTTTTGATTCGGTTGATGGCAACAGCGACTGCACAAACTGATTTATAAGTCCAAAAGAGGTCGAGTCAGCTCTCTTTGGAGTGACAGCTCAAATCCAAAAAAGGTCAAGTCAGCTGTCTTTGGAGTGGCAGCTTCTGGCTTTAGAATCTCAGCAGAAACTCCTTTGTTCCCATCTTCTGGGCCTTTCCAGCAGATAAGATGGAGTAGGGAGGTGCCTACCTGCACGATGGTGTCCTTTTTCATGAGATACAATGGTGTCCTTCCTCACTTCTCCCATGCCAAGCTGGAGTTTCTGGTCACAGGCCAGATATTCTGCCACTCCTGAGCACTCTTCTGGCTTCTTCTCAAATAGCTCTGAAGACATGCTTTCAAATATAAAATTGTTCACAAAGTGATATTGATTGCCACACGGACACACTCACTTCTCATCTCCTGTATAAGTCAGAGTCTTATTGCAAGAAGTGCCTCAGAAAGCAAACAAAGAAAGGTTCAGACAGGCACCCAGGAATGGCACAGACAGGAATTGCACACGTGTTTGTCAGTCTCAGGTGGAGCTCTGCTTCTCTGAGGTACCTCATGCCCTGGTCAGCGTGGGCAGGACTGGACAGGACATCCCCCGCCTGGGGAGCTGCACTTTGATTTTTGGTGGCAGACTCTGCATAGATCCAGTTCGCTTGTGTATCAGCGGCACCGCAGCAGGGGCACTGTAGGTGCGCTCCTCGAGCAGGCTGGTCTCATAGCTCAAAGACCACAGGGCTGCCACAGACGACTGTCGCAGGGCTGGGGCTCCACAGTGGGTTCCAATCTTTGCCTGTGCCTTTTCTGGCACTCCCCCTGTAGTGGGAGCTTTCACCAGGCCGTGTTCTTCTTTGCCACTTGGAGGTCGCATTGCCTGCACTAGACCCATCTCTGATGCTTTGCTTTTGGTAGAGCATTTTCCCTTCTTCTTATGAGGCTCCTTTTTGTCAGAAGATGTCCCCAGGACCACTGGCAGCTGACTGAAAGGACACAGTGGCACTGAGGGCAGGCTGGCCTTCGAGCTCCATGAAGACCATGGGGCTGGTTTTGCTGCCTTTACTCGGCCCAGGTCTGGTGCTTGGCCTTGGGTTCCACGTTAGTTTGGCTGGATGCTTTTCAGGCAGAAGACAGACCAGAACACCAGTGCCCTCTTAGAGATGGCCTGCTGAATGCCTGAAGAGGCTGGGAGAGAGAACCAGCATTTCCAGGGAGCTCGGCAGCAGATGTCTCTTCTCTGTTTTCCTTCTAGAGAACTTTCAGTTTCTCTAAGAACAAGAGACATTTCAAAGGAAATGTGATACCCTGAAAATCAGTTTGGACATGGGACTAGTTTTTAGTCACAGTATGGTTTAGAAGGAAAAAATGCAAACTTGTCTATTAAATGCTAAATTGCAGTTATGTTGCTGAGCTACAGATGGCAGCAGTGGGGTGCTCTGACAAACTGGCACCTGGCATGGAAGTGTGTGTGGAGCAAAGGAGTGGAACTGAGCTCCTTCGTGCAGAAAAAATGGCATTCATTGATCTTCACTGATGTTTACGGAGATGAAACAGTAAATGTCAGCTTTGGCATCACATAGCAGTAGCATGGAGTATACTGTGAAGAGCTGCAACCTTGTAATAAAGAACAGATAGCAAAGATTTTTGTGCTTTTGGTTAGAAATACAGAGGCAAAATTCTTGGCATCGAAACACATAGAATCATAGAATCACCACGGTTGGAAAAGACCTCCAAGATCATCTGATCCAACCATCCATCTATCACCAATATTCACCACTAAACCATGTCCCTCAGAACGACTTCTAAGCTTTTCTTGAAAACCTCCAGAGATGCTGACTCCAGTACCTGCCTGGGCAGCCCATTCAAGCGCTTGACCTCTCTCTCAGAGAAGTTTTTCCTAACATTCCACCTGAAACACCTCTCGTTTCCTACAAGGTTCTTTAATTTCTTCACAAAGGTGTTCAAAATCTTCATCTGTTTCTTCCCTCTCATTTCTTTCTACTGCATAGAAAATCTCTTTTGCTACTTGTCTCAGCAGTGCGTGCTCCCCAGCCATCTTGCCTCGGCTTTAGAATAAGGCCTTTGGTTTTGGACATTCTCCCTCTCATTTATTTGGTTTATTAGCTTCAATCTCAGTTAACTTGCATTTCTGTTATTGCAAATAGTAAATTAACTTTCCTCCTTAGATCGCTGCTGCTGCTTTTTCTTCCTTATTATTCCTTTCCCTCTCTGCTCCCTCCCTGCCCCCCTTTTCAAACTGGTGGGCCTGTGGGTCTGCTGTCCCCTAGCATGGACACAGATGGATCCAGAGATAACTCTGTGACAAAGCTTCATGGAAACCTCGTTGCTGCCTTCCAGTACTTGAAGGGAGCTCACAAGCAAGAGGGGGACTGACTTTTTACATGGGCAGACAGTGATAGGGCTTGAAACTAAAAGAGGGGTAATTAGGTAAGATGGTAGGGAGAAGCAGGCAGCTCAGCACCACACAGCCATTCACCTACTCTCCACAGTGAGATGGGGGACAGAATCCAAATTAAATGTGTAAAACCCATGGGCTGAGATAAAGAGAGTTCAATATGAGAGAAAAGACAGATAATTAATACTAAGAAAAACAGCAGTAATCATGCTAAAAGAATAAGAATGATGGAAGAATATATGGAATAGGAGATGCACAGTGCCATTGCTCACCATCTGCTGACTGTTGCCCAGCCAGTTCATGAGCCCTGTTCTATTGTTCAGCCTGGTGCCATATGGTATGGAATGTCACTTTGGCCAGTCTGGGTCGGCTGACCTAGTTCTGTGCCCTCCCAGCTCCTTGTGCATCCCCAACTCCTCACTTGCAAGGCGGCCTGAAAAGCTGAAAACTCCTTGGCTGAGTGGAAGAACTGCCCAGCAACAGCCAAGGCATCAGCGTGTTATCAACATTATTCTCATACAGAATCCAAGGGACAATACCATGCCTGCTCATAGGAAGAAAATTAGCTCTATCCTCAGCAAAACCAGGACACCCTGATATTTGCCCCAAAGGGATGCAGCACAGCTTCCAGCAGTTAATGCTGTTAATTACTTTTCTTAAGCAGGGAAGTCCTTCCTCTCGGTGAGGAGCTGCAGAGGCACGTGCTGGTCCATCTCTGCTGCAGTTTTGGGGCAGTTCTTTCTTTCATCTCTTCTACCTTCATGCTACCCTGCAAGCGCTTGAGTCCTTACAGGCCACAGTCCCTGATCGCTGCAGTCAGAAAGCTCTCCTCATGCCTGATATCAACATTTCCTTTCTGAAGACACTGGCAAGAAACAGCCAGGGGTAGCTGTTCTGTGCTGTCTCAGCTCCATGATGCATCTGGTGTTAAATGCAATTTCTGTGGCATGCTCTGCTTTTCAAGTTCATGACATCTGCTTTCTTATATGCTGGAGGTGCTTTTCTTCCTGGAAGCAATGAGGAGCCCTGGGTGGGCGGTTCTTGGCCCAACTAATTATTTTAATAAGGACAGACAGAGCCAGCCTCCTCCATGGAATTACCCATGTATAATTTTGGCAACAAAAAAAAAAAAAAAAAAAAAAAAAAAAGAGAGTCACAAGATTTAGTAAGAAATACATAGATGGTAGTTTGCTCAGACTGGGAGGTTTGGGGTTTTGTTCCCTTTTTAAAGTAAGACCGAAGTTTTCCTGTTTTCCCACTCTCCTTGTGCCATCTTTTATTTTAAACTTCTACACGTACCCTTTTCCATCTCCACTATGGAAGCTGACTGACATTAAATACAAGAAAGATATCAGGCAGAGCCTCCTCCCATGGAGCTCATAGTGCTTTAGAGATTTGGGTGAAAGAAAGTGTTGGAAATTCTCCAAGAAACCACAGTTCCTTCAGAAAACTCGTAACACACTTATTTTCACAGCAGGATCAAAACTCTTGCGAAGAGCTAGGAAGTCTATTCTTTATGGGAATAAAAAAGGTTAAAATGTTTGCAAGAACGCATGAAGGCTTCTATACCAGTAAAAATGAAATCAGTAAGGTTGAAGAAAGTATTTAATGTTAAGTCCTGTATTCATAATTACAAATCTTGCAAATAAGTGAACTCTTCAAAGAAGACAGATAGATGTTTTACAAGATGCAGTTTGCCTCACCCCAAGTCAGACTGAACATACCACAGGCATCCCAACACACAGCAGTCACACGTTCTGCACAGAAGCAGGCATTAGAGCAGCAGGGCACAGCTGTCATGTCCAGCCGGGAATCTCAGATCTGGGAGACACATGTTCTTGGTAATTCATAAGGAACCTAAATGCAGCCTAAAATGGAAAGAACATGAAAATACAGATACCCTAACATTCAAACATGCAAATGTAGCTACATTTTTCAGTCGATGCACGTCCACATAGTTTCAGTTTTTAATGCTTTTCCTTCCTTCGCCTTTTGACAAAGGGATTAGTGTACACTTTTCTCTTAGAAACCAGAGAAGACATACTTAATTCTTCTGATGAAGAGGGATCGGAGAGATGTTTGTGTCCGGGATAACCTCACTAAACCATGCCAGAGTGGCAGTTCCTATGTTGCTTCTGATTTTTTTTCAGTTCTCTACATGAAATGTTGCTTCTTTTGGGCCACTTCTTAGAAAGCAAAGATCCACTCAAAACAACTGCTATGTTCTTTGGCACCCTGACACTACTGAGGGATGCCAAAGATTTTAAACCCATAGATAATGAGCAACATTCTTGTACCTGAAGAAGATCCTTCTGGATTGAACAGATAACAGATAACAGATTGAACAGATGTGCTAATTGGCACAACTTTTTGCTTAACTGTGCAATATTTCTCTTGTGAGTACTTAGGATAAATACAGGATTTAAACATTCTGTAAGACCATCATGATGCCGTTAATTATTCAGTGTTTTAGAGAGAAATATTTCAGTTGATATATTTTGGTGAAGCATGATGATTGCTTATAAATTGAGACTAAAACTGCCTAATAAAACTGATGCAACTGAGTAGCAATACAAGGAAGTGGTTATTACAGAAACTTCCCATAAGCAGATGATCACTGTTGATCAGGATGAATCAGTCTAGCTTCTCATTATCACATTTTAGTGCAACTTATGTGACATGGAAAATGTATCCTTTGTTTAATGTATGTTAAAACTTACTGTGTATGAATTTGGATCACTCTGACCTCACAGAGCTAATGGTCTAGTGGTGAAGTGGCACATCTGGCTTCAACATATCTCCAGTTTCCCTGTCAGTCTCCAGCAGATGGCACTGTAATTAAACTGTTGCTGCTAGGCGATTTTTTCCCGTGTACTTCAACTTTCTGCACTCCAGGTGATCAATGCTATTCCAAGATTCGAGAAAGATTTCACATCAGGAAATTAAGAAAATTAGACCGGTTCACTTGATCTAAATTATTTGTATCATTTAGTGCGCTGCAGAACTAAGGGATGACTACATAAAACAGATGCAGTGAAAGTTCTTTGGATGGAAAGGAAGAGGAGTAGCTGCTGGTCAGAAAGTCATTGCTCTTGTTCAGATGAATTAGCCCTGTACTTCTTCATTAGAGTTTACCCAGGTGTTGAATTCAATACAGTCTCTAACTACCCAGCTTGTAACTTACTTTCTTTCTTAAGGAAAGTATTGGAAACATTTTGTATTTTCTTCATCGGTGACCGATAGCTGACCTTTCTGTCCACTTTTTTGAAACACACTTTTTTAACAAAGACAGCAATTTTTTTAAGGAAGAAAATTAGGCATAGAATGTCTTTAAATAAAATATATTTTAAAAATTAGTAATACTTTCAGTCATTTGACTTTTTTTTTTTTTTAGTAGTAATATAGTAAATATATACTATGTAAAAGTAATTCTGAGGGTAAATGTTCACATATTACTTAACAGAACAGTGACTGCAGAAATAGCATTGCTTATTTTTTAATCTCTTACAATGAATTACCTGGAACATGCGTTTAATTCCCTTTACGTGGATATAAAGAATAATATTTTTGGATATGAACAAATAGCTCACTCCTAGCTGTTTTTCACTTTGTAATGATTGAAAATGGTACATTTGTCAGAGATGATTATATTTCACAGAACTGTACTGTCATGTAGCCCTACAGAAAGTTAACAATCCCAATTCTTCACAATGCTTTTCCAAGTGATGCAGCCAGAGTCAGTCCATAACCACAATGAGTGAATAACCACAGTGAATGAGCACAAAAGAAGTGAGACATTCCAGCGCTTATTGAATAAACCTTGTGATTTTTGTTAAAATTAAAATTGTTCATTATCTTTAGGAACAGAAACAGGAAGGGACTGATACTACTTTTTGAAATATATATTGTTATTCCAGGGCATTTTGTTAGCATATATTGTAGTGGTAAGATTAGAAAATTCCAGTTGAGATGGAATAGCATTGAACTATGGGATGTATTGTAGTGAGAAAAGCTGCAGAAACACTCAATTAAAGGTTTTCTTCTTCCTTTCAACCTCTTTTTCTTATCATAACATTAATGTAATTTCATTCTTTCTAGAGTAATAATCACGCTTTTATTGGTAAAGTAATTAAGAAATAGACAATTGTACACAAGTAACCTAAATGAGATTGGTATTAAGCCTCAGCAAGTTGGATGGTACAAACAGCAGCAATTGTTTTGGTACACTAGATGCCTCAGTTTGGAAGGATGATGGAGGAGCTATGTTCTGAGATGTTCACATTTTGCCATGTTACTTCTCACAGAGGATCCTCTTTGGGGAAGGAGGAGTAATGTTTAATTGAATTGACTTATGATTGGGAATTGATTCCTAAGCAACTGGAGATAGGGCTTTCTGCAGTGCTTTTCTCTGTGGTAGAATGAATTGCCGATACACAAATTATAGTCTGGTTCTGTACCATACCACTAATTTACTATAGTATTTGACTATTCTGAAAAAACATAGCTCTAACTGCTATCCTGACAATATCTTTGAGGTCTTACTGACAGGCAGGAAACATATTCAGAATGGCTGTAGATACTGAGTATGTAATAGAAAGTGTTTATTTATCATAGAATCACAGAATGGCCAGGGTTGAAAAGGACCACAGTGATGATCCAGTTCCAACCCCCTGCTGTGTGCAGGTCACCAACCAGCAGCCCAGGCTGCCCAGAGCCACATCCAGCCTGGCCTTGAATGCCTGCAGGGATGGGGCATCCACAGCCTCCTTGGGCAACCTGTGCCAGTGCCTCACCACCCTCTGGCTCAAAAACTTCCTCCTCATATCCAACATAAACCTCCCCTGTCTCACTTTAAAACCATTCCCCTTGTCCTACCACCACCCACCCTCACAAACAGCCGTTCCCCCTCCTGTTTCTACGCTCCCTTCAGGCACTGGAAGGCCACAGTGAGGTCTCCCTGCAGCCTTCTCTTCCCCAAGCTCAACAGGCCCAGTTCCCTCAGCCTTTCCTCACACAGAGCTGCTCCAGCCCTCTGCTCATCTCAGTGCCTCCTCTGGACCTGCTGCCAGAGCTCCACGTCCTTCCTGTGCTGGGGGCCCCAGGCCTGGACGCAGCGCTGCAGATGGGGCCTCGCAGGAGCCGAGCAGAGGGGGACGATCACCTCCCTCTCCTGCTGGCCGCCCCTTTTTCATGCAGCCCACAACACAGCTGGCCTTCCGGGCTGCAGGCGCTCACTGCTGCCTCATGGCCAGCTTCTCATCTACTAGTCACTACAGTAAAAATCATTCTAACCTGAAGATTTTGGAATCTCTAAAACTTCTTCTCCGGGATTCCATGTGACTGACAGACCCAAGACTAATGTTTTCCATGCCAAAGTCACAAGGCTCATTCTCAGCTTTTCTACCTGCAGACTTCATGTTAAAGGAGGAACAATTCTTTGCCATCTGCATCTGAGCTTTTCTACACATCTTCAGAAAACCCCTTCTGTTGTACTTGCTCTTTGTGAACCATTTCCAGCTGAGAGATTTCAGATGCAAGCAGTTTACAACTGATAATCAAGAGTTTTTGAAGGTCTTTCAAGGCTGATGCTAGAGAGAAATGTGGCTCTTCTATAGGTCTTCCCACACACAAATCTCGGAAGACTCGTTTTCAACTGTTAAACTGGACAACTCTGGTTTGTGGGAGTTTCACTGGTGCTTTTAGACTGTAACACATCAGAGGTGGAAACTGGATCACACTGAATTTGCAGACTTTAGTGACTGCACCTCTATAGAAGAGGCATCTTAGTTCGGTCAGATGCCCTTCCATGCTTGGCCTGCCACTTCTGCTTTCTTGCTGAGCTGTACACTTCAGCTATTGAATGCTCAATTATATCCATTTCCATACAGACATAGCTACAGGAGGCTGACATTTGGATATGCCCTTTCACACAGGCAAGATCTGCTTTCTCCAATCTATCTTATCTCACATCTGCAGGAGCATCTTCTGGCTGGCTGGCTGTACAGCCCTCTTCTTCCACAACAATTTTCTTAACCCCACCAACATTGCCAGGAGGTTCAGTGTCACTTGTCAGCTTGTTTATCCAGATGTTTGAACTTCTCTGAGTCTTTGCACACTTGAAGATCCATGGTAAGCTCATTTGTTTGCTTCAGTTTCTTCTGAAGACTTCTGAAGACTGAAGTGCATCTTTTATTTGCCTGAGCTTAGCAGAAGTGTCTGTCAAACCATCTTGTTCTGTCACTTCTGAAGGAGATTGCTCACCACAGCCCTGTTCTATAGCATTACATTCCACTAGACATTCCAACAATAAATGTTTCCTCAGGTGTCTTCTGTGAAAGGCAAGCTGAACTGCAACATTTTGCCTCCCCTGCCTGGAGAGAATGGTCATTATTTGCCAAGGAAGTGTTATTGGAAAGATGCTGTAATATGAGAGGATGATTTTTTCCAGGGGTTATCATGCATTCTGTTGAAGTCTCAAAACACTTGATTGCTTTAGGATCAATGGGCTCTGTGAGGCTTTGGGTGAGCAAGATGAAGCAGGGACAGAGACAGACTGATCAGATAATCGATTTGTGGGATTACATACCTTAGAACTGAAGACTGGCCTGGGTTTTGAAACCCCCCAGGAGCTGGTCTGCTGGTCCTGGGGGCATTTCCAGTTAGGTAGTTTCTTTGTCACTATTCTTGACACATAAGATATGGAAAAGAAAAAAAAAGAAAAAACAACAACATCAACAACAACAACACTGGGAGCAAAATACTTCACAAAGTGCATAATCAGGAATAAATTCCTCTCTGTATTAACAAAACTCTGAGTTGCACGTGTGGATGCAATGCCATTGTTGTATCAAGGCTGCCTGGGTGAGAAGCTGCATATGGGATAAACTGCTTGAATATTCTTTCTCATAAAACAATTGTAGCTTTGCTATCAGTTTTGTTAATCCTCTGTAACCACCTAGTTGTTTCCAGAGGTGGTGGTAGTGGGGGACAAAATGCATACTGGCAGAAAAGAGCTTCCAGGTATAAATGAAGCGTTCGTAGAGAGAGGTGGGTCACAGTAAAACATGTACAAACACCTGGACCTCACTATCACCTCACCTGCCTTTCCATATGTTTGAAACACCAGCAAGTTAGCTGACAAGAAACATGCACAACACAGAAGTAGACTTCAGGAAATTAAATAAAACTCAATTAAATAAACCATTTCCATTTCAAAAGGAGAAATTTGTAAGCCTACTGATGTACAGAGTGATTTCTTTTGAACCACCCAAGCTGCTAGGAAAGATCACAAGCCATGTGGGAAGCTGAGTTTCCTTTGTGCTGCATTATGTTCTATTTCTCTCCCTCTCCTGTTTACAGCCCTTTCTCTTGCTTTCTCTCCTGCTGTCATCTAGCAGCAGTTAATAGTACTGGAAAAGAGTGAGAGGGTCTAGGTTAATATTGTGACATCTCTAAGTACAGCAAACACTATTCCTGCAAACCAGAGGCTTGTAAGAGGTCCAAGGCTTGCATATAGTCAATCTAAGCAATACCTAACTTAATTTTGCACATTAGTGTCCAACAAGTACCAAGTAAAAATACAAAATCAATTTCCTATTCGCATAAATCTTTTATATTCATCTCCCTAGCAATGGAGAACAGTAGACCTGGGCAGCCTGGTCTAGTATTAAATGTGGAGGTTGGTGGCCCTGCATGTAGCAGGGGGATTGGAGATTCATGATCCCTTCCAACCTGGGCCATTCTGTGATTCTGTGATTGCTGATTAGCCTGAGCAAAGCCTCTTAGTTTTTAGAACTGTATTAGTATACAAGCAGCTTTGATTAACTTTAGATACTTTTCACTTTAAAGCAGATGTTTAAAATGCTGTAATTATAAGGACTCACATATTTCAGGCTGAGAGATTTGCTTTTTATTTGACTCTTTCAGCAGGGAGCTAAGTCCAACAACTACGATGTCTGCCATTTTAACTGGAGAAGAGCTGATCTCTGCTTTTTCTCTTCCAGGCTAAGTGAAGAGACACGAGTCCAAGCCAACCGGTCTTATGTTTAAGGATGTCAAAACTCAATAAGGATAGGAAAAATCTGTTTTTCTTCCTTACTTGCTGCAAGTTAAATTATTAACTTATTAAATTATTCAAAGTTTGGTTTAAAAATTTGAACATGTAACCCATTTCTTGCTGATATACTGAAGTCTGACCCTCCTCTGGAGCTTTTACATCTGTGAAAGCTTATGTGTTTAGAATAGAAGAAAGGAGTTCAAGGGGTTATTACATGCAAGAGGTTATTATATGCTTTGCTTACATTGCTAGAAGCTTTGATCAATTCTTTGTACAGGAGACATTTGCCTTCTGATAATTCGGCAGTTTCTGTTTGCAGGTTTGTGAGACTGACTCCACAATACAGAAAGATATTCTGGTAATCCAATAGAATAGAGAAAGCATATTGTTAAAATGGATCTCTAGATGTATTGCAATGGGATTGTGATAAGAACTTGCCATTAGCCATTTGAGGCTGGTCACTTCAAACGCACATTTTCATACCAGTACTTTCCAGGGCTCCTAGTAAAATCTATTGTAAGGGGTGTCTGACAAATTCACCTGTGCTGATTCCACACGAATAATAAATCTAAAGAATCATGTTGAATTGAATTGCAAACAAGGAACTGGGGCCTGGGAGCAGTGTGGGGAGATAAGCTATTTGGCACTCTTCATGTGATCTATACTAATTCTGACAGACTGGAAACAGGACTAAGCTGTAAAAACATTAAGCACATAATGTAATCATGGTAAAGCTATTTAACGGAGCTAGAACATCCATGGCTGTGTGTTTATTGGATCTTGCATTTGAAGTGAAATCATAAGAAGAATTTTTTTGGCATTGAAGTCAGTGCTCCAAAATGAAAGCTTAAAACCTAAGGGTTTCTGAAATAGTTCCCAAGTCCTTCGTTTCACACAGGGCATCACAGCTATCCAATGAGTCTCACATCAGTCTCTGCAAACAGCTGTTATGCACCTTCATTAGTAACTACAGAACATCTGTAATCAGAAAATGCAAAAATGTAGTATTTGCTGTCAAGACTGAACTTCAAATTCAGCTTCATTTTAAGTCTCTACAAGAGAACAAAGCCTCTGGTTAATTTTCTCTGTAGCCACTTCTCCTATGACGCTCAGCCCACGCACAGAGCTCTGCTCTGGCACTCACCAGCTGCAACAAGAACATATTCTAGTTAGTATTTGGTCACCCTTTAGCCACCCATCCTTCCTGGGGAGAAACTCCTGGGAGTAATCAAAAAGCCCCCCCCCAAAAATTTAAAAAAAGGAAGAAAGGAAAACCTAAACTCAGAAGCAGGGCAGTGTCAGCACTGTAGCATAAGCTCCTTTGGAAGCTAACACCCACTCTACAGTAGTATTAAGGAAAGCAGGTGGAGACTCAAAGCTACAAATAGATCAAAGATATGGTTCACTTTAACTGAGTCTCTACAAAACTCTCTTTAATCACAGAATCACAGAATCACAGAATTGTAGGGGTTGGAAGGGACCTCCAGAGATCATAGAGTCCAACCCCCTGCCAAAGCAGTTCCTACTCCAGGTCACGCAAGTTGATGTCCAGGCAGGTCTTGAACATCTCCAGAGAAGGAGACTTCACAACCCCTCTGGGCAGCCTGTTCCAGTGCTCCGTCACCTCACCTAAAGAAGTTCTTGTGCCCATTTGTGCAGAACTTCCTATGCTGCAGTTCCTGGCCGTTTCCCCTTGTCCTGTCTCCACACGCTGCAGAAAAATCTGGCCTCTCCTCTCTGCCCCCCACACCTTAGATATTATAGACCTGGATCAGGTCCCCTCTCAGTGATCTTTTCTCAAGGCTAAACAGATCCAGTGCACTCAGCCTTTCTTCATAGGAGAGATGCTCCAGGCCCCTCACCATCTTTGTGGCCCTCCGCTGGACTCTTTCCAAGAGATCCCTGTCTGTTTTGTACTGGGGAGCCCAGAACTGGACGCAGTACTCCAGATGAGGCCTTACCAGGGCAGAGCAGAGGGGGAGGATCACCTCTCTTGACCTGCTGGCCATGCTCTCTTTAATGCACCCCAGAATGCCTTTGGCCTTTTTGGCCATAAGGGCACACTGCTGGCTCATGGCCGACCCGTCGTCCACCAGGACGCCCAGGTCCCTCTCCGCAGAGCTCCTCTCCAGCAGCTCATCCCCAGCCTGTACCAGTGCATGCAATTATTCCTCCCTAGTAATCACAGTCAGCCACCGCTTCTCACAGCCCGGCAGCTCCCTGCATTCCCTATCATGCGCAGCCTCTGGGAAAATCAAACAGTACAGTGGACTGTGAAAAGCTACACCGAGAGCAATGGGTGCTGAGACATTCAAATGTTGGGACCCACGTGTAGGAAAAGCCGCCTGGGCAGTCAATACTCGGGGATCTGCCCACCGTGCTGGTCCTGCCCAATCAAACCTCCCGCACACTGCAGAAGTAAAATGAAAAAGTGGCACCCAATGACATTCACTGACCGTTGCCGAACATTTCTGGAGACCAAACAGTGGATGTGAGCACAGTGGGGCCATGAGTGTTGCGTTTCATCAGTGGTGACAGAGACAGTGGGTCATCCTCCAGTGCAGATTGTTACGAGCTGGTGAAAATGTAAAGCTGATATCAGTGGCTGTGTCAAGAAACAGCGTTTGGTAGCTGAGAATTTGCTATATCAAACATTGTTATTGGTCTCTCTGTATCTGTTGTAGTTTCCACAGGAATAAGTAGGAGGCCTTACTTCCTCCAAACAGGAACCTTCCTAAACAGAAAAAGTCCTCTGAACATCTGTAAGTCTCTTCGTCACTTCCTTTTCCAACTTGTTTTCCTGTGATTATTGTTCTAGAAAAGCTTCCTGCCAGTTGACATCCTGAACGCCATGACCTGTATCAGCAGGAAAGACAGGATAGGGTCTTGCATCTCACTTGGCGCCTGCTGTGTTGCATGCTCTGGAAAACTTTCCAGTTTGTACACTGGACCTATCAATTCTGTTTGTTAGCATCCCAACGCCAGGAGATACAGAACCTTAGAATCAGAATCATGGAATCATAGAATGGCCAGGGTTGGAAGGGACCTCAAAGATCATCGAGTTCCAGTCCCCCCTGCTGTGGGCGGGGTTGCCAACTGCTAGATCAAGAGCTAGACCAGGCTGCCCAGGGCCCCATCTCACCTGGCCTCGAACACCTCTGGGGATGGGGCATCCACAGCCTCTCTGGGCAGCCTGTTCCAGCACCTCCTCACCCTCTCAGTGAAAAATTTCTCTCTGATATCTAAACTAAATGTCCACTCTTTTTGTTTAAAACTGTTCCCCTTTGCTCTGTTGCTCTCTCCCGATGTTAAAAGCTGACTTCCCTCCTGCTTATAAGTTTCCTTTAATTACTGGAAGGCCACATCAGGTGATCCCAGAGTATTCTCCAGTCTGAACAAGCCCAGCTCTTCAGTCTGTCTTCACAGGAGAGGTGCTCCAGCCTTCTTTGCCATCTTTGCAGCCCTCCTCTGCACTCGCTCCAACAGCTCCACGTTTTTTCGGTGCTGGGGGTCCCAGACCTGGACATAGTACTCCAGATGGGGCCTCACAAGGGCAGAGAAGAGAGGAACAGTCATTTCCCTCTCCCTGATGGACACCCCTCTTTTGATGCAACCCGGAAGGGGCTGCAAGCTCTCACTGCTGGCTCAGGTGAAGTTTTTCATCTGGCAGGATGCCTAAATCCTTCTCAGCAGGGCTGCTCTCAATGAATTCTTCTCCCAGTCTGTACATATATCTGGGATTGCCCCAACCCAGGTGCAACACCCTACACTTGACCTTACTGAATCTCATTAGGTTCACATGCTCCCTCCCAGATGAAGATTTTGAACAGTTTTGTGAAGAAATGCAAGAACCTTGAAAGCAACAAGAGTTCTTTCAGGTTGGAGTTAGGAAAAACTTCTCCAGAAGAGTGGTTGGGCACTGGGACAGACTGCCCAGGGAGGGACTGGAGTCAGATTCCCTGGAGGTGTTCAGGAAACGTTTAAGTGTGGTATTGAGAGACAAGTTATGAGGAACATGTTTCTTTAGAATTGTTTCAGAATGGCATTTCACTTAATTATGAGCTAGGCAAGAGGGTGTAGAATGAACAAAGGCAAAACAGAGGCTACAGGGAGGGATGTTTGGGGGGGTGAGCCGAGAAATGCGGCCTTCTCTCGCACCAGGCACTCATGCTCGCGTATTGGTTCAGACTGTGACTTAGGAATTGCACTACAAACTGCAAGTCACAGTAACTCAGCAACTGGGGTGGGTAATATGATAGTAACTTCTTGGAACTGAAAGGTGAGATGGGCCCCAGAGGTGAAAGTAAGAAGGCAAAAAGGCTTCACAGTGACTGAGAATAAGGGGAGTGAAGGGGAATAGTTAGAGATAGTTTATAGAAGCAGGAATGTAGAGCTTGTTAGAAAATAAGGGATGGCAGACACTGTGTCTGGGACAGTGAGGGGAATGATGGCCATAAAGATAAGGGCTTGAGAACAGCCCAAGGACATTTGGCAGGGAGGTGATCAGATGTCCACAGGGCAAGAAGAAACAGGTTCTGGGGGGATGCCCCCCCGAAAGGCCAGGAGTTTACAGCAAAAAGGGTTAGAAGCCTTCGCGAGGAAAACAACAAATCTTCATCCCATGACCCACTATGCATGCGCAAGAGGGGAGGGTCTGCATGCTAACGAACTCTTGGGGGTGTAATGAATATGTATCCGAATTCCGGGAAAACTATTGATTATGTACTAGTTTTGCCAATATCTGTAGCACGATTTTTCTAGATGGGGTGCAAGTTAGGCGGACCTATCCCCCTTGCAGCAGGTGTCTGCACAGCACTGAATAAACCGTACCGGCTTTGTAGTCTTACTTGGCTTACAGAGTTTGATTCGCCTCCTCTTCTTGCATATGTATAACTTGTCTCTAAAAATATCCTTAAACTGTCACTTTGTGGTGTGCAAACTAGGAGGGGCTACCCCCTTTGCACCCAGCGTGTGTGTGCAGCGCTGTAATAAAAATATATACCTGCTCCATAACTACTTTGTGGTTATAGGTTGAATTCCGCAAGGTTTAGTGCATGGACGGTTGGACTGGGTAATCTTGGAGGTCTTTTCCAACCTTGGTGATTGTATGATTCTGTGAGTTTTGATGCTAAGGATTTTACCTCTCTATTTCTAAGCAAAAGCACAAAACTCTGCTGTGTTCTTTATTGCAAGGTGACAGTTCTTCAGAGGACATTCCACCAGACTGCCCCTCTGCTGCTGTCTGTAGCATGGCAGCACAATGTGGAGCCCCAAAGCCCCTCATACCTTGAGTCTGCTTGCTCTGGTTCCGTCCCTGCCGGTCCAAAGCAGCTGCTCTCAATGAGTGAATGTTCAGTGCTCAGCTGCTCAGCGCAGCTCCTCCACAAGTCACGTTTCCATGCCTCTGGCCTTCTCCTTCTTGCTTCTAAAATGTTCCCAGTAACCCCACCTTGTTCTTGGAACAATGCTCAGGACAGCAGGGCTCAGAAGAGGCACATCTTGCAGCTCTGAACCAGGACCCTTGGCTGTGACGCAGCCTTTCCCACACACAGCTCTCTGGCTGAGCTGGGGATCTTCTGAGGACTGGAGAGGTGACACCCCTGTGAAGCGGGGGCTCCTGGCAGCCCCATCCTACCCCTCCTGGTGCCACGTTGACCGCTGGGTATGACCAGTTTGGGAGGAGCACACCCATGCCCTGTTACAGATGGCCAGATGAGTGCCTGACAAGGGAGAGAAGCAATATTTTAGGGAGTCAGGGAGCAGACTTTGGCTTGTCTTTTGCTTCTTAAATGAGGAATTGCAGTTGTTTCCCTTGGGGCCTCTGTTTCAGGGAGTAAGAGTGTCCCTGTAAGGCTGATGGATCTTGTTCAGTGCACCAATGACTGGAATGGAGCAAAGGACCATTTTCTGCAAGACCTTTCTTGTGTTTTCTTCCATCTCTTTCCATGTGGTCCAACAACCAATGGGTTTCTGTACAAGAAGAGAAACTCTTCTAAAAAAATAGGGCAGTTCTTCTCCCAGATGCATACCCTGGGGATGGTTTAATGTCACAACGCTGAGGGGAGGCAGCCATTTCTCTGCCTCTCTTTATCCCTTCCCTACAAATTGCCCAGCTGTAGTGTTTTGCTCCTAACCTATGCCAGCACCTCTGAAAAAGCCCTTGTCTTCCCACCAGGGATCTAAAGGAGCAGCGAATTGGAAGGAAAAAGTCCCTCTCTGTCCCAGGCCCAGCCTCACAATTAGCTGCACTTTTCACATGCTGCAAAATCGTGGGCTTTGATATGCTCTGTGTGTCACCAGAAGAGAGCGCAACATTGGAAAATGAGGAACTCGAGGTCCCAGGGCTCCAAGGAATGTAGCCACCCCATCTGTCAGAGCCAAGGGGTCTTGGAAGAGCCACCATTGTCCCTCTGCTTCTCTTGAAGGAGATGGCACTGTCTCACTCCTATTATCAGAGTGGGAGGAAGTCCTAATCTATGTATACCTGACAGTGAGATTAATACACAAAGCATAGATGTTAGCCCTTCCAGTTTATTACAAGTGCCGGTCATTTGGAGAAATAGGGAAGGGAAGATGGGCAATAGAAAAGATAGTTCAGATGTTGATCTTCAAATATTGATCTGGGATGGGTCATCAAAAGTTTTTGATTCGGTTGATGGCAACAGCGACTGCACAAACTGATTTATAAGTCCAAAAGAGGTCGAGTCAGCTCTCTTTGGAGTGACAGCTCAAATCCAAAAAAGGTCAAGTCAGCTGTCTTTGGAGTGGCAGCTTCTGGCTTTAGAATCTCAGCAGAAACTCCTTTGTTCCCATCTTCTGGGCCTTTCCAGCAGATAAGATGGAGTAGGGAGGTGCCTACCTGCACGATGGTGTCCTTTTTCATGAGATACAATGGTGTCCTTCCTCACTTCTCCCATGCCAAGCTGGAGTTTCTGGTCACAGGCCAGATATTCTGCCACTCCTGAGCACTCTTCTGGCTTCTTCTCAAATAGCTCTGAAGACATGCTTTCAAATATAAAATTGTTCACAAAGTGATATTGATTGCCACACGGACACACTCACTTCTCATCTCCTGTATAAGTCAGAGTCTTATTGCAAGAAGTGCCTCAGAAAGCAAACAAAGAAAGGTTCAGACAGGCACCCAGGAATGGCACAGACAGGAATTGCACACGTGTTTGTCAGTCTCAGGTGGAGCTCTGCTTCTCTGAGGTACCTCATGCCCTGGTCAGCGTGGGCAGGACTGGACAGGACATCCCCCGCCTGGGGAGCTGCACTTTGATTTTTGGTGGCAGACTCTGCATAGATCCAGTTCGCTTGTGTATCAGCGGCACCGCAGCAGGGGCACTGTAGGTGCGCTCCTCGAGCAGGCTGGTCTCATAGCTCAAAGACCACAGGGCTGCCACAGACGACTGTCGCAGGGCTGGGGCTCCACAGTGGGTTCCAATCTTTGCCTGTGCCTTTTCTGGCACTCCCCCTGTAGTGGGAGCTTTCACCAGGCCGTGTTCTTCTTTGCCACTTGGAGGTCGCATTGCCTGCACTAGACCCATCTCTGATGCTTTGCTTTTGGTAGAGCATTTTCCCTTCTTCTTATGAGGCTCCTTTTTGTCAGAAGATGTCCCCAGGACCACTGGCAGCTGACTGAAAGGACACAGTGGCACTGAGGGCAGGCTGGCCTTCGAGCTCCATGAAGACCATGGGGCTGGTTTTGCTGCCTTTACTCGGCCCAGGTCTGGTGCTTGGCCTTGGGTTCCACGTTAGTTTGGCTGGATGCTTTTCAGGCAGAAGACAGACCAGAACACCAGTGCCCTCTTAGAGATGGCCTGCTGAATGCCTGAAGAGGCTGGGAGAGAGAACCAGCATTTCCAGGGAGCTCGGCAGCAGATGTCTCTTCTCTGTTTTCCTTCTAGAGAACTTTCAGTTTCTCTAAGAACAAGAGACATTTCAAAGGAAATGTGATACCCTGAAAATCAGTTTGGACATGGGACTAGTTTTTAGTCACAGTATGGTTTAGAAGGAAAAAATGCAAACTTGTCTATTAAATGCTAAATTGCAGTTATGTTGCTGAGCTACAGATGGCAGCAGTGGGGTGCTCTGACAAACTGGCACCTGGCATGGAAGTGTGTGTGGAGCAAAGGAGTGGAACTGAGCTCCTTCGTGCAGAAAAAATGGCATTCATTGATCTTCACTGATGTTTACGGAGATGAAACAGTAAATGTCAGCTTTGGCATCACATAGCAGTAGCATGGAGTATACTGTGAAGAGCTGCAACCTTGTAATAAAGAACAGATAGCAAAGATTTTTGTGCTTTTGGTTAGAAATACAGAGGCAAAATTCTTGGCATCGAAACACATAGAATCATAGAATCACCACGGTTGGAAAAGACCTCCAAGATCATCTGATCCAACCATCCATCTATCACCAATATTCACCACTAAACCATGTCCCTCAGAACGACTTCTAAGCTTTTCTTGAAAACCTCCAGAGATGCTGACTCCAGTACCTGCCTGGGCAGCCCATTCAAGCGCTTGACCTCTCTCTCAGAGAAGTTTTTCCTAACATTCCACCTGAAACACCTCTCGTTTCCTACAAGGTTCTTTAATTTCTTCACAAAGGTGTTCAAAATCTTCATCTGTTTCTTCCCTCTCATTTCTTTCTACTGCATAGAAAATCTCTTTTGCTACTTGTCTCAGCAGTGCGTGCTCCCCAGCCATCTTGCCTCGGCTTTAGAATAAGGCCTTTGGTTTTGGACATTCTCCCTCTCATTTATTTGGTTTATTAGCTTCAATCTCAGTTAACTTGCATTTCTGTTATTGCAAATAGTAAATTAACTTTCCTCCTTAGATCGCTGCTGCTGCTTTTTCTTCCTTATTATTCCTTTCCCTCTCTGCTCCCTCCCTGCCCCCCTTTTCAAACTGGTGGGCCTGTGGGTCTGCTGTCCCCTAGCATGGACACAGATGGATCCAGAGATAACTCTGTGACAAAGCTTCATGGAAACCTCGTTGCTGCCTTCCAGTACTTGAAGGGAGCTCACAAGCAAGAGGGGGACTGACTTTTTACATGGGCAGACAGTGATAGGGCTTGAAACTAAAAGAGGGGTAATTAGGTAAGATGGTAGGGAGAAGCAGGCAGCTCAGCACCACACAGCCATTCACCTACTCTCCACAGTGAGATGGGGGACAGAATCCAAATTAAATGTGTAAAACCCATGGGCTGAGATAAAGAGAGTTCAATATGAGAGAAAAGACAGATAATTAATACTAAGAAAAACAGCAGTAATCATGCTAAAAGAATAAGAATGATGGAAGAATATATGGAATAGGAGATGCACAGTGCCATTGCTCACCATCTGCTGACTGTTGCCCAGCCAGTTCATGAGCCCTGTTCTATTGTTCAGCCTGGTGCCATATGGTATGGAATGTCACTTTGGCCAGTCTGGGTCGGCTGACCTAGTTCTGTGCCCTCCCAGCTCCTTGTGCATCCCCAACTCCTCACTTGCAAGGCGGCCTGAAAAGCTGAAAACTCCTTGGCTGAGTGGAAGAACTGCCCAGCAACAGCCAAGGCATCAGCGTGTTATCAACATTATTCTCATACAGAATCCAAGGGACAATACCATGCCTGCTCATAGGAAGAAAATTAGCTCTATCCTCAGCAAAACCAGGACACCCTGATATTTGCCCCAAAGGGATGCAGCACAGCTTCCAGCAGTTAATGCTGTTAATTACTTTTCTTAAGCAGGGAAGTCCTTCCTCTCGGTGAGGAGCTGCAGAGGCACGTGCTGGTCCATCTCTGCTGCAGTTTTGGGGCAGTTCTTTCTTTCATCTCTTCTACCTTCATGCTACCCTGCAAGCGCTTGAGTCCTTACAGGCCACAGTCCCTGATCGCTGCAGTCAGAAAGCTCTCCTCATGCCTGATATCAACATTTCCTTTCTGAAGACACTGGCAAGAAACAGCCAGGGGTAGCTGTTCTGTGCTGTCTCAGCTCCATGATGCATCTGGTGTTAAATGCAATTTCTGTGGCATGCTCTGCTTTTCAAGTTCATGACATCTGCTTTCTTATATGCTGGAGGTGCTTTTCTTCCTGGAAGCAATGAGGAGCCCTGGGTGGGCGGTTCTTGGCCCAACTAATTATTTTAATAAGGACAGACAGAGCCAGCCTCCTCCATGGAATTACCCATGTATAATTTTGGCAACAAAAAAAAAAAAAAAAAAAAAAAAAAAAGAGAGTCACAAGATTTAGTAAGAAATACATAGATGGTAGTTTGCTCAGACTGGGAGGTTTGGGGTTTTGTTCCCTTTTTAAAGTAAGACCGAAGTTTTCCTGTTTTCCCACTCTCCTTGTGCCATCTTTTATTTTAAACTTCTACACGTACCCTTTTCCATCTCCACTATGGAAGCTGACTGACATTAAATACAAGAAAGATATCAGGCAGAGCCTCCTCCCATGGAGCTCATAGTGCTTTAGAGATTTGGGTGAAAGAAAGTGTTGGAAATTCTCCAAGAAACCACAGTTCCTTCAGAAAACTCGTAACACACTTATTTTCACAGCAGGATCAAAACTCTTGCGAAGAGCTAGGAAGTCTATTCTTTATGGGAATAAAAAAGGTTAAAATGTTTGCAAGAACGCATGAAGGCTTCTATACCAGTAAAAATGAAATCAGTAAGGTTGAAGAAAGTATTTAATGTTAAGTCCTGTATTCATAATTACAAATCTTGCAAATAAGTGAACTCTTCAAAGAAGACAGATAGATGTTTTACAAGATGCAGTTTGCCTCACCCCAAGTCAGACTGAACATACCACAGGCATCCCAACACACAGCAGTCACACGTTCTGCACAGAAGCAGGCATTAGAGCAGCAGGGCACAGCTGTCATGTCCAGCCGGGAATCTCAGATCTGGGAGACACATGTTCTTGGTAATTCATAAGGAACCTAAATGCAGCCTAAAATGGAAAGAACATGAAAATACAGATACCCTAACATTCAAACATGCAAATGTAGCTACATTTTTCAGTCGATGCACGTCCACATAGTTTCAGTTTTTAATGCTTTTCCTTCCTTCGCCTTTTGACAAAGGGATTAGTGTACACTTTTCTCTTAGAAACCAGAGAAGACATACTTAATTCTTCTGATGAAGAGGGATCGGAGAGATGTTTGTGTCCGGGATAACCTCACTAAACCATGCCAGAGTGGCAGTTCCTATGTTGCTTCTGATTTTTTTTCAGTTCTCTACATGAAATGTTGCTTCTTTTGGGCCACTTCTTAGAAAGCAAAGATCCACTCAAAACAACTGCTATGTTCTTTGGCACCCTGACACTACTGAGGGATGCCAAAGATTTTAAACCCATAGATAATGAGCAACATTCTTGTACCTGAAGAAGATCCTTCTGGATTGAACAGATAACAGATAACAGATTGAACAGATGTGCTAATTGGCACAACTTTTTGCTTAACTGTGCAATATTTCTCTTGTGAGTACTTAGGATAAATACAGGATTTAAACATTCTGTAAGACCATCATGATGCCGTTAATTATTCAGTGTTTTAGAGAGAAATATTTCAGTTGATATATTTTGGTGAAGCATGATGATTGCTTATAAATTGAGACTAAAACTGCCTAATAAAACTGATGCAACTGAGTAGCAATACAAGGAAGTGGTTATTACAGAAACTTCCCATAAGCAGATGATCACTGTTGATCAGGATGAATCAGTCTAGCTTCTCATTATCACATTTTAGTGCAACTTATGTGACATGGAAAATGTATCCTTTGTTTAATGTATGTTAAAACTTACTGTGTATGAATTTGGATCACTCTGACCTCACAGAGCTAATGGTCTAGTGGTGAAGTGGCACATCTGGCTTCAACATATCTCCAGTTTCCCTGTCAGTCTCCAGCAGATGGCACTGTAATTAAACTGTTGCTGCTAGGCGATTTTTTCCCGTGTACTTCAACTTTCTGCACTCCAGGTGATCAATGCTATTCCAAGATTCGAGAAAGATTTCACATCAGGAAATTAAGAAAATTAGACCGGTTCACTTGATCTAAATTATTTGTATCATTTAGTGCGCTGCAGAACTAAGGGATGACTACATAAAACAGATGCAGTGAAAGTTCTTTGGATGGAAAGGAAGAGGAGTAGCTGCTGGTCAGAAAGTCATTGCTCTTGTTCAGATGAATTAGCCCTGTACTTCTTCATTAGAGTTTACCCAGGTGTTGAATTCAATACAGTCTCTAACTACCCAGCTTGTAACTTACTTTCTTTCTTAAGGAAAGTATTGGAAACATTTTGTATTTTCTTCATCGGTGACCGATAGCTGACCTTTCTGTCCACTTTTTTGAAACACACTTTTTTAACAAAGACAGCAATTTTTTTAAGGAAGAAAATTAGGCATAGAATGTCTTTAAATAAAATATATTTTAAAAATTAGTAATACTTTCAGTCATTTGACTTTTTTTTTTTTTTAGTAGTAATATAGTAAATATATACTATGTAAAAGTAATTCTGAGGGTAAATGTTCACATATTACTTAACAGAACAGTGACTGCAGAAATAGCATTGCTTATTTTTTAATCTCTTACAATGAATTACCTGGAACATGCGTTTAATTCCCTTTACGTGGATATAAAGAATAATATTTTTGGATATGAACAAATAGCTCACTCCTAGCTGTTTTTCACTTTGTAATGATTGAAAATGGTACATTTGTCAGAGATGATTATATTTCACAGAACTGTACTGTCATGTAGCCCTACAGAAAGTTAACAATCCCAATTCTTCACAATGCTTTTCCAAGTGATGCAGCCAGAGTCAGTCCATAACCACAATGAGTGAATAACCACAGTGAATGAGCACAAAAGAAGTGAGACATTCCAGCGCTTATTGAATAAACCTTGTGATTTTTGTTAAAATTAAAATTGTTCATTATCTTTAGGAACAGAAACAGGAAGGGACTGATACTACTTTTTGAAATATATATTGTTATTCCAGGGCATTTTGTTAGCATATATTGTAGTGGTAAGATTAGAAAATTCCAGTTGAGATGGAATAGCATTGAACTATGGGATGTATTGTAGTGAGAAAAGCTGCAGAAACACTCAATTAAAGGTTTTCTTCTTCCTTTCAACCTCTTTTTCTTATCATAACATTAATGTAATTTCATTCTTTCTAGAGTAATAATCACGCTTTTATTGGTAAAGTAATTAAGAAATAGACAATTGTACACAAGTAACCTAAATGAGATTGGTATTAAGCCTCAGCAAGTTGGATGGTACAAACAGCAGCAATTGTTTTGGTACACTAGATGCCTCAGTTTGGAAGGATGATGGAGGAGCTATGTTCTGAGATGTTCACATTTTGCCATGTTACTTCTCACAGAGGATCCTCTTTGGGGAAGGAGGAGTAATGTTTAATTGAATTGACTTATGATTGGGAATTGATTCCTAAGCAACTGGAGATAGGGCTTTCTGCAGTGCTTTTCTCTGTGGTAGAATGAATTGCCGATACACAAATTATAGTCTGGTTCTGTACCATACCACTAATTTACTATAGTATTTGACTATTCTGAAAAAACATAGCTCTAACTGCTATCCTGACAATATCTTTGAGGTCTTACTGACAGGCAGGAAACATATTCAGAATGGCTGTAGATACTGAGTATGTAATAGAAAGTGTTTATTTATCATAGAATCACAGAATGGCCAGGGTTGAAAAGGACCACAGTGATGATCCAGTTCCAACCCCCTGCTGTGTGCAGGTCACCAACCAGCAGCCCAGGCTGCCCAGAGCCACATCCAGCCTGGCCTTGAATGCCTGCAGGGATGGGGCATCCACAGCCTCCTTGGGCAACCTGTGCCAATGCCTCACCACCCTCTGGCTCAAAAACTTCCTCCTCATATCCAACATAAACCTCCCCTGTCTCACTTTAAAACCATTCCCCTTGTCCTACCACCACCCACCCTCACAAACAGCCGTTCCCCCTCCTGTTTCTACGCTCCCTTCAGGCACTGGAAGGCCACAGTGAGGTCTCCCTGCAGCCTTCTCTTCCCCAAGCTCAACAGGCCCAGTTCCCTCAGCCTTTCCTCACACAGAGCTGCTCCAGCCCTCTGCTCATCTCAGTGCCTCCTCTGGACCTGCTGCCAGAGCTCCACGTCCTTCCTGTGCTGGGGGCCCCAGGCCTGGACGCAGCGCTGCAGATGGGGCCTCGCAGGAGCCGAGCAGAGGGGGACGATCACCTCCCTCTCCTGCTGGCCGCCCCTTTTTCATGCAGCCCACAACACAGCTGGCCTTCCGGGCTGCAGGCGCTCACTGCTGCCTCATGGCCAGCTTCTCATCTACTAGTCACTACAGTAAAAATCATTCTAACCTGAAGATTTTGGAATCTCTAAAACTTCTTCTCCGGGATTCCATGTGACTGACAGACCCAAGACTAATGTTTTCCATGCCAAAGTCACAAGGCTCATTCTCAGCTTTTCTACCTGCAGACTTCATGTTAAAGGAGGAACAATTCTTTGCCATCTGCATCTGAGCTTTTCTACACATCTTCAGAAAACCCCTTCTGTTGTACTTGCTCTTTGTGAACCATTTCCAGCTGAGAGATTTCAGATGCAAGCAGTTTACAACTGATAATCAAGAGTTTTTGAAGGTCTTTCAAGGCTGATGCTAGAGAGAAATGTGGCTCTTCTATAGGTCTTCCCACACACAAATCTCGGAAGACTCGTTTTCAACTGTTAAACTGGACAACTCTGGTTTGTGGGAGTTTCACTGGTGCTTTTAGACTGTAACACATCAGAGGTGGAAACTGGATCACACTGAATTTGCAGACTTTAGTGACTGCACCTCTATAGAAGAGGCATCTTAGTTCGGTCAGATGCCCTTCCATGCTTGGCCTGCCACTTCTGCTTTCTTGCTGAGCTGTACACTTCAGCTATTGAATGCTCAATTATATCCATTTCCATACAGACATAGCTACAGGAGGCTGACATTTGGATATGCCCTTTCACACAGGCAAGATCTGCTTTCTCCAATCTATCTTATCTCACATCTGCAGGAGCATCTTCTGGCTGGCTGGCTGTACAGCCCTCTTCTTCCACAACAATTTTCTTAACCCCACCAACATTGCCAGGAGGTTCAGTGTCACTTGTCAGCTTGTTTATCCAGATGTTTGAACTTCTCTGAGTCTTTGCACACTTGAAGATCCATGGTAAGCTCATTTGTTTGCTTCAGTTTCTTCTGAAGACTTCTGAAGACTGAAGTGCATCTTTTATTTGCCTGAGCTTAGCAGAAGTGTCTGTCAAACCATCTTGTTCTGTCACTTCTGAAGGAGATTGCTCACCACAGCCCTGTTCTATAGCATTACATTCCACTAGACATTCCAACAATAAATGTTTCCTCAGGTGTCTTCTGTGAAAGGCAAGCTGAACTGCAACATTTTGCCTCCCCTGCCTGGAGAGAATGGTCATTATTTGCCAAGGAAGTGTTATTGGAAAGATGCTGTAATATGAGAGGATGATTTTTTCCAGGGGTTATCATGCATTCTGTTGAAGTCTCAAAACACTTGATTGCTTTAGGATCAATGGGCTCTGTGAGGCTTTGGGTGAGCAAGATGAAGCAGGGACAGAGACAGACTGATCAGATAATCGATTTGTGGGATTACATACCTTAGAACTGAAGACTGGCCTGGGTTTTGAAACCCCCCAGGAGCTGGTCTGCTGGTCCTGGGGGCATTTCCAGTTAGGTAGTTTCTTTGTCACTATTCTTGACACATAAGATATGGAAAAGAAAAAAAAAGAAAAAACAACAACATCAACAACAACAACACTGGGAGCAAAATACTTCACAAAGTGCATAATCAGGAATAAATTCCTCTCTGTATTAACAAAACTCTGAGTTGCACGTGTGGATGCAATGCCATTGTTGTATCAAGGCTGCCTGGGTGAGAAGCTGCATATGGGATAAACTGCTTGAATATTCTTTCTCATAAAACAATTGTAGCTTTGCTATCAGTTTTGTTAATCCTCTGTAACCACCTAGTTGTTTCCAGAGGTGGTGGTAGTGGGGGACAAAATGCATACTGGCAGAAAAGAGCTTCCAGGTATAAATGAAGCGTTCGTAGAGAGAGGTGGGTCACAGTAAAACATGTACAAACACCTGGACCTCACTATCACCTCACCTGCCTTTCCATATGTTTGAAACACCAGCAAGTTAGCTGACAAGAAACATGCACAACACAGAAGTAGACTTCAGGAAATTAAATAAAACTCAATTAAATAAACCATTTCCATTTCAAAAGGAGAAATTTGTAAGCCTACTGATGTACAGAGTGATTTCTTTTGAACCACCCAAGCTGCTAGGAAAGATCACAAGCCATGTGGGAAGCTGAGTTTCCTTTGTGCTGCATTATGTTCTATTTCTCTCCCTCTCCTGTTTACAGCCCTTTCTCTTGCTTTCTCTCCTGCTGTCATCTAGCAGCAGTTAATAGTACTGGAAAAGAGTGAGAGGGTCTAGGTTAATATTGTGACATCTCTAAGTACAGCAAACACTATTCCTGCAAACCAGAGGCTTGTAAGAGGTCCAAGGCTTGCATATAGTCAATCTAAGCAATACCTAACTTAATTTTGCACATTAGTGTCCAACAAGTACCAAGTAAAAATACAAAATCAATTTCCTATTCGCATAAATCTTTTATATTCATCTCCCTAGCAATGGAGAACAGTAGACCTGGGCAGCCTGGTCTAGTATTAAATGTGGAGGTTGGTGGCCCTGCATGTAGCAGGGGGATTGGAGATTCATGATCCCTTCCAACCTGGGCCATTCTGTGATTCTGTGATTGCTGATTAGCCTGAGCAAAGCCTCTTAGTTTTTAGAACTGTATTAGTATACAAGCAGCTTTGATTAACTTTAGATACTTTTCACTTTAAAGCAGATGTTTAAAATGCTGTAATTATAAGGACTCACATATTTCAGGCTGAGAGATTTGCTTTTTATTTGACTCTTTCAGCAGGGAGCTAAGTCCAACAACTACGATGTCTGCCATTTTAACTGGAGAAGAGCTGATCTCTGCTTTTTCTCTTCCAGGCTAAGTGAAGAGACACGAGTCCAAGCCAACCGGTCTTATGTTTAAGGATGTCAAAACTCAATAAGGATAGGAAAAATCTGTTTTTCTTCCTTACTTGCTGCAAGTTAAATTATTAACTTATTAAATTATTCAAAGTTTGGTTTAAAAATTTGAACATGTAACCCATTTCTTGCTGATATACTGAAGTCTGACCCTCCTCTGGAGCTTTTACATCTGTGAAAGCTTATGTGTTTAGAATAGAAGAAAGGAGTTCAAGGGGTTATTACATGCAAGAGGTTATTATATGCTTTGCTTACATTGCTAGAAGCTTTGATCAATTCTTTGTACAGGAGACATTTGCCTTCTGATAATTCGGCAGTTTCTGTTTGCAGGTTTGTGAGACTGACTCCACAATACAGAAAGATATTCTGGTAATCCAATAGAATAGAGAAAGCATATTGTTAAAATGGATCTCTAGATGTATTGCAATGGGATTGTGATAAGAACTTGCCATTAGCCATTTGAGGCTGGTCACTTCAAACGCACATTTTCATACCAGTACTTTCCAGGGCTCCTAGTAAAATCTATTGTAAGGGGTGTCTGACAAATTCACCTGTGCTGATTCCACACGAATAATAAATCTAAAGAATCATGTTGAATTGAATTGCAAACAAGGAACTGGGGCCTGGGAGCAGTGTGGGGAGATAAGCTATTTGGCACTCTTCATGTGATCTATACTAATTCTGACAGACTGGAAACAGGACTAAGCTGTAAAAACATTAAGCACATAATGTAATCATGGTAAAGCTATTTAACGGAGCTAGAACATCCATGGCTGTGTGTTTATTGGATCTTGCATTTGAAGTGAAATCATAAGAAGAATTTTTTTGGCATTGAAGTCAGTGCTCCAAAATGAAAGCTTAAAACCTAAGGGTTTCTGAAATAGTTCCCAAGTCCTTCGTTTCACACAGGGCATCACAGCTATCCAATGAGTCTCACATCAGTCTCTGCAAACAGCTGTTATGCACCTTCATTAGTAACTACAGAACATCTGTAATCAGAAAATGCAAAAATGTAGTATTTGCTGTCAAGACTGAACTTCAAATTCAGCTTCATTTTAAGTCTCTACAAGAGAACAAAGCCTCTGGTTAATTTTCTCTGTAGCCACTTCTCCTATGACGCTCAGCCCACGCACAGAGCTCTGCTCTGGCACTCACCAGCTGCAACAAGAACATATTCTAGTTAGTATTTGGTCACCCTTTAGCCACCCATCCTTCCTGGGGAGAAACTCCTGGGAGTAATCAAAAAGCCCCCCCCCAAAAATTTAAAAAAAGGAAGAAAGGAAAACCTAAACTCAGAAGCAGGGCAGTGTCAGCACTGTAGCATAAGCTCCTTTGGAAGCTAACACCCACTCTACAGTAGTATTAAGGAAAGCAGGTGGAGACTCAAAGCTACAAATAGATCAAAGATATGGTTCACTTTAACTGAGTCTCTACAAAACTCTCTTTAATCACAGAATCACAGAATCACAGAATTGTAGGGGTTGGAAGGGACCTCCAGAGATCATTGAGTCCAACCCCCCTGCCAAAGCAGGTTCCCTACACCAGGTCGCACAGGTCGGCATCCAGGCAGGTCTTGAACATCTCCAGAGAAGGAGTCTCCACCACCTCCCTGGGCAGCCTGTTCCAGTGCTCCGTCACCTCACCTAAAGAAGTTCTTGCGCACATTCGTGCAGAAGTTCCTCTGCTGCAGCTTATGGCCGTTTCCCCTCGTCCTGTCTCCACTCACCACTGAAAAGAGACTGGCCTCACCACCATGCCCCCCACACTTCAGCTCTTTATAAACCTGGATCAGGTCCCCTCTCAGTTGTCTTTTCGCAACGCTACACAGACCCAGATCACTCAGCCTTTCTTCATGGGGGAGATGCTCCAGGCCCTTCACCATTTTTGCGGCCCTCCGCTGGACTCTTTCCAAGAGATCCCTGTCTTTTTTGTACTGGGGAGCACAGAACTGGATGCAGTGCTCCAGATGAGGCCTTACCAGGGCAGAGCAGAGGGGGAGGATCACCTCCCTCGACCTGCTGGCCACAGTTTTGTGCAAAAAAGACACTATTTACACTTTGAACAATCAAGCAGCAATTAGAAAGTGTTAAAGAAAAAATATCAGTGCATTGGAACTTTTTTTTTAATATTTATATATGTGTATAAATATATATGCACTTATACACATGGTTATCACACTTAAATTTTTAATAAGAACATGATATAGTTAAAAATTAGCAATTAATATTATTCAGGAAATCAACTTTATCAGCTTAAGTGTGGCAAAGTGTTTTGAATGTTTCTAAAAGTTGTTGTGAACTTGTGTTCTCATGGAAAAAAATAGGTGAGCATGAGCTATAAGTTAACATGTTATAACATGCTATGTTATAGAACCCCAGCAGAAGGGCAGCAGTAAAACACCAATGTAGTCTCAGACACTGCACATGTAAAACTCAAATAGTTGCTGTGACAGTTATTCCTCCTGTACAAATATTTGTTCTTACTGCCATGGCGCCTTTGTTTTTGCATGCTGTAGTTGTTAAGAGTAGAATTTCCACCACAATACTGCCCTAATGAAAGGGTGCTAAAATATAATGTAATTGAGTCATGGACCTGACTAGGTACAGCAATTTGAAGCAGATGATTGGGTGCCAGAGACAATCACTTATCGCCACACTTTTGAAGACCAAGGTATCAAAGCTGCCAGAAAGTTGCATGGAGAGCACAAATTGAACAGCAAGCACTCCTTAATGCCTTAATGCGGGCAGATTTTGCTGTACAAGAAGGAAAACACTGATGCAATTAAAGGCCCCAAAAAAGAATGAAATCCCTTTCTCTCCACCTTTTGCTCACTGATGATGCATTTGACTGCATCTAGAAACTGAGAAAAGGGGATAAAGGGCCTTCCAGCAACTGTCAACAGACATTCTAATACACAACAAGAAAACTAAACAGATTTATATTTACTCTGGACTCATTGCAATACCCGCTTTCTCTACAGACTTCTGTATTGTTTCTGCTAGTTTCTGGTCTGCAGTCTCCTCTGGCTGCATGTCTTCCCACCCAGGACATTATTCTTGAGATAAACAGAGCACTGCAAAAGGGCACTGAGATTATCAGGAGCCTGCATAAGAGCACATCAGTGCCCAGAGAAAGAAGGCTGTCGCTTACATACATCTATGATGTTTATCTCATGAGCAGAGCAGTTTGTCCAACCACTATAACAAAAGTAACCTCATATTCAGCTAAACTGCAAAAATATAGCAGGAATGCTAAGGGGACAGAGACAGAATATGTGTGGAAAGTTTCTTAATGGGAAGGTACTGATTAGTTTTAAGTGAGGAGGTGGAAGGTCACTGGGTCACTGGAGACCTGATATTTTCATGACCACTGGGACCAACTGAGCCCCTTGGTCCCTGACTCAGAGGGCAGCTTGTTGGGCAGAAGTTCTTGACTCCCTGGGAAGAAGTGACCCGGTTACAGTTTCAGGGGGAACTTCACCAACTGATCGAGAGAACTCAGGAAGCAGCCTGATTACAGTTAATACATGAAAGAGCCTTAGTGCCAAACCAGAAATCTCCAACAACAATGCTGGCTGGGCCAGAGCAAATGATCCACCTGGTGGAAAGGAGGAGTTGTGTGTATTCCCTCCAACACCATGGTGGCTCTACAGCCAACAGGTATGCCCCAAAATAAGAAGGTACTTCAATATGCCTGGGGCTTATTAGTCTTTTGAAGAAAGCATATCCTGGATTTCTCCATCACTGCTCAACCTTTGTATGATCTAACCTGAAAATGGGCTGCATTGGATTGCTCCCCTGTGCGTGAGGAAGCCTTGAAACAATTGATTTTTGGGGCAAATACTCACCGGGCCTTAGGACCAATACACCTCCATGACCCGTTGTGCCTTGCTTGGGGATTTGCCTCACATGGACTTTTGATACACCTGTGGGCCCAGATGTCCCAGCTAGAAGGATGGGCTTTTTCTGTGCACCTTTAAAGATTCTGAAAGATGATACTCTGCCTGAGAAAAGGGGCTCTTTGTGGTAACTTTAGGATTCAAGGAGGCAGGGCAAACCATTTTGCAGCAGTCAGCATGGGCCCTTCAAGGTCTTAAGGCTGGTGCTAACAGGGATACCTCTGCCCATTGGAGTAGCACAATGGGAAACAGGAAGGAAATCGTATGCTCAACTGGATCATTACTTTCACCTCTTTGAAGGGTCACTTATGACCCTTCCCACGCAGGAGATTTCTAATATGGGATCTTTAACCTAAATTGCTGCTTCTCTGGTAAAGAATGCCTCTCCATTCCAGGAAGGAATGAGGAATGTCTGGTTTGCAGACACCTCTATCAGGCACAAAGGGGAAGTATGGAAATACTGAGTGGTAGCCAGTGCAAATAGAAACCAGAGATGAAGTTTTTAGTGAAGGGGAAGGCAGTGCCCAAGTCAGGGAGTTAGTTACAATTTGGGAGGTGCTTATGAGAGAAAAAGACAACCTCAAACTGGTACATGAATATACTAATTCATGTGCAGTCTTCAAGGGATGCACTGAACAAAATGCTTGGAGGTAAACCAAGTCCTGTGTGGCAGAAAGAGAACTGGGAGGACATCTGGATATCACAAAGGTTAAGGAATGTGAGGGAGGCTGAGTGGCATCCCACCAGACAGGGTTGGATCCAGCACACAAGCAAAACTGTGAAGTGAAAGAATTAACTACACTCCTTTTGATGAATCCACTGATACACCCTACTTTCTTTCCCAAACCCTGAAAATGGGTGATGAATGGGAAAATTTACTGGAGTTGCTATACGTAGAAAGGGGGCATTCAGGATGATTGTATCTATCTAAGGAAGACAGAATCTATCCATGTATCTATCTAAGGGTGACAGAACACTGGAACAGGTTGCTCAGAGAGTTTGTGGAGTCTCCTTCTATGGAGATATTCAAGACTTATCTGTACGCCGACCTGTGTGACCTACAGTAGGGCACCTTCAGGGGGGTTGATCTCGATGATCTCTTGAGGTCCGTTCCAACTCCTATAATATTATGATTCTGTGATTTTCTCCTATTTTCTCATCCTTTCACTTGTTTTTCCCTCTATTCCTAACTTTTCCACTCTTATCCCCTTCTTCCCTGGAGGAAGTGTCCAAAGGAAGGCTACGAAATGGTGAAGGATCTGGAAGGCAGGGTGTTATGAGGAGCAGCTAACTCTCTTGGTTTGTTCAGCCCTGAGAAGAAGAGGCTGAGAGGATGCATCATGGCCTAACGCTTCCTCACAGAGAGATTTGGGAGCAGTCACTGACCTCTGTTGATAGTGACAGGGCCCAAGGGAGTGTCATGAAGCTGTAACAGATGAGGCTCAGGTTGGATATTAGGAAAAGGTTCTTCATCAAAGAATGGTTGGGCACAGGGCAGGCTTCCCAGGGAAGTGGTCATAGCACTGAGTTGTCAGAGTTAAGCATCTGGACAATGCACTCCGACATACGATCTGATTTTTGTGTGATTCTGTGTGGAGCCATAAGTGGGACTTGGTGATCCTTATGGTCATTTGTAACTAAGGATATTCTATGAATCTATGGAAAACCAGTCTCCATTTTGTTTATAATCTCCCTTTATGTACTGAAAGATTGCAATGAGGTCTTGTTAGAGCCTTCTCTCCTCCAGAGTGAAGAAGCCCAGCCCTTCTTCACAGGAGAAGTCTCCAGACCTCTGAGCATCTTCGTGGCCCACCTCTGGACCTGCTCCAACAACTCCACATCTTTTTCGTGCTGAGGGACGTGAACACAATATCCCAGATGGCTACTCTCAAAGGCAGAGCGGGACAATCCCTTCCCTGCCCTGTTGGCACTCTTCTGCAGATGGGTGCAGTTGGCCTTCTGAGCTGCAAGGACACACTGCTTGCTCATGTCCAGCTTTTCGTACACCAGAACTCCCCAAGTCATTCTCTGCAATGCTACTCTCAGTTACACTTTTATCAGTCTGTACAGATAATTTGGATTACCCCAACCCGGGTGTAACACCTCACACTTGGCCTTGTTGAACTTCATTCAGTTCATGTCAAGGTCCCTTTGGGCAGTATTCCTTCCATCTATTATGTCAACCACACCACTCGGCTGGGTGTTCTTTGCAAAGAACACTTGCTGAGAGTGCCCTTGACTAGGATCCTTCTGACTAGGTCACTGATTTTTAAGATTTTTAAGAGTGCCATTCTCAAGAAAGACCCCTGGAGGCCAGTGCTCATTACTGGTCTCCATCTGGACACAGAGCTGTTGACCGCAACCCTCTGTCTGTGGCCATCCACCCAATTCTTTATCCATCTCACAGTCCACCCTTCAAGTCCGTATCTCTCCAGTTTATAGAGAAGGATATCATGTGAGACCATGTCAGTGGCCTCACAGATGTCCATTATATAGTTCTTTGGTTTGGTAATCTTAAATCATGCATTCTTTCTCAGAAGATCCAACTGTCACAGAAAGGAATATGCATCTTTATTTCTGATGTTGTTAGCTTCTAGAGCTAGTTAGAATTAACTGTTGATAAGTCTCCTCCTGATGGCCTCTTGAACAACTTTCTACTCTTCCCTTTCATTGAAAGCTGATACTATTTTGTACCTGCAGACAATAATAACATCTTTGCTCCTTGTAACAACACCCCAATATCAATGATTCAGTAATGTTTCTAACCTTGTCATTCTCTCATGGAGTTGAGAATTGCTCTGTAGAATTTAGTTGACCAGTTACGCAACATAAACAGGAGTATTAAATCCAACTGTTAATATTTACATTCATAAGATTGTGATAAAAGATTCTGAATGATTCATGGTACATTCCCCCGCAATTCCAATTGAATCCCATTACTGAGTCAGTCAGGTCAATAAACATTGCATCTTTGAAGGAAATGCAAGAGGTGATAAGGTAAAATTGATAAGATCCTGAAATTGCTGGAAAAGATATACATCTACCTTACAAATACCAAGACTGGAAAGCAGCATGTGCCCCTGGAAGCACAGTACTTCCAGCATACTGCTGCCCAGCAGGAGCTCTTGGCTTATTACAAAACATTAGCTCCCAAAGCCAGCTTGCTTGGAGACCCTTTCCCAGTGCACGTGCATGATTCATATTGTAGAACAGTGACTATTTCAAATTGAAAGTTCTTTTTATTGTTTTTAAAACATATAATCATCATGCATTTGATAGAGAAGTTTTGGGTTTGTTTTTTTTTATAAAGTTAGTTGAAGACCTCAGATAGGAAACTGAGATAGTCCTATGAACAACTGCAACCAAAGAGAAGACAAAAAGACAAATGCTTCATTGCACAGTGGATTTGATACTGTACATAGAGTCTTTACAGGACTGTCCAGCCTGCTGAACTAAACAGTCAAGCATGTGAATCACACTGTAGGTGCTATATTTACTTCTGAAGTCCCTCTGCTACAGCAGCAGGCTATACATAGCCATTCTCACACAGGGCAAGCAGCCTCAACTAGTGCAATCTTCAATGAAAATCTTGAAGGACTTTAATTAAACTCATAATACAAAAACTTGTTGCAAACAGTATTTATCTATACCAGGATTCTACATAGTCATAGTAAGTGGTTTTGGTTTTTCTTTTTTCCTATATCTTTCAGAACAGAAAACATTTCTATTATATGTTTTACTTGAAATTAGTATAAAAAGCTTTTAATCTGTTTTCCCATAGTAGCCACATAATAAAAAGCTTAATCTTATATTTTATCCTATATTTTGCCATATTTGGCAATACTTGCCACTTTGGCAATATTTGAACTGCAATTTTATTCTGTTTTGTCAACAGTCATTTTTAATCTAGAAATCTAGATTTCATTAGAATGTGAAATAATGAGGAAAATGGAGAAACAAGCAAAAGGACTTATTAACTTATGTTAATATGAAACTGCTGATTGGAAGACAATATTCCCACAGCTTTATGTGTTTGTTATGCTGGGATTACTGACTTTTTATGCATGGAAACATTTCTTTTGTAGATAAGAGAAACTTGAAAATTATGAGTTCATATTATGGTTACTGTTACTTTAATATGGACTCTTGTTTTCCACAGATATGAGTATTCTTGCTGTGTTTGCCCTACCATTGCTTCTTCTAGGGATCAGTGGAATCATTTATATTTACCAGACAGTCATATGGCTAGTGTCCAAATCAGCAGTGCAGAACAAGGTGGTGGTGATCACAGATGCCATTTCTGGACTAGGCAAGGGTGAGTTGTCTCTTTTCTTCTCCACGTCAGAGAACTGAACAGTGCCTATGACTTTCAAGTATACTTTTAAAATCTCAGATACAGGAACCGCAGATGAACTTCCAGGAACTGCAGAGCTTTGAGTTTACGGAACAGAGTAGCAGGTTTTATAACCATGTCAAGTGATATTTTTAGCACTTTGCTACTCTGAGATCTAATACCATAAGTTGTCACTGTAGAGTAGCAGCAAATCAGCATTAACTGGTGTCACCTTTCTCTGTTACTTGTTCCTTTTAAGCCCTTAAAGGCTTCCACTTTTTCTGTTCCCTGTAACAGTACTCACCCTTCTCCCCCTGTAAATTGCTGCCCCTCTATCACCTACATTACTCTTTTTCCCTTGATATCCTCCAGAACCTCCAACAGGGAGGTCTGACCATGTGTGATGGTGTGTTCAGTGGAAGAAAGGAAAGGATATGTGGTAGTCAATTTATTTATCCTAGGCAACTGCAAAATTCTTTTTTCCACATACTAGAATTTCTGGACAAATGGAGACGTGTCGAAGTTTAAAAAGTAACAAAAAAATGATGAAGATATTTTCAGTGGTTTATGACTGCTAATGAAACTTGATTCCCGGGCTTTTTTCAGTGCCGTAACTCAAAAGAGTCTAGAGAAATACATCACTGGTTTCCCTTTTGCTGTTGATCACAAAATAATCTTCTTCATGAATTTTGTTCATAAATCTGCCCTGTTAAGTTAATAAGAAAAATATTGGTGTAGCTATAAATAATCTTTTTAAGTCACAAAATTTTTCTTTTCTAAAAAGGAATGAAAAAAATTCATGAAAATACAACTGTGAAACACAAACATTACATAAATAGAAGTTTCCACTGAAAATGTTTATAGAGGTAGGAACCTGGGTCCAGAAGGCTTATATAAATACTTCCATACAGATATTAAGATTCTAATATTGAAATTAAAAAAAAAAAAAAAGAATATCTGGATTTTCCTGCAGCTACTGAAATATGAAGAAAAATATTTTTGAAGAGTGGATAATGTTGCCTGTTTAAGAAGGGTCATAGGAAGCAAAACAAATCAAAGAGGCGGGAAAAGCAAGAGTAATTGTAAGGTCATCTTCCTGTTCTTCCAGTGAATATGCAAATGACATACAGATTTAATTTAAGGACCAAATATAAGGGTTTCAAGGCTGAAAGGATTTTGAAGATCTAGACAGGAAATAAATCATGAAAGGAAAAGACCTTTTAATTTTCAATCCTGCCAGCACACATAACCCACTGCCAGCTACTTGTCTATCTACACCTAAAGCAGATCTTCTGATTTAAAGCAGTGTGTTCATTGTGTCATGCCTACAGGCTATCTGCAATACAATTTATATTACAAGAGATTAAAAAAAAAGGCAAGCGTGTACTTTTCCTCATTGCAAGGACTATCTTGACACATTTCCAAACTGAGAACCACTTCTTCAATTCATCTGAGATAGATTGCATATCCCTAGGCACCCTACGACCTCTTGGGGAGTACAACAGACAGTTAATCCCTGAAGATGTCCCTAAGGCCCATGGTCCATATTTTAAAAAGCCTTTCTCTGATCAAACGGGAAGCACAGTGAAGAATGTATTCTCCCTTCATCAGCTAGAGAAGAAAACCAGTCAGACACAAACCATCAAAAAGCTTCAACCTGATATTTCAGGCTGATGCTCAGGCATGAGAAACTGTAGTACTGACTGCCAGTTTCATTGAGCCACCAGTTTGAGAAAAGTACAATTCTAGCTCACTTGCATTAGCAAGAGAGAATTTTCTCCAGAGACAGTTTAACTGTTGTGAATCCTTAGTCCAGAATGTCCTTGTCTGTATGTAGAGAAAGCAGTTCCATCTTAGCGTACACAGAAATTTCTCAGTGATCTTCTCAGGAAGGCTTCAGGGATCCTGTCTGAACCAGAGGTAGCTCAGGGTTGTCCCCATTGCCTCCACTGAGTCCTGGGAAGATTGATGAATGATAAGGGTCTGTGTAAGAAAGACCTTCCAGCTGCTATTTCATCTCGTTTGTAGGGCAGTGGCTGCTAAGTTTCTATGTACCGTTCTTTCTCAGAATTGTAGATGAGTTTCATGTGCCTGAAAGTTTCATGAAGACAGTGCCCAAACCTAGTTTTCTGCATTCTGGGATTGGTTGGTGTATTGGTATTGTTGTGAGATTTTGACATGTAACAACATCATAAATGTATTTTTGTGTATGTTTTTCATTACACCGTACTTATAGGTGGAGGCAGTTAAGGAAGAAAGACAAACACTTTTTTTCTTATTCTAACCCATTAACTGTCACACTGTTCTTTTCTTAATTATATACCACAACTAAACAGTATCATCATGCTATACCATTAGTTGTGATGACCTTAATATGGTAAAAATATTCATAAAATTTCATTTATTACTCATTTATATTTGGAAATTCTTTTTTTCTCATATTTTTATCCTTTAAAAAATAATGAATTTTTAATGAATGATTCAACATCATTAGCAAAAACAGCCTCCCGTTTCAACTAAAATGGGTATAATCAAATTGCTACTATTGTTATTATTTCTTTTGAACTTCTTTCTCTCCTAGAATGTTCTCAAGTGTTTCATTCAGGAGGAGCAAGGCTTGTGTTGTGTGGCAGAACATGGGAGAAGTTGGAAGCCTTGTATGATGCTTTAATTAGTGTGGCAGACCCCAGTACAGTAAGTGTTTCCTCACAGTGCTCTGAAAATTTACAAGTTGAGGTAAAAACCTTGTTCAGGTGCAAAAACTGCTTTTAAATCTACTAAAATGAGGTCTACGTGGAGCTTAATTCAGACACCAGCAGTGATTTTGGTCATCCACAAAATGCACCCAGCACAGTTCAGAGAAAGAGAGGAAGTTTTGAAGAGCATGATGTCAAAAATATGTCAAAAATAAGATCAAAAGCTCTTGAGTGGACCTGCATTTTGAATGAATCCCTGCCCAAAGCCAGACAACTAGAAATGCGAGGTAGAATGATTTACATGTTAATTCAGATGTTGTTCTCCATTTCACTGTGTGAACTGCCTTCATTTTTTTGCATAGCTTGAGGGTTCAAGAAAAGGGAGGTGGTTCCAAGGATTTCATTAATCTTAAATATTTCTACTACTTTGTGAGAGTTCTCAGATTGCAGGCTATGGGAGCACATAAATACAAGTTCTCTCATTACCACTGACTAAGCATGCAAATAGAGATGTGAGACCAGTAAAGGCTTCCCATGCTGTCAGAGGTGGTTCTTTGGGAGATGTTTCTTTGGTGCCCATGGAAAATCCTTCCTTCTGTGATCAGACTCATTTCAGAGCATAAGTAGTCCATAAATTACATAGCCATTTGTCACCAGACCAACAAATACTTACATGTCACCCTTTTTCTACAGTGAGCTTCATTCATCTTCACAAAGAAATACTGTGTTTGTGCTAATTTGTGTAATCAACTGGGAAAAATCATTAAGTATGACTAAGGGACCTGTCTGTACTTCAGCATAGTAATAAGTGAAAATTCTCAGAGTTCATTCCTCTGTGCTGCAGCTGATAAAATCTACATCTTTGAAAGAAACAATACGCGTGGTTTGGATTACCTACAGTTAAACAAACTATTCCCACCTCCCAATTTCCCCTGTACATTCGGTTCCTCTTATATACGCAAATCATCTCTCAAAGCACTTTAACTAAGGTTCTGTGGTCAACAAATTTCTACAGAGTTCTGTTTATGAAAAGAAGAAGGATAGGAGTCATCCCATGTGTACTTATCTGCATTTATTGGATGCAGCTATTCCAGCTTACTCTTCCCGAGGTGTTATGCACCTGTATCTGAATTTCAGAGTCCAAGAGTACCTATTACTGAGTTAACCTCTTTCCAGAGTGGGTTAAAGGAACAAATGAAGATTTTCTGTAAGAATAATAATGCATTTTCTTCAGATACAGTGGTAAATTTTATTGTTTTTAAGAGTAAATAGAAATTGTAAGTAGAAAACAATTTATGTATAAGGAATCTGAAATTGAGAAAACCAACGAAGTAACTTTACATGCCAATGTGTTCTGACTAGCAAGTATTCCTTTATTACAGCACTGGGTGCATGGGGATCGCTCCACCAACATGCACATGAAAAGAAGCAGCAACTGCATATTTAAAGGCATAGTGTATACGCAGTCATTACATTCCAAGGACATGGGCAGAAACTCCAAGAAATGATTAACATCTCTGGTGGTTGTGAATTGAAGGCTAGCAATCATTCTCGCTGTACATTTCCAACCTTTTAAGAAGGGTAGCCCAAACTGGTTTCCACTGATGTTACACTGAACTGAGGTATCTGTTTTGCCATCTTATCTTCAACAACAAGACATCTGTTCTGCTTTCTTCACTTGGCAACGAGTCTCGCAGTTTTGCCGCCTCCACATTTTGTTCTTGAGCTTATGTTCACGCAGGCCTCCTGTCCTGCAGCTTCTATCCACTCAAGTTATGCAAAAGGCTGTTCTCACAATATGGAAAAACTGTGCCATGATTCAAATCCTTGAATATTTTTTTCCTTTATTAGACATATACACCAAAGCTCATTCTTCTGGATATCTCAGACATAGACTGCATTCAAGATGTAGCTAAGGAAATCCTGAATTGCTATGGTTGTGTGGATATACTCATCAACAATGCAAGTATGAAGGTAAAAGGAGCAGTACAGAGCATTTCATTGGAACTTGATAAAAAGATAATGGATGCCAACTATTTTGGACCTATAACATTAACCAAAGGTACTTTAATTTTTTTCCTTTTTTTTCCTGTCACAACTTGAAATTTAAGATCCAAATCACCGGCATTATTCTGATGCATTAGCATTTAACTTTGCCTTCTTCACTACAGACAGAATCATGTGAACATGAGTGGGCTGCAATTGAAGTGAATAAGATCAAAATCAGCCTGGAAATAAATCAGGCTTGGAAATATATTAGTAGGTGTTTGAAAAAAATTTTGTCTACTTGTTTTTCCTTTTGGTGACTCCTTCAGTTCTGTGCTTGCTGCCTTTGTTGCTATAAAAATTTTGACTCCATCTCAGAGCTATGATACAATTAATACAAGCTATACCTAGCAGAAAGAGTCCTGAGTCTGGTGTGTCACAGCAGATGGTTACGATCTCCTCAGAGGGGACTGACAGTGCAGGCAAAGTGGGGAGTAGTGTGTGATGGAGAGGCTGAATTGCACAGAGCTTGCAGTTGGCAGTGACACATTTGAAAGCCTCTGGATAAAGATTTAAGTACAAGCAAATAAGTAGATGTCGTTATGGAAGTCTACTATTGGTCAATCAGACAAGATGGTGACTCATCAGTTCCTGGTAAAATTATGGGGAAAATTGTTTTAGAAATTATTGAAAAATACCAGAGAGACAATGCAGTCATTGGTTACAGGGTACTCAGAGAGTTGACTGATGGCACTGTGATACCTGTCATAATTACTTTTCAACAATCTTGGGTATCTGGAATGGTCTCAGTTGACTGGAAGCAAAGATCTTGAAAAAAAAAAGATCTTGACAATGATCTTGGAAATTAGGGGCCTTTCAGTGTCATTTCAGTGCCTGGTAAAATAATGGAGAAAATTATGCTGTGAGATATTAAAAAATGTCTGGAGGATGATGTATTAATTGGTCACAGACAAAACAAATTCATGAGGGGAAGGTCCTGTTTAACTAACCCAATTTCCTTTTATTGACAAGATCATCCATTGAGCTGACCAAGGGAAGCCAGCTGGTGCTATCTTTTTGGATTTCAGCAGATCCTTAGATGCTGTTTCTCACAATATCCTTCTGGACAAAATGTCTAGCGTATAATTAGGCAAAAACATAATGCAGTGCATGAACAATTAGATGACGAGTTGGGCCCAACGGATTATAGTAGATGAGTTACATCAGTCTGGTAGTCAGTCACGAGCAGGGTTCTACAGGGCTCTACTTTAGGGCCAGTTATCTTTAACAATTTCATCGATGAGTTAGTTTGAAGATATGCTAAGTGACAACACTACATTGGGAGGATCCATCAACTCATCTGAAGGTAGAGAGGCTTTACAGAGAAAAGATGGAGAATGAAAAATCACCAATTCAATGCATTTTAACAGTAGTAAGTGCCAGATCCTGCCCCTGGGATGGGATTAACCCTGGGTATGTATGTAAATTGAGAGATGAGAGGCTGTAGAATAGTGCCACAGAAAGTAACCTAGGGGTTATGATTGACAGCAACTTGAGTATGAGTCAGTAGTGTGCACTGACAACCGTATCTTAGAATGCATTAAGCAAAGTATAGCTACACTGGCAAGGAAAGAGATCGTTGCGCTCTGCTCTGGGCTGGAGGGCAAGGCGTATAAGGAGTAGATGAGATACCTTGGTTTGCTGCATCAGGGGAGGATCAGGTGGGGGTTAGGGAAAGATTCTGCACCAGAGATTGGTGTGTGTGGAACAGCTACCCAGGGCAGTGGGTACGGGCCTGAGCTGCTGGATTCACGGAGCATTTGGGTCTCTCTCTCAGCCACATGGTTTGGATGGTGCTGAGTGGAGCCAGGAGCTGGCCTTGATAACTGCTACGGTCCCTTCCAACTTGGAATATTCTATGATTCTATGATCTTACTGTTCATTAAATTTTGCTAACTATACTTTACCTGTCATTTATTTTCTCTGAAGATATTAAGCTCTTTTACTTATTTGGCTTTTTCTTTCCATTTCTTTTTTCAGCCATTCTTCCCAACATGATTTCTAGAAGAACTGGTCAAATAGTTTTAATTAATAGTATTCAAGGAAAAATAGGAGTCCCATTTCGTGCAGCTTGTAAGTTATACATTCATTCATATGGTATGTTTTTATGAATTCATAAATTCAAAAAAAATGTTCACATAATATTCATTTTAATGTATAAATATTTAGTTATTAAAAGTGGTAATTTCCAGCCTTCTTACTTTAATTTAATTTAGTTAATCATATTTAAGTAGATGATTAATAATGTATTTGACTGAAACATTTTCAAAGTCAAACTCAAGAAAAAATAGTTAAAAGTACTGTGAAACATGAGTGCTGCCTATGGTGCTTGAGAATACATAGATATCAAATGTGACAGCAAATTTGTAAAGTTCTTGGGAAGGATTCAGGGAACAATGAGCCTTTAGCTCTAATATCTTGTGGTGGCTTCACACTGATAGAAAGCTAAGCTTCACCACACCTCTCTCACTCCCCCTCCTTAAAAGAACAGAGAAACAAAGTACTGTAAAAAGAGGCTCATAGATAAGGAGTGGTTGAATTAAAGTGAAAAGGGAAAAAAAAAGGTCATGCAGAAGCAAAAGAAGAAATAAATTATTTAATTTTAAAAATATTAACTTAATAAATATAGTTTATAAATATAAACTCTTATTTTAATATAAGTTTATAAATATAAACTTTAATATTGAAAACATACAGAATTGTTGCTGCAGGGCCAAGTCCAAATTTATTTGCAAAATACACAACTTGTCTTCCAGAAACAGCTGTGTATTTTACTGCATTTTACTGATGTGTCACAAACTACAGCATCAGATGGGGTGGACACTCATCTCAGAGACAACTGTGTGTCTACTAAAGATGTTTTCAAACTGTAGAGATATTAGAGAAACTACTCTTAACCCAGGACTTAATATTTATGATTGGGGAATCCAGACATGCTTTCTCACATGCTTAGGGAGGTTCATATTGCACCTTATGCAAAACTTTATTTTGTAAATTCCATTTCTTCTGTTTGTTTTAAATATGTCCTAATTTCACTGAGTGAAGTTATTCACTATTCTTTTGTCTTTAATGGATAATCATTCCCAGATTAATGTTCTAAAAATTATTGTTTCATGGAATTCCTCACACATCCAAATCCATACATCCAAACATCCACGTGCTTTTTCTTTCTTTCAGATGCTGCTTCTAAACACGCTGCTGTAGGCTTTTTTGATTGTCTTAGAGCAGAAATGGAAGAATTTGATATTTCTGTCAGCACTGTCAATCCAACCTTCATCTGTTCATACCATCATCAGCCAGCACCTAGCAATTGGGAGGCATCAATTTGGAAATGTAAGGTTTGGTGAAACAAGACAGACATTGGATGAGTTCCATATAGATGTATGGAAGCTTTTCTTATGAAGAAAAGAGCACAGGGAAAGAAATGGAAAAGACAACAAGATGAACACGTTAGGGGAACAAAAGGAAAGAAAGATTGAAGAGATCAGACGAATATATTAAAAAGAGGAGATATACGGAAAGGAGCAACATCATGTGAGAAAAAAATACAGCATGGCATGGAGAATGAAGGTTAAGAAGAGCATGAAAGATAGAAGGGAGATTTCAGCTGTGCTCAGGTTGCTTCTTCCCTTAGGAAAAATCTTGGTGTGGTTGGTCAGGAAGCACAAAAGTAGGGAAGGGAGAGGGTAAAGAAATGAAAGTTTATATGAACTTAACTGGACTGATGTACTAGTTGTCTATCTTCTCAGTTCCCTCAGTTGTGCTTGCCTGTTTGTACTTCTAATTCCTCTCTCTTTGATTCAGTCTTTTTCAGAAAGGTGACTTATGGTGTGCACCCAGCAGAGGTGGCAGAGGAAGTCTTGCGCACAGTGAGCAGCAAGAAGCAGGAGGTGCTGATGGCCAACCCTATACCCAGAGCAGCTGTTTACATTCGCACCTTCTTTCCTGAAATGTTTTTTGCAGTTGTTGCCTCAGGGATTAGGGAAAAACTGAAGACAGAACAAGAAAATTGATTTTGTTTCCTTCTCCCTGCTTACGACCTGAAAAATGTTTACATTTGAAATATCATTTCTGCTACCAGTATGGGTGGAATAAAGCAGGAGGCTGCTACCCTAAACCTGCCAGCGTCTCAGTGATTCACTACAATTGGCACCCTATCATCTGTGAGATTTCCACTCTTCTGGATTTAGTGAATATGACAAGGGAAAACCTGATAGGAACACCATCACTGTTGTTACAGAGCAATTCTCAATATAAATGGGCAGGTCAAAGCTTTGGGGACTTGTAACAACTTATCAGAATAATCTGTCAGAGCTAGGATTGATGGGGACTTAATGGAATGAAAGGATTGGGATGGAAGGAGATGTGGGAGACAGAGGTATACAAATTAATGGAAAAGGGCATTGGAGCCCCGTCACATTGTTCTCCAGATACAGTTCTTTGTTAGTATTTGTAATGGATATTCAAATATTGACCTCCAAATAGAGCTCATCTAATTCAATGCCTCAGCTGTGACAGGATCCCAGAACATATGCAAAAATATAAGAATGGGGCAAAAATACAGAATAATGCTGTTGATTAGAATCTTCTAGTTTCTCACAACTGCTACACAAGCACAATGTATCCGTCTCTGCATCTTATTAAACTATCCCTTCTATCAATTTTTTGCACAAGTATTTTCAAATTCTTGTTAAAATATTCCATCCCTGAAGGCAGGAACTCATCATACATTTAAAAACATATTCATTTATGCTTTCTTTAAATCCGATGTCAGACAGTATCTTCTGATATCTCCTACTTTTTTTCTGTGGAACAAAAATCACTCTCAATTTGTTCACTCTCTGTCATTCATACCCATCATATTTTCCAAGCAGTTACTTGTTTTCCAAGTTGAAGAGCCCTGTTGTCAATTTGCCCTCTCTTTTGGAGGGCTTCTTATTTTTCTTAATGTCTTTCCTAGCTTATCTGTTTGGGGTTTTACTGTTGTTTTTTTGCTTGTTTTGTTGTTGTTTTAAGACAGAGAGGCCACAGCTGCATGAAGTATTCAAGATAGATAAATACTCTGTATTCATAAACAGGCTTACGTATATTTCCTGCTTTACTATCCTGTGCTTTTCTTCTGCATGTCTTTTACAAAATCCTAGTTTTGAGATACTTTTCTAATGGCCACTGAAAATTGAGTTCGCCCGTTCCTTCTGTTATGTAAGGTTATTATGCAGCAGATCCAGTGTAAGCATGAATGCTATTCATGTCACTTGCGTAAATTCACCAAAGTTCTCTCACTCCTAACTACAAGGTTTCTCTTCCCTATCATACTTTTCCAGTTCAATACTTACTTTTTGTTACCCTGTGAGATGAACCAGAATGTAAATAAAGCCAAAGCAGAAGTGTTCTGATCTTAAGTTTCACATCTGAAAGCTTAAATTTTGTCTCTTAAATCCTCCTCTGAAAGCTTAAATTTTGTCTCTTAAATCCTCCTCTTGCATCTCTTGTGTCATCAACGCAATCATAAGTGGCCACCTGCTCTTTTGCAAATCTTGGCAAAATGCCTTATCTGCTGAACCCCTTTATACTCCTAAAGTATGCAACCAATCTACACTTAAGGCTACAGCAAAGGCCAGTTACTCACACAGTTAATACCAGCTGCACTAATATGCCTCTTCCTGTCAGTAAGAATCACCAAATGTGAAAGGAAATTCTCAGTGCAAAGAAATATATTCCTATCTGGTGGAGCGATTAACCTTTTCTCATATCACAAGTCCAGTTGCTCTGTTCTCAGAAAGCAAAAATTCGTCTACTTCAGTCAGGGACGTTGTCCACAATTAGTCATAAGCAGTGAGTTTCTGCATTACCCACTGGACCTCAATCTGTTTTCTTTTGGAGGTATGAGCTTCTATTGTTGTATGTTCCTTAATAGTGAAGTCAAACATCCATTTTGTGTGTATTTCTTCTCCTCATCAGAATTCTGTTCCCTTAAACAAAAGAACTGTACTGTGGTCTCTGATGTGCTTGACTCTATGCCTCAGCAATAGCAAAACCTCAGCTCCACAAAGACAAAATATGAAATAACTGGGCAGTTTCTCCAGAAAAGGCTCAAGGAATCTGGATATCGCAGCTGAGTATGTATTAATGTACTTTGCTGTAAAGCCAGGTAGATCTGCCATTAAAATAAGCTAAATGATCTTTTTGCTCCCCTTTGCACTTCCTAAATATCAGCAGAAATTCTTGGTTCATTTCAAACACTTCAAAAACATTGAACATTATACAGAACGAAAGTGAAAATTGTGAGAATAACAAAGGCATGAAGAATCAAGAAATTTTGAAATTAGAAAGCAAAAGAAAGTTATATCTGATATTCAAATACATAAATATATTGCCAACAGCATAGAACTAAACTGTTCTCCCTTTCTGTTGCTGCAGGACAAAGTGCAAAAATTACTGCAAAGGAGATTTGCAGGATAAGAATTTTTTGCTAAGAATAGTTAAGCATTAAGGATAAATTGTCACAGAAATTTTAGAATGCCTGTCTTTGGAGGCCTTAAAGAACAGATTAATGAAGCATCTGCAAAAAAGCAATGTAGCTTCAGCTTATCCTGCCTGGGGAAAAAGAAGGATTAGGTGACCTTTCAAATGGGTCACACTTTTCAATAATCTTGTGTGTTTGTTGTTGTTTCTTTTTTTAAACAAGGTTTATCCTCTGACATTTCTGAACTGTTTTTACCCCCCAAAGGAATTGTCTTATTTAATACAAAGTTTTCTGTTTCATTTCTCCCGTAAGTGCTTCCAGTGGCCTTCAACAAAGCCTAAGAGATGGTAGTGATAGAGCAAGGGGCAATGGCGTTAAACTGAAAGAAGGGGCATTTAGTTCAGATGGCAGCTGCACTTGTTACTCTTAATATCAGTGGAAAGAAACAGGTGCTGTAAATTACATAAATTGCATTCTGGAAGTGCTTATTTCTTCCATTAACTTCTGCTGCACTCTGAGTAACCAACACAATCATAGCTTTGTCTGTATGGATCTCTGAGCACATCTTACTAAGATTTCATATCCATCAAACTTAATTGGGTCAAGTGGTCTGCAATATAAACACCAATATATTTGGTGGTATAAATGCCTAACATCTTGCTAAAGCAAGTTCCACAGTGCTCTCTGCAATAAAGTGTAGAATGAAGAGCCGATTCACTGCCTAGTGATGCTGTATTGGGTTTGTTATGTTTAAGGTACTTAGAAGTGGGTAAGGAATTGGCTGGCTGGTTGCAGCCAAGGGGCTGTGATCAATGGCTCTGTGTCAGGGTGCAAGCCGGGCACAAGCAGTGTCCCTCAGGGGTCGGTGTTGGGACAGTTGCTCTTCAACATCTTCGCCAATGGCAGATGATGGCATCCGGTGCAGCCTCAGCAAGTTTGTGATGACACCAAGCTGAGCGGTGCAGTCGATACACTGGAGGGAAGGGAAGCCATCCAGAGGGACCTGGACAGGCTGGAGAAGTGGGCCCATGGGAACCCAATGGGGTTCAGTAAGGCCAGGTGCAGGGTGCTGCCATTGGGTGGGGGCAATGCCAGGTACTGATACAGACTGGGGGAAGATGTGCTTGAGAGCAGCCCTGCGCAGAAGGACTTGGGGTCCTGGTGGGCGAGAAGCTGGCCATGAGGCAGCAGTGAGCGCCTGCAGCCCGGAAGGCCAGCTGTGTTGTGGGCTGCATGAAAAAGGGGCGGCCAGCAGGAGAGGGAGGTGATCGTCCCCCTCTGCTCGGCTCCTGCGAGGCCCCATCTGCAGCGCTGCGTCCAGGCCTGGGGCCCCCAGCACGGGAAGGACGTGGAGCTCTGGCAGCGGGTCCAGAGGAGGCACTGAGATGAGCAGAGGGCTGGAGCAGCTCTGTGTGAGGAAAGGCTGAGGGAACTGGGCCTGTTGAGCTTGGGGAAGAGAAGGCTGCAGGGAGACCTCACTGTGGCCTTCCAGTGCTTGAAGGGAGCGTAGAAACAGGAGGGGAATGGTGATAGCATAAGGGGGAATGGTTTTAAAGTGAGACAGGGGAGGTTTATGTTGGATATGAGGAGGAAGTTTTTGAGCCAGAGGGTGGTGAGGCACTGGCACAGGTTGCCCAAGGAGGCTGTGGATGCCCCATCCCTGCAGGCATTCAAGGCCAGGTTGGATGTGGCTCTGGGCAGCCTGGGCTGCTGGTTGGTGACCTGCACACAGCAGGGGGTTGGAACTGGATGAGCATTGCCTAGAATGTTGGCTTTTCTGCCAAGCACATTTTCAGCTTGATGTCCAGCAAGATCCCCAAGTCACCCTTCATGGAGTTGATTTTCAATCATCATGGTAATCCAGTCACTCAATCCATGCCACCACATTTCTCATTTCAATTACACTGCTGTTCTTTGTCTGCATACAATGTTCTAGTTCCTCTCACTTGTTTCAGAGGCTGCTTGGATTTGTGTATGTACACTTGATATTAGTTTTATTTTATCCTGTTCTGTCATTTCTGAGGTCTCACTTGTCACCTTGTACCTTTTTCTTTCCTTCTTTCCTGCTTAATGACATAATTTGCCTTTTCTATCATTCCTAGTAAACATTCACCTCAACATGTTGACCAGCTTCATCAATGAGATTATTTTGTCCAGCTTTACCAAATAGCCCTTGTCTCCTCAAGCAGTTCCTGATCCTCAGAGAGGGTGCTACAGTTGTCAAAGCCTGTCATCTGGACCAGCTATGCAAAACCAAATGTTGTCTGCAGCATCTAGGCCCTTCACCCAGTCAGTCTTTCTTCCTGTAGGGTCACGGAAAGCACAACCTGGGCCCCCATGTCCTATACCTTCCCCCTCAAATCAGAGTTGTATAGTCACTCTGGACATGCTCAAGGCCTCCCCAGTAGTATCTTTGGTGTCCAAATGGGTAATCAGCAGGGGATAGTTATCTGAGGGCTGGACAGACTTCAGCAGTCTCCCTGAAACACTTTATATGCAATGTTCCAACAGAGAGCAAACATCCCTATATGTTATCACATCACCAGAAAACGGCCTTCAGTCCCTGAAGGAGACAGTCTCCCACTGCTGTCACACACTGATGCTGCTGCATGTTTCAGGATTTGCTGGCTCTGAGCGCAGCCCAGGTAGAGCTTCCACTCTTTGCCTGATGCCAGAGGCCAAACCAATTCTGCAGTTGCAGATCTGCTAATGGAGAAAGAGCCGTCTTCCTCTTACTGGACGTTACAAGCACCCAGCATTCTCAGTCCTGTGACCCTACAGCAAGCAGACTCCAGCTGCACTTTCTTCTGTGCATATAGAAGTTCAGGTGCTTGTCTTTGCAGCATCCTGTGAATAACTTGTTAATCTCTTTTTCATCACCCACTGTGCTATGCAGCCTGCTCACCTCCTCCCACAGCTCCTTAACTCATCCAAACAGCACATCTCCTGCAAACAAGGGTGCATGCCTTCACTTTTCTTAGCTTCAGCAAGAGACACCAGGCACTCTGCTTAAAAATCAGAGCAATGCAGAACCTATGTCACAGATCTTTTTCTGAACTAGGACACCTGAATCTGCTTTTGCAATACTAAGACTTCCTTGAAACATTCATGGAATTATTATTTTTTTTATTAGAGAAGATAACTAATACTACACAAATATACAATTTTATTAAATAATATTGTTTCATTCTGTTCTGATTTTATGGTTCACAGTATGCCTTGAGAAAAGGTTAAAACTTATAGAACTGAAATAGTGCCCATGTGACGTAAATCTTTTACTGGATGTGCACAGTCCTCTGTAGTGTTGTGAAAAGAGTTCACATACACATTGCAAGCTTTCTCTGGAGCTGCGTGATCAGGAAACTTGTATTTAGTCTTTAAACTCCTTTCCAGCATTTTTCTTTTGTGCTTGAATTCCAAAATAGTTTTTGTATATTTGTTAATAGTGGTGACAGCTGCAGCCATACAGCAAGCGAAGGAAGCCCAAGCGAGGCTATAAACAAAAAAGTTTATTAGAAATTAGCAGAACATCGTCATATCCAACTTCTTCAACTTTATTTTTGAAAAAATGCACCTAAGATGTTGCATTGTTTTATACTAGGGAAAGAGGAGCATAGTCAGAGAAGAAGAAATGCATTTGGTTAATTGCCATCCACATACCTGACTAATAAAATGGACCTCTGCATAATGCTTATAACATTCACATTTATTGTCCTTCCTTATAATATCCATTTTAATGCCTCTGATCCTCTGTTAATTCTGAGCTCATTTTCAGAAAGAGGAACTGCATAAGAATGAAGATGCATACAAAATTAGAATGTGCAGCTACTGAGACTAAAAATCTCACAGATGCCACTGACAAATAATTTGTGTCAGTTACTCACAAAGATTAGTAAGAAAAGAGTTAAATAAGAGGGTCAAACACTGAAATACATTCCTGAGAAAATACAGATGATGACTAAAGAGGAAGAAAATGACACCAACTATGAAATGTTTGGAATAATACCATAAAAAGACGGAACTAAAAAATGATATTGAGTTACAGTTTACTGGAGATACAGGAAAACTCTAGACTACTGAGTGGGCAATGCATGCTAGAAATATAAAATTATCATGTAAAAATATGGTCACAGTGGAATGAATTAGAGTTTACAGTGAAGAAATTTAGCAGAGCCTTTCTTAACATGGCAAGGTCAGGATAATCAAATGAAATGTGTGCTTTAGTGGAGAAGTCAGTTTAAGAAACTCCTTTTAATATCTTTTCTCCTTCATAGCTGTTTGTTCCTACATCCTTGCTGTAGTTCAATGAACTCATTTGTGTTTTTAAATAACTCTTTCCTTTTTTTAATTTTTTTTCCCCTTCTAAGTGCTATTTTCAGCAAGGATTAGTTACCAGATAATCAGACAACCAGATGCTTTGACAGAGTTTGAGTGCAATGGAGTATGGCACACAGATGCATAGGACTAATAGGAGCAGGAAGAAGGCAGATCAGTTTAAGTTATGCTTTCTCCTCAAGTCAGCCAAATTACACACTGACTTCCCATCTCAAATATGAGGATAAGTGGAAAAGATCTTGTAGGAAAGAAATAGCAAGAATTGGTGAAAGTCAACAGAAGCAGGTACACGTACATTGCCGTTCAAACTGAACACAAATGGAACAGTAGGTCTGCCTATGCTGGTAAGTAACCTATGGCTTGAGCCAACTGTAGTAGAGAAGAGCTGAAGATGGCAGCAATGAAATCATGTTTTAGCCTATGAGATGATTTAAAGTTAGTGTACCTGATCTGATAAAAAGCATTTTGACTGAATAAATAATGCACTGTGGGATTAGTAGAAAAATCAATATAATTAATACTATGAAGCACAACTCTTGTTGACCACCCTGTTAAAACCCTTTGAAGAAGCTACTAAAATAAAGAAACTGATTACGAGAAAACTTCAAAAAAGGCCTCTTACCAAAGACTGAAAAAAATTGAGCTCTTATAAGCAGATACTTCAGCAGATCAATGTTGTGTTAAAATATACAAAATAAAAAACAGAATTTTTTCTTTGACAGTAGAAAATATTAATGTGATTCTTCAAGGTTTTTCCCAGAACTTTTCCTTTTACATAAACAATTTGGCAAAAAAATAAAAATAAAGAAAGAAAGAAAGAACCCAGTGGCTAAGGAGAACCAAGGAAAGAAGTGAGTGAAGTCTTGTTACTGAAAGAGACAGAGGATAAAGGAGAGCTTGGCTACAGTGGAAATTCAGCTTCAAGAAGCGAATTCAGTTTGAACTCTGCTCAAAGAATAAAGGCAAAAGCATGATCAGAAAGATCAACTGGAAAAGAAAGTGGATTACAGCAACTAGTTCATCTGGTAAAAAGAATTACAGATAAAAGCGCAACTGGAATACATGCTTTTCCATCACTGCTTCATGATGGAAACTTACTACAAAGTAAATCTTCAGAGAGAAAATGGTTTTTCATTTGAGGATGTATTGATGTGAGAAACACAAGGGTAGTGAGAGATTCACTAACAATATAAAGATCTTTCAATCTACCTAAGAAGATAGAAAAGAAATACGGAGAGATTTATTGTCTTAGTTCCAGCTGGGATGGAATTGTTTTCTTCAGAGTCTGACACGATGATGTTTTTGGTTCTGGGAGAAAAACAATGTTGATAAGACATCAATGTGCAAACAACTGTGACGCTGAGCTACCTGCTGGGTTAAACCACAACACTTATTATAAAGATGTTCAGGGCCACCACAGACTGAGCCTACCCATCAGTAGTGATTATTGTTGCAGGTGCCTCCTGGACCAGGTGGAAAAAAAACTCAGGCATTGCAGCCAGATATGAGGAGACATGGGAAAATGTAGCAGGTGGAAGAAGCATGACAGGATCAACAGTTCTTGCTGGCATTGCAGTTCTTCTCCAATGAGTCTGGAGGTTGGGATGAAAAACTGCTGCCACGGGCCTGATTTTCTCTTTTCCTTGCTGTTAGGGAGGTAATGTTAAAGAGGACCCAAAGGTAAAGTAGTAAAATCTTTTCCTGTGTGTCTGCCCGTCCATGTCCCTGACATGGTCTTAGTGACAAGTGGATGTTGGGATAATCAAAAACAGAGTTAAATACAATAATGAATGTCCAACTTTTGTCATTTGTCTTCTTTCCTCATACATGAGCATCTTTCCCTTTTCACTCTCATGAGGTTCTCCCAGTCAGTCAGTATGAGAGAAGTTTTGGAATGCTGAAGTTGAGGATTTACACAAAAATGAGGAAGGTCCAAATGTGGGATATCAAAAAAGAGACAATATTACGTATAGAAAGAGATAAGAGGAAAGAAACCAAGAAAGACAGATGGAGGATGAGGCATCTGTATGTATTTTTTGCTTTATTCTTACATTTGAATGGGGTGACATGACTGCCTTTCAGGTTGAGTAAAGGAAAGAAGACAGTAAACTTTGCCAGAAAAAAAAAAAAAAAAAAAAAAAAAGGAGCATGTGGCTGATTAGAAAAAAGGCACCACAGGCACCACACAGACCATCTTCCTCTACGTCTTTGTACATGCAGGTAACAATGGCTTCCTCGTACGTTGGACAGACATGTTAAGCTACATCATTTCTTATTTTTTGAATAGTCTCTGCCTTTGAAGTTTTGACTGGACCCAAATGTAAGTGCACTGAAGGCACAAGAGAAAATTTATACGTATTGAACAGAAGCTTCCAAACAAGCTGCTTCTGCTCAGGAAATTTAGACCCCTGGAGACAAAGCAATGTAGAGTTATCAATGTGTTCAAATGTGATTTCAGTTATTAGAAAGGTGGAAAGTAACAAACCAGGAGACAGGGAAAAAAAAACCAAATACTATTTCACTGCAAAATCTCTAGAAAATCTGCATTGTAAAGACGTAGCTATAATCTCTCATTCAGTAAAAATACAATAAATCTTAAAAGAACAAAAGTGTGAATGACAATGAGCTGTGATCTAAACTCTCAGAACTGGTATGTAGAGAATTAGTCTGAGTTTTCCCTTAGTGACATTAATTATTGGGCCCCGGCAGACATTGGATTTAACCCATTCCCAATACAGATGTTTCTGTACTGACATAATGACAGCTGTTTCCAGCAAATATCATCTGAAAATTCATAGAATTATCTTAGAATCATCGAATCATAGAATCATAGAATGAAAAGGACCTCAGAGATCAACTAGTTCCAACCCCCTGCTGTGTGCAGGTCGCCAACCAGCAGCCCAGGCTGCCCAGAGCCACATCCAGCCTGGCCTTGAATGCCTGCAGGGATGGGGCATCCACAGCCTCCTTGGGCAACCTGTGCCAGTGCCTCACCACCCTCTGGCTCAAAAACTTCCTCCTCATATCCAACATAAACCTCCCCTGTCTCACTTTAAAACCATTCCCCCTTATGCTATCACCATTCCCCTCCTGTTTCTACGCTCCCTTCAAGCACTGGAAGGCCACAGTGAGGTCTCCCTGCAGCCTTCTCTTCCCCAAGCTCAACAGGCCCAGTTCCCTCAGCCTTTCCTCACACAGAGCTGCTCCAGCCCTCTGCTCATCTCAGTGCCTCCTCTGGACCCGCTGCCAGAGCTCCACGTCCTTCCTGTGCTGGGGGCCCCAGGCCTGGACGCAGCGCTGCAGATGGGGCCTCGCAGGAGCCGAGCAGAGGGGGACGATCACCTCCCTCTCCTGCTGGCCGCCCCTTTTTCATGCAGCCCACAACACAGCTGGCCTTCCGGGCTGCAGGCGCTCACTGCTGCCTCATGGCCAGCTTCTCGCCCACCAGGACCCCAAGTCCTTCTGCGCAGGGCTGCTCTCAAGCACATCTTCCCCCAGTCTGTATCAGTACCTGGCATTGCCCCCACCCAATGGCAGCACCCTGCACCTGGCCTTACTGAACCCCATTGGGTTCCCATGGGCCCACTTCTCCAGCCTGTCCAGGTCCCTCTGGATGGCTTCCCTTCCCTCCAGTGTATCGACTGCACCGCTCAGCTTGGTGTCATCACAAACATGCTGAGGTGCACTTGAATTCAAATGCTGACTACTGAACAAATTTGAATGGATTTTCAGTAGCACAGCAAAGACATGCATATTGCAAAAATCCCTTGCATACCCCTCTTTCTTAATAAATTAACAGTATTTCCTCAGAAGAAATGTTGCAATTGCTTATAGGCTTATATATGCAAACCTTTTCTCAAAAATTTATATTTTGTCTGAAATGTTCCACACGCAATGAATTGAAGTAAGGAAATATGTAGCCTAAGTGTTTCAGGCCAGGAGAGTTTTAAGTAATTTATGCAAGACAGTCTTCCTGGAAAACAAAGGTACCAAATCTAACTCTGAAAAAAATGGGTAATCTGATGCATGTGGAAAAGAACCTCTTCTTCATGCAGAACTGTCTAAAGGATGGTAAATGCAAAACTGACAAGTTTATACATCCTATGCAATAATCTAAGTACTGAATTTGGAGAAAAAACATCTAAATCAGGAGGGAAGTGGGTTAGACCCATCCATTATAAAGTAGGTATAAATTCTTTGAATATAGGGTGAAGTGACTGAAATGTAAGGGAAGAATCAAACATAAGCAAATAGGTACCAATAGGACCAGCCATAATCCCATGTGTGAGGTCTCCAGTCTTCAGGACCAAGATTTACAGTCATTTGAAATACAGTTGTGTACATCATGTGAGCAACCATGCCCAGAAGACCTAAAAAATACAATATCATGAGAATATTAGATATCAATACATACAATATCATGAGAATATTAGAAAATGCAAGCTGCAGCCGTTCCTCACTCTCTATAGCAGTTGTCTCTTGAGCTTCTGAAGAACATTTTTCAACATATCTGAACTCTATAAGACACTGAACATACATATGAGCATACTGGACATTGTTATTTGGCTGTATTTATGTGTTGTGATAAAAGCAGAAAAAGCAACATTAAAAAGCAAAAAAGTTACTGGTCCTCACTCTCTACTTTTAGTATTTCAAAATCTACTTTTAGTAATTTAGCCCTGAGCAGGCATCAGCCACGACAGTGAAGTCTCACTCAGTTGCATTGTGCAGGTCATGTTTCCCGTAGCTCTATCTTTCAGTGGAAAGATTTTCAAAAATACAAGTATTGGTTGTATTGGTGCCTTGAAAGCAGACAGATTTATCAGCATTATTTGAGTAAATGAATTGAGTAAATGAGCAAGTGCCTAATGCCTATTAAAAAGCAGTGAAAGACTCAGTTGTCAAAGTGGATTCTATTTAATAATTTAATTTTCAAAATTCCTACAAAGCTACTACCCAAGCATAATGAGATCACTTTTCCCTCAGCATTTTATTTTCAATCAGTGAACTTCTCCATTAATTTCCGTATTTTTTGTTTCCAGCTATATATATAAACATCCTGGAAGTATGAAGCAACTCACTGTCTAAAACACCAGACAGTCCCCCCACAAGACCCAATTGATGGATATTCCCAAAGTAGCACTGCTTCGTGAATTCTTGGGGAAAAAAAAAAAAAAAAAAGATAAAAGCAATTGCTTGTCCACAGAGGCTCTCAGTCTAGGACATAACAAGTAGAAGTTGGCAGTGACCTGGCTTCAGTAGTCATTACAAAAGCATCTTTCCTGAAATACTGGATGTGAACCTACTGTTTACCAGAACTACCTCCTTGAAGTTCTCATATAAGGATAAAATTTCACAATAATTATTTTTTTAGTGCAACATATTCTACATCAGTTAGAACAATCATTATAAGACTTTATTTGGTCTGAGCTAAAGACTGAAGGAAATTGAACCCTGACTTTTTAAAATGATCAATTACTATAGCTGTTTCCTTAAAATGTGTTTTCAGTATAGCTTTAGTTATGTAGCTATTTTTTGCTGCACATCCCATTAGTTGACTTTCAGTTTGTTTTTGTGTGCTAGAATTAAGAGGATGTTGGTATAAGAAACTGCATTTTCATTACAGATTAAAGTGTAGGAATCTTTAAACCATTTCCTTGACTAGATTAGTCTAGTCAAGGAACTAGATTAGTAACTTAGTAATTAGTAATTAGTCAAGGATCTAGACTAGTAACTAGATTTGGTTCATATTTACAACAGATTATATGTAAATTTAACAGCCAAGACAGATGTTCTTCAATTTTTTAATATCTCATGAAATGTTTAAAATAAGGGTCTAGCTGAAGAAAAGAGTATCCAGTAAAAATGTACAAAGGTACATAGGGAATAACAGTGAATGCTTATGACCACTGACACAAGAAAAATGAGCTAGTAATTGGTGAAACTGTCTAAATAGTTAAATTAAGCTTGTAAGCGTGTATGGAAAGAGAACTTCTGCTCCTTTAAGTGTATCTGTACTACTACCTTTTTCTTGTGCAATGAAGGACAAGAAAGGAAGGAAGCCATAGACAAAAACATATAGGGACACAAACCTGACAGACAAATGATACAGGAAGTAGTGATGCAAACCAAACTGGAAAGCAGGTAGAAGGGAGGAGAAAGGAAGGGAGGACAAGCAGGAAGGAATAACGAACGTGGAGAGGTAGAGGGGTGGGGGTGGGGCTAGTGAAAAAGTATAAATGGGCTGAAGGTGCTGGTCCTGTATGAAATGGGGGCAGTCAGTGCTTTCGCTGGCAAAGCCCATTGCCTGATCATAGCAGTCTGTCCTATCTTCTTCTATTTTCTCACTTTTCTTTTTCTTAAATATCTGTGCACTTGTGCTCTCTGCCTTATGTGTATGTGGACATCAGAGACTGTGCCAGCTGCTAGGGATGTCTGATGTGTGTATGTGTGAAAACTGGTGCTGGCTCTTGGGAGTCAGGCCAGGGGATGAGGCACCCCTAGCTGTGCAGTCAGCTGCTGAACTGAGAGATGTTCCGACTGTCAGGTCCTGCAAACTTTGAGCCCTAAGTGCCAGCCACTGGAGTCAGACTAGTGGTATGGGCCCCTGATTGTGATACCAGATCCTGGTTTTACCTACCACTGAAACACAATTGTGTGTTCCCCAGACCAGCTGCTGGCAAAAACCAGTGTGACTGAGGAAATGTACATGTGTGTGGATGTGACTTTAAATGATCAAGTGCCAACCACTGAGGTCCTCTCAGTATGGGTGGAATTTAATGCCACTTACTGGAGTAGGGCTGGGAATGTGGATGCCCCAACCCATAATGTCAACTACTGGAACCAATAGGGTCTTAGTGCAGCGTCTGGTATGTGGAGGGTCTTCTACTCCTGGCCACTGAGGCAAGCGTGTTGTGCAATCCCAAACCATCTACTGGTGGGATGCTGACTTGAGTGAAGCAAGTGTGGGGCTCCATACTGGTGGCTGAAGCCAGGCCATGCATCACAGCCCATGTGCTTGGCATCAGCCCATGTAGGGGCTGTCCATATCTTCCCCAAAGCTTATGTACGTGTGTATAAGCCAGCAAACACCAAGCTGAACCAGACAGCAAATGATGGTGCTGCAAGTCCAGTCTGGGGCAGCAGGAGGGGTGGGAGTTCATGCTGTTATATCCAGGAGGATTTATAGCATGGGGTGCACATGGGATGAGTGTCTGCGTGTGATAACTGCATTTTCGCAGTATGCATCAGGCTGAACAAATTTATAAGTAGGAGATCTGAGAAGTAGACAAGGGAACCCAGGATCTGGGCAGGCATACTGGACAGACAGAGGGTTTGGGCCAGCATGTAGAGCATCTGTGAATGTCTGTGTGCTTGTAAACCTAGGGAATGCTGTGTATGTGCCTGCACAACTGATTTCCTGCCTCTGCCAGCCCAAGTTGAGAGTCAGTTTTCTGTGTTCACGTTCTTATGTGAATCCTCTGTGTTCAAGTCAGTGTTTTGACTATGGCAAGCTGACTGAGTACGTCATGGTCCTTTGCATGTCTGTATGTGTCATGTCACTGCGACATGTACTCAGCATTGCTACTGGATAAGCTTTCAAAAAGGCAGAGACATCAGGTCCACGGGCACAGAGATGGGCTCCATTGGCCAAGAAAAAGGAGTAGTCTGGTGCCAGAGTGATTGGAGGAGGTGGCCATGGTCTTTACATCACTTAGGCTTACTACTCTTTCCTTAGAAATAGGCCTGACAATGGATGGAAAGATACAGGTAGAAATAAAAAGTAAGCAAAAAAGTAAGCTTATTTATTCAGTCAAAAAAAGTATGCTACTTTACTCTGTCTGTAGATGAGGTTCAAAATACAGAAAATCTCTGATCAGTGATAAGAGAAAAATATTTAAAATATTTTAAAATTGTTTCCAGGACCTCTACTGGTAAATCCCTGCTCAAGAAAGATTATGGAAACAGGGGTCTTTTTTGAGCATTTAGTAGAACTGATGACTATGAACATTTTTACCAGCCTTCAGGAAAGTCATTCTTAAGAAAAAAAAAAAAGAAAAGAAAAGAAAAAAGAAAGAAAGAAAGAAGATATTCTACAATGTTCTCAAAGGTCATAGACAGCAAAGCTTGGGTACCACTCTCTGGCCTATATGGAGCTGAGAGAAATCTGGAAATGTGTAAGAGTTAATTAAAAAGAAGAGGAAACGGCCTGCTGTGTTTCAGGTGAAGATCCCTAAAGATACAAAAATTGTAGCAGCAGTGGCTTTATATTGGGCATGAAGAAAGCATTTTCATCATTAAGGTCTGGATTACATTTCCTAAGAAAGTCACAGAACCTTTATTACAAAGGTGGGAGTTTTGTTTTGTTTTTGTTTTTGCTTTGTTTTGCTTTGTTTTGTTGGTGGTGGTAATTCTGGAAGTTGGAGATTTTTCCTAACACAAGGCTAGAAAAATATCTGTCAGAAAAAGATTAGGAAATTTGGGCCTAACTTGAACGCTGAACTGAAACTACAGTGTTCCACAAGTTACTATCTGGATTGTAAATCACTGTCTTCTAAAGTGTTTGGAAGGTCACCCCATTGTCTGCATTAAGCACTTTCCTCTAGGAGAACTGCAGAAAAGTTGAGCAAGAGAATACCTGGAGAAAGAAGAGTGATCAGAAGCAGTAGAAATATACGTGAAGTCATGTGGCATGTTTTTCTATTATTTCTTTCAGAGAAGATGAATCTGAGACACAATAGATATCTTCAAGTATGCAAAGGCATCTTCAGAAAGGAAGAAAAATATTTTTTTCCCCATTATAATGACTGGGCTTTTAAAAATCTTAGTTTACTTATCCAACAAATGATAATGGCAAATGCATTAAATATGTGATTATATTTAAGAGGAAAAAGTATAATGAAAAATCTTTAATTCGTGAAGAAAAGCACAGCAATCACAAATACAAGAACACTAAATCCACAAATACTAGAATTAGGATCAAACCCAATTTTTTCAGAGAAAAGCATTTTGAGATAAATTCATAAAGACATAGGCTTTGCCATCTGCCCATGTATTTGACTTGCAATCTGTGTTTTTAGAAGATATCCCTCAACTAATATAAATCACTTTGGACTCATGACAGTGTGAAAGATAGTGGTATGTGTTCCACAAGAAGTTACATTGCTTCTAGCTTTAAAATGAGTAACTGTGAAACACTGTGCATGTTACCAGTAATTTTAGCTCAAATTTCCTCAGTGTTTGACATAGAATGGCAGAGTAGCTCAGACTGCAAGACACTTTCAGAAGGCTCTGGTCTGATCTCCTGCTCTCATTGCATGGTCAGTGATAAACTCAGACCACATTGCTCAGGTAGTGATATATTAAGTTCTTCACCATGAGGACAGACAAGCAGTGGAATCAACTTCCAAGGAAGGCTGCAGGTCTTTTAGAACCAGAAGGATATAACTCTGCAGTGCAAGCTGCTCAGATCTTGGAGGTAACCCTGCTGTGAACAGCGGTTGGACTGGGGACCATTTGAAGTTTCTTCTGAATTGAATTTATCTAGGATGCTATTATGAGATAGCATTGGATTAAGAAATAAAATGCAGAAAATTAAACACAATTTTTATGATTGTTTTCTATTAAAAATTATGTATTCCATTTTATTCCCTCTTATAACTGCCATTTTGATTTGACTATTGCTCATTTTATCCTCAGTATATTGGAAATAGAAAATCAAGTTATTTTGAAGGGTTTTTTTTTCTTTGACAATCAGACAGCCAAATTCAAAATAATAAAGTTAAAACACTGACATTAAAAATAGCAAGTACAAATATAAACTAAACTTAAAAAAAACATATTAAGACATGACCATAATAATTAAAAAAAAACCAGCAGTGTGTTATTAATGTCTCAGTAAATACAGTAGTAGTTCACAATCCTACACACTGTTATTAATCTTCAGCTTGAACCCTATCAATGTTAAATTTTCTGGATGTAATAAATTGAGATCCTAAACTGTACCTGCTAGTACGATGACTACTGCAGAAAAGGCGTTGATCTTTAGTCCATCAATGACGGTACTGTAGTAGCACATTTCTACTGACATGAGAACAACTCCAATCAGAAGCAAAATGTTATAGAGTAGCTCTGCTACAATAGACAACCATAAAACTCCTGTAAAATCAAATAAATAGTGAGAGATGATAAAAAAGTCATTTATATTTTCACCAGTTTTCTCTTCATTCATATTGTTTACATAACTTTAAACAAAAAGTCACAGAATCACAGAATCACAGAATGGCCAGGGTGGGAAGGGACCTCAAGGATCATGAATCTCCAACCCCCCTGCCACACGCAGAGCCACCAACCTCCACATTTAATGCTAAACCAGGCTGCCCAGCACCCCATCCAACCTGGCCCTGATCACCTCCAGGGACGAGGCATCCACAACCTCTCTGGGCAGCTGTTCCAGCACCTTACCAATATCTGTAAAGAATTTCCCCCTGACATCCAACCTAAATCTTCTCTCCCTAAAATTAAAACCATTTCCCCTTGTTATGCTGTTATCTACCCTTTCAAAGAGTTGACTCCCTTCCTGTTTATAGGCTCCCTTTAGGTCACACAGAAGCCTTCTTTTCTCCAGGCTGAACAAGTCCAGCTCCGTCAGCCTGTCTTTATAGGGGAGGTGCTGCAGCCTCCTGATCATCTTTGTGGCTCCTCTGGACCCTCTCCAACAGCTCCCTGTCTTTCTTGTACTGAGGGCTCCAGACCTGGATGCAGCACTGCAAATGGGGCCTCAGAAGAGCGGAGTAGAGAGGAACAACCACCTCCCTGTCCCTGCTGGCCACTCCTCTTCTGATGGAGCCCACAATACCATTTTCTTTCCCAGGTGCAAGAGCACACTGCTGGCTCATGTTCAGTTTTTTATCCATCAGGACCACCAGATCCTTCTCTGCAGTGCTGCTCTCAAGGACTGCTCCTTCCAGTCTGTATGAATGCCTGGGATTCCTCCGGCCCAAATGCAAAACCTTGCACTTTGATGTGTTGAATCTCATCAGGTTCACCCGAGCCCACCTTCCAAGTCTGTTTCAGGTCCCTCTGAATGGCATCCCTTCCTTCCCCTGCACCAACTCCTCAACCTCACCACTCAGCTTGGTGTCGTCAGCAAACTTGCTGAGGCTGCACTCAATTCCATCATCAATGTCATTGATGAAGATGTTAAAGAGCACCGGTCTCAAGACAGACCCCTGGGGGACGCCGCTCGTTACTGGCCTCTACCTGGACACAGAGCCATTGATGACCATCCTCTGTCTGCAGCCTTTCAACCAGTTTCTTATCCATCAGGTGGTCCACCCATCAAATCCACATCCCTCCAATTTGGAGATAAGGATGTGGTGGGGGACCATGTCAGAGGCCTTGCTCATGTCCAGCTAAATGACATCAGCCACTTTCCCCTTGTCCACCACTCCATCATGGAAGGTCACCAGATTGCTTAAGCATGACCTTCCCCTGGTGAAGCTGTACTGGCTGTCCAGGACTATCTGTTCCATGATCTTCCCAAGCACAGAGGTGAGACTCACCAGCCTGCAGCTCCTGGGTCCTCCTTGCTCCCTTTCTTATAAATGGGAGTGATGTGACCCTTCCTCCAGTCATCTGGGACCTTACCTGACTTCACCTGAAGTTAGAGGCTATGAGAATGCTATTTCAACATCAAGAAGAAGACTTCAAGTTCAATAGCTGCCCTAACTTATTATTCCTGTACTGGCCATGTAGTGAATGAGCTTTTGCATGTTTCTTCTGTACGTGTCAGAATCTCACAGTTCAAGGTGGGAAAGTACAGTTTTTACACTGAATAGTTACCCCAATCATTAACAAACATATTCCCTTTTAGTTTACAGTCTTTCACCAGACAAGCTCTTTCTATTTGGACAGAGATGCCTTCATGTGCACAGACAATCTCCAGTTTTCACTGAGATTCATCTGCTAGTTCATCTCTCTCTAGTTATCTATTAGTTACATCACTGTTTTTCTGTTCATATGCTAATGTCACACTGGCAGGAGCAGGCAGAGTCTTCTTCTATCCAGACAGTAGCAGGAACTGGCCAACAGCTGGTCATTGAACCATATAAACCTTCTTAAAAACAAGTTATTGTGTCCTTTGACATCTGATTGTGTATCCACAAAGTGATTTCATAGATATATATATATATACCAGGTATATGTGCATACATATATGCTAACAATCATAAATTAAAAATAGAAACATTGCTAGGACATGTAACTGATTACTACATGTAATTGAATACTATGCACTTGTGCTTTATATGAGTGGATCAGACGTTGCATGGGAGTTCCTGGGCGAGGTGTATTTCTCAAGAAAATCTTTATCTTGGCAAAAAAAGTTGATTTTGTTCAGGAAATTTGAATGACACATTTACCAGAAGTATGGTCCAGTAATAGGACCTTGCATCTAAATATTTTTGAATAGTGAGCCATCATTATACATGCACTGAGCACTTATGTGTATCACCCTGCCTTGGGATATTCAGCTCAGGAACAGAGACCTTGATGCATCTCAAGTCTTGTGCACGCAGCAGCCATACGTATGTATGGAACACAAGCTTTGTCTTCCTGTGCAAGGTGAGATGTGACAAGGGCAAAAACCTTTATCTCCACACAGCATTGCACTGCCCTGAGGTATTTTCACATTGCAGTATTCAGGTACAGAAGTGCTTTCTTAGGTGTCTTAATCTGACTTCTGACCAGGGGCCAATGTCCTGTTAATGGAGGTGTTTCAGTACTGCATCCACCAGTGGTTCTAGGTGTGAGGAGCAATCAGTCCCAGGCCCACAACATACTCCCCTGATACAAACATCTTGAATTATTTGTGAACAGAGACATGGCTGCACAGAGGTGAGAAGAGGGGCTAGCCCTCAGATATTCAATCTTTCTGATACACAGGTAGTTGCAAATGCATATCCAGGCTATTTGGACAAGAGTACTTTTCTAGTATGCACTTGAAAACCTTGGAGAAGATTTTATTCTAGATCAGCCACTTCCTAGATTGGTCTAACCATTTACATGATGGGATTAACATTGGAGGAGACTCTCTTCATGGCATTGCAAGCAGGTTTTGTAGAAAAAGGAAGGTTCTTTGAAAGAACTAGGTTTACTCCACATTTTCTGTAGTTGTGTTTGGACTGCAAAACCTGGATGAATGGAAATACCTACTGAGAGCTTACAGAGAGACGATTCATCTCCACATTAGTTTGGTTCACAGCACATCTCCCAAGTCCCTTGGGATTTAATGGGGACAGCAAGTTGCTACCCCATTTGTACTTTGTATGCTACCATCCCTGTGGCCTTTCAAGGTAGCACAGTGTCATCCATAGAGTTCTTGACTGAATTTGAAGATACGAGGAAAGAGATAGAAAAGCTTTAGAAATCCTAATTTCCAGTATCCTTATTCAAAATACGTTTTTTTTTTTTTGTTTTGTTTAAGTTGCTATTCAAAAGGAGTAATTTCAGAGGACACTGACATATACTTTAAGTCATGTGGGCTTCATTTTGAAGTGGAAACACTAAATAAACAATTAAAACTATATGGGATTTTTTTTTTTCAAAACAAAATACATTATATTTATTATATTGGTAAATCTGATCAAGAATGTTTGATTTATGTAAACAAAATTGCATATTTACCTCGATCAGAAGCTGGAGTCAAACTGATAAAACTTCTACATTTCTCACCTAAAAATAATAATAATAATTTTAAAAGAAAATTCTGCATTATTTGGTATTCTGTAATGGCCTAAGGAAACACTTCAACAGAAAAAAAAAAAAAAAAAATTACCATAGAAGCACAAATTAAGATGATCAGGAAAACCTTTATTTAAAGGGAGTTTGTACATAGTCTCTGATAAGTGGATCAACTCCTGGAGATTGTCCCAGCCTGTTCCAGAGCAGAAATAGTATTACTCTTTTATGGGAGACTTAGAGAAAGACTTTGAAGTGTTTTCCAAAAAGTTACAGCTGTGAAAGCCAGAAATTCAAAATTAACAGTTAATTTGAAAGACTATTTCATCCAGTTTATGAATTACAGAATCACTAAAGTTGGTAAAGACATCTGCAGCAACAAGGCTGTTGCTCACACTAATTTCTTCGAAGCTTGACTGCTTTTTTGTCTGTAAGATCTGATTTTCAAACCCATGTGACCTCCTGATTTCCATGTAGATGCTTTGAACAGAGCTCTTAGAATTAATTTTGGTCTGAGAACAGAGGATGGGCTTTTTTAGCTACTAACTGCACCAAGTATGAACAAAAACAGCCACAGCCAACAGATCAATCCTATGAACCCAGTATCTACAGCAATCTCTACCTAAAATGGTCTTTTTTGATGTTTTCTTTTGAGTGAGAGATGCTTTTTGCTCTGATCTTTGCCATTAACCCCTTTGAAATTGCACAATATACAAGATCTTTTGGCAGAACTCACTCCTCAGAACATACAACTTCTAAAATACTTGTATTTTGTTGCAGATGACAGCTGACTTGATTCCAAGTTTTGTTCAATTTGGCACTCCTAAACAATAAGAAAAATTTAACTTCAACCTAAATTCACAATATAAACCCTATTTCTTGAATCAGTTAAACAGTTCCCATATACAAAGATCCAAAATTAATTAGAGGTTCTCTTACACAGCAATTTCTTCCCATTCTACTGATACTTATGTAGTCAGAGTAAAACACAGTTAGATGCCAGCGCTCAGGATTCATGAATTCCAAATTCTTTTTTAGGAGGGTGAAAAATAATACTATTCTGCTTTGGTTTATGTATTGTGAGATCACAGTAAGAAAGTAAGAGTGCCTGTACTTAAGAGGAAATCCATGAAAAAACCTTAGTCTCAGATTTAACTGGTAAAATGAAAATCTGAATATCTTTAAAAATGCATGCTACGGTTTTGATGTTGCTATGGGGCAATCATTCAAGGCAAATATAACCTACAGAACTGTAGGGTTTGTATTGGGCCTCTGCAGACCGTCTAGTTCAATATCCCCTAAAACAGGTTCCCTGCAGCAGCTTGCTCAGGTAGGCACCCAGGTGAGCATCTCCAGAGTAGAGAACTCCACCAGCTCTCTGGGAAGCCAGTTCCAGGGCTCTCCCACCCTCACTGCAAAGAACTTCTTCCTCGTATTTGTTTGGAACTCGCTGTGTTGCAGTTTGTTCCCATTGCCACTTGTTCTGTCATTGTACAACATTGAAAAGATCCTGGCCCATCCGTGATGGGGGTTATTTTTGCCTAAGAGAGTAACAACATCAGAAAATAAAACACTTCCCTGTTATGAGTGAAAAAAAAACAAACAAACCTTGATCTGCACTATCTCTGTCACTTCAAAATTCTTCACAGAATTTATTAGAATTTTTTTAGAAATTGACTGGGGAGTATCCTCTAAGATTCTCTTTCCTGGAGAAGATAAACTTTTAAAGGCTACTTTTTCTTTTAAAATACATACATGATATTGCAGCAAAGAGGAAATTGACATCAAATAAGTAGAAAAAAACTCTGAGTATTTTCTAAAGTAAGTTTATGTGCTTTTACTCACCTTCCCCATTTATAATTTCTTCACACGAATACCAAATCCCAGCATGAAACTTTCGATCAACAAACTTGTCGTCTCCCATCTCCCAGATATATTGCACAGCATTGCTGTTGTTGGCATCAGGGCTATTAAAGCGGATGCAGTTATCCCCTTTGGCCTGTCCTATGCAGAAAGGTTTGGCAACTTTTCTTGTCCCTTTACACCAGTAATTGCTACTGAATGCTGTAACAGAGAAAACTAAAGAGAGAAAACCGAGAAAAAATGCTGCTGAGGCTCTCTGCCGTCTGTCTGTGCCTGGGGCTGAAACTGGCATCCTCTGGGACTGTCGTATCTGTTCTGAAACAACCATTTACAAAGCTACATATATATCTGCCTTGTGAAACACCTGCCTGTATTTACTATCCTGATCTTCACTCCTCTCAGTGAACTGCACCAGCTTAGCAGTTAAGGCAGAAAGCAGAGACAGAGGCGTAATCAGAAATCATGTGGTAGGAGAGATTAAAGATTTAGGGCAGTGATGGTTTGTACTAGCATCTTGTGAAAGAAATACGAGGAGAAGAGATAATGAATTATAATTTGGCCCAACAGTCACAGGACTAAAGGCACAAAGAATACAGAAGTATAAGAAGCATCTCAGAATCAGAGTCACAGAATTAGAAGTAGGGTTTGGAAGGGACCTCTAAAGTTATTGAGTCCAACGCCCCTGCAAAGCAGGCTCCCTACAGCAGGCTGCACAGCTCAGCATCCAGGCGGATGGATGAAGAGAAGAATCCACAGCCTCACTGGGCAGCCTGTAAAGCATACTGGTATGTAATCAGAAAAACAAAATATTTAAAGAAACAAAATACACTCGCTATCTCAATCAGCATGAGGAGTCAAACTGATGAAGTCTCTACATTTATCGCCTAATAAATAAATAAAATTAATCTTGCAGTTCCAAATGCTCCTGTAACAAGGAGCATTGAATTAAATTGAATACAGCTGTCAATCTTACAGAAATACTTAAGGAGATGAGAGAATTTCACAGCACTACAGCATTTCCCACCATTTGTGCTGAAAGGAATGAGGAGCAGTCCCTGAAGAACACTGCACAAGTGCCTAGTCCTCACTCAGTTTGCAGGCAGAGGTGGAAGCGCATCCTCATACACCATTTGTTTAATCCTACTGTCAGAGGATTTCCACTTTAAGTAGTGCTATAGGATTGATGCACATTCAGCAAAGCTCCTTGAGCACATTTACAGTACAATCTAAGGCCTAAGGTTTTCCACTCCTTGGCCTTGCAGACTTTTTAATATTCACTGTTGAATGGCTAAGCTGAAAGATATGAAAAAGGTTGCTTGTCAGGTAGCTTCCTCTCCTGTATATTAGCAGTTATCATTCAATAATTATCTGCATTTCCAAATAGAGTTTGTCTTTTGGTCAGCTGTAAAGTTGAAGCAAAGGCAGGACCTATCTTAAAACACAGTGGTTCCATACAATTGTTCTTTTTTATGAGACTGGTTTACAGATTATTTGACAATCATTGTATTGGACAACTTGAACAGCACAAATATTATTGTGTTCTGTGTACAAACACAGGGGTTCTTATCTCTGCAGCACTACTCCTTGTACTGAAACTCTTCTGAAATATCATTATCTGATCTGGAAAAGGGAAGTGTATAATCAAGATGGAAAATGCTGTTTACTATATATCCCTTGCTTGCACAGGAAGATCACCTAGAAATCATATTATAAGCACTTCTAGAAAGGAAGACACTTGTTTAACACATTTTGGATAATACTTTTGATAGAGCACCTCAAAGAAATTGATACTGATACAGGCATCAAGAAGTACAAAAGCAGCAAGACCATGAATGATGGTGTGAGGAAAACAGAAGCAGACACAGCTGGTCCTTGGTGTAGCAGCAGCAATCAGATATAAAGATACCTTAACATTGGTCTCCTTCACTGACCGAGCCCTTGGGAGTGTTAATTCTAAAAAGAGACTGAAGAGAGACCACAGAGAATCAACATAAGTTTCAGATGACTTTAGAAGATGAGCAGTTGCAAACAACTTCTGGAAGCTGAAAACTGAAAACAGAGCCTCAGCTGCTGGGGCCAGCTATAAATCAGCTCCTGTGAGACACAAGGTTGCATTGCAGAAGATCCTGCAGATCTCCTCATCTAAGGTCTAGGCTGGGCATGTCCGACTTGTGGCCTGCAGCCTCACACAGCCCAGCACAGCCTGTCCTGCAGATGCCGCAGTCCTGCACATTATGGCAGCAGCTTGGCCCCACAGAGTGGCCCTGGGCACACACCTATTGCATGGAACAGCCACACACTGGTGTTATTATGTCAGCTGGAACCAGGACACAGGGAGGATGCAGTGCAGTGCTAACTCAAGTTACGGCAAACAACTTTATGCATTCTGATACATTGACTAAACACAGTCCTGCAGTCGGCAAAAAAATATGCAGCCTTGTTTTCAGTTTTAGTAAGGGGATTTGAGAGTAGGTTTCAAGATTGACAAAAAAATCATCAGTTTATATTTGTGATTCCTTTTTCAGTTGACATAAATACATTATTGACAAATTTTCAAATGAAGCGCATAGAACTGCAATCAGAGGTTCAACTCAAAAATTGATTATGTCTCTTTAGCAGACTGTTATAAGATCTGTCTTACCAGAGAAAGATAACCCTCACATCACAATCATGTCTTATTCATGTCATCACTTCTTGAAAGTGCACACATTTGTGAACAATTATTGTCAATGATGAAGTACAGGAAGAGTAAAATTTCATCAAAAACCTCTGGCAAACACCTTGAGGTCTCACATAGAATTGCAACCACTGCCATTGAATCAGACATGAATTAGTTTCACAGTGATGGGGTCAAATACTCCACTAGCTTTACAGTGTTGTTGCTCTCTTTAATGTTTTAGTAAAAATATTAAAAGTTTAAATAAGTTTTGCTACTTATATACATTAACTATATTATTTACTTTACAAGGGCTCTGAAAGTAACGCCTCCTGTTTTATGATATTGATCGATGACATCAGAGGCAGATGTTGGTGAGATGCCAGTAGAAGTTGAACCTTCCCACCAGTATTTCATTACTTGTTGTCCTGTGACAGATGGCAGCAGAGGAGAACTCCAACAAATTGGACTCTGACATTAAAGTGTGTTTAAAGCAAAGCTGTGCAACTGGATTCCTCCACATGGAAAAAAAATTGCACTCGTTAACATTCATCAGTGCTTTCTTAACTTTTATGGAGACCAAACAGTGGATGTGAGCACAGTGGGTGGTGCTTTTCAGCAGGGCTGACAGTGACATGTGCAGGCTCTTGTTCACTGTTGGTGAAAATGCACAGCCAACGGTAGTGACTGTTGAAAAACAGTGTTTTGTAGCTGAGAGTTTGCTTTTTTAGAGTTACCGTGCTCATTGTTTCAGTTTCCATGAAAATAAGTAGGAAGAATTACTTTCACAGAGACCTACACAGATACTGCCCAAGACAATTCCTCATCACTCCGTGCAGCCCAGGCAAGCCCAGGATATCTTTAGCACTGAGACATTTCTTATGGTGGTCTCAAAAGAGCTCCAACGCCAGAGCACTGCTTGGGTTTGCTGTCTGTAGCCTACCGCAGAGCTGATCTTACACAGCAATGAGAAAATTTGTATTTATCCCTTGTAATAATACGCAGCTGAGCAATTGTGACAGGGGTTTATAGATGCCTCTCCTTCGTCCTCAGAATTGCCTGTAGGTGTGGCTTGGGGAGGATGTGTGCTCAGGAGAACAATCCCTGGCCCCAGACAAGACAATGAAGGCAGTTCATGTCCTTTCTGACAGACCTCTTGAGGGTGGGGTGGGTCCATTTCAACCCTGAAATGCTTGTCTCCAGAGCACTTTTGTATTTTGTTCCCAGAAAATTTCTGTACCACATCCAAGCCTCAAGTAAAGATGAGATACAGTTATACATCATGCCCTTCTATTTTTTCATTCATCTAGGCCAAATTTTGGGCAGGGAGAGAGTCAGACATGCTACTGAACAGATTGAAACAGTGCACTGCAGTTTGCTTTAAGCCTATGCATGGCAATGAAAACCAAGTTGCCACTGGTTCTACAATCTCAGTGGTGCATCTCTGTCCCTTATCTGGCTGAGCTGGAGGGGATACCCATGAATTCAGGGAGAACTTCTATACAAATAGCTGCACGTCTAATTTCTCTTGGAAGTGCAGAAGGACACATCCACCTGAGTCTCCATGCTGTCTAAAGCAGAAGCTAGGCCCTAAAATCTTTGTATTGTAAATATTTCTCATTTCCTACATTTGTGTATCATATACACTGAATATGAAAAGAATTATTGTAAAACTTTAACTGCTGACTACGTCAGTTTTTATACATTTTGACTGGCCTTGATCCTGCACTGACTGTGCGTGTTTGACAAAGTATTGATTAGGGTGGATCAAAATGCCTGTTACTGAGACTGAGCTTCTTCCTGCCAACCTACTTGATTCAGCAAGCTTTTACGGATTTTCTACATTCTAGGTCACCCTTTTATAGTTTCATGAGGTGTGCATAAACATATGTATATATTTAGGAACTGTATTACATTCTCACAAAGTCACTGGCAAAATTCCCATGAAGTTTCAAGGGAATAGGATCAGCTTCTTAATGTTTTAATAGTTTTGTGATTTCTTATTGGCTAAAGAACAAGCTACAGTAAACAGACTTCATGTGAAGTTTAGAGTAAATTCTCTGTGACTTTAATCAGAAAAAAAAATAAAAAAGCAAGACATAGCTGGAGACCATCAAGTCTAGACATTTTAGTAGACTTCCTGGTTTATATCTAAGAAGATTCTTGAAACAGAAGAATAAAAGAAGACGCTTTAAATCTGTTACAGGAACAAGTGATACAACTGGTCTATTGTACAGTGATACAGCAGCATACTGGGAACAAATTTATTAAAATGGGCATGATTACACTTTTTGGTCTCTGCTCCAGCATGCGGATCTGGTCCGGAATATCTCCCGTACCTGCCAGCTCAGTCATGATATTATTTATAGTGAAACAGGTAAGCCAATTCCATAATTAATAATTATCAATATAAAAGTGAATATATATCACACAGCATTTTAACCTTCCCTGCATGTTTGTTTCAAAAACATTTGACATGGCAACTAATGTTTGTTAAAATTAGTTATAAGAAGAAACATTGTCTGAGAAACAATAGAATTACGTGTTATAACTCACTCAGAGTAGGTGATATATTACTATTTTACTCTATAAATGCTGGTTCATACAGTGAATAAACCATGTTCGTATTTATTTGTGCAGTGTATTTTCATAATGACATTGATTATTAAACTAGTTTTATTTTTTGAGTTTTCTGCCAATATATCAATACTGTTGTGAAAATTCTTTATTTTCTACTGTTGTTTCCAGTCATATTCTAATCCCAATGTTGCTTAATTTACATTATTTTTATTTTTTATTTAATTTACATTTTACATAAATGTGCTATCATTTAGCCTATTAGAAATATATAAAGGGAAGGCATTGCTTCTCATATTTGTGAAAGCTGATGTTACTGGTTTTGTTCTGCAACTCAACTTCTAACATCAGGCTAGCAAAACTATTTAGTATTGTTACTTCTAATTTTTGGAGTGCTCTAGCAAAATAGTCATTTCTTTCTTATTCTAAATCTATGAAAAATTAAAAGCTTTCTTCCTCATCTGTACTGTCTTGAAATTTGTGAGAGTTCTCAGAATTTAAGGACAGAATACCTCAGTGTTAATCTCCTCAGGGAAATTTTCTTCTTTTTTTTTTTTTCTTCCCATTTTATTTATTTATTTTTGAATATATACCTTTATTTCAGTAAATTAAACTGATACATATATTAATGTGTTGAAGTTAATTCCAATTCATCCAAATAAAAATCATATGCAAATTTAGGGAAATAATCTGTGAAAGAAGTATACAAGGCAATGAGCACAGCTGAACAGGTTTGCTTTACACTGAAATTGTTACTTCTAACCGCTTGTGCTACAATTATGTGTGAATGTGCTGTAAATATTGAAATTTTGCTCTTTTTTTTCTGTTTTTCTTAAAAAAAAAAAAAAATTACCAAGAGACACATATTCTGAATCTAGAGCTTCTCTCATGTAAATGGATAGAGAACTGATGCACTGATGCAGATCTCTGTTTTCTGAGAGTCTTTGAATCCAAAGGATGCCTCAAACAAAGCGCCAGTCAGTGTTAACTGAAAATCTCCCTGTGACTTCTGTGTCATTACAGTTTAAAGAAATTAAAGAGATGCAAACCTTATTACACAGTAGTCATTTATGAAAATAATAGGTAGATCACAATTATTCTGTTAGCAAACTTGGAGGTCTATTATAATAACCTACTTCTTAGAGGGGAACTTTTAGCAGTGCCATCTACTGCATCCAACGTATTTTTAAACAGTGGGGTCATCTTTGTGCAGCTTTGTGCACCTGAGCGAACCAAACGAATGTTTGGAATGGAAAGACCTCTCCAGGAAGGTTTGGTAACATTTCAGTGTCAATGAACTGAAGTGAAATGAACTGAAGTGTTCACAGGCTCTACTCTGCAGAGACTGACAATTCCAGAAAGAAGTGAAATTGTCATTTGTACCTGGAGTGCTCCTCATTCTTGTTAACTAAAATTCTTCATGGATGATTCTCAGCAATTTCTCCAGAAAATGAACCAAACAAGCAGCCAAGTAGTCAACATGAGGCTTTCTCTGTGTTTCTTTAGCTGTTTAATGCATTTGTTTATTAGAAACAGAAGTGCTATCCTTAAATCAAGCAGTCCTTTCTACAAGTGCGTCATCATATCTTTTGCTTCTTTAAATGAGGTTCACTGACCAAGGAGTATCTGAAGAATCTCCCCTGGCTCTCAGCATTTTGAGGCCCAGATGAGGGAAATGTCAAGAAGATTTGTATTTTGGAAACATGCATTCTTTTCTCATGGCTGCTGTAAATATTCTCTCCTTATCTTGCAAGCCCATCAGATGATGAAAAATTATAGACTTTCTGCTGCCTGGAATTTAAAGTAGGGTGTCTGGAAATTAGTTGAGAGTCTCAAAGCAGAGCAGTGAGCAAACAACATCTTGCACAGCCAAACCATGCAAGAATGGGTGGTTTCAAAAACAACTAGATAACATTCACTGTTGTTCTGTTTTGAACATGCATAAATACTACTTTTCTTTGCTTTTTGGTAAACTTGTGTTCAAAAAATAGCTTACAGGTGAAGTTCACACCATAGGGCACCCTGGTTTATTTCAGCTCTTAGCACATTATCTGGCTCAGACAAGTACCACTGTACACATGTGAAAGGTGCTTTCTGAAAAGGGTCTAATCCAGGTGAAAGAAAATGGATTTTCCCTGGGGAGCTGAAAATTATTTGGTGCAAGAATTATTTATTTTTTTTTTAACTTTTGTTTGGATTGTCTTCCCAATTTTGTCATTAGAGTATGTAACATTTTCATCCAGTAATGAATTGTTCTGTTTTGGTGACACACACTGACATTGTTCTTGGACTACTTGCCTGCCTCTGGCTTCTGAAAGCCCCGGTGTTCAGAAGACCAAATGGCATATTATACAGAGACTGCTTTGACTAATGTTTCTTACACTGGATAAATAATGATCAAAGTATCATGCTGATACAGAGCTGCAAGCAATATTCTTTCTCTACTGCTATTGTACTAGTTGGGCATTACTTAAACAGCCCAAATCTGATAGGGTGCAAAGCAATTTTGCATTTAGCTCTTCTGTTTTACCCATTCCTTTCCCAAACAGCATTTATCAAGTAGCTCTCTGAAGGCCTCTGCAGTAGGAGAGCATTGTATGAATAAGATGAATCAGAAAGACAGACATTTAAAGAGAAAAAGTTAAAATTACAAGTCCTCTCAGGATAACAGTAATTCTTACATTAACAAGATTTTTGCCACAGATGCCCACCTCATCCTCGGCGCAGCAGTCACTTCATGTGAAATCATTATTAACATATGTTCGTCACTGGGAATTACTACTTTTTTTTAATGTAGCTTTTAATTTATAGCAGATTTTATCTTAGCTTTTTTTTTTCTTCTTCTCTTTACTAGCAACTATATATCTACACTCAAATTTCACCCTTTGAAGATAACAGCTAGGTCTCTTTTCTCCGTATCAGTTTTCTGGTGCATCTCAGGTTCCAGGGTTATTGATCAACAGCCAGCTGAATGTGAGCCAGCAGTGTGCCCAGATGGCCAAGAAAGCCAATGTCATAGAATCATTGAATCACAGAATGGCCTGGGTTGAAAAGGACCATAATGATCATCTAGTTTCAGCTATGTGTTCTCAGCTATGATCAGCTATGTGCAGGATTGCCAACCAGTTTCTTCACAGAAAGGGTGAATAGCCATTTGAAAAGCTTGATCTTGAAGATCTTTTCCGATATATGTGTTTCTGCAGTTGCAGTGCTGTGCATATCTTATAAATGCAACTCTGCAGGGAGCAGCTGAGAGAAGAATTGATTTTTCAGGCACTCCAAAGAATCTGCTGTCATCAAACTGCATAAATCTGAAGTCAAGCCTGTACTGCACTGCATTAATAAAAGAGAGATTGTTTTTTGTAGTGCTTTTAGTTGTATTCTCTTTGAGCAGATAAGATCAAAGCAGTTATTCTAGATTGTATTCTTCAGAAATCTAGTTTTTCAGAATTTAAAGGCCTTTTTGATCTCTCCCTAATGATAACTGCAACAGGAAGATCCAAGCTTCCAGGTTTGAAAATATCTAATATGAAAAAAAGAAATATTCATTTGTATGAGATGTTTTAAATGGAGAAAACTCTTTTATGGATAAAAATAAGCATTCATACTCCATTTCATTTTGTAAAACTGTCCACTGCCCAGGCAAAAACAGCACAGTGTTAGTGGAGACAGGCAAGAAAAAGTAGAATGAATGATTGTAAGTTCTCCAGAAAGCTGAGGAATAGAAATGCATTTATGGCATGTTTGCTGTATTAGAGGAAGAAGTGGCCTTTCAGTTTCTGAAATGGAGTGCAGAATGAAGTGGGGAAGAGACAACAATAGCTAAATATTACTGTTTATTCATTTCACTTCTATTCAAATTATTACTGAAGTATTCAATCAAGTAAGCTTGATTATCTTCAAAAATACTATAAAAATAAACAGCCCACAAAGTTGTTATCAATCAAATTCCTAAGTTAATCCAGCAGAAGGAGAAATGTAAATACATGAGAACAATTAGCTGACCTTGGAATGAAATGACTATAGAAGCTTCCTCCCAGGGAAGAGAGGTCTTTTTCTCCCTGCTTACCTAACTTGCCTCCATTCTGCTCCTTGCTTCCTCGCTCCTCTCCTCACCTCTTAAATTTGTTAGTTGATGGAAACTTGTCCTCTAAAAGACCACTAGACTAGCTGGTTTTCTCCATGTAAGACTTTTTTTACTCACAGGCCAAAGGATCTCTGCTGGAAAAAACAACTACTGGATGGAACAAATACAAACAGGAATGCCTAAAAATGCTACAGGAAACAACTGTAGGTACTGGTAAGTGTACAAACAGCAAATAAAGATATGTTAAGCAGCATAGCTAAAAATGCAAATATTCATATAATGTTATTTGATTCACAGAAGTGTGTGACTCTTAAGTTTTAAATGTAAACACCAGTTTTGTAACTAGACCTACAAATACGCAGTCATGAAGTAAATGGCTGCCTTTGTCCTCAGCTACTTTATATTGAAACAAGCCATAGAACAGCTGGTCCTGAGCTACTGCTGTGATACATCACAGACTACAGACTACTAGCTGAGAGGTCCTTTGGATGAAGGAGACCTGTGTTCACTCCCTTTTTCAGCCTGAAGGAAGACAAGCAATTATTTCTGGAAATTTCTCTAAGCATAAGATAATGTGTCATTAAAGGAAAAGAAGATGACTCCCATTCCTCCTTTAGAAACTGAGCCATGGTGGACAAAAACACAAAACAAAGGAGGCAAAGCAACTGGGGTTTATCTCTTTTCACAGAACTGCTTGTGTATTTTTAATGCAGCCCAGAACACAGCTGGCCTTCCGGGCTGCAGGCGCTCACTGCTGCCTCATGGCCAGCTTCTCGCCCACCAGGACCCCAAGTCCTTCTGCGCAGGGCTGCTCTCAAGCACATCTTCCCCCAGTCTGTATCAGTACCTGGCATTGCCCCCACCCAATGGCAGCACCCTGCACCTGGCCTTACTGAACCCCATTGGGTTCCCATGGGCCCACTTCTCCAGCCTGTCCAGGTCCCTCTGGATGGCTTCCCTTCCCTCCAGTGTATCGACTGCACCGCTCAGCTTGGTGTCATCACAAACTTGCTGAGGTGCACTGGATGCCATCGTCTGTCATTGGCGAAGATGCTGAAGAGCAACTGTCCCAACACCGACCCCTGAGGGACACTGCTTGTGCCTGGCTTGCACCCTGACACAGAGCCATTGATCACAGCCCTTTGGCTGCAACCAGCTGGCCAATTCCTTACCCATCCAACAGCCCATCCTTCAAATCCGCAACTCTCCAAGTTAGAGAGCAGGATGTGGCGAGGGACCATGTCCAAGGCCTTGCAGAAGTCCAGGTAATGACATCCACTGCCCTTCCCCCATCCACCAACGCCGTCACTGCATCATAGAAGGCCGCCACATCGGTCAGGCACGATCTGTCCTTGGTACAGCCATGCTGGCTGTCTCGAATCATTTGTCTCATGTGCCTTAACACAGCTTCCAGGAGGATCTGCTCCATGATCTTCCCAGGCACAGAGGTGAGGCTCACCGGCCTGTAGTTCCCAGGTCTTCCTTTCTACCTCTTTTAGAAATTGGAGTAATATTTCCTTTTTCCAGTCACCAGGGACTTTACCAGACAGCCATGATTTTTCAAATATGACGGAGAGCAGCTCGGCAACCACATCAGGCTTCTACCTCTTTCAGAACCCTAGGATGGATATCATCTGGCCCCATAAACTTGAATGTGTTCAGTTTCATGAGGAGGACTTGCTCCACCATTACAGTGGGACAGAAACCACTCCCCACACTCTCACCTAGAGACTCACGGTCCTGGCAGACATGGGAAGCCTGATCACCCATGAAGACTGAGGCAAAGCACTCATTGAGTACCTCAGCTTTTTCTACGTCTGAGGAAGTCAGCTCCCTGTTACCTTTCACCAGAGGGAGAAGGAACACTCTCCTTGGCCTGTCTCCTCCTGCCTGTGTACCTGTAGAACCCCTTCTTGTTATCTTTCACATCTCTTGCCAAGTTCAGCTCCATCTGCGCCTTGGCTTTCCTAATCCTATCTCTACACACATGGAGAACAGCCCTGTATTCCTCCAAGGATACACAGCCTTGCTTCCACCTTCTGTACATTTCCCTCTTTTCTCTCAGGTTAAGCTGCAGGTCCTTGCACAGCCATGACAGTCACCCGCCTTCCCTGCTCAACTTCTGCTGGAGGATGGAGAGCCATTGTGCTCTCAGAAGGGTGCCCTTAAAGAGCTGCCATCTCTGCTCTGTGCCCATCCCTTAAGGACAGTTTCCCAGGGGATCCCACTCAGCAGTTCCTTGAGCAGCCGGAATTTTGCTCTCCTGAATCACAGGAGACTAACTCTGCTTTTTGCCAGGCCCGCATTCTTCAAGATCAGAAACTCCATAGAGGCATGGTCACTACAGCCCAGGCTGCCTCCAGTCTTAACCTCTCTAATGCTCTCCTTTGCATTAGTGAGCACCAGGTCCAGTAAGGCTTCACCTTGGGTTGGCCCATCTATTACCCGGACCAGGAGGTTATCCTTAACAGACTCCAGGAATCTCTTGGATTGTCTGCCACCCACTATGCCGCTCTCTCAGCAGATATCTGGGATGATTGAAATCCCCCAATAGGACAAGAGCCCACGAGTGTCACACCTCCTGCAGCTGAAGCAAGAAGGCCTTGTCAGCAGGCTCCTCCTTATCAGGTGGCCTGTAGCAGACCCCAACCACTAGATGCCCTTTACTGGACCGATCCTTGATTTTTACCCACAAGCTCTCAACCTGATTGTGGCTGTTTGTCAGATACAGCTCTTAGCAAAATGCAAAAGCAGAGTGTGTTGTGGTGGGAAGTGGCAATTGCAAACAATCCAAATGACCCAGGAAGCCAAAAAGCAGTGACACATAGCAAGATGTCAGAAGACAGTGGTTTGTAAAAGAACTATACATACTCAGAAGTCCAGTTTTCAAGGAATAATGTAAAAACTATTTTTCTCCTGTCAGCCTACATAATTCATACTTGTCATAACTTCCTGAATTCTGTACCTCTGATGAGATATGAGGGAAAGGAATAATAAGAATGCGTCTATAAATGTTAACAACTGTGTGGGTCATAAGGCAGATGGAGCTCAAAGGTATAGCAAAATCATTAACAACTGTCCATGTGTTTTAGCAAAAGCACCCTGAAAAGATTCCAGTGAGAAAGTACACAAGTATCCTTGTTTCTTCTTCCCACCAAGATCATCAAAGAATTGCTGATCATTATGGAAAACAAAGCAGGATATATTCTTCTGCCTCCGATGGACAGAAAGATGTGAAGCTCAGAGATGAGAACTTTAACTTCTCCTAAAAAATGACAGAAAGACTGAAAACTAGAAAACCCAGAAACTAGTACAACCAGCAGTGTTGAAGTGCAGTTTGAAGTGTTTTGTCTGCTCCTTATGTCCTGTGAGTGATGTGGTATCTGTGAAGATTAAAACTGATGGAGTTGATCTGATAGGCTGCCAGCTCCCAATCCATTATTACTGAGAGAGCAATAGAAGTCACTACCAGAGAAGATGATGATTATCTAAGCTGAGAACTGGTGTCACAGGGGTCATGAAAAGTGGAATATTTTCTATTTGTCAGCAGTCTTTGATGTACAGCAACTGAGAGCACGGCTGGAAGCTGTTACATTTAGAAAACAGAGGTCTTGGGATGATTTTCTACAACACTACTAGCTCATGGTAAAGCGCGTGAAACATGTTGCTTATGTGTACTCAAGGCAAAAAGAACAGTAGCTATTTCTGCCCTGTTCAACAAACATGGTGCAATGAATGCATGAAGTCTGTTACATTTTCTAAATACTCTTCTCATGCCAGTGCACAAGTGATCGTATGTTGTTTCCATATGATAGGATTGATATTTACTCCACACTGAATGAATCCACATGCTTGCAGGTTACTTAAAATGGTACACGATGTTTTTCATGATCATCCATTGTTTGAAACATTTTTTGTAAAACATCTATTCGCTTCTCTCCCCAGGGATACATTGTAATGGGACTTTTGATCAGTTTGTTTGCTGGCCATACTCAACCCCAGGAAAAGTATCCGTTCCTTGTCCTTTGTATTTGCCATGGTTGGAAAATGGTAATGTAAAAGTTGTAATTTTTCTTAGAGTTTACGCTGGCAATCCAGACACATGACAAATATTTCTGGTCTATTTTGTGACTCGTGTCTTCTTTTCATCTCTTTTCTAACTTGACACACAGAATTACAAGCAATATTTAGTTATTTACATTTTTTTACCCTTATTTACCACTGATGGAGTTTTGTGCTTCATCTCTGCGCTGTCAAAGCAAAATTTCCAGCAAAAGCAAGAAGAATGTATAACTGTACAGTCAGGCCTTGATTGGCAGTAACAGATTTGGGGTTCAGCTTCTGGGATGCCGACTGATCCAAGAGATTAAGCACTGGAATGGAAGAGACAGTCTAATGGGTCTGAGCAGTCTGCCCTCCAGTGCAAGGTGCTGCACCAACAGCAAGTGGTGCACTGAACAAAAGGGTTTTCCAAGCTGTGCTGTGCTGGACAGAGTGGAGCAGGAAGGCCCTCCTGGAAGGGAAAAATAGTAACATTTGCAGGAGCAAAGCCATCTGAAAGCCTTCCTTTTCTACAAAAGAAATCCAAAAGCATTCTTACCAGCACAGTCTAGTGATTCTGAATCCTGCTTAGTTTTTCTTAGCTACATACAGTTTTTGTAGTCATATTTGTAATACCTCTTAGAAGAACCAATTGTGCTTGTGTTTTTTGGTTGGGAATTTACCATGGGCTGCTTATCTTAGCTTTCTCCAGTCCACCCCACAAAAGATTTAATCAAAAATGTCATCATCTGTCTTTTCTGGGGCTGTTGAGCTCCAAAGCAGAGAAACCAACCTTTATCTATTCTCTCAAATACCTGCTTCTTCCAACCACTTGTAACAAATTCAGCTGTTCGAAATAAACATGGCAGCATCTTACTTCCCTCCCTGTAACTGAGACTCCTTTTTTTTTTTTTTTTCCTTTTTTTTCTTTTTCTGTCTGAATTTCTACAAAAACAACCTGTAAGACATTGCATCATATCATGAAGCAATGTAATCGCAATGGGAAATACTAATACTGATTAGAATTAGGTTGGAATGCCCCAGTGTCTTAGGAGGAGTGTCACTGAGACAGCCCTGCTGTCTGTCCTGGTAGTTCTGTGGATCTGGGGTTACCTGTGGTCCTCTCTTCTCCTCTTCACGTTTTCAAGGTACAGCTGTGGTTATCCTGGAACACAACTTGGACTTGAACCAAAAATGCTTGTGGGCTTGAGATAGATTTTTTTATGATTTGGTATCATTTCACTAGAAAACTAGAGTACTATAGAACTAAGATTTTGGACCACATTTCATAGGAACTCCTTATTTTTATTCAGTGATTAAGTATCTGCTCCAGTTAAGGTCCACATAAATTTTAGCCCCTTTTCCTGGCTCTAGAATCCCAAGGCCCATCCTCACAGTCAGGCTCCTGCATGGCCTTTCTGAAGATTAGAGTATACAAAGCGTTGCCAAAATTCTCCCTAATGCTAATACAGAAGAGCTCACAAAGCATTATTTCGTCTCTCCCACTTTGTATCTGGCATTGGTCAGTTTACTGTCTCTAGAGCTAGCCTAGCAATGAAGTGGGACCACAGTGCAACATGGCAATTTCTGAATGAAAGCTTAGGAAGGTGATTCTCTAAATAACATAAACCCTAAGATCCCTCCTGACCTGATCTGACATGAACTTCTGGGATCCCTTAGCTTTTTGTCCTAGACAGGAACTTTTTCTTCTCTGATATGCTTTTACTTTTTAAAGAGATATTTGTCATACTACATAAATCATGTCCATAAAGAGTCTCCATCTCTGTACAGTATGCCAGAGTACTCGTAAACATGGAGGTCATTTCCTGCTTGGGGAATCTGTTAGAATTCCACTACATGTTGGACAATAAAATGTGCACTGAACATGAACAGGCAATCATCACACAAAGCTCCTGCGCCTTCACAGCAAACTGTGCTCCAAAAACAGTTCTCTCAGTTCCAGTAATTCAAAGTAAAATTAGATATTCTGGTGGTTGCTGCTGTATGGCAACTGTTATGATATCCCCTCTTAGCCGTCTCTTCTCCAGACTGAACAGCCCCAGGTCTCTCAGCCTTTCCTCATAAGGGAGATGCTCCAGGCCCTGGCCATCTTTCCCTGCCTAACCTTGAGCTGAGGAACCCACAACTGGACACGATACTCCAGATGTGATCTCACCAGAGCAAAGCAGAGGGGAGAACCTCCCTCACCCTACTGGCCACACTCTTTGTAATGCACTATACATCACTGGCCTTCTTGGCCTCAAGGGCACATTGTTGGCTCATGGTCACTCTGATGGTCACCAGAATCTCTAGGTCCTTCTCTGCAGAGCACCTTTCCAGCAGGTCAGCACCTGTCCTGTACTGATGCATGTGGTTATTCCTCCTCAGGTGTAGGACACTTCATGTGCCCTCTTCACTTTTTGAACCTCATAAGGTTCCTCTCTGCCCAACACTCTAGTCTGTCCAGGTCCCACTGAATGGCAGGACAGCCTTCCAGTGTATCAGCCACTCCTCCCAGCTACTCCCATCAGAACATGCTGACGGTGGACACCGTCTTTTCTCCTGGGTCGTTGATGAAGATATTGAGGGAAGACTTGACCCAGCACTGTCCCCTAGGGAACACTAGATAAAGGCCTCCAACTAGACTCTGAGTCACTGACCATTACTCTCTGAGCTCTGCCATTCAGCCAGATCTCAGTCCACCTCACCATCCACTCACCTATCCTACACCTTGATTCACAACAAGGATGTTGCGGGAGATGGTGTCAAACACCTCGCTCAAGTCAAGATACACAAAATGCACTGCTCCCTCCCCATTGGTCAAGCATGATTACCCCTTGGTGAATCCACATTAACTACTCCTGATAACTTTCTTCTCTTCTAATTTCTTGGAGATGGCACCAAGAACAAGTATCCATCACCTCCATCACCTCTCCAGGGACAGAATTGAAGCTAACTGGCATGTAATTTCCCAGATCCTTCTTCTTGCCCTTTTTGAAGACTGAGGTGACACTGACTATCTTCCCTACTTTCTTCTACACAAATGTGAAAAATATATTGTCAAAGACAAAATAAAAGATGTGGGTTTTTGTTTTTTTTTTGTTTTGATTGTTGTTGGTTTTTTTTTTGTTTTTGTTTATTGTTTTTTGTTGTTGTTGTTTGCTTGTTTTGTCTGCATTTGAGCAAAGGTTTATTGCTATAGTGTAAAGAGAAATCCTTAGAATGTTCATGAAAAATGAAATCTTTATTTTTACCTGTAAGACTAAACTCTATTTACTTTCAGGAAGTGCAGGAAATGTATACAGAGTCTGCTTAGATGAAGGAACTTGGCAAACGAAGGAAAACTCCACAGACATTTGGCGTGACAGTTCAGAATGTTCTGAGAAAAATAATCTCCAAAAAAATGTAAGCATGATGTTTTATACCATGGTTTAATCCTTTAATCTTCGTAATCCCTTCTTGAATAACTGATAAAATATTTCGGTTGAATACCTGCAAAAGATGTTCAGATTTCATTTGGATTACCAAACTGAAAACTGCTAAGAAGAAGCAGAGGAAGAAAGATTAAGGAAGGAGATTCTAGCTTTAGATTAGAGAAATTGTTTTCTGTTTAGAGTCCAGCATTCACATGTACTGAGTCCCTCCTAATAAAATTGAAATGAAAAGCCTGCGACTTGTCTAGCAAATAGCTCAGAGGACTGGAAGTCGGCCAAAGCCAGACTCCCAACCCCTGTGACCTCCTGAGCCTTTTAGCATAGCAGTTCAAGCTGGAAACCAGGGATCCTGATGGCTTGCCACATTGCCCAGCTACCAATGCCTGGCAATGAATGCAACAGTTTCAGATAACAGTAAAGCACGTGACTGAACAGGTTTCAGCTTCTTGTAACTTCTTTTGCCGCACTGTTTGGCTTGCTGATCTCAAAATGAAGTCTGTTTGGAGAGCAGTATTATTACTGAACACTTTATTAATTTAGCTTTTGTTACTTTGGTAAATGATACTAATGTTTATTACTTTATTGATTTTATTTTTATTAGTAATTCATTGATCGTGTATTATTTATTAAGCAAGATTATTTCAGGATTACCAAGACCTTAATAAATTCTTTATACAGTGAATATATGGTTTTCCAACCTCACAGTTTATTCAAGTGTGATAAACTTGGAGTACTTTGTTTTTCTGCAGCCCGTTGACTATCCTGGATTGTAAAGTTGTGGGTGGAGGACTGCCACTTTAATTCATCAGGTGTGACAGCAAGAGAACAAGAGGTTTCTCTGAAAGTTTTAGCCAGCTTTCCAAACAAGCCTAAATGTGTGTTTATACCATGTAATTATATTTAGTCAAAAGCCACAAGCTGTTAGGAATAACCCAGAACTTGCATCCACCCACATCTGATGAATCAACTTCATTTCATTTGCTTCAGATTTGAAAAAATGTCACAGCCAATACAATTCATCCTGTTGGAATGTTTTCATGGAGCTGAGTGACTAATGAACATCCCTTGGGAATCTCCTGCTGTGCCTCTGGGCATCCTCTCCAAGGCTTCCACCAGCAGGCACAGCTCACTCTGCTATCCAGACAGTGCTTATTAGCATAGGCTGATTTAGAGACAATTAGCTGGCAGGAGGAGAGTGTGATAATCTGTGGCTGTATGATTAAATCACACAGTTAACAGCAAAGGTAACACAGTTAACAGCAAAGGTAGCCAGACAAACCCCAGCCCAAATAAAACTCCTTAACATCTGTGTAGTATTAAGAAGCAGGCAGTCTATTTCAATCACTCTGTAGATACAGTTGCCTCTGAAAATTGTGCTCGGAAGAGCAGTGTGCGTCTTGGCTCCCCAGATAACACAGCTATTGCATTTCAGTGCAGGGGTGGAGCTCACTCTGCACTTATTAAACGTTAGGATCCGTTTCATTTATGTGATTGTTTTAATGATTAATAGTCATTAAGACTCAAAATTGGATTTGTGCAAGAGAAATCTGCAAATGGGTCCTTGACTGCCTTCAAATCTGAGAAGAAAATTAGTCTGTTCTCCAGGGTCCAATTGTCTTGTCTCCCACAAGGTTTTCATGAGAAAATGTAGGGAACAGATATCAGAAATTTGCCCTGGCTATGCTGCAACACAAATAAATTGGACTCGAAAGCTTTTGATTTATATTCATACCCTACTTACCTGCCTGCATATACATATGCAAAGCTCCTCTTTCTTTTTTTCTTTTCCTAGGAAAAAGAACATAAATTACTTACCACACTACAGTTGCTGTACACCGTAGGATATTATCTTTCTCTCATCTCACTTGTCTTAGCTCTCCTTATACTTTCTTTACTCAGGTTAGTATGAAATTGCATGCATTTTTAAATATAAAACACAATATGCATATTGTTGTTTTTGCATAGTTGGATTTCTTATTTCTGATGTAAGTTATGGAGGAAATTCCTGTATAAAATCAATCAGTGGCAACAATATGACTGTAATGGTATTTTTTATTGTTGCTTTCTTTGGATTAAATATACTCCACAGGATTTATACATTTTCTTCCCCACAGAAAACTTCACTGCACAAGAAACTACATCCATATGAATTTATTTGCATCTTTCATCTTGCGTGCCACGGCCATTCTTATTAAAGACACTGTACTCCACAGGATTTACTCCAAAAGACCCAATGATGAAACTGGATGGATATTATACCTCAGTCCTGAGGTAACTTCTTAGTTGCTAATAGTAAATGTGTACTCCCAGTGGCCATAACAATTACAAATATAGAAGTTTGCCACATAGCACCAAGTTTTAAGGTGTTTGTTAGTTGAGATTCAAATCTCAGGCAGTCTGGAAAAACGTTTATAAATCATAATGCACTCATTAAAAAAACAACAAACATACTAAAAAAAATCTATAGATATGTTTACACACTTTTACTTAAGCAAAACAGTTTTTTCACGCTTGTAGCCTTAGGAAGAATTCAATACATTTTTTCAGCACTTACATAAGAACTCTTACATTTATTCATTCTAGGTATGCATAGCAAAATGCAACGTACACAAATACTGCATGTAACACTGTGCTTCCAAACAACGCATTTACTGTGAAAGTACATGAAGGGGAAAACAGTTCAAAGGTTTTTCAGCACTAGGAAAATGTGCAGATTTTCAGAGTCACTACTGACCACAACAGCCATTGCAGAGTTACTTTCACAGAATCCCATATGGTTGAATTGGAAGGGACTTCACAGCCTCCCCAGCCCCATCCCTGCCATGGATTGGCTCTCCGCCCAGCTCAGGCCCATCCATGGCCTTTGGGCATCTGCAAGGATGGGGAACCCACAGCTCTCAGGGCAGCAGTGCCAGGACCTCATCACTTCTGGGTGAAGAATTTCCTCTTAGTAGCTAACCTAAATCTCCCCATTTAAAGTTTAAGACCATTGCCCTTGCTCTGTAGCTATCAGATCATGAAAAAAATTGGTCTCTCTCCTGTTTATAATCTCCCTTTAATCACTGGAGAGCCTCAGTGAGATCTCTTTGAAGCCTTCCCTTCTCCAGGCTGAACAAGATGAACTCCCTCAGCCTTTCTCCATAGGAGGGGTGCTCCAGCCCCTCTCCATGGCCATTCCATGGCCATTTCCATGGCCATTCTCTGGACCAACTCCAACAGATCTGCATCCTTCTGCTGGGGGCCCCACACCTGGGCATGTGCTCCAGGTGGGGCCTCAGAAAGACAGAATAATTCTGCTGATCTGCTTGTATACCAGGAGCACTTATCTTCTAGTAAACAATAAAAGTAATACTCCTCAGTGCTTCCCCTTGTTCCCAAGTATAAACTCTTGGCATGAAATCTAAGTTGTTTTCAGAATCATAGTCCATCCTGTATTGGCAGGGATCCACAAGGATCATAGAATCATAGAACTATAGAGTGGCTTGGGTTGGAGGAAGCTCCTGATTCCACACTATCCTAATATCAATTCATATTCCAACATTTCACCAAATGCTTTTTGAACTCTGGTTCTGCCCTTTTTTTCTCCAAAGGCAGAGACAAATCCAACCTAACTGCATCACATGTTTACCTCTATTCCCAGAAAGTCCAGATCTCCCAAAATAACAGCAGCTCAGAATCTTGAAGTACATATGACTGAAATACATGTGTATCACAGCCACTTACTGGTTTTAAAATGATTGCTGGGAAAATTAGGATTTGTCAGAACTTCTATGTATTACAGTGGTTCCTGGTCTTTCATTCCTACAGATTTTAATCATTTGCAGAACCGCTCAGTTTTTCATGCACTATTTTGTTGGAGCAAATTATTTTTGGCTATTAGTAGAAGGAATTTATCTGCATACGTTATTGATTACTGCTGTGTTCTCAGAAAGAAGACTGCTGCAGACATATATAGTGATAGGATGGGGTGAGTACCTAACAATTTCAAAGTTCTTGATTCTGTGGTATTTTTTCAAGTCATTAGTGAATATTTTGTAATGAAAAGAGGAAAAAAATGTTTCATTTTTGTTCTGAAACCGGCATTTCTCAATAGAAGTATACTAGAAGTGACATGTTAGTTGCAGCTCTGTTTGATTTGAAGTAATATCTTGGTTTACCTGAAAACAATAGCCTAATAGAATGAGAAGAAAATTTACTACATTTGGTAATATTCTCTACCAGTGTAGAATATTAAAGCATTATCAGCACCTTCAATTTCTTCATTTGAATTAGAGCATTTATGTGGTCAAGATATCTACACATTAAGAGCTTTGCTTTTATGTATTCACCTTCTGAGCTCAGCAAAATTTGCTGAAGCTCTAAAGTGTGCTTTAAATTAGAGGACAGTTCAAAACACTACATGATTCAGATCCTGCATTTCAGACATTTTTCATGGAAGAAAGACAACACAAAGGCAGTTACAAGCATTTTAACAATGTTGTGTAAATTATTTTCTCTTTTCCTTTTTTCATGTGAGTAGCGCATAATTGGACAATCGTGTTTGTTGCTCACTTATCATAATTCTGTATACAGGCTGAACAAAAGGAAAAGTCAAGGTTTCCTAATTCCCAATAATGATCTAAAATCTACCCATACAACTTGCAAGTCTTAGAAAGTTTTTTATGAAGATTTAAAAATGTAATTCTAGACAGTGTTTAGGCAGGTTTAGTGCAAGACTGATTCATAGCTGATGGACTGAACTGAGGAGGATGATAGGGTGGATGGAATAGAATATCTGCCGATCATAAAGCTTTTATCTGTGTACAGATTTACTAGCTCACTCACACCATTCAATTTACTTTCTCAAATGTATAATTGCATATCCAGTACTGTAGGATACATATATATCTGTATATGCATATATGAATGTATATATATATGCTTATATATATATATATATATATATATTTAAAACAAGAAAAAGAAAAAAAAATGTACTAAGGAAAATTATTTTTAAAGGATTAATCTGTAGTGGATGACTATGTAATTATAAGTAAATTATTCCACGTTTTCTCTGCTTTATTGCGTACTAAAATCTTTACCCAAGATAAAGAGGTAAATCTTAAAGAACTGTTTAGATTCAAACAAAGAAAAACAAATAAAATGTCAGCTAAGATTGAAATTATAATAATTGCAGTTGGAATGGAAAAAAAACATTTAAAAATGCTAAAATTTAATTTTTGTTTACTGTTATAAAGACTGTTGTTATAAATTCCTTGTCAATTTGACAGTGATTCACATCATTCAGTTCCAGGTGTCTAAAATTGTACAACACTGTAATAATCACAGGGAATTGAGACAAGTTCCTTTTACTTCTTTTTGGTACCTGTGCTATCTCTTGATATTTTAAATAGGAATTGGGTAGAATCTAAGAATGAAATATCCTTCTGGAATAATTTCTAGAATTAAGTGAATTTCAGTTAAGGCCACGTTTTCTGTGTTTATGAATATATTTGTTAAATAAATGTACAAATATTTATGAAATGGGAACCATTCCTGTAGAGAAATATCAATTCCTTAATCAAGATTCAAAACAGGGTTTCTGCATAAACTAGGAAATTTTACTGAACTAACACACATCAGTTCCTTTTGCTAAACAAATATACTGGTCTTTAAAGTATGTATTGATCTCTAATGCTGAACTAGACTATGTCTTAAGGTTAGTCTATCTGGTAGAGAGAGGGACTCATTTTATCTAACGAAGTTAAATTTCTGTGGGTAATATCTACATTCTTCCCAGAACTAAAGGAAGAAGACAAGAAGGAACAGAACTGTAGAGATCATCTGGTTTCATCACATTGCTAGACATAGTGAGCATTGTCCAGACAAATATATTTTTGTGTGGAAATCTGTTTAGTTTTAATAAAACTAAGGTTTTATTAAAGGTTTTCCAGAAAGAACCTCTGCTTCTTAAAAAACAAGCAAACAAACAAACCCAAAATCAATAAAACAAACAAACAAAAAACCCACACCAAAACTTCACTGAAAATGACCACCATAAGACTGAAATATTTTCACTTTTGGTGTTTCATTGGAAAGATTGAATTTTCCCATGTCCTAAGCCCCTTCCTCAAAACGGCACCTGCTTCAAAGTTACATGAGTTTGCTCCAAACCAGTAGAGTTCTGATTATTTGGAGGAATGGAAATGCCACTTCTCGTTTGTGTGCACATTTCAATGCCTGGTTGCTCTAATTGTGAAGAATATTTTCTTTATATCTAATATGAACGTTGCCTGCTACTGCTCTTTCTACCACTCTTTTGCTGTGCACCTCCTGCTCCATGTGCTTCTGCTATTGTTAGTATTGAAGACAGCAGTTAGGCTTCCTCTTAAACTTTTCTTCTTAAGGCTGAAGACATTTAGTTCTCTCAGTCTCTTCTACATGATGCACTACAGGTCCCAGTAGTCTTGGAGGCCTCTGCTGGAGTATTCATATTTTTTCTAGTTTATCTACATCAGAGACTTAGAAAATTTAGGCTGATCAGTAATGTTTATGTATTCATGTATGTGCATACGATTTGCACACTGAAAATGTGATATTCAATTATACAGTGAAGTTCTTATTTTCTTTGAGGTGCAAATGGAGAAAAACAGGAAGAGGTTGATTTTTGTACAACATCTAAGTAGAATGCTGAAAATCATATTGCACCAGGTCCATAGTAGTGTGTCTTTATTTTGTATGAATCATTCTGCAAGTTTGGCTGTAATAACTTTTTTTCTTACAGTTGTTCCTATTCTATTTGTTGCTCCCTGGGGAATAAGCAGATCGAAACTGGAGAACACAGGGTAGGTTACTAGGCTAAACAATCTTAGAATACTGGTTTTCAGTTTGCTTATTTTTTTCCAGAAGCTTTTGACAGTAACTGGCAAAACTATTGACTATTGGATTACATTAAGATTATACAGCACATAATAAGACTTGCTAGATCTTAAAGGTTCATTTCATTCTTTTCACATTTAACTACTGGAAATTCATTGATTCAATTATACATAAATCAAGAAGGAAAATGAACATTCACTGTTTCTCAAATGAAAACTGTTGTATCTATTTTTCATTCATGTGAGGCAATTTTCCTGCACAAACATCTTCCCCATAAGAGAGCGTCTTATCAAGAAAAGGAGACCAGTGCTTTCCCTGGAGACCATCTTTGGTTTGAGTTTTATTAACATTCAGGAAAAAAATATTAGTTATAGTAGATAATAATGACAAAATCTGATATTCACAAAAAGTTGAACTTAAATGAATGCATTCTGTGTGAATTAATTGCTGAGGGTAACTTGCATTGGTAGCTATCAGTTTTCCACTTTTCTGGTCTTCAATTTTCTACTGGTGTCACATAGACTTGGTTTTTCATAAATAGTTCTTTCATAAGTTTCATAAAATAAGATTTATTTTCTTTTATTCTCTTTTTTAATTTGTGGTTCCTAAAGAGTTTTGTTTGGAATAACCATATGCTTATTAGGCAATAACATCAGGAACCAAGTCACAATTACAGTCTCATAGAATTAGAAGTTATACAGGCCTTAAATGGCAAGCCCTCGTCCCACAGGTTTACAGCAAGCTAATTGGCAAAAAAAAGAATCATGGAATGATAAAATGGCTATGGGTTGGGAGGGATGTCACTGACCATCCATTTCTACCCCCCTGCTCTAGGCAGGGTTTTGTCAGCCACTAGATCAAGCAGCAGATAATGAATATGTGCACTGGATAAATCAGAAGTGTAGAGGAGAAAAGGAGACATTTTCCTGCTGACAGGAAGACAGCCAATGTTACACTCATCTACAAAAAGTGCGTGTGAAACCCAGGAAACTATGGACACATTATTCGATTCCTGGAAAAGCTATGGAGATCAGCCTGGGAGATGTGAAAGGCAGCTTAAGGACAAAGCTATTGTCAGGCATAGTCCACATGGATTCATAAGTGAAACTATTACCTTAGTAGCTTCATCTCCTTCTGTGATAAAGTATTCTGCTTGGTGGATGAAGGGAAGGCAGTGAACATCATCTTTCTGGATTTTAGTAAGGCTGTTGATACTGTTCCTTATGGCTTCCTTCTAGAATAATTGTCCAACTGTGAGATTATCAGGTTGACAACACACTAGGTGATAAATTGGCACAATGCTAGAGCTCACAGTGTTGTACTGAATGGGGCTCTATCTGTTTGGTGGATAGTCACTAGCAGGGCTCTCCAGACCTCAATTTTTATCAATGATCTGAATGCAAGAGTGCAATGCATCATCAGCGAGTGTGCTAATGAGTCTAAAGTGGGAGGATCTCTTGGCCCTCCGGAGGGACAAGTAGCCTTGCAGAGGGATTTACATAAGTTGATCATCAATGTCATGAAGTTCAAGAAAAGCAAGTGCCAGGCTCTGTGTCTGAGACAGAATAATGCCAGACACAATTATGGACTGGGAGATGAATGTCCGGAGAACACCCTGCAGAAAGAGACCTAGAGGCGCTGGTCGATAGCAGGCTCAATGTGCATGGTGCCAACAGTATGCCTTGGCAGCCAAAAGGACAAACTGCATTTTGGAGTGCATTAAATGCATTTTAGCCAGCCAGAGATAATTCTCCTATTATATTCAGTGTCGGTGTAGTCTCACCTTGCATATTGTGTACAGTTCTGTTCTTCACAGTATAAAAGGATATAAAGGTTCTTGAAAGCATCAAGAGGAGGGCAACAACACTGGTAAAAGGAAGGCATGTCCTGTGAAAAGTTAGCTGAGGACACTTAGGTTGTCTGTTTTGGAGAGGAGGCCAAGAGGTGACCTCATTGTTCTCCACAACTCCATGAAGAGGAGAAACAGAGGGAGGTGCTGGGCTCTGCTCCCTGGTGACTGTGTTAGTGGGGATTTCAGACTGGATATTTGGCAAAATTTCTTTAACTGTGACGGTGGTCGAGCAGTAGAACAGGTTCCTGAGAGGTGTGGTTTGTGCCCCATGCCTATCAATGCATTTGGATAATGCACTCAGTAAGATAATTTAACTTTTGCTTAGCCCAGAAGCGATCAAGCAGTTGGATTTGATCTCTGAAAGCCCTTTCCAACTGAACTATTCTGTTCCATTCACAGTCTGTATGCATACTTCTTAGTTAGTTCAGAAGTTACAATTCAGATTTACCCTTTTCCAGTTCATGATTTTAGATGACTAAATTTGGGTAAGATGTGTCCCGCTGTGAAGTTTCAGTGCCACTTGCAGTTGTAGTGTAGATCCAAAGGCAGAATTCACCAGATTGTTTTGAGGTTTACACCCTACGGAAACGTCTCTCAAAATTCTAGCAGGAAGATCTTCACAAAATGTACAGTTGTTTGTTATACTATTCACAGTTTAATTCAATTTCTCTTGAATACCACTTAGATGTTTAAATTTAGTCAAGTTTCCTTTGAAATACGCACATACGTTATTTAAGCTTTCTTATTTATTTCCATGAAAATAATATATATATATTTTTAATTATGCTGCAGGTGCTGGGGAACAAATGAACACATGGGAATCTGGTGGATCATTCGAGGACCGATGTTGTTTTCCATTACAGTAAGAACTATTTTATCTGTTCCTCGCATGATGGCAGCATCAAAAATAACATCTCTTATTTTATCATGTTGGCCCATGATGCATGAAAAAGTGTTCCATAGCTGCAAATTTGCACAATCAAATGGCATTACAGTGCTCTTTATATCTGTTGTAATTTCCATGGAAATAAATAGGAAGCATTACTTTCAGAGAATCCTACATAGCATACACAACTATGTCTATCATAATCCTTCCTATAAACGTAATCTAATTGTTGTATTAGAGGAGATGAGGCAGAAATGATTGTAAATGAGTTTTCTTACTCACTGTCAGTGCACACAGCTTCACATTATAAATCTGTAAGCAAGAAAATTTTCAGTGTCAGCTCTCAACTATGTATCTGTGCAGTGACTTCTGCAGTGCTCTGCACAAACTAACACAATGCTTTCTAGTACCTGCTTCTTGTATTTTTACAATGCTTTATTCAGTGAACAGATTACTTAGGACAGTACTACCACGTGGTGAGCAACTACAGAGTATGTTGTACAATAGCAAGGATACAAAGAAATAGCAACAAAAAATATTGGTGGTCATAGGAAGAAAGCATTAGTCTAAACTAGCACCAGAATAATGTAAAAAAATGTAGTAAGGCATAACAAGACTAAAATATGTTTTCAAAAAGAAGTTTAAACCTGAAATCGGGTGGTAATGAAGATAGCATGATCAGAACAGTTCCTGAGGATATGGTTACAAACACAGAATTCCGATGGGTGAGGGTTAGGTAAGTCCCCAGAACAACTTACATTTTCACAGAGTCGACAAGGCGTAAAAAAGATTAGAGAAATAGATGATTTCATCAGCATCCTGCTAATTTGTCTAGCAAATATTGTAGAGAAGAAATCCACTTACGCTAGGACTGCTCAGACTGTGATACTGAGGAACTGATGTGTGTGGAAAGAAGGGTATAATTTTCTGTCATGCTGTAGTAGAGATGTAGCAATTATGACCTTAGAGAAGAAGCAGTGGACTGTTTTGCTTCTACTGAGCTGGAGAGAAGCATGAGAGAGAAAGGGGACATAGCTGGGACTGTGAAGCAGAGTGCTTAATAAGCAGTCATCAAGAAGTAAAACATTTGATGGGCAACAGAGCTTTCTCTGTCTCTCAAAAGGCAGTGGAGAGAAGAGCCAGAAAAGAATCATATCATAGAATCATCAAAGAATCATAGAATCATAGAATGGCCTGGGTTGAAAAGGACCACAATGATGATCCAGTTCCAACCCCCTGCTGTGTGCAGGTCACCAACCAGCAGCCCAGGCTGCCCAGAGCCACATCCAGCCTGGCCTCGAATGCCTGCAGGGATGGGGCATCCACAGCCTCCTTGGGCAACCTGTGCCAGTGCCTCACCACCCTCTGGCTCAAAAACTTCCTCCTCATATCCAACATAAACCTCCCCTGTCTCACTTTAAAACCATTCCCCCTTATGCTATCACCATTCCCCTCCTGTTTCTACGCTCCCTTCAAGCACTGGAAGGCCACAGTGAGGTCTCCCTGCAGCCTTCTCTTCCCCAAGCTCAACAGGCCCAGTTCCCTCAGCCTTTCCTCACACAGAGCTGCTCCAGCCCTCTGCTCATCTCAGTGCCTCCTCTGGACCCGCTGCCAGAGCTCCACGTCCTTCCCGTGCTGGGGGCCCCAGGCCTGGACGCAGCGCTGCAGATGGGGCCTCGCAGGAGCCGAGCAGAGGGGGACGATCACCTCCCTCTCCTGCTGGCCGCCCCTTTTTCATGCAGCCCACAACACAGCTGGCCTTCCGGGCTGCAGGCGCTCACTGCTGCCTCATGGCCAGCTTCTCGCCCACCAGGACCCCAAGTCCTTCTGCGCAGGGCTGCTCTCAAGCACATCTTCCCCCAGTCTGTATAAATAAAGAGAAGAGACTTGAAAGGTGTAAGGAAAAAGCTGAAAGAGAGGAGAACTGCCCCAAAACTAAGGGAGGGATCACGATTGACGAAGTCCCGAACTTCAGATCCAGAAGGAATCTGAACTAATAAATAATCAATATGTATTTTCTTTCAAGGTTAATTTTGGCATCTTCTTAAAAATTTTGAGGATGTTGATTTCCAAACTAAAAGCCCAGCAAATGAGCTTTCATGACTACAAATACAGGTATGTAATACATAACAAGAAATCCTAGTCCTTTTTATTTTCACAGCATCGGAATGTTCCCATCAGAACATCAGTTCCCTTGCAGATTACACACTTACCTACCCACTACTGCCAATGTAAAATATATTCAGAATAAGATATACAGAAGCCAGCTGGGAAAACAGACTCCGCAAATAATTTCTTACCTGAGTGATAAAGATAGGTCATTATCAGTGTGTTAACCTCCTCAAAGAGTTTAAAATGCAGGATGGATTCTTCTCTCGGGTGTCCAGAATGCATATAAAACAGCCTTGACTGCTGTAACTTCTGTTTTCTGTGATTGTGACAAAGGGCCCTCAAAAGAAGAAATGTTCAGAAGATCTGTGAAATGTTCCTAGTTTCCCTGGTCACCAGCACCTACCCGTTTTTCACTGACACAGGCACTGTGCAAAATTACTGAGCTTGCACCCCCTCCATCAATATAATTGATTAAAATGTTCAGTAAAATTGGCCACAGTACTGAGCCCTGATGAACACCACTTGTGACTGATTGCCAACCACATTTAACTCTATTCACAGTGACCCTTTGTGCCCAGCCTTCTAGCTGGGCTAGGTATCCATTCAAACTATGAGCAGTCAGTTCTTCCAGGAGAAAGGTGTGGGATACAACATCAAATGCCTCACAAAAGTCCAAGTAAACAATATCTACAGCTTTTCCCTCATGCACTACACAGGTCATCTTTTTATAGAAAATCAGGCTAGTCAAGAAGGACCTGCCTTTCATAAACACATGCTGACTGTGTCTGATCACTTGTTGTCCTGCACATGCTTTATGATTTCACCCAAGATGCTCTGCTGCATGACTTTCCCTGCACGGATGTCAGACTGGCAGGTGTGTTAATCCCCCAGATCTCCTTCCTCCCTTCTTACAGATCAACATCACATTTGTCAATATCTAGCTAACTGAGAGCCCCCTAGTTAGCTGGGCAATCATTTCTGGAATCATTTCTATGTAGATCCACTTTTTGCACTAAGGATGTTGAGAAATACCATAATTAAATATTTTCTTTTTAAGACTGGCAAGATCTACACTTGTGCTGATTCCATTGCTGGGGATCCATGAGTTTATATTTTCCTTCATCACTGATGAACAGGTGGAAGGATTTCCAAGACATGTAAGACTTTTCATTCAGCTGACAATGAGTTCATTTCATGTAAGTACTGTTCTGCAAGTATTTTTTAGGCATCACATACCCACTACCTACGTATGTTGTTTATGTGTAGATTCCACAGGTGTATAGAATCCTTTTAAAATAGTTTACTGTGGCCTGTAATGTCTGTAAATATACAGTAGAGATGATAAAAAATACACAGAGTGTTCAAAACACGGTGACCCCAAAGTCCAAAAAAAGGAGTCTGATGTTATCAGACAGAGCATATCCTGTGTTCTCTGATAGTAAGTGACAGATCTCTGACCTGAAAACAGAATAAAACCAGCCTATTTTAAGTAGTGTTTCATGTAAATTAATTCTTTAAAAACACTGGGCAGAATTTTTGTTACAATTTTAAAGTGACCTCTTGATTTTGTAGTCAGGAGAAGCAGGTTGGGCCTGGGTTCATGTTCTTCAGCAAATTTTGTATATTCAGCATATGTCAAATACACCACAATGATTATGTCATATCACACAACAAGAAAAGAAAAAAAAAAAAAGAAAAATAAGAGTAAATGGGCACAATACCTGCAGATACAAGGAACAGTTTCACTCCATTTTGGGTAATCGTACATGTGTAGAGGAAATTGTATGTGTAAAGGAAGCATGCTCCATTATAGCGGTTAATGCTAAATAGTCCAAATTCCACAGCTAGCCATTACTGAAAATGAATAGTGAATCTCACCACTCTCACCATGCATAACTACACTCGTGTTTCATGGTAACTTTATCCTGCAGTTTAGAAAGGCTAAGGAATGGACATACCAGTCACTGCACTGCTGTATGCATCAATCCATGTTATACAAAGTTGCTGAGTATTGATTTTTTACATGTAGCACTCCCATTTAACTACCTTTCCAGGTAGTTTGAGGAACTGGGGGTATTCAGCATGGAGAAGGCTCCACGAAGACTTCACTGTGGCATTCCAGAACTTCAGGCGAGCTGATAGGAAGGAGAAAGACTTTTTACATGGTCTGATAGTGATGGGACAAGGAGGAATGGTTTTAAACTAAAAGAAGGGAAATGTAGGTTAGATATGAGGATGAAATTCTTTACCTAGAGGCAGAGAGGCCACAGCACTGCTGCTAGCCTGAGCTGGGGGGGCAGCCAGCCCATGGCAGGAGAGCCTGGGGGGCTAAGAGAACCTTTACAACCATTCCATGATTCATTCAACACTCTTGCCCTGCCTTGCCTTTCAGCCTTAATAATCTCAGTGATACAACACATCAGCATCCAGGTCTTCTGTCTTTAATGAGGTGCCCGAGAATTCTTTGGGCTAGAAGTCCTTCTTGCTCACTAACTCAGCCCTTTTGCCGTCTTTGGTAGCCTGAAATATGAAGACATCAAAGCACTAGAATTTATTGTAATCTGAGTTTTCAATCTGTATGCATGCTCCAGTGCCTTGGTGTATGCATCAGTGCTTTGACTGCAATTTGAGCCTCTAATGAAAAATTTCCAATTGAGCAGAAAAATGTCCAGGCGGGCAGAAGGCAATTCATGTGGAACCATCACCCTAAGAGGACTGTTTGATATGGTGTTGAAGTGTATGTTAGACATATCCTTACTTGGAGAGGCTGCAGGGTCTAGATGTTATTTTAAGCAACATAATCATTTTAAATGAATTTTTTATTTAGTGGCTTGGACAAGGAAGCATGATACAGAGGACAGCTTACTCAACCCTGCCAAAAAGCACAAACTTTGTTCTATTTACAGGAAGGTGCACGTGCTCTGCTGTATGACAAGCTTTAGAAGCAAAACTTCTTTTCAGAATACCCAGAAATCTTGGGTGATGTTTATTGTAGATTCTCTTTTTTAGCCACAACATTATTTGTTAAGGGATTAGTGAAAAAAAGCACATAAACTGTACCCAATTACATTTGTTTAGTCTGTAAATCTCCTCAGTATTTTTAAAGCTCAGTTAAACTGTTTCATTAAAGGAAAAGAGCCACCTCTGGGATCTTCCCTGGAGTCTTTCACTCAAACATTTTCAAAAAGCACAACAAAAGCATTACAGAAATCAGGATATAAAACAAACAGCAAATACAAATAACCATGCCACCTTCTGATGTCATTTACAGTGTTTCTGTGCATCATTCGGTGCTTTAATTCACATGGGGGTTGATAAACCTCCATTCAACACAGAGATGCCACCAGCACTCACAAAGCCTTCTCCTGTTCTGGTGATGTCTGGCCATCTCTTAGCAGCACCAAGTGGTACGGCCCCTATTTCTGCTTGTCAGTTTCCATGGTGTAAGAGATTAGAGACACGTGGCATTTCTATCCAATGAGAGAACAATCTTCAGATGAAGAAGTTCTGCAAAAAAAGCTCTTTTTCCATGTGTAGTTCTGCATAAAAACTGCTTTTTTAAGCCAACTTGTATTTAATCAACATAAAGTCTCTCAATATTCAGATTTATTTTTTCATAATGCTGTGAGATAGTTCAGATGCAGAGAATCATTTGAAAGTTACACTGACGAAGGATATGTCAGAAGCACACAGATCTTGCAACCACTATCCAGAAGGAGCATGAAAGATGGTAGAATTAAAATATTCACAGAAAGCAATTGCAATTGGTTTTTCTCCTGTCCTTGCACCCACTGGCATGACAGAGAGGGTTAGAAGATTGTTAGAACCCTGTAGGTTCAAACTGCTATTAGTCAATGGGAGGCATAATAAAAATATTAAAGCTGCTGTGAATTTCATTGTAAATCTGAGAAAAACAGAAATATTTCTGGGGGGAAAAAAAGTTTCAATGTGAAAAAGAATGATATCAACTGTATTACATATTAAATATTGAGTTCTGACATGCATTTCAGTTTGTTTTACCATGTCTAGGAACAGGAATTAGACTATAACAGTAATAGTCTGAAAAAAAGAACTCTATGGTAGTAAAATACAGATTAAACATAAGATCAGTTGGGGTTGCAGAGCCTCCATTCTTCAGCATCTGCATCAAAACATCTACAAATGTGCTCTACATTTGCTAAGGCATCACACAAAAATAAATTGATGAGTACTTGATAGCAGTGATAAATTACGACGGATAACTAGTTTGCATTCTGAAAATTAGATAGCACTGTGTGTTTGTATGGCTTTAATACTAGTGCCAACTCTACACTAAACCTTCAGATAATTAACTTTTCCTTCTTACTGTTTGTCTCCTACAGGGTTTTTTTGTAGCAGTTTTATATTGCTTTGCAAATGGAGAGGTAAGAGATGGTGATACAAGTTTTTGGTTAATTAATTAAACATATTGACACCAAGAAGGATGAAAACACTGACTAGCTCTGGTTATTGGAGAGCATACTTACATCTTTTAAAGCTTATGTAATTGTTTTGTATAAAGAAAGCAAGACTTCTCATATTCAAATGGATTCAAATGCAAAGTACTTTCAGTTAAGCTTGTGTTAATATATGGCACTGTGGACGTATAGATACTCTATGACGTGAAACATCACTGAATGCTTATGGCCAGCCCTCTGAACTCCACTCCTTTACACAGATGAAATCCCAGTTTATATCCTTGGCCAGGCTGAACTCTTGCTTTACTTTCCCCTACAGTCTAGGTAAAGCTGCAAAATCTGGCATGCTTACATGGTAAAAAGCAACAAGCTGAAAAATCAGTTTCATGTGTGCACTGCAAAGAACATCTCTAAATTTGAGATGAAGGCAATTCTTGACTGGAGGTTGTTTTCCACTAAGCCTCAAGGGTCAGTTTGAGGGTTTTGTTTGCTCCATGCCAGAACTGAGACAGATCATTAATGGTTGTGCAAGGAGGTGCCAGCAGAGAAATCACAGAAAACTCACAAGGGACCTTGGGAGAACCCCAGTCCAATCTCTTGTTCAGTGCATTGTGGAGATGGAATTCAGAGAAGGCAGGTCATGGCTTTGTCCAGCAGGGCTTTGAAAACCATCAAGTGCGGTGGTTCTGCCAGCTCTCCTGTCCTCTGCTCTAGTGCTTCCCGGCTATCAGAAGGAACCATCTTTTCCAGAGCTCCAGGAAGAACTTCTCCTGTTTCAATTTAGGACAACCATATCCCATGTCAAAAAACACCTCAGTAGAGTACCTACCTCCAAATCCCCCACAGTCTCCTCATAGGCTACATTCAGAACTCCACTGAAGCCTTTCTCCTCTGCAGAATGAACAAGCGCTACTCATGTAGCCTCTCCTCAAAGTGCAAATGCTCCAACACTGTTCCCTACTGAAAAGTCCAAGCTTATCGCCATATTTGTTACATCAAGGGCCCCAATATCAGATACAGTGTTGACACTGAGTAAAGGAGTATAACCACTTAATCTCCGCGTTCTGCTCTGCAGCCCGGTACTGGAGGCCTTCATTGCTGCCACAGCTGCACGCAGTCTTGGCATGGCCACACCAGATCATTACAGGCTGCCTCTGGAAATGAGGCTTGTGTAGGCTTAGGAATTCATGTCACAATTTTAAATATTTTCTAAATTGAAGCTTTCTGTTTATACCTCCCTTATAGTCAGCCTGGGAGCAGCTGATGTGGTATACACTGCACTTGTATTGTGTATACTGTGGTGTACTGACACTTGTACACGATTCTGAACACCTTTTTAAAGGCAAAAAAAAAAAAAAAAAAAAAAAAAAAAAAAAAGATATGAGCTGTATAGAAAATATAGGGCATGCAATCCTAATATTTAACCACGAAACCTAGAACAACTTCCAAATTACTGTCAAAGACCTGGTGCTCATCTGCAGCACAGGAGAACTTGTCCAACATTTATGAGGGGCACAGAACTACTAGCAACACTCATCAGCAGTTAAAAGTTGCTTCTGGGGGCTTTTAGATCCCAGCTGAGCTGAGCTCTCAGGCCAAACGTTTTGACAGTTGAAGCGGGGGCTGCTCTTCTGCGTGGGCTCTGAGGCCTGATTTCCATCTGCAGAGCAGAGCTGGGGTCGGGGCAGGGAAAAACAGGACATTGAGTGTTGGGGACTTAAGGCAGGCTGCCAAATTAAAAAAAAAATCAGCAAAACAAACCTGATCTCTGAGCACAACACTGTGGAAAAGCCACACAGTCCTCATTTCCACAGCCCTTGGGGTTTTCCTTCACTTCATCAGGCTGTAAACATGGAAGGGGCTTGAGCTCTCCCCTCATATGGATCAGGGTCATAATACATCAAATTACAGAGAGGGATTCAGGCACTGGAAAAACTTTCCTGAGTTTGAGTGAAGAGGGTGGGAGCCCGAAGGCTCCCTTAGCAAACAAGTCCATTTCTGCACTACAAGGACCATCACAGCTGCAAGGTGACTCCAAAGGCACAAGACACTCAGCACTTCTGCAGTCCCTCTTCTTTAATTGCCAGTGTTTGGATGAGTGCACTGCTGGGCTGGCGTAAGACATCACCTGTTTTCTCCTCCCCTCAGGTAAAAGCAGAACTCCACAAGCAGTGGTCCCGCTTCCTGCTGGCAGAACCCTTTGGTCGTAAACTCTGCTTTCTTGGGCAAAACATCAAATACCTCAGGAGATGTTCACAGAAAGAGAAAAAAGAGCACCTCAGCAGCAACCACTTGTGCCTGGAGGTGAGTGAGCCCTGGGGCATGAAGCTCCAGCAGTTGCTGGCGAAGCAGAGGGCAGTTCCGTGCACAGAGCAAGGCTGTGCACTTCCACCTCGTCTGCGGGCAAGTGTGTCAGACAGCAGCGAAGGAGAAGTGACCACTGGAGAGACAACTGAGGAGGTGGTCTTTGAAGAAAGTGAGATCTAGAAAGAAGTCCACCAGGACAGCACCTTCCAACAGCCACAGTACTTCAAAAGATGATCTTCTTCTTTCATCTCCAGGCTGCACAGATCTCTGTGATGTGCAATACAGAGAGAAAGCAGTCCTACTTCCTACCAGCCTCAGCTGTCCCACCTCAACTACCTGTGAAAAATTTGACTGTTCCTAACCCATGTGGCTGGGGAGGAACAGGTGTATCAAAAAATCCTTTGGGTTGCCCAACAGAGATAATAACATGCTGAAAGGGATGTACACGGGGGAGCAGGATGTATGCTGGAAATTAACAGACTGGTCAATTTCTCCCCCATCAGCTTCATCCATACATGTCCTATTCACACAACAAAGTTGTTTGTTGTTTGGTTTTCTCTTTTATGGCTGCATGATTTGGAAATTTTTCTCTGCAGATTGAAATAATCCTTCAACTCAAAAAACAAACAAAAAAAACCAAAACAAAACAAAACAAAAAAACATCTAGCTTCAGGTTAACCCAAATGCATTTTATTTAAGCAACACAATATACAAAAAGGCTTGGGATGAAGCAAATTTTGGCTTGGATGCTTAAGCTTCTTCCCTGGTGGTTTAGTGCTGGAAATGCCTATATGAAGTGACAGATCAAAAAGTACTTGTTCTTTTTTAAATGACCAAATGAAAAATTTTGACAGAAGTGTTCATTTTAGTTTTCACCATTTTTTGGCACAAACCACAAACATTCTGATACATCTGCACGTTACATTACCCTACCTGTTCTGAAGACATGCATTATGACTGACCTAAATAACAAAACAGATCAGTGGGAAGTGCTGCTTCCACCTTCCCTGAGGTACCCAGCATGGATAGTGTATATGTGATTGTGTCTGCATGGAAAGATAATTGTGAAATTTATCCACTAGCATTTAAAAAGAGTCATGTTGAAATTTTCACAGTCATACACAGCTCACCTGGGAATTCAAGTTTGTTAATATCTATCTGATGAGCCAGCCTGCAAACTTGCCAACACAAGCCATCTGGCATACTGAAAGGAGAAAGAAAAAGGCAAAATAAAGATTAGCAAATAATATTTATCTATAATATAAATCTATGCTCCAGGCACATACACTGAGCCAGCGGCAAGTTACATAGCATTTGTTATGATTATCTGCTGTACTTTGCTGGCAAACAGTCTGAATGTTTGCAGATGTAATAAAACACAGCAGATGTCCCCTAAGCAAAGTTCAGATCTGCCCCTGGGCTCTGCTCTTCCATCTTTCCTTCTCCCTACCGGGTGCCAACACTGCAGCTGGTCTTCCCTGCCCTTGCTTCTCCCCACAGTGCTGCTCTGTCCCCAGACCTCTGCTGACACCTAAAGGTGATGGCACTTTTTGGAGAGAAGTTGCCTGTATCTTCGATCTGTTGTTTGAGCAGATTCATTTTGTGTAGGTTATAAAACTTACCAATGTCACCTGCTGTGACATACTGCTTTTGTGCAGAGGTCAGATAAGTTCATTGACGAGTGCCAGATCAAGAACACATTTGAACCATCAAATTTCTGGTAGTTTTCAAAAAAGTATTTCTTTTATAGTTTTATCAAAGTAAAAATTTAGTTTCTTTAGTATATGTAGATAACATATTATTAAAAAGTAAATATTTGATCAATATGAAAATATATTCTCATTTTTTAAAGGCTTTTTTTCTAGAATGTCTGTTTTGCTTATATCATTTTAATGCAATGGTTTACAGGCACCCAGCACTACATATCTGCTGATGTCTTCTCAAATTTAAAGATTGACTTCTTCCAGAGATTTTGTTTATGCTATTAAAAAGCCTTCAGCAGTTTAGAATGCATCTTATGGAGGTGATAAAAAATGTAAACTGCTTAAGAAATTTATTGTATCTCAGTAAAATACCTTTTTACTATAGAGTGTTTTTGTTTCCATTTCAAGTCTTCACAAATCCTATGCTGTGCTGAGCAAGTTGGTTTGGAGTACATTCATAGTCAGTCCCGAAGTCGCACAGAACAACTGCGAGATGCAACTGCTGTAAGCCATGTCATTGCAATTATCTTCAGGAAATTAAGTGGGAGCTGCCACACCATCAGGCCATGTCTGTCAACTCAGCTTCTTCTTGTATCATGTGCATCACATTCAATGGTTATTTTCTCCCATCACAAATAAATTCCTTTCAGCATTTAAAAGGGGATTATAACAGGAGGGGAATCAACTTTTTACAAGGGTAGGCAGTGATAGGACAAGGGGAAATGGCATTAAGCTCAAGAAGGGAAGGTTTAGGTTGGATGTCAATGGGAAGTTCTTCACAGGTAGAGTGTTGAGATGCTGGAACAGGCTGCCCAGAGAGACTGTGAATGCTCTGTCCCTGAAAGTGTTCAAGGCCAGGTTGGATGGGGCCCTGGTCTGGTACCACATCTGGAGGTTGGTGGCCTCCCCTGCGGCAGGGGGGATGGAACTTGATATCCTTGTGGTCCCCTCAACCCAAGGCATTCTGCGATTCTAAAATTCTCTGTTTTACCCCATTCAGTTTTCTTTACCTTCTCTGGAGGCAGCACTGATTTTATGCTCAGCAGAATCTGCAGACAACAGCAACGGTCTTGGGCTTCTCACCATCCCTCCAGGAGTGCCCTCTTCCTCTTGCATAGCTGAGTCTCTCTGAGGTTTCTGTCTACACAACAACACTTTTAAACTCATGTTTGATTTTACAATGTTCTGTTCCTCACAGCAAGATTATTTCCCTGCCTGGAGAACCTTATTAATGCTGAAGATGAGAGATGACTTGCAGGGATTCTGCAGTCCAACTTCATCAGGCCCTAACCACAGGCACCATGGACCGTATCAGTGGCAGAGATGAAATAGGATGCAAGAGCGATTCTAGCTTCTTTCTTCCCTTTCACTTCTCACATCCAGTTGCTCCTCCCTCTCCTCTGTGCTTCAGGGCTGGTTCTTAGGTCTGCCTGTATAGCGCTTTGGGATTGCATTCTCACTTGCAGCCTAAAAAGTTTTCCCTCATTTTCACACATTTGAGTGTCATTCAAAGCTTCACTATAGATGAGGTCACAAAGAGTAACTGCCTTGATTTTCTTCTTGATCAACACAATAAATTGCACTGTAATTGCTTTGAGATTTGCACAGCAGAAGATGTTGCTTTCTACCTCCCACTCTTCTACAACCCAAGAAGTCACGTGCCAGATATCAGCCTCCATGTATGAAGTTTATAGAACGCTATCTTCCACTCCTACCCAACCTCCCATCACCTGCACCAGCAGAGTCACAGAGCTGCTGTGCTTCCTAGGGCTCAGCACCTACAGAACTACCCCGGAGGGTTCCCAACAACTGACCTATCCTGAATTGTCACATCGGCAGGCAGCTGCTCTGCGTCGCACACCACTCCAGCAAAACCTGCATGGATCTTGCCAGGGGGAAGGTTTAGAGGGCTCCCACCCCCAGCAGCTTTTGTTGCTGCCTTGCAGCACCACTCATCTGCCCGAAGCAGCTGAGAGGTTCTCCCTGCAGCCCTGAAGTGCTCTTGGCTTTTTAATCCCTTGTTACTCTTCTGGAATGCGCTAAGGGGGACTTTGGGATATATTAAATGTGGAAATCCCTGCAGTCAGGGCATCCAGGAGTGCATACTGAGGCTGTTCCTGCAGCTTTGCATGAGGCGCGGGTGGGGATACAGACCTCGCAGGGCTACAGTGAGAGCAAGAAAAGCAGCAGATAAGATTGAAGTGCTGGAAATGAAGAGAGTGAATTTGTGGAGGCAATTAATGTGATTGAATTCTTCAAGAACAGCAGATGTGTGACAACAAAGCAGTGTTCAGAGGGTAAGGGTGAAGGACTGGAGAGGGAGAGGTGGCAGCTGAAGTAATTTGGGGAATAATTGGAATTCAAGGAAGAGAAGGCTGGATGGGAAGATGCCACTGGATGAAAAATGCTTTGAAAAGCAAATGACTGGGGCAGGCAGGGAGAAATACGGCAGTGAGCTGCCAGATCGTGGGACCACAAAAGGCACATAGCAGTCTTCTCCATACCAGCATTATGACAACAAACTAACTTGGAGAGTTGCAGGCAACATCACTGTGCTCTGCAGCTGTTTTCTTCAAAATGCCATGGGAAATATATATGAATTCAGAAATGAACTCACGGGAGAAAACATCTGGAAGAATCAAAATGCATTTCAGTATAAAAATTTCATCCTTCCCTGAGAAACCAGTACTTTCTGGTCACTGTCCAAGCCAAGATACTGGGCTGTATAGTTTTGGCCTGGTACAAATTTTTATTTTATTTACTTTCACCTTAAATACTTTACAATCCAGCAATATTTCCCCCTTTATGTATGTTTGCTTGCCAGGAAGTGAAGGGGCAGTAAAAAGAGTTCCTGAAGCCTGAACTTGTGAGCAGAGGATGACTGCAGCCACAATGCAGAGGTTAGCTTAAATATATTTAAGCAGCTGATTCAGAAATAGCATTCTTCTCTCTTCCAGCGAGCAGAAGCAAATGACGCAGTCTTAAAGCATTTGCTAAGTCTACAAAAAATCGTAGGTCTGTAAATATGATGACTATAATTTATGCTGTAGCTGCAAGAGACTGAGTGTCTGCTTGTCAGCTTTATAAAACAGGAAGTCAAATTAAATTGGAACTAGAAGTTCTCACCTACTTTCAGGGACCCGAAGGGAAAAAAAGAACATAAACAGAGCATGCAGTGTAACCAGCGAATCTGAACTGTTTGTCTCTATAATAAATACTTCACAAGTGCATGCTTGTAATTTTTCTTTTATTTGTATAAGGGCTGAGACAGTAATTTAGACAAGAAAGATTCTTTGAGTAAGAAATGTGACATTACTATGTTTATGGTTTGACTCCAGATAGAAGAACCTGACTCCCAAAATTTCATTCGTGTGTGGTCAGATTCAGTGTAAGGTCTACAAACAGCCCTCTCTGGGCCATTGAGTCTTGACCTTTACTTCAGAACTTGCAATAGTATTTAAGGAAACCATGCAAGAGCAATGGTAGTTGGCACCTGTATAGCAAAACTGTAAAGAATACTAGAGCTGTGTTAAAACATTTACATTAATTTTGCACGTTTTGCTTTTAAGGGCCTTATGAAGGGCATGTGTCAGTAAAGCCTCACGAACACCTTCAGCCTGTTTTGCCTACAGAGGAAGTTTTCTGTACTTCATTTGATTTCCAGCATTAGTTATGACTGCTCCTGCTCTGTGATCTTCTATGAATTCCTCCACGAGCATTGCAAATCACAGTGGGCATCTCTGCCTGTCTGCAACCTGATTTGTTTCTGTCCATTGTAAGCCCTGCAGAACAGAGTTGTCTTGTGCTTATCCAGTGACCAACAGGTGGATGAAAACAGGTGAATCCTGGGAGACTGATTTTTTTATACAGTCTGACAGTGATACGACAAGTTTTAAACTAGAAGAGGGGAGATTCAGGTTGGATATGTAGAGGAAAATCTTTACTCAGAGGGCAGTGAGGCCCTGGCACTGCTGCCCAGAGAGCTGTGGGTACCCCATCCCTGGAGGTGCCTAAGGCCATGGATGGGCCCTGGGCAGATTGAGCTGGAGGGGCAACCAGTCCGTGGCAGGGGCAGTCTGGGGGCTTTGAGACCCCTTCTAACCCAACCATGTTGAATGGCTTTTGTCCTCCACCCAGCAGGCAAAGGTGTTGGGTGTGCTGGCATTTCCAAGACTGTAGCTCTCTGTGGTACAAAAATTGATTATCCCTTCTCCCGAGCTGCAAGCTATGGCCTACCCTTTCAGAGAATACTCGTGTTGATCCACCATTGCTCTACCCTGGGAGACTTTAACTGATGTACCTCTGCATGAAAAAAAAAAGGATTTGGAGATTAAGGCTGAGCCGCAGTACTGGAAATACAATATGCAGTGCTGACAGTGTGGTGCTGCCCTCTGCTGACCATACCACACATCAAGGTCGTACAGAAAAGGATGCTGTTAGAAACATCTCCTCTTTCCTTTTTCCATTCCAAGTCAGGATACACAGCAAGACTATAAATTCTGGCGGAGAGCGAGGTGAGTCAATAAGAGAACAACGCCAAATATTAACGAACAGGCAGCTGACACATGCGGCTTGTTGTGCTTCCAGCCCTGTGTCTGCACATGCCCGATCACCAGTCCTGACAACAGAGCTGGTGATCTCAGCACAGCTGCAGCTTCCTCAGTCTGAAACACCGTAAGGCAAAGAGACACACTGACATCAAGTGTAAGGGACAGAAAGACATTTCAAAAAACAAAACGTGCAATTTCAGAGGCAGAAATGGTCCTGAATTGTGAGGGAGAGCCGAAGGGCCCCCCAGGTAATCCCAAGGCTCCCTTTGGGTAGCAAGCTGCTTGCAGGGAACTACCTGTAGGAAATCTATGCTGGGCACACCACCTCCAATAATTTAAAAATGAACACCCAGCAACAGTTTCCTCTGTGTTCACAACAATTCTCAGAACTGTGTTGGGCCTCTTTTCTTCAATGGGGCCAGTAGTTCTAAGATGCCCCTGAAGGGGCTGGGCACATCCCACCTGGGCACATGCCCAGACACAGCAGCACAGAAAGCGCGCTGTTCTCAAGTTTACTCACAATTAAACTGCTCTGAAATTCTGCCTTCAGTAAGACCGAGACCAAAGGGCACAGGAACCACGCACAAGCAGAACGAAGGTGAAGAGCAGCACCCAGAGCAAGACCTGGCTCAAAAATCTGGAGTGTGTGCAGCTCTGATATACATATAAATATTCACAAATTTTAAGTACTCACCTGGCGAGTTCAAGATCATATTGCTCATAACAGCAAAAATGTAGACCGAACTTTACAATTAACAGGAACTACTGAAGCATTAGATAACAGTTTGAGGTATAAAGTATGCATTAGTTCCAAAAGCGTTCTGAAATAAATCCCTTCATCAATGTCCCTCCAGCTTTCTTTCTGCCTCTGAGGAATGGGAGGGTCAGAGGCTGAGTGTGAAATCCAGACTGGTGTTTTAAAATTACTGCCTTGATTGCAAAATACCAGCACTGGTGTTCTTGTGCAAAACGTGTAAAAAATTCTGTGCTTCACATCTAAGTGTCACCACCTATGCCTGATGGCTGATCCTGGTCCTGCAGCACCTCTAAGGGTGCCACACCAGCACAGCAAATGCATTATTTCCTCACCTCTGGGTTCAAAGCTCTATCATATTCCTCCACACTAGAAAATACTCTTTGTTGATAAGGTGAAATGAAATCCATCACACCATGAAGAGAATTGCTAAGTACGTACTGCTGTGAAAACCAAGCTTCATGTGGAACTTCCTCAGAGTCATACCTGTCTCTTCCTTTTCTGAGTGCAGAGAATTCTGCAACTACAACTACTTACCACATCCATTTTTAAGAAATTTCCTTCACTAGCACTTCCTGCGTTCCTTTTACAAACACATCATATAGCTGCAGGGCAGCACTTTGCAGGAGGGTGAGGAAAGTAAGTTTTTAGATGAGTTCAACACTGGAAGAGTTCTTAGGAGAAAACTCCACTGAGGATTAAGAGATGTGTAGGTAATGCCTTTACTTCCAAGGCTGCTGTGTTGCTGGGAAAGTATGCTCATGCTCTGCAGGGCTGCTGACACCTTGTTCTGTGCTGTGGTCTCCATCAGTATTACACATCAGAGACATAAAAATTTATTAGCATTTGACAACTGTTTTCTCTTCAACTAAGCTTCAAGGCACACGTGGAACCTGCAGATAAAGGACTGGGTGTACAAGACTTACAGAGCACGTAAGCCATGCGTATTTTTTCATAGTGATCAGAGTTAGTTTGCCTATTTAAGAATCAAACCTACTTAACTGCCAGTGATTTTAAAACTGGTTTCATAATAAAAATGAAATGTCAGCAACTGTACTCATCTGAATATCACGCAAAGGTCTGAAAAGGATACAAACAAACAGACTACGCCTTATTGATGTATGAATTCAAGCTTCACCATACTAGCATTAGCAAAGCAGTAAATGTGCGTATGGCACCCCGAGTGTACTTTGATATCACTACATTCAAAAGGTGTGTGACTTTGACAGAAGAAGAAACACTCTAGTAAAGACAATTCCATGCTCAATACGTCTCTGTACAGTTTATTTTACAGGAGATGAGATGAGCACTGTGGTGCATATAAACCTGCAGAACAACATAGCAAAATACAGTTTAACCATATGAAATAGTTTTACAGTAAGACAGAAAATATGTAGAGGAAATGCCTTCAACATCGAAGGACAAGATCCACAACTGACATCAAGTATCTTCCATCAAACTCTGCCAGTTCACCCAAGCTGAAGATCTGCCCCTTAAATCTTTCCTACATTGAACCCCTTCAGTTTGGCGATTTCTTCATGCACCTTTATGGAACGAAACCGATCCTATAATTTGCACAACAACCCAAGATTTACTGATTACTTAGACAGAGGCTGCATGATACATAATCTAATTTAAGGGGCCTTATCAGCCAGAATTTATGGAAAATTATAAAATATTGGTTAAGCATCTTTAAAAAGAAGTCATTAGTACTGTCAAAAGACAACTTTTCAAAAAGTTTAGAAAGTATTTAGTAAATTACACAAAAAGGACCAAATAGGCAACCCTATTTTAGTAGAAAATTGTTTAACTGTACGAGCAGTGATGTGGCCTACCTCTGAATCCCTGCTGCTGGAATGTCTGCAAAACTGTTGGGTAGAAATTTCCTTATCTTGTGCTGCCAGAAGGAAATTTAGAAGAAAAGATTTGCCCAGTATTACTACCTGCTTTTTTCCACAATGGATAAAGTTGCTGTCTGTAAAGCGTGTTCCTGCCATAGAGCAGTAACAGAGTGGCAAATGGATATCAAAATTCCTTATGCTATTTTGAAAATCTCTATCAGCACATGAAAAAATATCCAAAGGAACATGGGATTTCACATCGAGCATTCCCAAATTCAAATGACTAAAATTTTCATGTCAGGCAGATAGGAGATCCCTGAAATCATTCAGCTTTATGGACTTCCAGTACCAGACAAAATTGTTTTAAGTAACTGCTTTAAAGAAGAGTTACGGTTTGTTTTTACAAAACAGCACTAGTTAAATCCGAAATGCCACCTTACTCAACTATTTTTATGCAGTATTCTTATTCTACTGAGACCCCATGCTGAAGGATGTATCAGTAAATAAAGTTAGTAACTGTCCTCCAAAGCAGTTATTCTAAGTTTAATATGGCTTAACATTTTCTACTCCATTTTCAGCACTGAGAATTTATGACACCTATGTTGGACTGCAAATGATTAGTGAGATAAAGGCAGGTCTGTGGGTATGCTGATGCCCTAAGAAGAGTGCACAGTGCAGAACAAAGAAGGAGGGCTGGAAATCCTGCACGGCTCAGTGCGCACTGGCTGCTCCTGAGTTCTGGAAATTCATAGGGTGAATCTGTGTATGTTATATGGTTGTAGCAGGTACAGTTTAAATAGGCACTTCAAGGGGAACTACTGGATGAATTTTGGTAGGGTTGTGATAGAAGCCGTTGCTCAGTTATTTGTGAAATCAGTAGCCTTGAAAGACTGCATATATTCAAAATGAAGGTGTTGTGCACTCCTGAGCCTGAGTACAGCAGCTGAAAAGCTTTTGTTCTGAACGTCCGCTGAGTTTGTCTCGTACGATACACCGGGGACAATTCAACTTAATGTAAGTTGAGGGAATTACATTTGAATGTTTCAAATTTATATATTTTTTTCTGTAATTATTATGCTGTTATTATAAGACATAATTCATATTGGTCTCTGTAAGATTTTATCCATGTACAATTGTTAGAATCAGATGTTTCATTAGGCACAAAAGGTTTCTACTCTCAGGAATATGGGATTAGAAATTTAAGTCAAATTGTGCTATGGGTTGGTCCCTTCAGAAAAGATCTCCAGAAAAGAAGCTGTGGCCAACAAAAAAGAGTCACTACACTTCCAAGCCCAGAGGCTTGGAGGAACAATCCAAACAGAAGCCAAAATAAGCCAACAAAAACCAAGCACACCCTAAACTCAGAAAATATCCAAAAGCGTGAAGTTCAGGCAGCACATTAAAGCAAAAGAGATGTTCTGTGAGCACCTTGGAAAGTGCTGTATGTCAGTAATAGAGCTGGTGGGTACAGTAACAATGAAGAAGTACGAACTGACTGATGCACTCTTATGTGAGTAACATCTACCATTAGATAAAGTAATGGATATTATTTAAAAACAGCAGTTCTTCTCAGGAAAAGAAAAGGACTTGCTGATGTGAAAGACGACACTGCCACTGTGCAACAGAAAGACTGCAGATTCCAAACTCCTGGAGAACACGGACACACCAGGCTTGATGCAGTCCGGTTTACAGCCAGTTCAGTGCAGTGGCACACAACAAAACGCTACTGCCAAATCCAAAAAACATTCTTCAGTCATCAGTGTGGTGTTGCCACCTACCAGATTCCTGCAGGCACAACCAGGTGCTGGCCAGAGAGCCCTTTAACAAGGAACAAACATGAGGGAACATTACTGACTTCAGGACACTAAACAAAATTCAGAGAGGAGTCTGTTACTGCAACCAGGAGGGAGATCTCAGATCTCTGAGGGAGACGAGTGCCTACTGTTGAGAAGCTCAAATTTCACTGAGGTGGCTAAATATTTTACTAGCTTCCATGTACAATGCAATGTGTCTGTGACTGTTGCCCATCCTGTTAAGCAAAGACCAGCAGGTTCCTCTGTGAACTGTCAGATGCCTCCACCACGCACTGAAGGACACTAGACAGCTCCTCCTGATCACTGTATGAGTTCAGGAGGAATGCCCAGATAGCACGAATTATTCACAGCAACACTTTGGTAACCACCAGCTCTGGGACTTCATTCTCCTATATCAATACATGCTAGTGAGCAAAAAGCCTACAGATGTTCCAGAAAGCTCCATGATGTGCGAACAACACACTGCTCTTCCAGGACAACGAAGTCTGAACCTCATCTCTAAAAACATACCCAGCAGGCTGTACTAAATAGTGCAAAATAGTATGCTGGCTATTACGAAATAGCAAATAGCTGTGTGTTTTTTTTCTTTTCAGAATAAAGCAAACAACTGATCACACCAAGTCACATCTACTCACTCCAGGGGTGCCTTAAAGGTGCTGGTTGGGATTTCTAAGGTGCGTCATTGTGAAGGATCCACCTGGGTAAGCAATGCTCTTTTTCTGTCTGTGTGACTAAAGAAACAGAAGGTCAGAGCCTCTTTTTCACTTAATTTGGGATTTGGATCATTGGGACTGCAAAAGGAGAGCTGTCAGCCTGTGCTCCAGAGCTGTTGTGTCACTCTGCTGAGAACAGCATACAACAGCTATATTCATTATAGTACTGGAGAATCTCATTTCTCAGTATTTCCTTATATATGTACTGAAAGACTAAGAAAAAAAAAAAAGTTTGTGCATTTCTAATCAGTAGCCTGATTTTCAAGGTCTCAGTTATCACCCATGCACACTCTCTTCACCTCTTAGAAATTTCTGAGTGCTGAGCACTTCCAAACAGAAGGCCAAAGGAAGAGTGCACATTTCTACATGAAGACTATGGAAGATCATTTCCAGCAAGTATTTGAAGGATGATGTAAAAAAGATACAAGCATGAAGACATTCTGAGAAGGTGTGGACAGTTAGGACTTTTACCAGCATGTAAATGCTTCCCGTGAATGCTTTATAGAAACCTTCTGTAAGAAAAAAAAGAAAAAAAAGAAAAAAAGAAGGTAATCTGCATGCAACTCACCACTCCAAGATAGCTATACTTGCTGTCACTACAGCACAGGGTTGCAATTAACAACAGTTAACTCTGCAACACAAAACTCAGGATGCATGAAGTGCAAACAAAAGCAGGGAACAAGTTTGCATGCTACCTGTTACACATGAAAGGAAAAATAACTTCAATATGTACTGTAGCTGTTCAACATGGAGGGAACACAGCTACTGCACAGCAGCTCAGGCAGGGCTGCAGAGGAGAAAAAGTATTCTGAGAACATAAGCAGGATTCCCATGTCTTTCAATGTTGTTACCATCTTTCAACATCTAAAAAAATAAATTAAAACCATCTCTAAAGATCTCAGTATCAAATAATAGATTTCCTAACAGAGAACAACTGCATTCTTTCAACAGAAGTCCACAGAATCATGGAACATCCTAAGTTGGATGAGAGCCACCAGGCTCAACATACAAAAGCAACTAGTATACGTGGGTTATGGACAATTGAGAATCTGCAGTAGGTTGGAAATCTGAGAATTAGGCTTTTTTGGATCTTGATTTATGAAAGCGACTGGAATCCTGGCAGTGACACAGAAGAGTGAACTTGGCTCACGTGGCAAATAAGTCATCACTTTCAGTTCATTAATTCAAACAGAAATTAGCCAGCAGCATTGGATCCGGAACTAATACTGTTAGGAAAAAAAGACCTAAAAGAATATCTCCAGGAAAGACTTGCAAAAAGGACTTCCTATTGAGTTAACAGTGCCTTGAGCCAGAAAAGAGAATTTACAGGCAGGCTGGAACAATGAATAAAATACCAGCATTCTGTTAGGAAGCTGAGATTACAGTTGCATAAAACTTTGTTTTGACTGAGAACATTCAAAGGATTCAAAGCCACAGGAGTTCACGGACCCCTCTACCTCAGACAAGAGCTCAAAAGCTCTGGCTGAAGCAGAGATCAATCACTGGGAAACCAGAGGCTTGGCAGCATGAGACCAGAATATCACTACACCACTTGGGGAGAGAAGGAGCTGCACAGAAGGGGCAGGGCTCTGAAGCTCAGGCAGCTTCAAAAAACACCAGGGCAAGGAGGCCTACAAGATGGGAGTCAGAGGCAAATTCCCACAAACTGTACTGCACTTCTTTAGGTGAAAACAATCAATGCTGATCAACAGCCCATTTTCTGCTCTGTGACCAGGGAGCCATGTGAAGATGCAAGACAGCCACACCAAACCACAAAAAAGTGTATTATTTGCAGTGTCTTGAACAGTAAAAACTTGTATGATGTGTGTACTAGCCAGCCAGAAAAAGAACGAGATCACACCTGGGCTCAGGACCTATGGAGGCAAGAGACTTATTCTGCTGTTCCTATTAATCAGTCACACTGAAACATCCTCATGCTTTCACATGCATGCTGCAGCCTAACATCAAGCTTGATCTTGGTCCGGAGAAGTAAAGACTGGGAACAACTGCTTTTTTTTCAATTTATTGGAAGATGAATGAAGAAATGCTGAAATTTCACCTGTTAGGAACAAAAACACCACTAGCAGTTTAAAAGATGAAGTCCATTCAGAAACACCAGGTCTCCAGCACTCCCTTATTTGTTATGCCTCACGTTGTCCAAGATCCATCAGTCAGAGAATGCAATGGGCAAAGAATCACAGATCCCACTTTCTGCAGTGTGGTACCACGAAGGTGTATCATTCCCAGGAAATAAGATGGAAACTATTTACAAGCAATAGCAAAACACTCCTAATGATTTTACCAGCTAGAAAATTATTATTAAGTCTTATTGTAAAGGAAGCATTTCACCCATTGCAGACTAGATCCAAGTGAGAAGTTGGGCAAAATAAAGGCAAGCAGCAACTAGGTGAAGGTGTTCTCCTTGTGTTTTGGAAGAAAAAAAAATACAGCCTCCACCAAAAGAATTATCATTCTGTGCAGCTTATGCTTCCCTGCAACATTTCAAGAGGATCAAAAAGTAGAAGTAGGATCACTGTCTAGAAATAATATAATTAAAACCAAAGAAAACCAATAAACCCCAAGTCATCAGAAAATTCAAGTGAGAACTGAGAGCAGCTTAAGAACGCCTCAGAATAGGAACCAAAATAAACTGCAGTCCTGAGAGAAACTTGTGCTAATGGACAGCATTTCCAGCCACGAACAAATAAAATAATAAATATCTGTGAAAAAAAAAGTGAGGAAAAAATAAATTGCTAACAAAGTATTTCATATATTTAATAAGGAGAATACCATATAAAGTGCATGACTAGCTTGTTTTTGTAATCAAACCACGAATGTGGTGATGGGTCATCAAGATTGCTCAAATTTGCAATACGGGTTAGAATACAGGGGTCAACCTTAGATACAGCTCTTAAGTATATAATTTTGGTATTGAAGTTTGGAAAGCTCACCTTGCATTTGTGGTTTAAAGAAAACAAAAAACAAACCAAAAATACCTGCCCCCTGAAGTGCATGGAAGAGACAGCAGTACACATCAGTATGCCAGTAAGAATCATACTGAAGACAGACCGCAAAGGAATACGAAGACTGAAAAAGACAATTTAGCAGAAAACCTCCTCATTCAAGTGAAACAGGAGGCGAGGGAAAAGTGTGTAGTCTTACATAGCTCTGGGACCGAGTGACACTTAAACCATGTTTCAAGTATCAACATGCTGGGTGCTTCCAACACCAAGAATAAAATTACAGCTGCAAATTCTGAAGCGTGTAACAAAAGTGCAGTATAAGAGATGTCAGCTCTAACAATCAGTAACACCAGGAACAATGATCCTAGCATGCAACAGTCACAACACTGCACCTGCTGATGTGCAAAGGTTTATAAAGCTAGTGACATAGCGGAGAAAGGAGCTGAAGAGGCATTTGCAAGATGGGAATAACTCAGGTGAATAAAAGGTGACCAACCTTTTTTCTATGAATCTATACTAGTAAAGAAATGGCGGGGAAAGAAAAAAAGGAACAACAGGAAAATGCAAGTTTGAAATGACGAGCCAGAAAAATAATCAATATTAAAAACATATTTCAGATAAGACTTCTCTATGTCTCAGCTTGTATTTGTAAAGATTAATTCTCAGAGATCTTCTCACAGCACAGTAACTTGAGATTGGTGAAGAGAAGCCTAGAAGGGCATACAGATGAACGACAGAAGCTCCATACCGGGGAAAAAGAAATGCTAACAAGATAAAAGTGGAACAAAAATGTGGATCTAAAGGAATAATACTGGAAAACAGCAGCTAACACCACAGTAGACAATGAGGAAAGGCCACAGTGGTGAGAATGAAGGTTTCACAGACTCACAGAATGGATGTGTTTGGAAAGGACCTCTAAAGATCATTTGGTCAAAACCCGCTGTTGAAGCAGGGTCACCAAGGGTGATGGTCCAAGACCATACCCAGGCTGCCTCTGAAGATCTCCGAGAGGGAAAATGTAGAACCTCTCTCTTTCTTCTGGACTTGAAGTAAGAATCTTGAGTAAGAGAAGCTGGAAAACAGATTAAGAGCAAAAATCTGAAATAACACTGGGAGAAGAAAATACCTTTTGAAAACCAGTCTCCAAACTACACAACACTCTGTACCAGGAGCTGCTCTGAGTTTCTGGTAGTTCACACTATAGGAGAAACTGATTTAAGAATCTGATTCAGAAATGCTGAGCACCTACATCTACACCTGATGCAGTCTAGAATCAAAAGTACATGGCACCTTTGAAAATCAGGCTCTAAAAGATAAAAGTCACAATTCATCTACGCAAATTTGGTGAATAAATATAGCTAAGGGCTCTGATATTCACCTGCAGAAACCAACAAAGAGCAATTTAAATCTAGATCCCAAACAAAATGTTAGAGGGCTGTCTTTATGAGAAAACATCCTGCATAAGCAGAAAGTTTTAGAACATCTCATTTATTTCTTGCTATGCAACCTTCTTCTGTCACTGAGGGCACTCCAACAGCTAATGAGGTAGGTACAGCACAACCAAATCTTTCCTGTTGAACAACAGGGATGGTAACACTTTATAGATTGGCCTAGCACAAAAATGATGATACTGGGTTTATATATCCCTGAGAGGGAGTATAAAACAGGGAGAACAGGGGTCTTCTCCGTAGGTGTTTCCAAAGGGCCATTGTGGGAAACTATGTTGTATGAAATCAATGTACTCATACAACAGCGATGCAAGATATGTACGTTTAACTGATGGGGGAGCCAGAAATGTTTATTGACTTGTCTGTGGTTATGAAAGCAGTCGGTGACAGGCCTGGGATTCTCGATCAGCACTTCCTTGCCTCCTGCACTGTTTGGTTACCTACTTGCTGGCTGGCCAGAAGCGCACTGAGTGGTTGTTCTAACATAATATATACGATAGTCATGCAAGGGATGTAGCACAAAAGTCACAGAAGAACAGAGCTCTCTCTGTACCAGAAAGTAGATTTCTTCTGGAAGATGAGTGCAACTGGGAACTTCTGGTGGGAAGCACAAATCTATTTTCTTCACCCTGGAATGTTTGGTGCTTAAGGCTTAGCACAACAAGGACAAATTTTATGACTGAATTTAACAGCCTGTACAGGCATAAATTACAAGGTGTCTGATAGTGGAACAACCTTTGCCCTATACTCTTCTGACCCCAAGAAAAAAAACATTAGCCTGGTTAATTCAGTGGGCTCATCACAACTGTAAGAACAGTCTATATTTCCATGTCCACAGGTCGAATATCTCCAGTTTTGTGTTCTTTTACCCACAGTTCCCTGTCTTTGGCAGGATCCACTTTCCGAAGCAGCTGATCCACAAGCTCTACTGTCTGAAATGAACAAAACAAGAATTAAAAAGTCAAGGGCGCATTTCAAGCAGAGACGGTCATTGCTCTCAACTATAGAACAGCTATGAGCATGCCTATGTGACATCTGCAGATAACCAAGAACTACATGTACTTGAGCAGGTGAACAACAGCCAGGGTGGGAACCAGGCTTGCCTTGCCAGGCAAAGACAAGCTTCCTACAGCAGGCACTGGCCAGTCCATCTTCAGACTCCTACTCTGCAAACTGTATCTTGCATCAAACAAAACCGTGCATTACAGGTCAGCATAATCCACCTGCCTTTTAATATTTGAAAACTAGACAGTTTTTTGAACTTTTTAAATGAAAAAATATAAATATATATGCTCCCTTCTCCAACAGTGAAATTGTGTATTTGCTATCTTTCTTTGCAAGAATAAATGACTTTGAGGCAGTAGGAGAGCTGTTAACAGCTCACGCTGGTCAAACGAATTCAAAACCCAAACAAAAAGCTGGGATCCAGTGGTATGAAATTTAAGTGGATCAGAGAGTCTTGGAGGATGAGGCTGCAGGCTGAAAGCTAACAGCTGACAACACGCAGTTTTCACATCTCCTTTTGATAGGAAGTTAGTCAGACCACAATGGGGACCATTCAACTCAGCAGCAGCAAAGACCGAAGACAAACAAGGAGCAGACTTACACTTTGGTTGAACATGTCTGTCTCATGCCGCAGCTGTGTATACTGGCAGAGATGTTGCCGAATCATCTCCACCCTTTCAACTTCTAGTCTCTCAAGCTCCTAAAGAGGAAGAAATTAAGTACACTTGTTTTGGAAGCCGAGCTTAAAGGCCCAAAGAAAGGACGATATACAAAAGTTTGCCTGTCGGTGCAATACAACCCCATGGTCATGCTTTGGAGTTGAACTCTGTGCTTGCACATTGCTCAAACTGCAAAGAAGCAGAGAGAGCAAGCAAAAGAATTCACTTCATCCCGATCCAAAGGACAGAAAAAAAGGCTGAATTCTTTCCAAAACTGAGACCACTCAGGGAGAGATAGGAGACATTATCTTTAGGGATACTGTAAGCAAGAGGAAATCTGTTTCCGGCAAAAAGCTTTGCATGCTATGTTGCTAGCACCAGAAGTTACAGTGAATAGATGGAGAAGCAGGTGACTGTGTTGGGATGTATGACTCAGAGGGCCTGACTATTTTTAGTCTAACCAGACCCCTAAAAGAACAGTTTTATTTGTTACAGATGATAGGCTGGGACAAGTCTCCACCTAGCTCAGCTGGCAGTGAGAGGAGCCCAGCAACATTTCAGTTATAAAGGAAGGTAGTTTCTAAAGGAAAGTAGTTTCTAAATTTCCTTCTGAATTTTTCTGCCTCCCTCCCCTCTAGGAGGCTCAATTAAGTCTGTGGAAGGGCAGCATGTCTCCTGGATTATGATTCTGCTACTGGGTTTTATAAGGATGTATATCAAGACATATTTTTACATGATCCTTAGCTTGCATGTCCCCACCAACCAACCTGCTGAGCAGCCTCCAGGCCACGACTTCCCTCTAAAGCTAAGGAACAAACCTTTAGATTCTCCAGGAACCATAAAAAGAGAAGTGGCCAGTAGGTAGAGGGAGATGATTCTCCACCTCTACTTTGTCCTTGTGAGGCCCCATCTGCAGCGCTGCGTCCAGGCCTGGGGCCCCCAGCACAGGAAGGACATGGAGCTCTGGCAGCGGGTCCAGAGGAGGCACTGAGATGAGCAGAGGGCTGGAGCAGCTCTGTGTGAGGAAAGGCTGAGGGAACTGGGCCTGTTGAGCTTGGGGAAGAGAAGGCTCTAGGGAGACCTCACTGTGGCCTTCCAGAACTCGAAGGGAGCTTACAAGCAGAAGGTGACCAACTGTTTAGACTATCTGATAGTGACAGAACAAGGGGCAATGGTTTTAAACTGAAAGAGGGGAGATTTAGGTTAGATGTTAGGAGGACTTTTTTTTATCAGAGGGTGGCAAGGCACAAGCACAGGCTGCCCAGAGGGGTTGTGGGTGCTCCATCTCTGGAGGAATTCAGACTGGGTTGGACAGGATCCTGGGCAGTCTGATCTGCTGGCTAGCAACCCCGCCCAGGCAGGAGGGTTGGAATAGGAGGGTTGCTTCTTTATTATGAGGAGTTTGATGCTTTGTTTTTGTCCAGTGAGAAAAATATTAACAAAAGATGCTTTTATTTCCCAATTTTGAAAATAACTGGCTATTGTCTAAGGAATTCTAAGGAATGACATGAGAGAGAGGAGCCCTTGTGCTGAAGTATATGCACTTCAAGGAACACTGAAAGTAAAAGCTAAAAGAGCATTTTACCATTTTGATGACTAACCCTGAAGGTAAATGCCCTTTGGGTGAACACTGTGAGCTGTGCTGATCTTCAGAGAAGTAGAGCAATAAGAAATTAAATTCTGTCTCTTCTAAGCTGGCAATACTCATGGGAAACAAAAATTCATTAATGCTTAGTGTATTTAGTGTATGTGTTGTGTGTCTTTTCATTTTCATTTCTTTGCTCCTTGGTTATTACTTCATCCTTCTTGGGGAAAATTCCAGCATTCTGGCCTCTAAGAAGTTCTGAACTGGTTTTGAGCCTTCTGCAAAGGAACTCTGCAAAGAAATTATTTCTGCATTCTCCAAATGATGTGAGTTTTTCTCAGAACTAAGAATGCAATATACCAGTGGAGATTAATTATCTAATTCTCCCAGTGCTTTTTCCTGCAACTAGTTCAAGCTACTACAACCTGGTAATGTTATAAACTTAAGACGCTACACAGAGTTACTACATACCAGAGTGGTGGTCACCATTTCCTCAAACCACTTGGACTGGGCTTGATTGTAAAGATCCACACAACGCATCAGGTCATCTCCTGAAAAGTTCAGGACAGCAGCACATTAATTCTTTCTGGCCAATATTATGAAGCTTAGAATGAAGTTGTTTCAAATATGCATCCCAAAGTTTTGAAGTTCAGTCCTAGCAGAGCTGAATACAGTTGCTGTACGGTACTCATTTGGCACAGTAAAAACAATTTCAATGCAGTGCATGCAATTATGTTTAGTATAAGATCAGGTGTTGGAGGTGAGGAATTAAAGTGAAGTGGAATTAGAAAATTTTAAAAGGAAAATATGAACACTAAGTAATATTTTACAAAATAAACTGAACTATGAAAGTTACTACAGTTAAATTAAAGCTGGTCATAGACAGAAAATTGTACCAGAAAAAAAAAAATAATTAAAGTTGGAAATTAATACTAATGAGTCATGGAACTATAGGACAGTAACCCTAGTTATCCTATAGCAGAATAGTAGCTAAGACTGCATTCTAACATGAGCTTAAAAAAGGAGAGCATCAAGCTCTAGGTGCCTGAGATCCAGTGAAGCTTTTTTTGCAGCAAATTGAACCTTGCGCAGTCTATAACTTGTTTTCCTGAAGATGCATAATTCCAGTCCATGCTTCCTTTCTTGTCCACGGCAGTACCACAATAAGGTGCAATTAGTGCAATTTTTCCTCCATTGCAGCACTCTGCTCTGATATAGAGGGGAATGCGGGTAGGAAATCTGTCACTTTCAGATACTACTGCTTTCTGGATAGTAAATTCTCTTTCTTAGTTATGTCTTCACAAATGGTTTAATGACTTAGTCTGGAGTTCAAATTCTTACTGTTCTTTTAGGTGCAAAAATATTTTTATACACAAACCAGGGCAGAATAAAGAACTGTGAATGGGATAATATAGATCAAGCAAGTGTCAAATAAGTAAATCCATCTAAAAATCTTGCACAGACTCAATATTTAGGGAGACAACCAAAGTCTATTTAAAAACAAAAAAACAAAAAATGCACTGAGATTTCAGGACTTAAAGGCTAAGCTTTCAGGAACACTGTGTGTGCTCCAGGAGGCTCCCTAGGTATCAGACTGGATATTCTTCACCTACCTCAGTAAAGCTGAGAGACTACACAGCCAGGAACATGAAAGTCACAAAGCACATGACGTGAAAGCGAAAAAGCAACATTACTTGTTAGTAACATGGCACTGTAGAAAGGGTGTAGTTTTAAGGAGCATCTGAAAATCTCAAGTCATACATCCACTTGCAGCTTGCCTAAGTTCAAAGCTAGATCAGTAACACTGGGCTGCTGCGTAGCCATATGTGTGGGACAAGGCAAGTCCTCCCACTTCCATGCACTGCAACAGTGGCATAAAGTCTGGTACAGTGATGGGGGGACTCAAGTCAAACTACTGGTTACTCCTATTTGACCTTCAGCTCAGCTCTTACTTTGTTCAGTAAACAATTAGTAAATAACTATACAAACAATTTCTGATGATCAAAGCAAACAGAGGTTGTGAATTTTCAGGTGGACAAACTAACAACATTGACCGAACAGTCTCCTATCACCAATGAAGCATTTGTTCCTCCTCAAATGGTTCTCTCTATACACGAACTGCAAATGACTCTTACTAGTGTCATCAAGACCCACACAGGCTGAGAAAGCTTAGAGTTTTAGTACTGTAAAGGACCACTCTACCACAGGACAGACTGTGAAGTGATGAACTATGGAAACCACAGTTAAAATGCATTTGTAGTAATGTTACTAACAGTACTGCATAGGTCAGCTTTACAGGTCTCAAGAAAGACAGTTTCTAATGGATCCCATGAAAGTGATTTGAGTCTCTGTAAAAAGCATGCACAAATATAATCAAGTAAGTTTTGTCTTCACTACAATGTAACACGCACTACTATATCCTCAGTATGTGTTGAACAGAAATCATTTTAATTGCTTAATTAACAGAAGAAAAAAAAAGTTTACTTTCAAAGAAAGAGGTAGGCAGCATAGCAAGCACCCACACCATTGTGGGTAACTGATTCAGTGAGTAACCAAGGAAGGAACTACAATTTAAGGAAGAAACTTCCCCAGCTGAGCAAAGATCTGTAACTACCTTTGACAGGAACTTCAGAAAAGCCGAAAATTCAAACACTGTACCCCAAGCAACTCTGTAAATAGAATCAGTTCTATGGGCCTTAATCTTGCAAGTACTCATGACCCTTAGAAAAAGAATAAAAGCTAAGACTGCACTTAGTTTGAGCTGTAAACAGCACTGTTTCAGCCAGAAATTGAGAAAAAAGTCGTACTGTGGGGTGGGTCGTGCTACCTTCATCACTTATAAGTGATGTGTAGAGAAGAAGCCTGCAGTGAGCCCCTCTGAGATCTCCAGGGGCTAAAAGATCTTTGGTATAATATTTGAGCATACCTGAAAAAGTGTGAATTTGCAGATCCACAATCACACCAAGGAAAGCCCCGGACTCCTTGCTGTCATCTGGATGCCCTAGCTGATAGGTGGAATCAGGCTCCTTCTTTCTTGTTCTTCCTCTGGACCCATAAAACTTGCCTTCCTGGTTGCACAGTAACCCAGCTTCAACAGGAGCGATGCAGAGTAATCTTACCCCAGAGCACCCCATAATTTGCTTACATTTCTTTGTGGTTGGAGAGCTGTGTGTTTAGATCTCTGATTTGAGAGAGCCTAAACCATAGATCTGCTGCCTTCTAGGCAAGCACCAGCCTGCTACATGAGTGGCAATAGGTCTTGTGCTGGCAGATTTTTCAGCTGAACTAAGTACAACCTGAATAAGTCACAAACCTATTTTGAAAACCGTAAGGAACTTAAAAACAGAGGGGTCAGATGGGAGACAGGCATCTCATTATCTCAGCACCATCAACATGAAAGCACAACTCAAGCGTTTCTGTCTGAAACTAAAGCACATAAGCAGGCTAACTACACTGAAACTGGGCACTAATTCCATTTCAAAGACACTTCGGGCTATGACAAATTTCTTTAACTCCCACTTATAAAGTTTAACAAACACTGTTACCTCAGCACAACTTTACAAAACACAAGTACAGTTCTACAAAACACTCTCCTTTTAGTTCAGTTATCAAAATCATCAATCATTTCCTGATGTCATATTAGAAAAACCTGACTGTTTTTTCCTTTGAAAAGAATTCCCTGCTTCTAAGGTTCATTGTGGGAGAGATGGACTAGATGACCTTTAATGGTCCCTTCTGATTCAAATGATTTTATGATTCATTTCTAGATTTCACTGCTGCAGTCTTAAAAACATGAAACACGTGGATGGATGGATGGGCAGTTAGATCCCAGTTATCCACACCACGATCTCCTAGCTGGTTCCCCAGTGCTGCACTTACCTCCCACTGGCTTACAACTGCAGGTACTCACCTGCCTGAGTAGACTTCCGCCTTGCCTTTTTAATTTCCTCTTCTGTCTTGTTGCTGAGCTTCACCTCCAGCTGCTGTGTTTTCATTTCCAGATCCTTCTGTCTCTCTGTCAAGGCTTTCCGGGCCTTGGAGTAATTAAAGGTCATATTGTTTACATGAAAAGAGCTTCCACCTGCTTTCAGCCCTCAATGACTTTTTCATGCATGTGTCAGTAAGAAGTCAGGGATTTTACGTAAAACTGGGCTCTAACTGGCATTCAAGTTCCTAGGACATCATATGGTGTTCAGGGAAGGGTCCTACCACCATACAGAATTTTTCACTGATGAAACTGCAAAATCATCTGGACTTTCAGGTCACTGTCTATCTGCCTCACTGTACCAAAAGGCATAATCAGATTGTAATGTTCCCTATAACTTTTTCACTCTTTCTGGAACAAAGAGGAGCTGAAACTTCTTCCAAATCTCTTAAGCAAATACCTCTTACATATGCTTTTTTCAGAACAAATTGAAGAATTTCAATTACATTATAGAATTTATTTTCAACTACCTTCTAGTTTCAATATACATTTATCAGCAACTTTAACAACAGGAAATTTTAGACTTGCTTTAGAAAAACTAATTCAGGTCAGAGACAACAATAGCTCATAACACAGAAATCAATAACCTGAGACCTGTTTACAACTGATTACTTAAATCACCTTAAATTTCTTCAAGATTTTAAGACCTGATTTATCAGGATAATTACTTAAATTATACAGGTAAATCAGCAAATTGTCTGAACAAGTAATCCAATACCTATGCAAGTTGTCTTCTCATTTGCTGAAGTTGCCTAAATACATAAGGAAAACTTGTTCTGCCTCAACTGTTCTGCTTGTTACAAAATAGGTCATGTTGTTCTTTCTCAAGTTAGAGTGCCAAAAACTAAATTTGGATAATCTGTTATCACCTTGCAGTTTTCCCACATCACACCTGAGAGTAACTTAAGATGCTCTCAAAGCACTGCCTGAATTTTTCATTTCAGTGTTAAAGATAGTAGGCTTAGTTTGGCAGGTCACAAGAGGGAGCTGCAGGAAAGCAATCTGGTGAGAAGCAATGTGCTTCATCTGGCAAACTGCAGACACAGCTTTTTTTTTTTTTCTTTACCATTCTTTATTCTCAAGTCTGTTTATTCTGATTCACCCTTTTCAATCTCTCTACTGTCTTCTGATTCACCTTTTTCAATACCCCTACTGAAGACTTCAAGAAAAGTGCTTTCTCTGAATATATGCAGTCTAATAATCTTGTCCGTCCTGCCACAATTTTGCCCTTGAGCAAACTTTCTCATATGCACTCTGATCATAAATGGAAGTCCACACAACCTCCTGGGTTAACTGAGTGATATGTTTTTCTTTCCACGTCATACCTGAGAGCATGCTGGGTGAAGATACCGTGACAAAGAACCACACAATGTAGCCCAAATATCTTGGCAGCTGAGCTTACTTCCCAACAGCTACTCACAAGAAACCTCTTTTCATAGGCACAGCTCTATAATCATGATCTCAGCTACCTACTGGATGCTTATGTTAAAACAGTACCTGAAACTAGGGTGCTGCTGTTTGCTGTGACACAGAAAACTGGTACTGGGAGAGTGTCTGCAAACTGCTGTGCCAAGTTTGAGCTAACTTTTTTGACCATCTGCTTCTATTGTCCAAGAGGATACTGAAGTGGATGAGCTTTTGGCCTTTGCTGTTCTAACGCAGTGTCTCTTAGATTTTGAGGGCAATACATTTGACTTCTGGACACATATGAGCTAAGAATATTTCTACCAAATATGTCAGAAATAAGTTATCGCAAACTGAAAAAGAGCAGATGCAACAAAAAGCTAACTCAGCAGTAACACAGGAGCACTGGCTGCAGCTCTTAGCTTCCCAAAATTCAGCTAAGTAGCAAACCACATCTGGAACCCAGTAAAGCACAACCAGTAGCAGAAATCACTCAGCAGAAATCTTTGTGGCTCCTTGTGATAGAACAGAATCTTTTCACAGGGCAGTTGTTTTTGTGTTCCAGACAGCAGCATCTCAAACTCTCCAGTTTGTTCTCCACTCCCACCTTTTCAACAGCTGCATAGCGGCTGGCCAGCTGCTTCCTTAAGTCTGCAATATGGTGGTCACACTTCTTCATGTCTTTCTTAAAGTTCTCTCTGAAGTTGAGCAGGGGTTTCTCTACCTCACTCTGAAGCTGATAAAAAAAAAAAGGAAAATGGTATTAATGAAGAGTTCAGCAGTAATTCCTGGCTTTTCTGCTGATCAGAGATCAAGACAGAGTAAACACTACAAGCACTGCAGACACAGGCAGTATTGTACTAAAACATTTCTCTTGCCCAAGTCAGCTCTGAGTGATGCTACTACAAACATCACCTCCTCAAAGGACAGCTCTGCTAAGAGAATATTTACTGAGGGAAGCAGAAAGACATACATTTTGCTTTCCTCTTTCTCTGTTAAATCCTCTCTTCTCTTGCATGTAAGATCAAACTTCATGCAGTAGCATGCAGTGCTCCAATTCTGATGTAACTGATGCAATTTACACACCCAAAGAACACAAACAAAAGCTGCTAACCCTGACTGCAGTGAAGTGACTCAACACACTGAGGTTACATGTCTGTATGTACTGGGAAAAGGGATCCATTAATGGCCCATTTTATCTATTTATTTCTGCTAGGTGCAAGAGAGCCTAAAGAGAAGCAAGTCTCAGCAGTTAGCTGAGTCCCTTCAAATAATGGTAAGAAAACCACTGTGAAATGGACAGGAAAGACCCACTGAGACCACACTTGTGACTACAAGTACAGGCACTTAGCTCTTACTATCCAGACTTTACAGTCAGTAATTCTCAATTCTGATAGAGTCTGCATCCCATTGCTCTGTAACTTTCTCATACATATACATGGTCTTGATTTTTTTTGGAAATGCACTCAGAAGGGATAAGGACATTTCACCCTCCCAGAAGCAACCCAATACTTTTTTTCTATCATCCTTCCAGTGCAGGTGCTGGGCTCTGCTTATGCAGCTGAGTTTGGTCCTCAGTCACTTCTCACGGACCAGCGGAGCATAATTAAGTAGTTCTTAAAACCAAGTATTTTTTGCTTTCCTGTAGAACTATTTTAATGGAGAGAGACATTTCATTCGAATTCAGTACAGCCTTTTGACAGAGAGATGCTACAGAGATAGCCTAGGCCACATAGCACTTACTAGAGAAGTTAATAAAGCTGACGTTGACAAGGCAGCTGGAGAGTAGCACCAAGGTGATTTAATATTGCCTACAATTACTTGGAAGTCAAAGAGCCAAATTCTTCTTTGTAGGGCCAGGCAATATCACAACAGAGAATTTGTGGCCATTATATCTTTGGAAGGTTCAGACAGAATATTGTTTTTAAAACATATCATAAGAATGGTAGTGGAAAATTGGTACAGAGCGAACCGAGAGGTTGTGAAATTTCTATCCTTAAAAGGTACTCAAGATTTTGCCAGACAAAGATGTAGCTGACTTGATCCACTGTGGGTGATAACGTTTCTCTCAATGGGAATTTGGACTGGAAAATTCCAGACAGTATTTTTATGACCCTCTAGATATGATGACCCCAGACAAGCTAATAAAGAGCTGTTCGCAGCTTTGTGGTCCAGCTCACCTGTACAAGCTCAATACCTGAGGTACGAATGCATATCTGTGCCAGTAGCATTTCCACTGCTGAATGAAAATAAGAACTGTCACAGAGAGAATTTCTGCGTGGCTTCAGTGGCAACTGAAGAGGCAACGTATTATAATTGATAGAGATGTCTGTGTGCAAACGAGTTTGAACTAGCTGAATAGTCAGAGAGCCCTTCAGATCCCTCCATCAATAAATGAGTTAACCTGAGCAAACAATCCAAGATGAGTCAATCAGCCTTGGTAAGAAAGACAGAAACCTGACTCATCTGATCCAATCAAGCATTGCTGTAAAAACCCTCAAGAAAATCCCCAGAGCCAGAGAAAGCAAACAGAAGAAATTTCAGTAAACATCCTTGACCAACAGAAAGTTAAGGTTTTTATTACATGCATTTAATAATGAGATTGGAAAATTCTGAGATCCCCAAAACAATGGGAAATGCATCAAGAGGCTCAAAATGCAAGTAAACTCTCGCCATTTTTGTGTGCTGGACATTAGAGAAGACTTTTCAGTGACAGCAGTTATCTGCTCCGTCAGCACTATTTCCAGAATGGCTGGTAAAATACCACAACCAGACCAGTCCATCATTACTTAAACTATGGTACATGCACATCTTCTCTTCTAGAGCGGAACTCACCTCCTGGAGCTCAATGAAAGATAATCAACTGGAGAAGTGCTTCAATCCCATGACAGCCTTCATGAAGAATAGATATATGCACCTGTGTGCGTGTACCTACAATTGCCATTCCAGTCTCTACATGTATCACTAATGCCATAACACCACACTTACTAAATGCCCCAAGAGCAGTCACCATCTCCAATGTATTTGCAATCCCTCCTCATGTGACAGCATCTTCACTGTCAGGTTTAGTTTTGATTACTCTTGGTGTGCCCTGCATTGTGCCAGCACTGACGGATTTTGTTTATCAATAAGAAATGCAATTACTACTTTCAAGATTTTTTTTCTGAACATAACAGCAATAATCAGTATTTTTAGAAACATCATGTTAATGAAAGAAAGCTGGAGTTAGGAAAAAGCAGTTAAAGGATCAGTGTTGACTTCAGAGGATGCTGCAGGAGCTTCTGTGGAGGATTTAGGAGCAGCAAAACAATAAAAGAATCCTATTCACTGCTTGACTACATTTACATGTCATTCAGGGTGCACCTCCTCCCATTGGAGATCAATTTGGGAGACCAATAGGGAGCAAAAAGTATTTCACTAATTACAACCTTGAAGTAGAAGTCTGAAGCAGAGCAGTGGGTTACCAGGGCAGCAGTTGGTTGCCTGAGTAACTTCTGCATAATCACTTACTGCAGAGCTATAATGTTCTTTCAGAACACGGTTGTTGTACTTAGATATGTGCATCTATATTAAACTTGATCACCCACAGACGTGAACAATTTAACAGGATGCAAGCGTATGTCACATGTGGTGGGAAAAAAACAGATCATATTGTACAAGCAACAATTTGCATAAGAAGTCTTCTTGGGCACTACTGGAGAGAAGACCTGAGAATAACACAAAGTTCCCACTGCCCTTTTCAAAAAGGCTAACAATATGAACAAGTCATAGTCCTGGTTCTCTTCCTTGCAGACAGGTAAAGCAGGTTCTTGGTGAGAAACCGAACAGTATTATTTTTGTTTCTTCCTCTAGAGAAGTAATCTGTACAAACTCAAGGCAAGTCATCAACTAGAGGGCAAAGATTTTTGCAACAAGGAAAACAAGCCATTTACCTTAGAAGAAAATTTGAGATGAACCTCTGCTTCATCAGCGAGACTCTTCTTCAGCTGAGCCCAAGCCTCTCCCAGTGTGCTGGAAAAACACAGCATAGCAACGATCAGTGCAGTTTTCTGAACATCCTTACATCAAGATTGATCAGACAGCTTCATATGACACAACAAAGATTTGTAGCATACCATGCTCTGCAAAATCATGGAATAGCGACAGCAGAAATCTCTGAAGATAACTGGTCTCTTTGACCAACTAATCACATTTGCAGTGTATGTGGAAAACCTCTGAAAAGTGTTCATAATCACCTCCAGTTGCAGAGATTCCACAGTGGCCTTAAGAAAGATACTCTGCTATCTGATCCTTAAAATTTTAAACACATATTTATCCAACTTTTATTAACTTTTTTTCTTTTTTTATAATTAAAACAGATTTTCAAAAGTGCATTTTTTCCTTTCTCTTCTACCTCAAACACCGAGTCGGTGAGCAAGTAATTCTAATTTTCTGTGCAGAAGCTGTTAAGTATTTGAAAAATATTAGGTCCTTTCTCCCACCTTCTTTTTCTTTTAGACAAGTTATTTTCTAGACAGTGCAATTTTAGGTACAATCCTCTATACCTTCTGGTATATAAACCTTCTGGTTTGCCTGGGCCACAGTAAGTGAAGATTGTCTTTGCCACATACAAAATATATAATATAGCTACTGTATATAAGTAACAATTTCTTTTAATATTTTTCATTAAAACAAAGACAAAAAAAAAAAAAAAAAGGAGGGGGGGAGAGGGCAACAGAACTATAAGACCAGTAGGATATTTGACCTTGCTTTTGTGAACCTAATGCATCAGTCTGGTTTGATGGAAGTGGTTGAAATCTTAATTAGTCTGATAGGCATCTTAAGATATCTTAAGATGCCTATCAGAGATTTTTTTAATCTAATTTTACTCTTCTTGAAAACATCTGTTCACAAATGTATCTACACTGTCAAAAACACTTATTGGGGAGATTTAGATTGGATATAAAGAAAAAGTTTTTTACAACAAGGGAGTGAGGCACTGGCACAGGTTGCCCAGAGATGTGGTGGATGCCCAGTCCTTGGAGACATTCAAGGTCAGGCTGGACCAGGCTCTGGGCACCTGATCTAGCTGTAGGTGTCTCTGTTCATTGCAGGAGAGTTGGACAAGATGACACCTAAAGTCCCTTCCAGCTCTAAGGATTCTGTGGTTTTCTACAATTCTACAGAAGTGATGATATGAATAAGGTGTGATTGTGAAGTAAGAGATATCTTTCTCTGGGAAGACAGATAAAGTCCAATAAGAGTCATGACCAAATCCGATATGAAAGCTAGGCTTCATATTTTTTGCTGTTCAATAGGACTGTGGAGTCATTAGCCAATGTATGAAAACGTACAAAATGATTTTTCATAACTTCAGCTTGCCATAATTTTTCATTTTGAACATTGTCATGGTAGCACAGATAAGTTGATTTCCGCCACAAAGACACATGTTTGACTCATTTAAATGAGTAGTCAGATCCACCAGAAAGCTGAACCTGTGAGCTATTCTTCATCTTCAAGTTCTGGCACAAGTTTTCCTTCGGATTCCATGGATGATTTGGTTTCATTTCACAAATGATAAAATCCTGTTGGCATTTTACCTCTTTCCTTCAGAGAGGAAATGATGATCCCACAATGAGCATCCACACTTCTAAGGAACTCCTGGGATTAGTAATTATTCAGTCCCCTGAACTTCGTGAAATTCACAGCTCTCATGATAATGTAAAGTGTACGACACGTGGGTCTCAGTCACACCATGTTTGTGTGGCGGGCCCCAGAGGTGGGTCAGCCCTGCACCGTGCCCTCACCTGCACAGAGTTCCACTGTCACCTACAGTCTGTACTTGAGCTACGTGCAACCAACTCATGACAAATATTGCTAAAAATCACATGATAATGATAAAGGTTCATGATCTTACGAGGCTGCCCAGGGTTGTGTGTGGCCCACAGGCTGGACATGCCTTCATTAGACCCTTTCCAACAGCCCAGATTCCTCTTAATGTGTCATAACAAAAGTTACATCATCTTCCAGTTGCTAAACTGGTCACACACTATCTTGTATCAGACACTCTTCTGCAGATCTCAATGCAATTGCTTTTTTAGACAACAGCATGAAGTTGTTGATGAATAAGCTTGTGATTCAGTATAAACAGATCCTTCTCCCACAAACTGTTATGCAACTGTATCTTTCACATCCTTGTGGAAGCATAAAACCTGTTACTTTTTCCTTACTGAAATGAATTTCAATTTTTTTCTTCAGCTGATTTCTCTAGTTGATTTCATTCTGAAATGCAATCTTTTCTACAAATTTTACGTCAGCCCTCCTAAATTTGCCTCATCTCTGATTTTAATAAACCCATTCTTTTTTCTATCACAAATCATTAATGAATATATTGAAAAAAAATCTAGACTTGAGACAAAATTTGTGGACTCTCAATCTATAGCTACTCACACAGCTAAGTACTAAGTATGATTTCTTCCCCAGTTTTGAACATCAGCCTTTTGCCCATTTTTCTTGCCTGCCTACAAGAACCTCCCACTGTCAAAAGTTACACCAAATTAACAGCTATGATGCTGATTCCTTCTTCCACAGGGCCTGTTATTCTCATACTGGAGGTATTTGGGTTGTTTGACATCATTGGTTCTGCATTTATCCACAATAATTGCTCATCACTTTGTTTTCCACTAAGTGCTTTTAGAAAGCTTGACTGCTTGTTCCATCACTTTCTCAAGGTTATATAAAGCTGACTGATCCACAATTTCACAGCTCCTTCTCTCTCCCTCAACTCCTTTTCATATTTACACATCCCTAGTAGCATTAAAAATTCCCCATCATCTGTAATTTTAAAATAAAGATCTGTAAACTCTTAACGTTGCTCCAGTGAGTTGAGTCCTCTCAAGCATGGTGGGAAAATAATAATAATATATATTACTGTATATAATATACTATATATATATATGTATATAAAACTATAATGCAGCAATATTATATATACATACGTATATATATTTACAAAACATAATTGATCACCACTTGCAGACCAATGTTCAGCCAGTCCCCTAACCAACTCCCCACGGCTTCATAGTGTTCACATCATGTCATTTGGTATGGAATTATCCCTTTGGTCAGTTTAGGCCAGCTGTTCTGTTTCTGTCCTCTCTCAGTTCCTTGTGCCCCCTAGGCCTCCCACTGGCAGAACACTGAGAGAAGCTGCTAACAACTACAACACTGCTGTTATCAACATTGTTTTTCTCCTCAAGCAAAAGCACAGCATAATATCAGACTCTATGAAGAAAATCAATTCTGTCCCAGCTGAAACCTGGACATAAGTTTAGATGCTTAGAGAAATAATACAAGGCTGACCTCTTGTCTATTGGAAGCAGAGAAAACATCTTGTGAAGCTTCACTCCCAATAGAATTAGGGTGAGGACAGTCATTTGAGTAGTGATAGGGCAAGGGAGGGCAGCTTTAAACTAGAAGAGTGGAGACTGAAATTAGATATTAGGAAGAAATTATTTACTATGAAAGTGGTAATGCAATGGCACAGGCTGCCCAGAGAGGTGTGGGTGCCCCATTGTGGGATGTATTCAAGGCTCTGGGCAGCCTGAGCTAGTGGGTGACAGCCAGCCCAAATCAAGTGCTGGAGCTTAGTGGGCTGCAAGGTCCCTTGCAACCTAAGCCATTCTATGATTTCCAGCCTCAGATTTCAGTGGTGGTATCTTCAGGAGTGGTATCTTTTCACTATTACTAAAGAAGTGTAGTCTAGTCAAAGCACATTGCTTATTATCTTCTTGATAATTTCTGAAGTGTTGCTGCTGTGGTTTGCTCTGCAGTCTTTGTTAAGGCAAAAAAGTACTGGTGCCAGAGACATCCCAATGCCAGGAAAATGAAGAGCGTTCCACTCTTCGTCAGCAAGGCCTCTCTGATTCTTCCCTTTCCAGCAATGAATATGTTTTCAGCTGCATATTTATTCTATACATTCCTCCATATTCAAAGTAACTTAGTATGTATTCATGCTAATCCCTATGTGAAATACTGCTGGTCCCAACAAGGACAGCATTAAACACATCATCAGAAATGCAAGGTTTTATATAGGTATTGATAAAAATTTACCATGAATATCTTCAAAATAAAAATATTCCACACCAATTCTGTCTTTCCCAATACACTCAAAATGCTAAGCTAAATAAACTTCTACTGAATGGAAGAGCTCAGGAAGAATGCCTGTATCTGTGTGGGAGAAATGACTTTAATGTTAAAAATTCTTGTCTTCTGCTAAAGTCACAGAGAAAAACTTACCCTTCTTCCTGAGCAGCCAAGGAATTCTGAGACAGTTTGGACAGGTTCTTAGCATATTCCTCCTCAATCTTTATCCTACACACACACACACATAGAGAAAATAGAAAGACAGCAGTAAATCATCATTAACCTAGAAACCCACACGCACAGTTTAAGGAAAATCTCTGTATTTGAAGGGATCTTGCCACAGGAATTTTCCTTTTAATCTTCAGTGGTTGGCACAAGATCTCTCTCTCCCTTCCATATGCTAAAAATGCGGTGTCAAGAACATGGATACACGCAGGAGAGCAGATGTGATAAAGTTAGAAGAAAAAACTACAGTTCTGGAGCACAAATAACAAGGACAAAGTGTTTCCAAGGAACAGCATGAACTATCTGCAAAATTTGGGCTCACTCGAAAAGTGTATTTCTCAGTGTACTGCTAAAGATGAAGTCATACATCCTTGAGGCAAAGATAAGGGGATGCAGCTACAACGAAAAATTCTGAGTGAGAGTGAGCAATGTGACATCATCAGCTATCAGGCTATAGTCAACCACTGGAGAATGGTTTCCCACAAGAAGAAAGATGTGACCTGAGGAGTGTAAGGAAGACCTTAAAAAATCACCAACAGCAAGTGAGAGAGATCAACTCAATCTAATTAAAGACAAAATCAAGTGGAGACATGGTATCAAGTATCCAGTACATAAATGGCTTCTCCATGTTTGCCATGGTCCCTGAATCTGGGGTGCTGGACTTCACTAGTGACAAAAAATGCTTCCTAATTGCTGTTACAGATGACAAAGCTGGTGAATATGTGGCAGATGCTTCTACAACCAGTGTGCAGGAGGGCAGCCCATGCCTTTCACCTACCCACCCAGTGCTGACGCAGGGTCCTGATCCTTGCCTGCATTCACTCAGCAGCACCATTCCAGTAACAGCTGAACTTGCAAGCATTGGTGGGAAGGAAGAGTGAAGCTGTTGACACTGTAGGAATGGCTGCAGGGAGAACCATTAAGCAAGGTGATAGGGTAAGTTCTTACTGCACATCGGGGAGGGGAGGAACAGCTAGTGGTTCAGAGGTGACGTGAATCACACTTGAAGCTGAACTCCAGCTCCCTTGATGATTTTCACCTAGTCAAACATTTGCAAAGTTCTCCTGACTACGAACTGCTTTGCCAATTTTCAAACAAGTTTGCTCAGTTTAGCACCTCTGATGAAGAGCAGTGTGGCACCCAAGTGGAGCAGCTCCTGATTCTGTGCTGAACTACACACAGAAGAAAAGTGAGACAGAAGGTGGGATATTTGTGGCATACCAGCCTGCAGTAGCTAGCTGAACACACATTCCAGTGTGTGGTGCATTCAAGACAAAGGGATCCTTCTGACTAGCTAAAATATACCTAATATTCTGGGCTGATGAAAATATGGTGTGGATGTTACTCTGAGATGCAGCTGGCTGAGACCAAGGTGATACCCAGCTCTTTGCAGCAGTACAGCAGAGCGCAACTACCAACCTCATACAGCATAGTGAGTTCTTTTTCTCTCCACCCTCTCAGCACAAAACCAGCCAGCTCAAGACCAATTTTACAAGAACACACTAATCAGCTCTGCCACAAAGAGGTGTCAGTTCACAGTTTTGTCAACAATCAAGTTGTGGACTGTCCACATCTTGGTCCCCATTTGTAGGTCACTGGTCAGACTGCAGAACCAGCAGAATGAGTCAGGGCCACCAGCAGCACCATAGCTTGTCTTCCCTCACTCACAACTCTATCTACCAGCACTTTTCTCACACCAATTTAAAACATATGACAAAAGAAACTTATATGGCTAATTCTGCATCAAATCACAAAATGGTTTGAATTGGAAAAGCCTTTCCTGCCTGTAATATGGGGTTGGAACTTGTACTGTCCAATACAGCCTGGCCTCTGTGGACGAGACATCCAGTTTCACCTGTGCCACTGCTTCACTATCCCCTGTAAAAAAATTCTTCCTAATATCTAATCTAAATCCACCCTCTTATAGTTCTAAGCCATTATTCCTCGTACTATTGCTACGCTCCCTGACAAAGAGTCCCTCTCCAGCTTTTGTGCAGGCCCACCTTAAGTGCTGGAAGGATTCACAGGAATGACCTAGTTTCCATGTCAGCGGATCCCTGAGCCTGGCTCCCAGCAGCCCTGTTCTAACAGCAGCTCACCTTTACTCCACCCACCAACACAACTTCCTACACCCATGGCACCGGGAATAATAAATCCTGTTACAGTGTGCCAGAGAAAATCTGCAAGCAAGATGAATGGCATCTAGCTCCTGGCAAATGTGAAGACTATCTACGAAACACTTTCTGTGGAGTCTGAAAAGGACAAAAGCTCAAAAAAAGAAAAGCAAAGCCTGCAGAAGTCCCATCAATCTCACTTTAGGGCAGAGAGAGAAGTACCTTCTGAATCTCCAAACTTTGTACTGAAAGACAAGTGAGTAATATCTACAACAACCAAAATGTATTTTATTCAGTGCTCCCAAGCACAACAAACAATTCATTTGTAAGAAACACAAAAGTGTAATTGTGCAGTCAAAATAAATGCAGGACCGAAGTCTCAGGATACAAATAAATATATAATTAAGAATTAGACACTACTAAGAAGGCAAGGAAGAAGGAACACTACTGGAGTCAGTAGTTCCTCAAAGAATTATAAAAAGGTGAACTGGTTACTGTGCAACAGCCTCAAGACAAAAATGGCCCCCACTCCAACCTTTGGCAAAAAGACCTTAAAGACTTTATCTTCAGTGGAAGAAAACAGCAAGACAAAGGTATACCTCAAAAATGGAGAAAACTGTTTGCTGGCCTTGGCCAGTTTACCTACCCTGAAAATACTCAACTGTGATCATTCTGAAACACCAACACACCAGACATTACAAGAGTCCTTAGATGTGTTAGATCTGTTAGTACCTCAAAACATTAGGTCTTAGATCTGTTTGAGTACCTCAAAAAAATCCAATTTTTGCAATTATTTCAGCTTCAACACAGACAAAATTCATTTTCTTATTTCCACTAACTTGTTTGAAAACATTAAATATTTCACTCCCCGGGTACCAGAAGCATCAGTTTTTGAGCATATTTTCATGTGTATTGTCTTAATTTTTATTTGTTCTTGTTGCTCTTTGGATGTTTATTTCCTAATCTTTTTTTTTTTTCTTTTTCTTTTTCTTTTTTAAAGTACATTGTGTGCTCACATTCAAATAGTTAAGAGTTTCAGTCCTGGCATCCTACAGTAGATAAAGAAAATCCAGAGAGCTACAATGGGAGGTAAAGATGATCTGATGCGACTGCCATGTAGGAAAAAACTAAATAGATTATGACAACTTAGAGAACGCAGAGAAGAGGTGATAGAGGATACCTGACAGACATCTAAACAACTGTCACTTGTGTGAAGACAGTGGCTAGGAGTCTTTTTACACCATCAGTTGAGATTAAAAATTATCAGACAACAGAATTACTTTTTGTGGCACGTAAGTGCACTGAAGAAAGTCTTTGCTGTAAAACATTACCACTGCCAAAAAACCAGACATGTTCGTAAGGATTAGACAAACAGTGGAAATCAGTTTTACAAACAACCTGCTGAACAAGGCAGACCTAATGCCAACTCTAGTTTCGGCAATCCCTACACAGAGGCTGGGAGGATAAAGGCTCTGATGGTCTTCTCCTAAGCCCTGAATACTGGCATGCTCAGAGTAAAGTTTCTGGGCTACAAAGACCTTTCACACAAGCAGGGTAATGGCTGTACACTCTGTTTCATTTCTTGTAGTTAAATAATCTGATATTTATTTTACATTTTTCCAATCACAACTCAGCTCAACTAGAAAGTGTGAGTGGCCAAACACTGAAGAGTGCTGTTCCTTAGTTAATAAAAAAACCTCTCTCCTAGTCACTCTGAGAGACTAATGCCTTTCAGTGCTGTTTGCAAGTTTTCCTGGCTTTTCTGGAGTGCAAATTACTTGAATGCAAATGCTGGACCATATCTTCAGTTCCAAATTAAAGCAATTATTTCCTTCTTCCACACCCAAACACTTGATCTCTCAGTTCACCTCTCTTTACCTCTTCCCATCCCTTCAGTCACTCTAGTTCCAAAAGAAATGCTTTTTTACCATGTGCCTGCCACTGTGTTACACAGACTGCTACCAGGATTTCCAGTTCTTCCATTATTTACCTAGTTTCTGCCCCTCCTCAAAGTGTATGTCACAATGCAAAATCATGGAGACCTCATCCCAGCTTCCTATTTAGAGCTATCTTTATTAGCTGTCTGAACCTTAACTCCAGAAGGCAGTTTTTAACAAATGCAGAGTTTTCTGCACTTGAAGCTTACAGTTAACCATTCCGAAATGGTTTTAGTAGCAGTAGCCTAGTAGATCATCACAAGAATCTTACCATAATCTCTTTCATTTTAGCCAGGGAAGTTAAGGATTCCCTGAAGGCCTGAGCTCTCACTTCCTCTTCAGCCTGACATGCTCCTCCGTTTCCGTACACAGCAATCTTCAATCATTTGTTCCACATTGGAGAAAAATATACTCAACTTTTTGTAGCTCCTTTCTAGACTCTCTCCAAACTCAATACCAAAGCCTCTTTGTTGCCAGGACACAGTGAATCTCTTCTGTCCTTTCTTCAACAACATGCCTATTTCTTTCTCCAATAATGACACAGCCATGCCTTTTCCCAGAGTCAGAACTGGTCTCTCATTAGTCCAGCCCAGCCTACCTGCATTTCGTGCCCAATCTGCCTCTCTCTTGAATTCTCCCTTGTTTTCTTTCTGCTAGATTTCCATCTTAGACTGTTTTCTTCAGATTTCTTTTCCCTGGCTACTTCCATCATTATTCTGCTTGCTTTCTTTCCATCTTCTAGCTTAGCGCATCCATTTCTCAATTTTTTCCTCTGCCAGCTGGTATTTTTCTCTGCCCACTGCTCACATTTATTCATGGATCATACAGGCAACTGTCTCTTAGACTGTCTTACACCAAAAACATCAGGAACCAAATATGGATGCCAGGCACTCTGCACCTCCTACATCGGGCTGTCTTCATTGACTATGCTGTACTTTGTATAGCTGCCATACCCCTATTACTGCTGCTGCCATACCTCTCTATAATTAAAAAAAGAGGGAGGAATTACCTACAAGTTTTGCTCACTCAAACTACACCACAACCTTCAATGTCCATGTCTGCTTCTCGCCTTGTTCACTGCTTCCACAGCAATGAACCATCAGTACAACAATGCTGTGATGTAGAAGTGGAGCAGGAAGACAACATCAGCTCAGCAGGAAGCCCAAACAGAGAGGCAACAGCTAAGGACAGCAGCTTCTTCACTGGTACAACTGCCTCAAAGACAGAACACGCATAAACACAATCTGACTTTCTCTTGAGATTAATAATTTGTTCCCTATGAACGGTTCTGACAGTCATCCTCAAGATGACTTATACGGTCTTGGACACATGACAAGCAATTTCAAATGATAGCAACATTACTCATAAGTAATGTCACACCATCTCTAGTATCTGACTGAACTGTGTATCTACCGTGTGGCTGGTGCTCAGCGCACCTACCATGTTAGCAGAGCAATGGACCATTAATACCATTCTAGCATTTTTTTTTTGCTATTAATATCTCTCTTTATAATTTCATATTCACTCCAAATACGTGTGTTTAATTTAGCTCCATTAACAGTCTGAATTCCAAGTAATGTTTTTATACATTTTTTAGTAAGTTGTGCCTACATTGTTCTATGCCAAAAAATTGGTAGAATTATTTGGGCTGGAAGGGACCCTAATGATCATCTGGTTCTGTCACCCTTTCCACAGGGACAACTCCCACTAGACCAGGTTGTGCAAAGCCCCATCCAACCTGGTTCTGAACACTTCGAGGAATGGGGCATTCTGTTCCACTGCCTTATCACACTTACAGTAAATAATTTCTTCCTAATAGCTAATCTAAATCTATCCTTGTGTAGTTTAAAACCACTACTTCTTGTCCTACCACAACACTCTTTGACAAAGAGTCCCTCTGCAGCTTTCACATGCAAGAAGGCCTGCCCCATTTAAAAACTGGAAGGCTGCTACAAGGTCTACCTGAACCCTCTTTATAAGCTAAATATCCTCAACTCTCTCAGACTGTCTTTATAAGAGAGGTGCTCCAGACCTCTGATCATCTCCATGGCCTCCTCCGGACTCACTCCAACAGGTCCAAGCTGTCCTTATGCTGGCTGCCCCAGAGCTAATACAGCACTGAAAGTAGGGTCTCATGAGAGCAGATTAGAGAAGATGAGTATCTTTCCTCAACCTGCTAGCCACACTTCTTTGGACGCACCCCAGAATACAGTTGGCTTTCTAGGCTGAAAGCACACCTTACCAGCTTCTGTTGAGTTTTTCCACCAACCAGCAACCTCAAGCCCTTCTTGGGGCTATTCTTTATCCACTCATCATCCAGCCTATATTCGTGCTTGGGACTACCCCATGACAGGTGCATGACGTTGCACTTGGCCTTGTGGAGCTTCAGGAGGTTCACATGGACCCTCAAACCTGTCAAGGTCTCTCTAGTAGCATTCCTTCCTTCCAGCATGTTGACCATATCACTCAGCTTCATGTCACTGGCAAACTCGCTGAGGATGCTGTCACTGACAAAAACGTTAAATAGCAGTCTTGATACCAACCCCTGAAGAAACACAATTTGTCACTAGCACTTTTTTTTTTGGTCACTTTTGTCACATATTTTTCAGGGAAAAAAAAAGAATTCCATTCTAAACATCTGTACTCTGTTTTTCCCATACCCACATTTTTCCCTTAGATCTGCAGTTTAAAACTTCTTGGTTCCCTCCATCTAAATGGGCATACTGGGCAGTATGAATGAGATAGCTGAGATATGAGTGATAGCTGTAGAAGACTGGAGAATGTGGATAGATATTAGGGAAGTATTTAATGCACTTCAAGAATTGGTAGCATATCTTTTACACAGTTTAAGTTCTGTGATTAACGTACACAGGGAATACTCATATCATGAAGAAAAAAAAACAACAAACCCAGACCAAAACAGTTAATTTGATAGCGGAGTGCCAATTACCTTTCTCGAACGAACTCTGCCATTTCTTTCTGCATTTGTTTCCCTTTAAGTTGCTTTTGAAGAAGAATCTCAAATCCCGATACCGTATTGTTCCCTTGTGAATCCTTCTTATCAGCCTGAAAGGAAAAAGGAATTTCAACCAAATGATCTATGGGAATCAAAGGCAGACACACAGTTCCCAGCAGCAACTCCAAGGAGTCTGACCACACTGAAGCAGTTTTTGAAGAGCCTTTTGCAGAAAGCATCACCTGTGACAAAGCTGCTCATCACACCCCACCTCAACCATTCTCAAAGAAATACTTAAACACTCTCTCATTCCTTCTCATTTCTCCCTTAAAAAAGAAGTTGTGCAGTTATCTTCAGCTAGCAAAAGGCTGCTGGGGCTATCTTCCCATTTGCTCTCAGCCCTTCACATTTGCTAAACCCCCAGGGCTGGCTCTGGCAATCATGAGCCCTACAAAGAAAAAAAATGGACCCTGGGGCCAGCACAATGGAATTGCTGCAGGAGAGGAGAAGATCCTGCTGCAGTCTTAAATGACCTATAATAGACTGTAAAATTCTGTGCTGATCTATGCACAAGAAATACACAGACAGTCCATAAAGCAGGGCAAAGCAGCAACTTTTTCAGTAGCTTAATGCAATCCATCCCACCTTTCACTTATTTTTCCTCCATGATCTTTTTAATCCCTTGCTTCACTGACTTCAACTTTGCTGCAAGGACCAACGCTGTCTCCTGTTTTCTATTCCATCTCTGCTTTTCTATATTTCAGAATTACATTTCCCACTGTCTTCTAACAGGCCCAGAGAACACTCCAGAATGATTACTGTTTTTGCTGTCACAAATGTCACAGTAATCAAAGCGTGAGACTTTAGAATGAATGTATGGCCATAACACCAGGCAGCAGGCAGCAGCATGTTACAAGCCTGAGACTGGAGGAGTATAGCGCACCAAAGAAGCCAGATCCTGGATTATAACGCTGAATGACAAGAAATGGGAGAATAAATATCTGCAGAAGAAGGGCAGCTTTCAGTCAAGTTCCATCAAGGGAAAGATGTGAACTAAACCAATGTAAATGAAAAGAAAAAACTGAGGTGGTGTCTTCTGAAAGGCACATAAAAATATACCTATGAGCCATTTCGTATTTTATTGTTTTTTGGGATCAGAAGCCTATAAGAGATGGAAGAAATGCTATTGTTTTGGTAATGTGACCACTGGTAAACATGATACAGTATAATCTGCTGCATGTGCTTCATACAACACTGAGCACTCTCAAGGGGAAGTGCTGCTGCAGCTACAACTGAACTCTTCTTTATAGTGAAACTCTTTTTTTTTTTAAACACCTCACAGAATCACAGAATGATTTGAGTTGGAAAGGACCCTTAAAAGTCATCTAGTGCAACTTCCCTGCAATAAACAGGGACACCTTGTGCTAGATGAGGTTGCTCAGAACCTGGTCCAGCCTAATATGGAACTAGGACACCCCACCGCTCTCTGGACTACCTGTGCCAATACCTCACCACCCTTGTAAAAACTTTCTTTCCTTACAGCTCTAAATCTCCCCTCTTTTAGTTTGAGACAATTTCCCCTTTTCCTATCACAACATACACTGCTCAAAAGTCTGTCTCCTGTCTTTCAGCCCCTCTTTAGATACTGACAGGCTGCTCTCAGGTCTCCTCAGAACTTCTCCAGGCTGAACAGCCCCAGCTCTCTCAGCCTGTGTTTATAGGGGAGGTGTTCCATTCCATCTCTGAGATCATTTCTGTGGCCCTTCTCCAGACATGATCCAACAGGTCCATATATCTCTCTTGTAGTGAGGACTCCACATCTGGATGCGGTACTCCAGGTGAGATCTCACAGTGCAATGCAGAGGGGCAGGATCACCTCCCTTGACTCGCAGGCCTGTCTGGGAACTGCTGAGTCATACAGGTCTGAACCTCTGATCGATCACCTGAAGCGAGCACTGAGTCAGCATCTGAGTCAGTATCAGGAGCACGGTGAAGGCAATCCAGCTGTGCTGCAGGAAAGGTTGGAGCCTGGCTGCACCTCTCCCAGACCCATTTCAGAGCTGACTGCCAGTAGGGAAGGATCTCTTCTGGAGATCCACTCCATTGGAGTTTACCACGTGAGCCCAGGGTAGGGTGAGTGTCCTTCTTTCTTACTCTAGTATAATAATTACATTAGCCAAACTCCTGGATATACTGTATCATCTGTATATTCACTGATTGTACACAGGCCACGGTGACTTTGATGCAGTACAGAATACGGCTGGCTTTCTGGGCTGTGAGGGTACTCTGTTGGCTCATGTCCAGCTTGCCATTTTCAATAACTGGTCACCAGAAACACATGAAATTCATAACATTTCCACTGTTCAGGTAGTAACCCCTCCTCCCTCCCAAAAAATAGTTTTCCAGAGGAGGGCCCTTTCTATCAGCTCCACACTTGAAGTACCAACTCCAGCTATCATAACAAACCTCAGTTTAATTTGATCTGATCTGACCTTAAAAGTGGAGCAAAGTAGAAGAGAGCACTGCCATGCTGAATGCCTATGGTGGTTTAAGACCAGTAGGAAGCTTAGTACCATCATGATTGTCTCTTGCTCTCCCCTTGCAGAAGAGCAGGGGAAGAAAACACACTGACAAAAGCTCATAACATTCTCTAACATGAGGCTGTTTCCAGTCTCTTCTCACAGAAGCCATCCCTGCAGCCCACCCCACCAAAACTTTGCCAGGTAACACAATACATCTAACCCTTTAAAAGATGAACTTATCATTTGGCCTCCAGAAAAAAACAATGAGAATGATCTTTACAATTTTGAAGAAAGACTGTAGATGTTAAATCTCTAGCTCACTTGTGCACTCCTAGCTGTTGTGCTCTAAGAAAGACTGAAATAATGTTCACTAATACGTTACTACTTCTGTATTCCTCTTCTGCTGCATAGCTGTTTGGCTGACGTATTTTGAGATGCATAGTTTTTCCTACATCCCATCCATTTCCTGACAAAACTATGCTCCAACAGCTCGCACTGCCTTTCAGGACACTCTTCTAATAGCTGTCCTCATCTGAGATGGATTAGAATGATCTTCACTGGTTTCTTCAGTCTCTCCTGCATTGCCCTAACACAACTGCAGCTCAGACCAAATCCTTTATCTTGTACCACAAAGCAAGCTTTTCATTCCTCTTTTTCAGAAGCTCAAGAGCTGCAATATGACATGTGGCTGTCTGCCTACTTACCCAGAAATAATCACAGTAGCTCCACTCTGAAGGTTTCAACAACTGCTGCTCTGGCATTACGTCAGGGTGGGGGAAAGTTACACAGTTTATCTGTAAAAGAAAAAAAAAAAAAAGAAAAAAAAAAGGCAGAAGATAGTTAGAAGGTAACGAAACTTAGATGAGAAAAATGCAAATGAAAGATTACATATACACACTCCAATCAAAAAGAAACCAACAACACAGTGAGTGCGTGCTGGTGAAGAAACATTGGTTGTTGCATGGAAACAGCAGCTCAGTATTCCCAGAAAGCTCCTCTGAGCAAGCAGTAGCATCAGCTCAGAAGAAAATGAACTGTTTGTTTCACACAAGGTATGCTTGTCTGATTAAAAAGTACCACACACCAACTTCTATATCCCTAACAAAGCTGTGGTGAAATACCTGATGTGAACAAGCCCTGAACACAAGAAATACCACGAAGATCTAGAGCACTGAAAGCACTGCTATTGGCTTATCTCATTAGCAAATTTTGGTTTGCAGGATTACTTAAAAGGTCTCATTTTTTTCAGTATACAGCACTCCAGTCAGTCAGAGACCTTTTCACATAAAGCTGATGATCCTGCAGAAATGGGAATGAAGTCTCTAAAATCAGCTAAACTTCAGTGCATAAAAGCCCCACAAATTTTTAAGATGGAACTCATCACACACTCGCACAAAAATGTCCAAGTGCTCATTATGTTATCACAGAAGAAAATGCAGCACAGTGTAAGTGAAGGATGTGACAGCTACTGCAGAACACACTGCAGAATAATTCTGGGTGCAGCTAAGCCTGTCGGGGAAGCACCAGCATGAGTCAGATTGCTGTGACTACATACTGGTCTCATAAAACTCCTGCCAGGCAGGCGCACTAAAAGCAATCCCTCCCAGCACGCTAGCAGGTTCACTGGACAGTAATGGTACCTGTATATTAACCAAAGAATCAACAGAAATTAGGGATGGACAAGCATCACAACTGTAACATTTTCTGAGGGAGGATTACTTAACATTCAAAGAAAAACCAAGGAATTGTGGGCAGGGCTATCACAGCTGCATATGCAGCCCCACATCCAGCAGTGATACGCTGTACATCTGCCCTTGGGCTTTTCAGAGTATCAGAAGGGACATAGCACACTGCTGCAAAGTGCTGACACAGGATAAATCCACAACGCCAGATCAATGCAGACAAAGCCTTTAGTTGATACAACACTGTTCTTGTAAGCCCACAGCAACTCTGCCACTGTTTGTCTGCACTAAAGTTTCAGTGGCTGTCCTGTATGTAATCCAAAAGGTTTGCTCCTCCTCCAGAAGGATTACTCTTTCTTTCCAGAGCTTGCCAGATCTATTCCAAAGCAAGCTCAGGACTTTTTCCCTGTGGTATCCAGCTATAACATCATCTAGATCCTTTCTGAGCCATGTTTCTCCTGTCAGTTCTCCTTTCAGATCCCATGGGAACTGCAGCCACAGCCCCTGACAGGCCTCACGTTGTCAGCAGCCATTCTCTCTGGACCACAAGAGCTGTAGAAAACACTGCTCCCTCACACCTCCCCATCAGTAGCATCATGCATCAGGAAATCACAAAGGCAGCTCAATTCTGAGCTGGATGATGCAGCGAAGGACACCTGTGTGATGCCAGGCTGACCTCTGTCCCTGCAGTCTCTGCACTAACTCTGTCTGTGAGGGAGTTTTACTGAGGAAACCTTCTGCCTCAGCTAGTATTTTCCTCTCCCTTGTCAGCTCAATCATTTCAGAACAGCACTGCAAGCCTATTGCACCCTATTTTAGCGTTAGGTAGGTTGGGTTACCTTCACTTTTCCATTCAGGAACCACTAAGTCTGAAGGCCTGCAAGCTGTTTGCTTGATGCAAGATCGAGTCAAAGTCACTTGCACTGGTATCCTGATGTTCAAAAGCCCAGCCCATGGCATTAAATAGCCTTATCAACCCCATAAAGAGTGGTGTCTGCTTCCTCCTCATGGGACTGCTGATTTCATTAATCAAGTATCTGACAGTAAAGGTATAAAGTCTAAATCCAAACAACATGAAAGACAACAACTGTGCTGATTTCTTTTTTTTTAAAAATAGACTTTTGAACCAATAGGGCATACAAAAACATGCAGAAGGGACTATTACAGTTTTTACTGCTGTATGTATATTAAATATATATTAAAGTACATATCTTAACTAATGACAGACTCACAGAACTTTAAGAGAAAACAAGGCATAATGACTCGCATTATGTTTGCACAGATGTCACTGGGGCAGCCCAGGTGATCATCAGCCTCATCATGGCAGGAAGTCCTCAAGCGGACTCTTCACTAATAAAAATAATGGCTGCTGTCAGCCAACAAAGCAACTTTAGTGAAAAGACACCAGCAAGGCGTGCTCCAAACATAAGCTAAGCAACGAGACAGGCGGAAAGCAGCCTGTCCTTGCAGCTGCCACAGAACACTGGTGGCATCACAAAACGTGTCTGAGAGGTCTGGGCACCTGGTGGATTGCCAAGGTCAGAGCCAAGCACACAGAAGCTGTGCTGTGACAAACATGGTGACAACAAAGCCAGGGGGGGACAAACAGAGAACAAGCAACCCCATTCAGTGCCTTCCTCGGACAAGTCTGTTTTGTATCAAATTAGGAAACAGATCAAAAATACTTTTGCCTGTGTACTGATCATGAGCAAAAGCAGCTGCAATCTTCACAGCCAAACACACCAGCTCATACTCCATGAGCATGAAATAAAATAAGCTGTTTATTGTTGTTATCATTTTTATGTCTGAGATGCAAAAGGTTTACAGACAAAAAGTCACAGGGACATAGGTGAGTTTGCAGGATTTGCACAAGAGCAGCATGCACAAGACACTTTGTTGGCCAAGACATGCACATCCATTCCACAGACTTCAAAGTCCTCTTCATGCTTTGAAGTGGCTACCAGCAGCCTCTGGTAAATGAGACAATGCCAAGAAACATGAATAAAACAAGAATAATTTGATGAAGGTTTAGATAATCAACTACATATTTATTACATAAGACGCTACATAAATAAGTGAGCAGACAGTGGGTGAACTGCACTCTGTTGTGCTGAAGTGAAGCAACTACAGAGGGGCAACACACTTGCTCTTTTCTTCAACTTACGCACACTCACATCTTAAGACAACACAACTTTGCCAACTTGTGTAACCTGCATTTGCTTTACAATCTCAGTACCTGAACACAAAATCTACAACAGCCAACTCTGCAAAGGTCACTTGTCAAACAGGGCTGTTTGGATAAACAGACAAACTGGGAGGACAGCTGACACCTTTGTATAGCTTAGGCACAAATGAAGGCTTAGGCAGCTTTAATTCTACCCAGGCGTGGAAGCCCAGGAATGCCTAGGCTGTGTGTAGGTAACTTCAACATCACAGATTTGTACGTGGTGCATTGGCAGTGATGTCACAGCTGTAGCACAACAGGAGGGGAGTAAAGCCAACTGAAGCTCTGAACATTAGCAAAGAAAACTCATCCACTTGGTATTTAGAATGTTAGGTTCTGCCAGACGTGTTTAGAAAGCTTCTTCATTCATGTTTCTGTAGAAATGTCTAGAGACAATTTGCTCAGCACGCACCAAAGCAGTGGATTTCTGATAGCTTCTGCCATGCTGTCAACCCTAGGGCAGAGCAGAGAACACTGCTGAATGGGCAGCCTCACACTGTATTAATTTCTTTATGTCAGATGCACAAAATGCTAAGCTACTGCATGCAGGCTGCCCCTCTTCCCATACACAGCACATGTTCATTTTGGTGTCCAATGTAAGCAATGTAAACACCATCATTTTCCAAGTCATATCTTACCTTCATTAAGCACTAAAACATTCTTTAGAAAGAAATCTATGCTCAGAAACTACCATATCATCAGACATGCTCAGAAGGTTTCTTGCTCTTCAGGTGAAATACAATTCAATTCTCCCTTGTACACAGTATTGCACTATACCTTCCCTCATCTACAGCTTAAGCTTCCACAGATAAAACTCCTGTCCAGAGGGACATCTCTTCAGAAATCAGACAGCAAAAATCCATGCTAAAGCTGGTAAATGCACCTTGAAACTCACTGCAAAATCAATGTGGACCACAGCATTGCACTTCTGCTTTCTTATGAGCAACAATAATTTGTGCAAGTGGCAGATTTGTGGCCTATCTTATAACCCATCAGGATCTCCTTTCCAGGGAAAACAGATTCTTAGTGCTAGTAACATTCATTTACTGAGACACCATACTGTTCTTCCTGTGGGACACATACTCCAGCTCACACCTGCCTTCAGGACTGCCAGAAGAAAGAGGAAGTTCGTGCTCTTTGAACGTAGAGAAGGCACTTGCATTCCTTGGAAGACCGTAACAAGGTCCTATTCCCCTGAGGAAAGCAGTGAAACAGAGCACTGGGCTGCAGCTGCTGATCAGGTGTCACAACCCAATGTTTGCAGCTTCCCTATCAATGGGTTTCTCTTTGAATGGAGGTCTGACGGACTCGGAGACCCAAATTGATGACAAAAATCCTCTTTGCAAAAGGTTCTGCTTGAGTGCTGCTGCAACCCAAGGAAAGCCATTCAACAGCAAGCTAAGGACATGCCCTGCAGCCCTGTTAACCAGAGCATCCCAATGCCAGCTGGAGCAGCGCTGAACAAATAAAACCTCTGGGGAGGAGGAAGCAGAGAGGGAATTTACATTGCTTTACAGTTTACACTCCATCTGAGAATGTTATTTTTCATAATGCTTCCTTGACGCAGGCAGTGGCTTGAAGCAAGTGGCTGCTAAAATTAGCTTGGTTCTGCCTGTCTGGTGCATTGTGCTTGAAAGCTCAGGACTTCTGTTGGAGAAAGGCACACAGTGACCCTTACATAACATATCACACAACACTTCGACCGCTTTGCAGATGCTACCAGACAGCGCACAGGCCAGCAAATATGATATGGAAAAGCACCCCCAATGAGCAGCCCGTGTCCAGGCAGGTACAAAGCGACTTTTTCACAGACACAGGTGCTCTCATTTATGTACTGCTCTGTGCAGCACACACAGACCGTGTCTGCACCCTCACTGTCTGCACCCTCAGGGCTACCCACATAGCCTGCTACCATCCTGCCCCACACCCGAAGCAGGCTGTGAGTAGCACAGGTAGAGCAGACACCTTTACTCCCTCTTTTTTACCACTGCAGTTTGTCTATCTTCTCATTTATCTTCATTATTTCCTATTCAATAGATCACAGCACGCCCAGGCACTTCCATTAATTTGTTTTGGTTTCTTTCCCAATTTCAAACATCTGTCCTATACTGATGAGTCCAGAATTGTAAGCCATGTTCCAGATGGAGTCACAAGTCCTGCAGAATTTGTCAGTGTTTGTAAACCTCACACTGCAAACATCTTATCAACTATATATAATTAATTAAAGCAAATTTAATGATCGCTTCATTCCTGTACCTACAATCTCTGCCTTTATCAGAAATCTTCAACTGGACATTCTAGCAAGGAAAAACATCTGATGCCTCTGAGCATCAGAAAAGTGCTCTAAGTTCTCCCGCAGGGCTGTGACCCCATCCTTAAACAGTTTCTCACACTTCACTGCTTCCCTGAGCGTCGGGACGGACCAGGGCCGGACAGCGACCCACAAAGGAGCGCGTTCGGTCAGGACCCGCAGCCAGCTCCTTTTTTGGGTACCTCCTCACCTGCTGCTCATCCCAGAACCCCAGAATCAAAGGGAGAAATCAGACAGGAATCGCACTCTGAGAACAGAACATCCTGAGCTGGAAGAGCCCCTGCAGGATCACCGAACCCGTCCCGGGGATGGAGCTCCATCCTTCGCAGCGGAGATCCCGCAGACTTTCTGCGCCCCCCGACGCGGTGTTTAAACAGAGCAGAACTACTCCCGCCGCAGCAGCTCCCGCAGCGCCCCGTCCTGGGCGGTCAGCGCGCCCCGCGCCGCCCCGGAGCGCCGCACGGCCGGACTCACCGTCAGGCTGCTCTCCTTGCTCTGCCTCCGCGGCGCCGCCGGGGACCCCGGGGTCTGTGGAGAGAAGCGGATGGCATCATCGAGAGCGCGCTCGGAGCCCAGCATGGCGGGCACGGGCCGTGCCGGGGCTAGGCGGACCCCATGGCCCGGCGGCGCGGGGCGGAGCGGGAGGCGGCGTCGCCGGAGGCCAGGACCGCGCCCCCTCGCCCCTGCCGGCCGGGCCGGGCTGTCCGCCGTGTCCCGGGCCGGGCCCTCGGTGCGGCTACACCCCGCGCTCCTCTGAGCTGCGAGGTCGGCCGGCGCCCAGCGGGGCCGAGGCGGGATCGTGACCCGCAGCGCCGTGCGCGGGGCGGAGCCGCCCACCCCTTTTCAGGACCGCCATCGCGGCCCCGTGCCGTGCCCGGCGGCTGGGGGCGACGCGGGCCGGCGTGGAGGGAGCGCTCGTGAGTCATGCGGGGCTCTGTTGCAGCCCCTGAGCTGCAGCCCGAGAGCGGTGTCCAAAGGCTGCCTGCCGCTGTTCTGCCGCTCCGTTTGCGTCTGTTCATCGAAGCGGGCGGCGCAGCGCTGCTGTCTAGGAAGTGGTAAACAAGGCCTGGCCCCGCGCCCGGCACGGCACGGCGCCGCTTTGTGCTAGGCTGTAGCTCTTTCCCCCTTGACCTGTTTCCGAGAGCTGTGGCTGAGCTTTCCCCAGCATTTGCCTGCGTGGTGGCTGCTGCGTGGGTCCTGCAGCACGCCTGGAAGCAGCTCTCACGGGAGAACGCCATGCTGCTGGGAGCAGCTGCACAGACAGTCACAGCACTGACAGATATGGCCCAGGAATGGGGACTGGAGTTGGCCCAACTGAGCCAAAGTCTGGGGTCTGGAGAACGGCTGTAGAAAAATCCCCTTCCTGCAACCGGCGGCACATGGCAGACATTTTCCTCACTAAGGATTCTTCTGCAACAGCATGCACAGCTCCCAGGAAAAGCTGTATCCCGTGTGGGCATGGACACAAGCTGCTCTCAGGGATAATGGCAGCAGTACCTTGTTGCAGATCCAGTGCAGATTTGAGGCATGAATGAAGACCTGAGTTTGGGAAAACTGGTAATTAAAGAGTAATGGAAAGAAAGTGTGACGGAGGCCATTGAAGTGAATGAAGGAAGTCATGAACTCCTGTAGGCCCTGTGGCTGAGTCAGCTCAATAGAGCTGAGAAGTGCATGGAAACTGCGTATCTGTAAAGTGAATTTGAGTACATAGGTGACTTGAGTCTAAAAGATTTACCTGAGTCAGACACAGCACCATAAAAACAATGAATATTAGAATTAAAGCTCTGGGGGAGTCAGTTATTCTGACTTGTTGGTAGATGGAAGCAGATCCTTCAGAAAATGGCATCTGTTGCACAAGGATTTAAACTGCTTATTGTAAAGGAAGTCAGAGCCTGCAAGTTGATCTGGGTTCTCTGAAGGAGATGCAGCAGGTGGGTGAACAGAGGTGTCCACCAATGGCTGTGGAGGTTATTAAAATGTTTTGAGTTTCTGCTGGTGCCCATATGCTCCACCTCCAGCCTGTGTAAGGTACTCAGAGAGGAAACAGTGCAGGTCAGTTAAGTGAGAGATATTGGCCAGGGACATGGAGCCTGAAATGACAGACTGTCATGGGAAATGCCATGAATCCATGGGGAAAGGGACCCAGAAATACAGGCTGAGGTGAAAGAGCACTGCTGGTGCAATGCACAGCACTGAGGGCCAGTGCCTAGAAGGGGTAAGAGAGATGGTAAAAGCGAAGTGGGCAGTTGGCAGACAACATAAAATTTAGACCAAGAAATAGGACTTCAGAGGAACACTGAGGCAGTGTAGTTCAGCATGGTAACTACACACAAAACACACATTTTGTAGGGAGTGTTCTAGTAGCTGCTTTGCAGAATAACCTAGCAGCTAGTAAAAAAATGAAACAAAACTGAGGTCCTGTGCCCTTTTTCCCAGCCAGCAGACTGGGAAGCATAACTCACCAGGAGTGCAACCCAGCAACACTGCTCAGCTGTTGCTATTTTGGCAGGGAACAAAGCATCTCACAGGAGGAGCTAGAAGAGGGCCCTGTACTGCATTTGCAGATCTGCAGAGAAGACTCTCCTGGAGATGAGAAGTGGTGCAATCAGCAGTGCAGAAATATTGAGTGAAAATTTAGCCAAACAGATGAGGGAGACGGTCAACAAGTCAGCATCTTGAATGCTAGCCTGAGGTGATGATGGGTGCGGCACAGGCTGTGAAAGGCACAGAGGAGGGCCTGTGAAAGAACACACTGACATGGATGAAGTAATTCAGAAAATAGCTTCGCTCAAATTCTTTGTGAATAATGTCTTTGGGAGGAAAGGCTGCAAGAAAATACAATAAGATAGGGGCACGGACGGATGTTCATGACTAGAGAGGACTGTGCTGGAGACAAGAGCGGAGTTCAGGCTGAAATGGCAGGACATTCTGCAGGGTTGTTAATGGTGACTGAAGTGGCCTCAGGGAATTTTCAGAAAGGAGCAATGGGACACAAAAATTCAAAGTATTTTGGTATTTTGTACTGTTTTACCATTAGAATACAAAGAGTGACTTTTCTAGATGCAATGAATCTGACTGATTTGACAGTTTCTTAAAGAAAATGCCTCTTGACATCCAACTCTAGCAGACTCCCAGTCTGCTTAAGCAGACATCCACACTTATGTCTGGATACCACTGCATGGACTTTTTTTCCCCAAAACTTACCTGGGGATCCCCACTGGCTTTTCGGAGATTCATGTGAGCGGAGTCCAGCTGGTGTACCGGGGTCCCAGAAATGTGATAGCCATTCACTGTAAGAACAAGTAAGAAGTGAGCAGGCTTGCCGCAGTTGCAGATGTATAATTACACATTTTAAAAACAAGTCATGTAATTGATTGTCAGTGTGCATACTGTACTGAAACTCAGCCCATGGGGCCATTCTGCCCTCAGCATCCTGCAGCAGGCTTTTATCAGCAGTTATGATTGAATGAGTTGCAAGAGTCAAAAAAAGAGGCTCCAAAATGCCACACAGTTCCTGCACCTGCAGTTTGGTAAAATGATGTGATTGAAGAAGCAGGGTATGTAAAAAGGAGGGGTTTCATGGAGATGGGCTGTTGATGTCAAGAAAGCATGCCTTGTAAGATGTTTATGGTTTATGTACACAGCTGTATGTTTGGAAAATAATGAGCTCAAATTAGGGATAAATGCAGCTATGTTACATAGCCTTTGGTCACAACAAAACATAGCGTTCAAGCATACTTCCCACTCAGCTCAATGAAGACCTGCATCAGTTTGACCAAAAATTGGCTGAAGACATTCTCTAGACTGCATTGTTTACAGTCAGCTGCTAGTGCAGTTATTCTAGTGCAGTTTTACTCTTTGTGCAGCCCCTGCAGCTTTTTAGCTGATTCTGTTATGTGATTCCCCCAGCAACAAACTGGACAGCCTTGCAACTACCATGTGTTAACAGAGTCCTCATGCACACATGATGTGCAGGGTGCAGCTACAGGCAGCCCACATTCCCTGCACCTGCTGTTCCCACAGCTGCAGGAAGCAGGAGGGAGAGGCAGATGTGCTTCCCGGAGCTGGCAGCCCCTGTTCGCTCTGCGCCCCAGGAAAGACCACCTTAGCCCTGAGCAGGTACATGGGGCAGGCGAAGAAACCCATCATTTGGAAACAAAGGGTGGTGGTATGGGTTGGAATGAAGACCCCTGACTACACTTGTTCTGCTGCAGGGCTATCTACGTGAAATACAAATCCCACCTATCACAGCATTTTTGTTTGCTTTGCTGGCTGGTAGAGAAGGTGATTCATCCAATGCAGTGCTCGGGAATGGCAGTACACAGTACCTGCTGGGCTCTGCTGTGTCACAGGGCTCTTCGGGGTCCCAGGCACACTGCTTGGCCGCTCCCAGGTTGTCTCTGTTGGAGGAAAACAGCAGCATAAGGGTGACATAGGCCAACAGCATCATGTGTCTGTGACACACAAACAGCTCTGACCCTCAATGTTCTCCACTCCAGGGCTGCACCCCATGAGGAGGGTGTCTATGTCCCCTGGTGCTCCTCATCTCCTCCCTCATGCCTTTGCCTTCCCTTCTCAGCCCCACTCCTCAGCAGCTAGCTGAGATCAGTGGCAACAGCATCACTGATTTCTCCAGTGCAGCTATACATCAGGGCCACTCAGAGGAAAACAGGGCCACAGCTGCATGTGGAAGACGCTCACTCCCTGTGAGCTGCTGCCACAACCCATGCAGGCAGCACTTCTAAGTAGATTACAGCAAGCCCAGACTGGGCCCTACCTGTGGCCTGTGTGGGCACAGCAGCTAGTCTGACAGAGCACAATCTGGGGACAGGGACTGCCTTTGTCCCTGCTCTCCATGTGGAACACAGCTGGGACTCAAAGATGACAGTTCAGTGATAGGAACACAGACTACAACACTTCTTCCCCCTCAAAAAAGGCTACTGCCCCAGCAAATTCCACTTGGATCCCTTAACAAATGCATGTCACACCACTTTTAATACTCAAAAGACTGCTGCTGCTTTTTCCCTCTTTTCTCCTCTAGTTAGCCATTTTGCTCATTTTCTTAGCCAACAGAAAATTGTCCTTGGCTACATGCTAAACAAAGAGGATTTTATTGCAAAATGTCATTAAAGTTGCAAATGGCAGATAGTGGAATTACAACAGCAGCTTCTCTGAAAGTGTAGCTATAAAGCCCAAGCCAGCATTCCTATCTATAGAAGAAATATGTTGGTATCAAACAAAAATAAATACTGTTGGCTGCCAGGCAACATCAACTAAGAAAGTAAGTCAAAGCATCAACCACTTCATTTCAACCTGTCATGCACAAAACCCATCCAGGAGCAATCTAATCTTACCAAAGTCTGTAATCCTGCATCTGTCAGTATTCCGGATGGGAATGAAAAGTGACAACATGCTTGCATTCGGGACATCAGGAAGAGGATACTAGATATCTGTAGATATCCGAGTACTGTGTCCAGTTTTGGGCCCCTCACTGCAAGAAAGATATTGAGGCCCTGGAACGTGTTCAAAGGAGGGCAACAAAGCTGGTGAGGGGTCTGGAACACAGGCCATATGAGGAGAGGCTGAAGGAGCTGGGAATGTTCAGCCTGGAGAAGAGGAGGCTCAGGGGGGACCTCACTGCTCTCTATGACTGCCTGAAGGGAGGTTGTAGTGAGCTGGGGGTCGGCCTCTTCTCTCGTGTCATTAGTGATAGGACCAGAGGGAATGGCTTCAAGCTACGGCAGGGGAGATTCAGGCTGAACCTCAGGAAGTATTATTTTTCAGAAAGGGTGGTCAGGCACTGGAATGGACTGCCAAGGGAGGTGGTGGAGTCACCGACCCTGGGGGTGTTCAAGGAAAGGCTGGATGTTGTGCTGAGGGACATGGTTTAGTGGGAGCTATTGGTGATAGGTGAACGGTTGGACTGGATGATCTTTTAGGTCTTTTCCAACCTTGGTGATTCTATGATTCTATGATTCTATGATATGATAAAGCCAGAGAACTGCTATCCACTCTTGGTCTCACAAGCTAAGTCATATGAGGTTGTGACGAGGAAACATCACTGGGATGGAGAAATAGCATTGGTGGACAAAGAAAGGGCAACTGATGTCATCTAGCTGGATTTGTGCAAGGCCTTTAACACAGTCATAGAATCACAGAATGGTTTGGGTTGGAAGGGACCTTTAAGATCATCTAGTTCCAACTCCTTTGCTATAAGCATTTACTTAAGTGTTGCTTTAGGCTCATCATTTCAGAAAAAGGGATCCCAAATTCTTCATTTCAGGAACTGCAGACCCCAGAAGAGGGAAGGTGCTGCACTCCCAAACCTATGCTGCTCACATCCCTGAAGATACACATTCTTCTGCTTGCTTTGCCCCTCTCTTCTTATTTTGCCTGCAAATCAAAATATTTTGACTGTTTTTTTCTTTTGCACATGCAAAGCCTGGTGGACTGTAGCTTTGATGAATCACTGAATTTAAATTATGCTTAGATTTTTGTGAATTTGGTAGCAAATTAATGAATTCCACTCTTGGCCAATGAGGCAGGATTGGAATGTATTAACTAAACAGAAGGAAAATCAAGTGATATAAGTTGTCTTTTCTGAGTCAGCTTGTCTTAAAACATGCCTGTGTGTGGTTAAATAGGTAAAATCTGATTTATGTTTACTGTATTCTAAAAGCGAACAGTAGAATATGCTACTCACATTTTTAGTAATTTTTTTCTAATATAAGTAGTTCTTTATTGAATATTGTAAATGAGTTGACTTGAAGAAAAGTTCTTGGAGGTTTAGGAGCAACTCTGTACAGAGGGATTGTGATGTCCACTCAATGCCAACATGCGATCCAGAAGGTAATATGTTTTTATCATAACTGACTTGGACATTAGCAGTAAGAAGTTACTTCAGTTACTTTCATATATATTTTATGCAAGCGTAGCTTTAGCATTTTTGAGACTGTACAGAGAAATGGACTTAAACCTAACAAATAAATTTGAAACATAACTAGTTGTTCAAAATTTCCCAGCTGTTTCTCTGCTTTGCCTGCTGGTTGTTGTGGAGCTGGTCTTCTGCCATACAAAAACTCCAGATATATAACCTGAAGGCAGAGATTTTGTGCATACAAGCCCATTGCTCAGCATAGTTGTGAATGTGATCCAAAGCACCCAGCGATTTTCAAAATACAGAACTTAAGTTGACTGTAGAGCAATGCATATTGAAAAAGAAAAAAAAAAAAGCTATAAAATGGAATCGTTTTATTGGACAGGAAATGAAAAGAACAAGAAGAATGTTTTAAACCTCTCTTGTTTTCAATGCTGAGATGAAAGAAAATCCCTTTCTGTGCACACATTAATAGTGATACTGCAGATGCACAAGAGCAAGTAGAATGATCCTAACCCAGGACTGTATTGCTGTGCCGCCACCTACTGCAAGCACAGCTATCACATTTGCCAAGATGAAACTGCAACATTATGAATTTCTTGGCAGTTTAGTCATTATTAGAAGTGAACATGTGTAGGGAAAAATGATGTTTTTCCACAACCACAAAGAGAAGACTTGGTGAGAGATAACATCCTGTCTAATACAGCCAAGACATCTGCTTGAACCAGAGTATGAAATACAGATTTGATCCTGGAAAATCTGAAGACTAGCTGTGATCCTGTGGTAAAACAATGGGCTTTCCTTTTAAGAATATATTCACTATCAGTCAGTATTTTATATCCCATCCAAACTTCCAACAAGATGACAGCAACAAGCTAAAACCTCTTACTCTATGAGACTGTAATGTAGCACTGGCAGATGAAAACTGACAAGTTCTATTCTCCTTTATCAGTCACCTGATAATTATTCTGTTTAGTCAGAGTGGAAAAAATAACTGCTAGTTTCTTTGTCACTCTCTGGACTGTGAAGGAGTTCTGTGAACAGAAAGAAGTCTTACAGGCCTGAGATGGAGGCATGGGAGATATTTGTAAATTAATTACTAAAAGCAAGGCAGTAGAAAGCCACTTACTCAAAGTGAAATCAGAGAATTACAGAAGTCGGAAGGGACCTTACGGCCTTCCAGTGCCAGCTCCTGCCATGGGCTGGCAGCCACTCACTAGCTCAGACTGCCCAGGGCTCCATTCAGCCTGGCCTTGAACACTTCCAGGGATGTGATACTCACACTTCTCTGGGCAGCAGTGCCAGGGCCTCACTGTTTCTGGGTGAGGAATTTCCTCTTCACATCGAACTCAATCTCCCCTTTAACTTCTAGGTCAAAGCCATTACCCCATGTCCTATCACTACACTCCCTGGAGTCCCTCTCTAGCTTTCTTGTAGGCCAATTCTAAGTAATGAAAGGCCATCATAAGGTCTTCCTAGAATCCTCTCTTATTTTTTCCCCTTTTAAAAATGGCTGTTATGCTTCCTCTTTAGATAAGTTGTCAGTGGGAACTTCACTGGACAGCTGATCCCTGAACTGGACCAAATCTGCTCTCCTGAAGCCCAGGGTAGTAAGCTTGCTTACTGTGTGCTCTCTTTGCTGCCCTAAGGATGTTAAACTATTTCATGATCACTGCAACCAAGGCTGGCCTTGAGCTTCACATTCTGCATCAACTTCTCCATTTGATGAGAATGAGGTCCAGCAGAGCACCTCCTTGCTGGTTTGTCTGTCTCTTTGAGAAGCAAGTTACCATCAACGCATTCGAAGAATGTCCTGAATTGCTTATGCCCTGCTATGTTGCCTTTCTGGCAAGGCTTGTTGCCTGTTTGTGGCTCCTTATAGTCCAAAACTTGGTTGGACCTGTGAGTCAGAGGGAGTGTAAACACGCCTGCTCTGAAAACAGGTTTCCTTTAACTGCACAGCACTGCATTCGACAATCCAAACCTCCAGGCTGCCTGGCACTGCCACGCTTCACCTGGCTTTGATTGGAGGCCACCTCACCAAGCAGAAGGATACAGTGCTGTCAGTGCTCCTGCATCTTCGCCTTTCTTGCTAAGATATTCCTCTCATTTGTGATGAGTCAGAAAAGGCTTAAGGATGCTTCACTCCTTGATATTGTGAGTGGGGAAAACAGCCCTAAGGAAAGGCAGAGGAAACGTGTACGTTTGTGCGTGAAACGAGGGGAAATGATTTGCAATGCCCTAAGACTAGGGTAAAACATTCAACACTTTAGAAGCAGAAGGAATAGGTGAATGATAGTATAATGAAAATATTTTTCTTCTGTTCCATAGAGGACGTGTAGCACAAAGAGATTTCATTTAGTTTGAATTAGGAGGTCTGACCAGTTCAAAGAGACAGTGCACAGTTGGATTCTGGCTCTCCCTTTCTGATCTCCCAGTTCATCACAGCCGCTGTTTCTTCTTTGTGCTCTAACATCTTGACCCACTGAGCCTGCAGTACATGGCTGTGGTAACAACAGCTTAAAGGGCACAACCTACCACCCTGTGCACAAGATCCTGCACCGCAGCACTGTCCTCTACACACTGTGTTCCCATTGCAAGCCAAGACAAAACTAGTCCACGGACCTTCCAAGGCCCTGATCTTCACTTCCATCTTCATATTTAATTTAAAGGGACAGGAAAAGAACTCAGAATGACAGATGCAAATCTCGCTGCACCTGCATGAAATATGAGATTCAATCTCTTAAGTGCTGAAAGTAGAGCTTGATATAGTACATGAACTAGTTCAGCAGGAGCTGCATTATCAGATCTCAAATCCAACTCAATTGCTACAGGCATTTCAATGCAGAGACTGAGGCTGCAATATAGCTTTTATTCTCTGGTTTTAAACATTGCAATGGAAACACAATTTCTTGAAATTTTCTGTGTTGATAGGAATGCTGCTACTACCTCAGCTGCATGGGAAAAGCTACTGACAAAGTCCTTATTTCATCTTTCAAAGTATCTCTTAAAATGAGCACGGGGACCTATAACATGCCCTCCTTTTGCAAAGACCATGACACACAAAAGCAAGCCTGATACTGCAATATTGTAAGCTTGGTAGTGACAGCAGTGCTGTTTCCAGCATTTCCTGTGTCTTTCTTAGATTTTCTAGGATTTAGGCCACTTTACCAGGGCAGGTTACTGTATCAGAGGGATACTGTCACTGGTAGGTTTTGTCAATATGAGAAAAGACACACTATAGAAAAGACACAACAACCAATGCCTGTCATCTCTTACTTGCTTCCAGAGTGTCTCGAATGCAGTCCATAAGTTTAACTGGTTTGAGCAGGTGTTCCTTATGGCTGGTGACATACAAAAGAAAAATCTCAACCTACAGACTGAATCCCTCCAAACTCCCTCAAAGAGATGGAAAATTATTAGGTAGAACAAGTACAAGAGTAGGTCATCGTTATGTTCGTTCCATCTCTTACTTGAGGCATAGCAACCAATATTTCAGATGGATTCTGTATGCATTTCCTCTAGACAGTGGCCAATCCCTGCATTCAACAAGTTCTTTCCCCTTCTCACAACAACACCAGTGAAAAAGCAAATATGAGATTACAGGTCACAATATCCTCTTGCTTAGTGTCCTGTCATCTTGCAATTACCCAGTGAAATGCAGCAGTATTAAAATTGCTATCATATTCTAATTAAGCTGTGGCTTATTAAAGTGCAGCAAGGAGGCTTCCTTTACACCTGGTGCCTCTTAATTTAATCCTTTTTATCCACTTACAATACTTAAAAATTATGTACCTTAGGAAAAAATAGTTGAGCTTGTGGCATCCTAAGGTTACAGTGCTCTCAGCTCTGGCATGGTATAGAAGCTACGAGACGTAAATTTAGCAAATGATAAATTTTAGGATGGAGAACCTCAAAACATGCATAAGTCCCTCTGAGTTTCCATGTGTATTCTCTGACCAAAGAAGAGTCCTAATGGCAATGGTATTGCATAGAACATGACTATAACCACTATGACTATCTCTTATTTGTACATGTTGTGCTAGGCACCATTCACATGACAGTGGCCTATGGATAAAGTGCACTAGGACCAAGAGCATTGCAGCTTACTACTGTGGATTCCAAGGGGGCTTAGAAGTGTCAGTTCTTCACCACTCAGACTGAGATGCTTTAGCAGGTAGTGGTTTGGTGCACTGGGAAACTTCCTTACAAGACAAAGGTAACAGGATCCTTGATGGAGGGAATCTAGCTGTTCACCAGCTGTAGGATGCTTAAGGTCATCGAATACTACTTTTGAAAGGGAACCTTTATGGCAATGAGTTTTCAGCTAGCGTTCAAGCACTGTCTGGAAAAGTGCAACTTGCTGTTTCTGATCCTCTTAAGGTTGGTAGGCAGGCTACAGGTTGCAATGGTTGCACAGCTGGATCAGAGACCAGCCAGGAATTAGGGGCTTCAATGAAATAAAGGTTAACACCAAAACAAAATAAGCAGGAATGGGTTTCTAGTAAAACAGAAGCAGAAAAGCTGGCTGGTAGAACCAGGAGGATACTAAGGAATACGTACTCTTTCAGGCAAATAGAGAACATTCTCCTGAGCTTCTGAAGTCCTGGACTTCTCAAGATTCCTCTCAAGCACTGTTTTTGTGATGATGAGAATAAATGGGTCTTAATTATGATGAAGATAATGTGAAAGTAAAATTTGTGCTTTCCAAGAGACAAAAAGCTGTTCAGTAAATGGGAATGTGACACCACAGACAATAAAAGCCTGGAAATAAGGATGCACCATGAAAAGCTGACCTTAGCTGAGAATGCAAGATGGCAGCAAGCCAAACACTTATGTCATATGTATATGTCATCTTTAATGTAATGGGTAAGGTAGCTGGAGTGCATTGTTTGACTAATACAAGAGGTATTACAGCTGCAGAACATCAGAGAATTTCTTCAGCGTCATCAAATATTTTCCAGCTGAATCTACCACCCACACACAGTAGTAAACCACTCCCAAAGACACTGAGCAACCATATGCTTAACCACATAGTAGTTGTGCACTTTGAACACATGCTGCTTTCAAACTTTGCAAAGTAATTCTAGGGTTCTCCACTCAAAAAACACACCAATGTCACCAACCTATGAAGCCTGGAAATTTTTCCACATGCCTTTACAGTCCAGATTATGTGCATTCTCCTCTGCTATGCCAGCACAATTCAGTCAATGCCTTACAACAATTTCCTGTCAAAAAGAGGATTAACTGAAAGTCAAAGAAGAGGAGATTTCTCTTGTCAGTTTTCTTGAAGATGGATGAATATTGTCTATGCATTAGTTTTTAGAAGACAGTTTTCAGAGGCTGTGTGAAGTACACAGTTCCTTACACCTATCAGAAACCAGATAGCACCTCTATTCTTCCATCCTGACTGTTTAAGTTTAGCTTCTTGGTCCCTTCACTTATCTTCCCCATCACGTCTCCTTATGCCTCAATTCACGTCTCTTCTCATTTGAAATCACAACACAGAACTACAATTATTATGGGTAAGAAGATATTGTACTAGGAATTACTGTAGAAATACATGCTTGTTTCAGATGATACCAGTGTAGCCCTGAAAAAGGGGACAGGCTCATCCCTAGAAAATTTCATGCAGGTATCAGCAGTCCTATCACTGCCTGAACCAAATCCGATGCACTGTATAGAAATGCGGGCAGAAGAGAACAGTGCTATTTTTCTTGCTTTGGGCTCTGAAAATGCCAGCTAGAAGCCAACTCCACAAAATTCAATGTCTAAATTCTTTGACTGCCAGATGGGAGATATTCAGGGCAGAAATTATTTCATCTCACGTGCACCAGCCTCCATTTCACCTAGAGGTTGTTCAGTTGCACTCACGGTTGAATGTAAACATTAGCACTCTATTTTGTACTCTGTCCCAGACAGGATTTCTTCCTATTCTCAGTCCTTCCTTCAGCTCATGTACATGAAAGGCTTTGAAAGCTTCACACATTGATTTTGCAACTCTGACCAACCTGGAGAAAGACGTTTAATGTAATTCCAGCAGAACAACAGAGCTTCTGGCTGACTTATTGCAATGGTACATGTGTTGGGAAGGGACATCCCTATGCACAGGAGCAGCAAGCAATCTCGGCCAAATTGTTAAAAGGGACACGGGCTATAAGGACCAAACAGGGGTATGCAGCAATTCACTTAAACACTAAATAGCTTCTCTTCATTAAGACCACACAGCACAACTCTTCACCTGAGTCACAGACAGAGGCAGAGGAGTCTGCATAGAGCACTGGGGTATTCACCAGGCTGGGACCTGAGTTGAGGTCAACACTGGATCTGAGCTCAGGGGAAGTGCAGATGGAAACCACCACTCTTTGGTGAGGTGATGCCAACACAAAGGTCAGCACAAATTTGATGAGGAAGAAATAACAAAAGTTCCTGTGTTCCTGTTTTCTTCTAAATAAAAAAAAAAATTAATTGGAGAGATAGTGGGGGAGGGGAGGGAGGGAACATTCCTTCTTTGGCTCAGAAGTTTAGGAATTAAGCACAAGGGTGATTGCCACTGTTTTCCATACTCCTGTCTTTTTACCACAGGGACAGGAGGAGGAAGTCAGAACTCACAAAGGAAGAGATAATTGTCTGACCTCTAACTATGGGTGAGCTGCAAGATATGTGAAAAGACTTCAGTTGTCATCCAAGCATGAACATTGCCACCTCACTGCTCTAGTGCTGGCATAACAGGGCCTAGTCTGGACATACTGGGCAGCTCGGATCCCTTTCTAGGGAACAGGGCACTGACAAAGCAGTTGGAAAAGGGACACAAGCCTGTACCGTATGAAGCTGACTCCTGTCAGCCAAGAAGGAAAGATGTCCTTTCAATAAAGATCTGCTATGTTACCTAGGCAAGTGGAGCACTGTGGAAAAAGGGAATTAGCTGTGCTGGAGGTGACGTATAATACTGAACAATCATTAATCCCAAGTTCCAGATGACATCATGTGCCCACAACATATGAGGTGGAAATTTGTAGGTAGTGCACTATCACTGTATGCCAACACACTAGCAGCAGTAACCTGGAAAGTTGAAGAAAAGCCAGTGGTGGACGAACTACCTAGGCTACTTCAACAATATGAAGAAAATCTCTTTTTCTCCCTACATGTTTGTGCCTCAGCTGTGGAGAAACTGTCTGGAGATATCAACCAATTCAAAGACAATATGCCTTGCTCCTGACCTGTATGGAGCAGTATCTCAGCTATAAGAAGTATACACTCCTGTGCTTGAGAGAGAGAATATAGTGGTTACAAACCACATGCCATCCTGTAGTTTTACCTGGGTAACCATGAAGATGATATGAGGGAGTGGGATGGAAAATCACCAACCCTAGAGGCACGGCCATGTGAACTGCAAGGATTAAAACTAAAAAAGGGGGCTCTTCCAGGATAATGGCTGCTCCAGTTTCCAGCAGACAGTCTCCCAGCTAAAGAAGATGGTCTGATCCTATTTCTGAAGTAGATAAGAAGCCTTTGGGTTTGCCTTCATGAGAAGTGAGTGTTGAATACAATAACCAGCCAGATGGAGGAAAGAGACAAGTGGGTTTATTGAACCGTGTGGATTTGATGACATACTACATCAGAACCACAGGAATATAAGGCTGTAGTGGACACTGGTGACCAGTGTACTGTAATGCCACTAAGCAATGAAGGGGCAGAACCTATCTGTATTTCTGAAGTGAGAAGTGGATCAGCTAACTATACTGGAGGCCGAAGTGAGCTTGACTGGAAATAAGTAGCAAAAGCCCATTGTGGCTGGATCAGAAGCTCTGTGCATCCTAGGTATAGATTACCTCAGGAGAGGGTACTTTAAGGACCTAAAAAGGTACTGGTGGGCTTTTGGTATAGCTGTGTTGGAGATGGAGGACACTGAGCAACTGTCCATCTTGCCTGGTCTCTCAGAGGACTCTTCTGTTGTGGGATTGCTAAGACTGAAGGAACAGGTACCGATCACTACCACAGCAGTGTGCCAGCAGCAGTACTGCACCAATTGGGCTCCCTGACTCCCATCCATATGCTGAATCGTCAACTGGAAAACCAAAGAGTAATCAGTAAGACTCACTGCACTAGTCCCATGTGGCCAGTGAAAAAGTCAGGAGAGTGGAGGCTGACTGCAGACTACTGTGGCCTGAATGAAGTCACACCACTTTGGTGCTGCTGTACCAAACATGCTAGAACTCCAATATAAACTACAGTCAAAGGCAGCCACAACTGGTATCACCAGTGTGATATCAGTTCATCTGGCAGTAGAGTGCAGACTACAGTTTGCTTTCACTTGATGGGGCATCCAGTACAGCTGGAATTGACTGTCCCAGGGTGGAAGCACAGCCCAACTATTTCCCATGGACTGATCCAGACACAGACTTTCCTGGCACAGGGGAACAACTTATATTGTTATATATAACTTAAATAACTTATGAACAGTTGTAATACACTGTCAACATAATCATGTAGGGCAGCAGAAGTTTTTCAAAAAGGAAAGAAAATAATCCAAATCCTGAAAGCCAATTCTGCCATAAAACAAAGTAAGGCTGAGGGACCTACACAGGAGATCCAGTACTTAAGAATAAAATGGCAAGATGGATGTCATAAGATCCCCATGGATGTGATCAATAAAATAACTGTTATGTTCCCACCAACAAGTAAAAAGGAAACACAAGCTTTCTTAGGTCTTGTGGGTTTTTGGAGAATGCACATTCCAGATTACCATCTGATTGTAAATCCTCCCTATCAAGTCACCCTCCAAAATTTCACATGGGGCCCTAACTGAGCAACAGCAGCTTTTGAACAAATTAAACAGGAGATAGTTCATGCAGTAGACCTTCAGCCAGTCTGGGCAGGAGAAGATGTAAAAAATATGCTCTATACCACAGCCAGGCAGAATGGCCCCACCTGGAGCCTCTGGCAGAAATCCTCGGGGGAGACTCATGGTGGAGCCCTAGGGTTTTGGAGTTGAGGATACAGAGGAACCAAGGCCTGCTATACTCTGACTGAAAAAGAGATACTGGCATCATATGAAGGGGCCTGAGCTCCTATTGTCACCCTGTCTGTGCTGGGCTGGACATTCAAATGCAGGGTCCCCTCCACCCATCACTGAACTGATGCTGTGTGCAGTAAGCGGGTTGCACTGTACATCAGGCTTGAACAGGAAAACCCCAGACACCCAGGAGTCTTGGAAGTGATTATGGGCTAGCCTGAAGGCAAGGATTTGGGAATATCACCAGAGGAGGTGACATGCACTGAGAATGAAAAGCAATATGCCCTGTTCACTGATGGGTCCTGTAACATCATGGGGAAGTGTCAGAGGTGGAAGGCTGCTGAACAGTCTTACATGATGAGCTGCGGAAACTGTTGAAGGAGAAGGTAAATTGAGCCAATTTGCAAAAGGTCATCCAGCTGGCTTTAGATATTGCTGAACGAGAGAATTTGACCAGTGTTCTACCTCTACACTGACTTACAGATGGCCACCAATGCACTAGGGGTGTGGTTACAGAAGGGGAAGCAGAACAACTGCCAGTGAAGAGGCAAACCCATCTGAGCTGCTGCACTATGGAAAGACACTGCTGGTTGGGTAGAGAACATTGTTGTGAAGGTACATCATGTAAGTGTCATCAAGGAAGAGATGCAGCATGTAGGTGGGCTCGGAATTGAGGATGGGCTTGACCATGGACACCACTGCACAGGTTGTGGATGAACATGATACATGTGCTATAATTATGCCAAGTGCATAAAACCTCTTTGGTATGGAGAACAATAGAAATATAAATACAAGAAAGCCTGGCATATGGATTATATTACACTCCCACAAACCCATTATGGCAAGCACCATCTGCTTACAACAGTGAACCAACCGCCAGATTGCTGGAAACACAGCCCATGCTGCCCAAAGCACTATCCTGAGCACTGAAAAGCAAGTCTTGTAGTAACATGGCACTCCAGAAAGAACTGAGTGAGACGGTAGAACTCATTTCCCAAACAACCTCATAGATATCTGGGCCTAAGAGCGTGGCATTGAGAGGGTGCATCTCATCACCTATCATGCACTCACCTCTGGGAAAACGGAACAATACAATGGACTGTTAAAAACTACTGAAAACTACTAAAAACTGAGATTGATGGGTACTGCAACATTCAAACACCAGGACACACATTTTGCAAAAGCCATTTAGTTAGGCAGCATCTGGGGATCTGCCAGTAGAATTGGCCCTGCTCAGTCAAACTTCTATAAGCAGATAAAGTCCCTGTAGTAGACATAAAAAACATGCTGGGCAAAGACTGACTGGGTTATTCCTGCCACGGGCAAAGGCAAGCCCATCCGCGGGCTTTTGCTCAAGGACCTGGGTGCATGTGGTGAGTGACGCAGAAGAACAGGGAAACCTGGTGTGAACCTCAAGGGGATCTGATGTGGGGTGAGAACAGCCAATAATTTGAATTATATAATACTGCAAGTCATCACTACTATGGTTGCTATGGTTGCTGCATTATCAGCGATATTACAGTAACAATCATCCAAATTAATGAATTCTGACCTTTTACTCCAAACCAGAAATGGCTTCAGCACGCAACAATCCAGCACCATGCATCGTCCCTTCTGCACTGAAAGACTGCTATGACAGATGGAGCCCAGTCATGAACTAAATGAACTCAACAGACTATTTAGAGGGATGGCTGAAAGACCATATCTGTAATTAACGGAGATGTACGGGAAAGGGTAGGGCCTGAGTATGACATAAATGATATGGAAAAAGGGGTGGATATTGTCCTGGTTTCAGCCCAGAGAGGGCAGGTCAGGCCACTCAGTGGGGAAGAGCTGTGGCCATGATGGCACAGGGCAGGGGATGGGCAGAGCCAGGCCAAGTGGCCTGAACTGGCACTGGGACATTCCATACCATGTAGCACCATGTGGAAGGTCATGAAGCTGTGGGAGAATAATAGTGGCAGCTTCTGCTGTATTTTGAAGGCTTGTAAGAATCTTGTTACTTGCCTCTAAAATCTCATTTCCTCCCAGGTATGGGAATATGTATCTTGAGTTCCCATATCTGAATAGCTTGAGCTATAAACAGAAATAAAACCTGGTTAATCTAAAAAACTACCCTCTGCTTAGTGTGGGGAAGGAGACAAGTGGTGGCTGCTGGTTGGTGTAGCAGTGCCAGGAGTGTTTGGAAAGGCCATTTGTCAGACTGGACTCATCCAACACCTTTTTTCAGGACGAAGGAGCAGAACTAGACAGTGTTCACACAGGGAGCAGTCCAGAAGTCCACTGCACCAAAACTTGTATAGCTTTTGCTCCTTGTCCTAATGTCCTGGTTTCAGCTGAGACAGAATTGATTTTCTTCTGTGCCGTGCTTTGGCTTTAGGAGAAAAACAGTGTTGATAACATGCTGAAGTTTTAGTTGTTGCTGCACTGCACAGAGCCAATGATGTTTCAGCTTCTTGAACTGTCCTGTAAGTGGGGAAGTGTTGGGGGGGCACAAAGAGCTGGGGGGGAACAGAACCAGGACAACTGACCCAAACTGGGCAACATACGACATTGACATAGGGCGGAAAAGTTATAAAACTGAGTTGGCTGGGGGGCTGCTGCTGCTGCTTAGGGACTGACTGGGCAGTCAGACCCAACCTCTTAACATGCACACACAGGCCACGGTTTCTCATCTTCTTTGCTGCTTTCTTCTGGGCTTTATCCAGCCAGCTTACATTTTTCTTAAGAGTGTAGAGCCCAAACAAAAAGATAAAACATTCCAACAGAGGCTTCATACTTTCCATGTAAAGTTAAAGGATTACTCTCACAGACAACATTCCTATTTATACAATGGAAAACACTGGTTGTTTTTGTAACAGCACAAACCTGCTAGCCAGCACTCAGATTCAGATCCTCCAAAGCTTCTACATCTTTGTCTGTGAACTGCTCAATTGCCTGCCTTTGTCACTTAATCAGTTCTGATGAAATCTCCCATCTTAAGCACATCTTTACTGAGCAGTTTCTTATCCTTTCAGCATCATGATTCTGAATTCTGAGCTTGTTCTGTGCAGTACACAATGTTCTCTCCCAGCTTCATTTAAAGTGAACATTTGAATAAGTACTTTCAATGTCAGCATGCCATTCATTACTGGAAATACTGACTAGAACGAAGCCTAGGGAAGTCCCTGCAGGATTTCCTTCATTGGTAACTTCCCTTGACAAGGGGCCATTGAGAACCACTCTTCTGAATATGATTCTCCCAGCAGTTCTGCAGCATTTTATAGTAACTTCACAGTGTCTTTCTTCTATTTAGTTTGCTTTTCCACCAGCCAGCTTTCAAATTGCCTTTGCTGTTTTTAAGACTTGACTTCCTGTAACAGAGCTGCCCTGCTGCATGTGGGGTGTTTGCCCTGCCTGGAGGCTGCACAGATGTTCAGCCACAATCCTGCCATTTGAGAGGGTGCCTGCCTCATCCCATTACTTCTTAGTGATGGAAGTGCTAAAATCTCTGTTACCCTGCCAAGAAAGCCTGCTTCTGCCAGTGCTCACCTTCTGTGAGGTGATGCTTCGCCCTGCAGCTTCACACCATGGTGAGCGTGTGGTGGAAGCTATGCTGTGCTCTCACCCATGCCAGGGCTCAGCCACAACTCTGAATTAGGTGAATAGCCCCAGCCTACGCCATTCTGAGATATATCTGACAGGGCAACTGGTTGGGCACACATGACAGCTGGAGTGCTGCAAGAGAAGGACATGTCTGTCACTCAGGAGATATCCAAATGCAGTGGTTAAATTAATAGACAGTGAACCCAATGCCTGGACCTTCCACATGTGGTTAGCATATGGCTGAGTTAAGTGGCTGTCCTCTACCTCATGCATGAGAGACATACGAGGATGACCACAGGGCATGTGCATAATAGCAATAAACACATATAAAAATGAAGCAGAAGCTTCGGGATCTTTGTGGGCTTCAGATTACAGAAGACCTCATAGAGCACCTTTCAACCAAAAATGCAATGTTACATTTACTTCCTAACCTCAGTACTGAAGTTAAAAAGAAAAAACACTTCCTAACAGTAGTGTTTAGGTGTCTTGTGGCAGGCCAAGTTGGGGTAACCCTAGGCTCTGGCAGAGGTGGGATTAGAGACAGCTTCTGTAGCAGCATCCTGTAGGCAGAGGCTGAGCAGCTGCATTTGTGGATGGAAGCAGCTGGACAGGCTCCCCAGGGCATGTATGGAACATGGTAAGGCAGACCTCAAACAAACTGCAAGCAGGGCTCCACGCAAGGAGAGCTGAGTATGTTCCTGGATGCTCTAACATGGAGACAGTTCACCCTTCCTTCCACTTACTTCCTGGCCACTTTCCTCCATATCACTACCTGTGAAAGCACACCAGCATCTCCCACTCCTCCCACTGGGCAGTTGTTTGCTTTTTCTAGTTATTATTAGTTTACTGTCTGAAGTTTCTGCATAAATTAGCAGAATTAAATAACTTCTTCCCTTTGTTTCAGTTTCGCTGCCTAGCTCAGCCTCAGTGGGTAGGAGGTACAGAGCAAATAACAGAGAAATGCTTTGGTAGGAAGAATATTCTAACTTACTTAAAATAAGGAGAAAAATACATAACTCCAATCTCCAGACAATTTTGGTGCCTCAGTGTCTGGAGAAGACACCATTGATTTGAAAAGGTGGTTCCGATCCAGGCCCAGAATCTACGCTTGAAAACGGAAGGAAACCCCCAAAGGGCATTTCAGAAGCACTTAGGGAGTGAAACTGCCTTTGGTCGATCACAGATGGTGATCACAGACTCCTTCCCAGGACAATTCCATGTGTTTTATTGTTGAACAAGAAGCTCTGTGGAGCCTGGTAACAGGAGACATGAGACATCTGTGAGGACACACATAAACTAAAGTCAGATCCTTCACTTTGGGACTGAAAACTGAAGTTCTCTCTGACAGAAGGACTGAAATGGAGCAGACATAAAACTAATTTTTCAGTACAGACCAGTGTAACAAGGCACCTAGAAGCCCTTACCATTCAAACAGATGTCCCAGCATTCTGCTGCATGTCAGAGCATCTGCACCTTCGGTGCCAGCTTTCCACCTACTCCATGCAGCAGAAGGCCCTGAGAGGACTAAGCAGAAAGCATCCAGTTGAGGTCCCCCAGATGAAACATCTACTGCACTTTCCAGTGAACAATGCCTTGCTGTTATACAGTTGCCCCAAACTCGCCTTCCAGTGCAGCCGTGTTAATGTGAGATCCTACTAAAATACTTTATTCACAACATCTTGTTTCAGCAAAGATGAAACAGTTACATCAGTTGAAACATCAACAGTTACAACAGATGAAACATCAGTTACAGATGTTTGCAAAAGACAGAAGTGAAAAGAAAAAAAAAAGGAAAATTACAATTAAATTGCTCAGACTAGAAATAGCTTAGAAGGTTCTGTTTCGTTCCCTTACCGCTCTGAAACACTGTCCTCTTCTGGCACGGTGGTACACAGCTTCTTTCTCCAAGCATAGCTTATACCTTGCTGTATCTAGTAAGGAGAGCCCTCCACAAGAAAGTCTGCATTTAAACATACACTCATCAGAGCACTTTGAGAAACTTTTTGGCTCCAAAAGTCTCTTTCTCAGGCTATATTAAAGGGGTTCAGACAGATTTAATCTTTCACTTTGAATCTCACAATACTCCTTCCTCGTCCAGGAGACAGTTTGGTCATCTGTCTTCATTAAAATAAGGACTTCCTCACTCCCATGGGCATGCAAATATTCCTTCCTCAGATGGGTGGGAACTACTCTGTTTCACCAACTGTTTAACACTTTGTTGCCTCAGAAAGTTCTCTGCTATTCCATCTAGTGACTTACTGGCATCTTTAGCTATGGCATGTATCCTAATACAGAATCTTGCAGTCTGTAATAATCTGTGCATTAACAAGAACCCCCCATCACATCCATCCAGATGAGATTAACATAGGCTGACTATGGTTGGCATCTGGCTGAGACCAAACACAGTGGCACTTAGGTGGGTAATCTCTAATATTCTTCTCTTGTAGGCACAGTCAAGAACCACATTCTGCTAGTCTGCATGGATGGATCCCAGGGCTGTTGCTTTTCATGATATATCTATCAAAAAACAGCTTACACTTCATCATTCTTGCTGACGATGGATCTCTGCCCAACAAGAAGAAATTACCAGTACTGTTTGATAAGATGTGCATCTTTTGATAGATGCACATTCTAGCAGAAAGAATGCTCGTCACTACGTGGGAGACATTACTGCCATCAGCACCCAAAGCAGCATTTCCTGATCCCACCCAGTCTCTTGCTCCATGCCTGGGAGATGAGATAAAGCATCATTTCAGACCATCTGAGCTGGAGAATCACAGGGGAAAGCATATGCACAAGGTCTACAGTATTTCCTGATGGGGCTAGCAGTGTCCCTTCTCTTATAGCTGAGTCCAGATTCACTTGGGAACAATGGCTGTCATTTCTATAGCGGTTTCATAGTAAGTAAGTCAACATGCAGTCAGGCAGCCCCTTTGTGAGTCACTATCTGGAAGCTGCTGCACATGTGGTTCAAAGAAAATAACTGAAAGAATACGTGAAGACTTGACAAGATCTTGAAATAGTTTATTATAATTCATTGTAATAAAGAGACAACTGGTTCCTGGGAGGTACGTAAAATGGTTACAACCTCACAAGCCAAGAATTTTGCATCAGCTATTACTGGTGGGTAATGGTAGGTAAAATACCTTTAGCTTTTTGGAAGAAGCTAGAAGCCAACCAAGAGCACAGCTAGTTTCTAGGAACACAGCTACTAGCCTGCACATCACCATGCTTGTGCAACTTAACAGATATATCTCTCGGGTACTCCAGCACATATTCCTCATTTGGATATAACAGAGACTAATTTTACACTGCATCCACACAAAAGGAAAGACCTCAACAGAAAAGAGATCTAGGTCCTGCTGCTGAAAAAAATTGTGCCAAGGTGGCAAATTGGGATGGAGGGATATGAAACACTGTGACAGAGATGTATGCTGGCATCATGTGCCCATAATAAACACTGCCAGTAGCAGCTTAAACAGTGACAAGACAAACAAGCAGTTAAGACAAACCAGCAGGTGCCATCAGTGAGATGTCCAGTCTATGAAACTGCCACAGGTAAGGTAGGGACAGTGGTTTTATAGCATATTACCTTTGACATACCCATCGGCTCAAAGCCAAGTATGGGAATCAAATGTTTCTGCATTAGAATTGGATAATATTATTTTTATTTTATGATCTCCGCTATCATAGTTCTTTTTGGGAGTCCTTCTACTTAACTTGGGGAAGATCTCTGATAAGTTTACATCACTTATCTTATAGACGAACCTTCCCAGGAACGCACACTCTGTATATAGGTGTATAGACGTATATTTTGTCATACACACTGCAAGAATATCCTGCACGAGATCAAACCAGAGAACAAGCCATGGCCTGCCCGAGGAAGCACCTGAAGAGACATTGGAAGGCCTGGCATCATCCCCCAGTGCTCTTTGTTTAACGATGATGACTTTAAAGAAAATCACCATATCAATAGGACAAGGAGAGCACCGAGGCATCTTGGAAACAACAGGATGACTACTGACTGGCACCAGATAACAAATAAATTAACAAGTAAATAGCAAATGTAAACCTTCCGATAAGATTGTGAACCTGGAGTACCCAGCCATTGGGGAAACAGGGGAGGGGGAAGGCAAGGGGCAGAAAACAGGGTATAAAGGCTTGTCATGTTGTGTCCATAGGCGCGCTCCTGCTTGCGGGACGCCCGCCATTGCAATCGCGAATAAATTCTGCTTTTATCAGAGATACCGTCCTAACAAAAATTATTTGGATATTTCCAACACAAGGAATACACTCTGAGTGTCAAGGTGCTAACCCAGTGTTAAACAGCAGGCCTCAAATGCCAAATGTGACTTTGAGGTGACTGTATGGCGCAGCATCAACCCCGCATTAAAGTCAAGAAAAAAAGCAAATATACAAAATGAGACTGAACAAGCTGCCTATGTCCTGAACTACCAATGTTTCAGGAACAAAGGTCAAAGCCAATCAGTCAGATGTAATCAAAACATTGTCCTGCCAGGGCTGTATGGGGCTTCATCACCTGCTTCAACTGAAAAGTCTGGAGGTTGCATCAAACTTCTGCTTTGTCTGAGGCCTGAATGACACTACAGGTGTCACACTTCCTTGTCCACACTTTGAGGAAGTGCAGACATCTGCAGTGTTAACATGACACCACAGTATATCCCAACTTTAGCAAAAACAAAAACAAACAACAAAAAAATCAAAATTAAGAAAATGTAATATCCACACAAAAGATTTTCATGCAGTAGCATATTCTGCCTGAGCAGAGTGAGAGAAACTGAGCCAGCCAAGAACACCAGGTAAGCTGGAGTTGTCCCTGTACAGTGTCTGTACATGCTGCAGGAGAATATTGTTGTCTCACAAAGGCTACAGACTTCATGGAAGGTGTGGGAGGCTCAGAAATGCATGGATCTTGTGTGCAGAATGACAAACAAGAGCAAGCATGCCCTGCTTCAATATCACTTGAGTTTAGGACTACTCCAGTGAGGAGCTTTAGACTCTAATCGGTCTTTCTAAAGTCGTTTACATGTTTTACCCACTCATCTGAACAGAACTTAAGTGCTCCCTAAAGCAAGGACCAGATCCCTCTTCTATCCACTCTTCTATTCTCTGCTGCTCTGTAAACCATATTCCTTGGTCTACAGCAACCCCATTGCAACAAGTGAGACTGCAAATAATGGTGAGAGGACAGGTTGGAAGTGATTAGTCTCAATCCCAGCTGCTCACCAAGCAGTATCACTGCCAACAACAGGCATTTGTTAGTCAGGCCCTGAAAACCTCCAAGGATGGAGATTTTACCACCTCCCCAGGCAGCCTGTACCAGAGCTACCCTGCCTGTCTGGTGAGAACCTCATTTCTGACCTGGTCTTCTGAAGCAGGACGGGCTAGTGTTCCTTGCTGTTTCTTCTGTAAAAAGCTGCTTGAGATTATGAAGAAACTGACTCCAGGCCATCTGCTTTTCTGGGATAGGGTTCAATGACAACTGCCTTTATCACATAAAAAAGGGGCATCTACCTCTTGTGCCTGTTTTTTTTTCTCAGGCTAATGCATGTGAGTAAAGGTCCATCACCAAGCTGGCTCAGCCCTGAGCTTTGCAAATGGGGACAGAGCACTTAACTCCTAATGATCTCCCCAACCTGCGAAGGATGTTGTCAATGAGCCAGAGCTCGCTGTGCTTCATAATGAAGGCAAGTGTTTAATGGCAGTGTGCTTTCTAAAAAGTCCAGTGAGATGCCAGTGCATAAAGCTAAGGTAAATAAGGACTTGGCAGACTTCTAGGACAAAGACACATCAGTCCCTGAATGGACCATAAGGCTCACTGACAGCCCATGGCTCTTTCTTGCCCCTACAGTCAGTCAGAAAGAAGCTGATGGGTTTGGCTATGTAGTAAACACAGTGAACTCTTGCTGTCCTCCCCTATCATCCTGTCATTATTTCTATTTCAGAAATCTGGTTTTGCAGGTCACAAGTTTTGCAATGATGTTGTAAGCTCATGACCAGAAAAGCAGGTAAGATGGTGTAAGCCAAAGTGGTACGAGTTTGACAGGTCTTGAGTTGCTGGTAAGAATGTGAGTTAAGTCTGTCTCTCTATTAGCAAGACAGTGTTTAAAGACAGAAAAATGGACTGAAAAGTCTATCTCTGTTATCCCATTACACACACTTTTCTTCTTCTGACTCCACAGGGAAACTGACTTTGAGTTGAGCAACTTTCCAATTAACTATTTCTGTTTTCCCCTGAAGATGCTTTAGTGGTGCCAGACATTCTATCAAACAACTCTAAATGTATGTACATATGTAGATACACATATCTCCAGCTGAAGGAAAAAGAAATAAAAGAACGTAGTAGAAATTACATCATTACAATGTCTTATGTTCTAATTCATTCATGGCAGGGCTTTTTCTACTTTACAGATATCTTTGAATGGTCAGAATTAAGATGAAAGAGGGCTAGAGAGTAGTTTACATGGCAGCAAGGTCATTCATTCATTTCTATAACTCTCTGGGCGTAGCTCTTATCAAAACTAACTTGAGAGACAACTCCCTGCAGCAGATGTCTGCTACTGGGGTGACACATCTACTGGAGCTTCCACTTACCGTTCGTGAAGGTGTTCACATAGTACCTGCGGCCCTGGGGAGACATATAGCTCTGCCAGCCTGGGGGAAGATGGCCGTTCAAGGTGTCTTCTCCTGGCTGAGGAGTTGCCCTTCTGGGCTTCTGCTGAGGAAAACAAAAAGAAGAAAATAAAGAAAGAAAAAACACAATCCTTTAACTTGATATCTAGATAATGTAAAGCCTAACGAGACACACGCCTGGAAAAGGATCATATGGTTTAGCATTCCAGACTGCAAGACACCTAAAGAGTTCCATTCATTGCTCTTCTTATCTGTCCTATTCCCAGAATAGAATTTATCTCCTAGAAATCTTCCTTTGGAGCACTGGGATACAGAATATTCTTTGGGAGAGAAATGGAACCCCTCTGTATTTGATGCTCCACAAGCACTGGACCTGTCCAGTAAAGGCACTCTTGTTAAATGATAAAGTGCAAAGCAGAAAGCAATCATCTGTCTGAGAAAGAAGGATATGCATGTGGCACTCTCATTTACACTGACATGAATGCGCTGGCAAGTAAAAGCATTGGTCATAAAGGTTCTGTCCAAATGTAATTTACAGGGGTACCATCAGCTTTAAACATTGTCAAGAAACTCTGCAGAGCCCTGTTGCCTAAAAGGAGCAGCATGCTGAATTACACCCATCAGTATGCTGATTAAACACTGATAATGCATGTAATTATCAGTGCATAAATTACTGATCCAGATGTAATCTGCATCCATATCATGCGGATGCAGGATGATGTCTTTATATGGCTATTATTCTGATGGTTAGGATCCAGCTCACTAGGAGAGATCCACATCTTTAGGAAGAGAAGGGGAAAAGCATCATGCTGCCGCTCAGAACTGCTATGAGTGTTCAAGTGCTACCTCAATAGTTCACATCTCAGTTGCAAGTATCGGTGTGCTGGGGTTCAGGTTGGAAGAAAAAGGTGAAGCTGAAGGGCATGACCCTGGTGATACCACCTCTTCCAAGCAGCTCTGGTGTTTCCTTGGTAGCGAGGGAATTACAGTAGCTGCTTAATGTGAGAACAGCAAAGAGGGCTTCATCCCTGTCTGGTCCCTTCAAGCAGGGATGCTGAATGACAACACCTGGGAAGCATGGCCAGAGACTGCCAGTCGCAGACTCACAGGGCTGCAGCTGTGAGCCCAACAGCCTCCTGCTGGCTCACATCCAGAGAACATTGCCTTGTATTTCTTTTCACTCCCTAAGGCAAACCAGGCATGTAATATACTAATTTTTAGGGGTTTTTGTTTGCTTGCCTCGCCTTGCCTTAGAACAAAAGGAGAACAAGGAAGAACATGTGAAATTGAACTATTTATTCAACAGAAGCAAATATCCATCCAGAAAATGCCTTCTGATACGGTGGAGAGGTAAGAAATGACTGCAAAGGCAGCCACACTGAGGGAAGGCAGAGTTTCAGCATCTGCTGCATATAATATTCAAACACTGGCAAAATGAATAGAGTTGTTAGAAAGAAAAAAAAAAAAACAAACAATGTGGTGCGCCCTTCTCCTACAGATCTGATTTCTGCATGAAGTTCCAATTCTGTTCCAACACAGAACAAATGGGACATTTAGTGATTTTGGAGCCAAAAGTATATTTTGCATTTCTTTTCAGTTTGAGAAAACTCTGATTCAGTGGCCCTCTGGAGGCACTGAACTTAAGAGTGACCTTGCATTTGTGTCTCATCAGGTATATGATAAAGGCAGATCACAGCTCCAAGGCAGCCATGTAGACCCAAGAACAATGTGAGATAAGTATTATCTTGACACTGCAGCACAGATCGTGCTTGTGCTGATTCAGATTTTAGCTCCTCTCTTGGGCAGAGAGAGAGCCTGGGGGACACAGCTGACCCAGTGTGACCAGGAGAAGACAGAGAGGGGATCTTATTAATGTGCACAAGTATCTCAGCGGAATTATCAACAGGATGGAGCTAGGCTGTTTTCTGTGGTGCACAGCAACAGGACAAGAGGCTCAAACTGGAACCCGAGAGGCTCCATCTGCACGTGAGAAACAAATTCTTCATTGTGAGGGTGGCAGAGCCCTGGCACAGGCTGTCCAGAGGTTCATCTCCCCTGCAGATTTTCAGACCTGCCTGGAAGTGCTGCTGGGCAGTCTGCTCTGCGTGACCCTGAGTGATGCTGTGGGGTTACTTTTGTGATCCCCAGTGATCTTCCAACCTCAGCTATTCTGTGAGTCCGATTCTGTGTCTCTATAGAGTGCATGACTCAAATGAATATTTTGCATGCCTGAGGCTAGCATGGTGCTTCACACAACTGATCAGTAGGATCTTTGTTATCTGTTCCTGTTCCCTGTTCTTCTGGTCTCTGAGGCTTAATGAAATCACGTACATGTGAGAAAGCAGAACCTTTCACAGTTTATGTTGCTATTCAATATTTACTTTTTGCTGATCTCAACTTAGTATACCAGGGAAACCTCTCTTACACATCAGCCTGCCCCAAGGCAAACGTTCTCATTATTGTTTGTGTCTAGAAACACTGTTGTTTCTGCCTAGAAATGTACAAAATGAAATTCCTATCTTAGTCAAACTAACACAACCATGCCTACTTTTCTGTGGGATCCCTCCCCACGTGCCACTGAAATACCTCCGTGTTTCATACAGCCCCTCCATAAGAGCACCAAATCCTACTAACGAAAACACTGAAGTTGATGAATCTGACGAACAGGTATCCCAGCTTCACCTCTGAGTTATCCGAGTTCTCCTCCACCAGACGGTTGCTGACAGCGGTGCCTTGTTTCACTCAGCAATACCACTCCCTGCACAGCTCAAGAAATCACGTTCTTCTTTCCAATTCCTTACAGCCATGCCTTGGCACCACAAAAAGGACCTGCTCGCACAGCTCCTGCCATGCCAGGAGAACAAACACAGCATCCACCATCACCTTCTGTTTGATTTTATTCTCAGTCAGGACTGAAAATAGTTCCCTGCAGGCTTCCAAAGGTGCGATGTCACTGGGAGCACCCGCTGCTCGCACAGGTGATGCAGACCAGCACCTGCAGCACCAACCATGTGAACCTTAGACAAAAAATGTTTTTGTGCCAGTTGGCTTTGGCTGCTCCTCATTTGTGTGGTCTCCCCTGCCACACCGAGGAGCTTCTCCATTTCTGTCTCTCTTACCCCCCCCCCCTCCCCTTTCTACAGCCCCACCTAATGGAATGAAACATGGGGAACTAAAAAGAACCTTCAGCAAGTGTGCCCCATTGGTGCAGTTACCCCAGTCACTCTGCTGATGGTTAGGAGGAATGCTGGCTGATTTCTGTCTACAAAAGTACCTCCCGAAGGGCCTTCCTTGCATTTGCCCACATAGAGTCCTTATCCAAAACACAGGTAGGTTTGTAAAGAAAGCCAAGACTGAAGGATGCTCGGAGGCTTGAGGTCAAGTAACACACGCAGGGAAATTCAGATCAGAACGGAAAGCAAGTCAGTTCCAGGCTATTTTTTTAACTACAAACCAGTCCTTCTCCAAACATTTTCCAAGGGACAGCACAGAGTAATGGAACAACTCCAGGGTGAGCTCCTGAATGCTCTCTACCACAGGATTAGTGACCTTCATTATTGTTTGAAAAAGCATACTGAAGAAAATTGAAATTCCACAGCGCAGGAGTCTACCAGCTCCTGAAGAATTTGGCAGCAGACTGGGATCCACTGCTCAGCCTTGAAGATAACAAAGTTACAACAGACTGTCTCAGCTGTGCAAGATGACCCCAAGAAGAGGAATTCAGGATAATCCCCTCCTGGGTTCTGTTCCAGAATATTAAAGTTACAGGATTGTATAAACTTACTGCACACTTCCCACTTCTGTCCTTATACCTTCTTTGCCTCCTGGAGATGAAATCACATCCATCCCTGCTCCTCCTTTTGTTTAATGAGGCCCAGTAGTGTACCCATGTAGCAAGAAGGTCAAGACAAAGTTTGGCACACTTCAGATATCACTTCTCTTCACACCATCGACAAGCACCAGTACCCTGCAGGGACAGATACCCAGTGGTTTGCTTAATGAAAGCTCTGCAATTACTCCAACATCCTCTGAGTGACCTTTTCAGTTGCTTCTGGTCTCCCTGGCAGGCTGCAACAAAGGCAGAGGTCAGGTGTCACAGATGTGTTCTTAAATAAAAGCCAAGAGATGGAGGCAGACAAGAGAGAGTGGACACCACTGTGACCACCATTTAAACTAGGGTGGAAAAATAAAGAACAAAATTAAGCAAATGTTTCAGCTCAAACCTCTGTCAAAATGTATCACTTCAAAAAAGCATGCAAACATTATGTTTTGCAGTTATAATTCTATTTTGGAGTTCCTGATATTTCTACCACTGCTTCTGATTCTGCAAACGCAGAAGTGCTGAGAGCACAACAGTGAATGACGGTAGAGATGTCCATGTGAATGACGGTAGAGATGACTGAACACAGGGAAAAACCCCAGTGCTGCCAAATGCCATTCTAATAAACAACAGAACATCGGTTTGCTTGGATGTACACGAACCATGGATATGTGGATCTCTTCCTTTTGTTTGTGAGGAACATGATTCTAAACAGGAGCTCACTATTGTGCAGTATTTTACCCCACCTCAGGGCTGCAAAAGAAAGCTTCTGGCTGTGAGGACCACTCTGTATTAGAATCTCTAATTGGTCCCACTGGAGTCCCCTCCTGCACACACTTGCACTTCCTATAGCAGCTCCACTCCCATCCCACCGAGGGGGAGAAAGGAACTGAAAAAGGAACAGGGAAGGAATCAAAGCAGAAATGAAATTTGGTTTCACCCTCTACTCCTCAGCACCCTGCATTCATTGAAGCACAGACAGCAGGAAGCTCTGGGATACATCGTATGGTGTGGGGCAGCAGGGTTTAGGGCTGGGCTCTAAAATGCATCACAGCCAGTAGTTTCGCCTGGCTCAGCAGTGCATCCTTTGAGAAATGAGGGTTGTGGAGGCCATGGGGACAGCGCACCATCCCAGCTCGGCCAGGCAATCAGAATCACAGTAGAGTGACTCTATTTTGCCTGGAAGACACAGCCCCATCCAAGCCATTCCCTTTTTCCAGCATTAGCACAGTTACATTTGAACCATACTTGCACACCCACACAAGAGGAGTTCAGACTAACCTGGCATGTAATGTAGGCAATCCTACTCAGTGCAGGAGACAAAGCAAAGCCAGAAGGCAACACAGGGACAGGAAGCAACCAGCAGATGGTGTTCAAGAGCCCAGCTCTGAAGCTGGCACTGCACACACAGACATGCTTCCATCCCTCCTCCCCAAGCCCTGCTCTTAGCAGAGCACACCCTCTGCCCCTGGCTCGGATCACCAGGAGAAGAGGCACTTCTGCTTGCACACCTCTGTCTTGTACAGCTCGGCAAGACTGTGCCATCACTTTGATTTCTTGTTACTATTTTTAGGAGAATAAAAACAAAAAGGATAGCTTATGAGAACTGTAAATCACAATAGAGGACAGTCTGTATGGACAGGAGGTTTTGTTATTAGCAGAGTGCACTATGAACCAACAGGCAAAGACAGGAGAGCAGACAATGAGTGGAACTTGAGACTAGATAGGCTCAGATCAAAAAGAATCTGTCAGTCACAAGGATAATTATCAACTAGAATGACTTACCAGGGGACTGTTCACTTCGTGTAGTTCCTCCATCAAGATCAAGTTCCCCTTTCTGGAAGAAGTGCTCTATTGCAATCAGGGGAAAAGATGGGACTCTGAAATCCCCCGATCCGGCCGTGCAGAAGCTGGGGCTGGCAAGCCTTCCTGTCTCTCAAATCTCACAACTCCCACAGCGCCTTTGAGCTGGGAGAAACAATTAATGCCACTCCCCTCGCTGTCACTGCCGGGAATGTCACCAGCCTCTACATGGTGCTGGGGGGCAGATTTGGACCTGGAAAGGATGTCTGCAGTACACCATGGAGGAAACAGGAAACGTGAACAATGTGAATGTGTGACCCCAGCAAAATCCTTCTGCATCTGTGTTTACTGATTGGAAAGGGGACCAATATGTCTCTCCAAACATTCAAAACCAAGAACACAAGCACTTCTGTCCTATGAGATTCACTAGGATCATAAACCCATTCAGCAGGAGCCACCTTAGTGAGGAGCCACCTGCCCTGCATGCCTCCTTCTCCATGACAAACCACGGTTTTCCTGCACTGTCTGCAGAAGCACAGAGACAGGAGTCTTCTGATACATGCAGAACAGAAAGGAACTGGGAATATGCATCAAAAATCAAATGAATCTCAAAAAACTGGAGCTCTTCAGTACCAAAGCACTCGCTCTGGTCTCTCCCACCAAGTCACAATGCATCTCTCAGCCTGTGTCTCAGAAACAGTTTTCATTTCCCAAGTGTAGGATGCCGGCAGAGACAAGTATACCAGCCCCCAAAGTCAAATTCCTTGCAAACACAGTCTTCGGGGGAGTGCTGCCATAAAGCAGAACTCTGGGCACATGTCTGCACCGCAGCCTGGGAGCGGGGTGGGAGAGGAGGGGAATTTGGGCAGCTGTGGTTGGGGCTAGGAGACTGCCCCCACAATGGAGAAGATAGGACTGGGTGGGAGATGGATTGAGGGTGGACCTGATGATCCTAGAGGTCTTTTCCAATTTTAATTATGATTCTGTGATTCTAAGGAAAGTATCCAGTGAGAGCATAACAAAAGCAAACCTAAGAAAGTAGTTCTATAGGATCACCCACCTAATCCAGGGCCCGAGCTCCAATGGAGACAGAAATATGTGCTTCTTATGGCAGAGCACATGAACCTGACCACTACCTGTGATCTATTCCCCCAGCATTAGATTCTGACTCCTGGGCATCAGCTAGGGGATGTTAGGGAGAGGACAACAACGGGGGGGCAGAGCACCCACCCCAGTGTGTCATGACCTACTCAAGAGCCACAGTCTTGGCCACTGAACAGCATTTCATTTTATGCAGCCAAGTAAGGGAACAGAGAACGAAAGGTCTACACACATCAGTCCATCCCATGCTGACTGATCCACTGAGATGAGTCCAGCCTTGCTCAACAGAACAAAATCACTTCCCATTTTCAAACTGCAGGAAATCCCCTTTTCCCTTCATAGAGGGATCCTCAGGAGGAAACATCTGTGTGCTCAAAAGCCTCATGGAGATGCGTTACCTCACACTGCACTCCAGAGGAGTACAGCCCTAAGGCTCTCCCATACAAACAGCCCAAGGTAAGCCAAAACAACCTCTGAACACCCTGAGCAAGGTCCACCAGAAGTCCTTTCCAAATTCAGTTCTTCTATGACTGTATGGCCCTATTAAAGCACAGCACCCAGCCCCAGAGCTGTGAGAATCTGAGCAACCTGAACCGGTGGGATGTATCCCTGCCTGTAGCAGGGGTTGGAACTAGGTGATCTTAAAGGTCTCTTCCAACTCAAACCATTCTCTATGTTTCTGTTAACTAAATGCAGTGCTACCTGCTACTGCCACTTACTTGGGGTCATACTGCACTTCTGCTGCAGATCTGATAGTACAGAGAAGGCCTGCAAAGTCCTTGCAGTGTCCTGCCCAGTGTCAGAGGATCACTGGAGCAGAGAACAATTAACAAAATGCAGTGCAAGCTCCCTGCAAGAAGGAATGCAGGGACACAACAGGGAAAAGCTGCCACAGCTCTGCACCAGAACAGCCCCTGTCCTGGGAGGAAAAGCTTGCTCTGTAATGACCTCAGTGAGCTGGTGTTTCTGTCTAGCTAAAGTTCCATAAACACTGATCTTGACAAAGCTATGCGTCCAACGGCGTGAAGCAGAATTAAGACCAATACAGTGCAGCCAAAGAACTGGAGTCTGAGTCTGCATCTGAGTACAGCTGATGCTTCAAACAGGATTGTTAGTGAGAGAAGTCCATGAAAACCCTCAGCAGTAGCGATGCCTGTATTGAGACACTGAGACCTACACCACCCCCCCTCAGAATGAAACTATGAAGCTCCCACCCCAGAAATGCCCCACATGGGCAGGCTGGGCACAAGCACAGCCACTGCAACTCACACCATGGCAAATGGAAACGCCAGTGCCCCTCGGAGCCCCTCCAGCACTGCCCAGTCTCTCTAGCACATTGAGTCATTTTGTGTTTTCTTCATTTTTATGCAATCTTTCTTGCTCAACATTTGGTTTCCATGGTGTCATATACACTGTGTGAAACAGATTTATATTTAGAAAGTGGAACGGGTCATATGAGCTCACCCAGTTGTTACGGCAACCAACACAACTCCTGTTCAGCTGCATCTGATGGCGCGGGGTGCTGCAGGAAGCGCCCCTCCATGGGTGGCCCTGCAGACACCGCTTCTGCAGCAGAAACTCAGCAGACGCCGCAAGTGCAGACGTGGCTACTGTCTGCCGCAGCCCAGCGGTTGGCATGCTTCTTCTGAGCACTGCACCTCAGCCTGGCAACCTTCTGGCACACCAACCCACTTCCTCAGTGAGAAAAGCGCCTTTCACCTATGCCACCTGTTGGGAATCCCGGTGTTGCCTGTGGCAGCTTGACCAGAGGCTGAGGAATGCACAGCACACACCCCACTGCCAGCTGAATGGGACAGCTCTCATTTGTCCTAGCCCCAAAAATCCCCTGCCTTGATAACTCTCCTTCCTCCCATCCCAAACTCTCTTCCATGTCCCTTCTTCCTAAATAACATTCGCAACTTTGTACAGCAGCTGTTTGTTGGTCTGGTGCACCAAGGCACGTACGGGGACAAGCTGGGCAAAGTCGCAGCAGTGCGTGGCAGTGGATACTGTCTCATGGGACACATGGCACCAAGTCTGGCCCAGGTCCTGCTGCACACAATGTCCACTTCTCTGCAAAGCAGAAGTACAGGGAGGCTCTTGGCAGTGGTTTTAGGTCTTTTGGATGAGGAGAACAGAGCTGGGTAGATATAAGAAGTAGGAAGGAGAAGGAAGATGGGATGTGGGAGAGATTCAGTGTGGGGAAAGAGTGTAGGAGTGGGGTCTGGTCTTGGGGAGCACAGTATTCATGGAATACAACAAAAGGCGCTTCTGACGTGGGGAGCAGCAGGCATGGCGGGAGGATGAGCACAGAACAACAGTGTGGCAGCTGGCTTTAGTGCTGCTTGATCTGCCTGAGCTCTCAACATGCCCCCAAGCAAGTTAATCACATTCCCATGCTTTCTTTCCAGTGTGTTCATAGCCAGAGTGCTTCCCTGTCATGGTATTTAGTGCTATGTGACAAGAGTGTAGAGTCCTATCACTGAATAAGCAACCAAGAAAGGGGAAACAAAATACCTACCACCTTCATAGCAGGCACTGCAGTCTCGGAATAGCCTGCTCTGATTAAGAAAGGCTGTCTAGAACATGACGATCACAGCTACAGGCGCTTATTCCAGTAATGGATATACTATAATGAATGTACCCACAGAAAGCTCAGGAATACCCCTAATACAATAGATGGCCTGTTGCTTTTCCTTTCTGTGCTAATGCTAACTCAGTTACCGGACAAATCTGCCCTGCTGTCTTTGAGCAGCTCCCCCTGGCTAGTGTCATCCAGCTGAACTATGTATGAAAAGTAACAGGCCATTGTGAAACAGAATGGGAAAGAAGATGCAGGAGGCCCCAGCAGGCAGAAGCAGGAGCTAGCACTCCTATGGGGAGCCTCTCTGAAATGGTCTGGGGAGGCCAAAGGCATGAATGGCCAAAGGGGAGCCCAACAGGCACACAGCTGTGATGAAGGGCTCAAATGCGCAAGGGAGCAGAGAGGAACAATAAGAGCAACACAGCAGGACAGTGATAACTGTAGAAACCCAAAACCAAATGAAACAGAGCACTCTGCTTGGCTCCTGCCCCGTGCAGAACAATCAGCTCTATCATCTGGAGTGACAATCATCAACACGAGTCAAGGGAAAGACTCTGTAGACCATTTTACAGACTGGTACTGTCTTTAGGGGTTTGGGCTCATGAGAAGAAAGCAAAGCACACTTTGGGACTGAGCAAGTCTTGGGATGTTTAGGGGAAAAAACAAAGATGGGTGAAAGGAGGAATTCAGGTGGTTTGTGGCAGATCCAGTGCAGAAAAATACCTGCATCTGATCACTGCAGTCCATCCTGTCATCGTTTTATAAAACTCAATTTCTAGCTGTGTTCCTGGAAAAGAAGCTTTCTATGCAGCGTGCGTGAGCATACATGAAGGTTAATTACTGCCAGCATTAGGAGTGGGGACCTTCAGTCACTGTGCATCTGCCAGCAACTGAAACCATGAGAGGACGGGTGTACACTGTGGCTGCATATCAAGATGGTATGATACCCAGGTATCAGAACAGCTGTGAGTGAGGGCCAGACACTGCAGAAGCTATTTGAGGGTCCAGAGGTCCAGTCCTGATCCTTGCAGGGGCTGTAGGTTCTGGGAATTGTCTGAGATCCATTTGCTTTTTGTGTGTCTATGTGAGAGGTAGAAGTATACACAGGTATCTACAAAGGGAAAGGATGAGACTATTGGTGCTGTTTTGCGAGAGAGCTGAGTGTTTCTGTCAGTCTGAATCTGTGCAGCTGGCCATGTGCATGTAAGCACTGTATATGTGCAGTGCTGTCGCATGCCTACTGTAAGTACACGCCTAGCCTTGCTGCTGCCTGCACCTGGGAACATGGAGCTTTCAGAACCTCACCTCAGCTGGTCTATCAGACTCAGCAGCTCCAGGCACAGTGCACACGCACTTCCCAGCCTGCAGGGGTGGGGTTGCAGCTGCTGACATGGAGGACATTTAGGTGAGGTGGAATAATCCCAGTCCAAAACAAAGCTGAGACGTGTCTGTGCCCTGCTACAGTCCCTGGAAAATGGGGGATCGAGCAGACCACCTCACATTCATTCCATCTTGCAGAAGCTCAGCTCTACGTCCATTCAAAGGCACCAGGTCATGAAAACAGGCAGATATCTGCATCTCTGTGAAGCTTTGGAGACACCCATGAGAAGCTGGCACATATGCATACCACACAGAACTTAAGAGGCAAGCACAAAAATGCCCAGAAGGACTGAGGGGGTACCTCGCATCCATTCCCAAACACAGGTGTGTCAAACTACATCCCTCAAATATGGAATAATCTCTCACAGCAGTCTGCTGCCCCATAGCAGTCACAGAATTTCTCCAAAATACCTGTAGATTTTTCTTCTTCTCAAATAGAAATAATAAAGATAACACTCTCCCACTCTTCTTGTTTTCTTCTCACCATTGATGTTCAGAATTAATATCTCGCATCTGATTTTCCAGTTAGCAAAGCCAATATGGGCTATGGGGATCTGGGAACAGTTTATTTGTTTGTACACAAGCAGCTTGGGTCACCAACAAGCAGCACACCCAAGTTTCTGTTATTAGGAAGTGAAGCTGTGATGTCTTCCCACCATGCTGTCTCAAAAGAACACAGCACAATCTTCGAATGTGGCCAGTTGGGCCAGTCTCACAGTTACCATGCCCAAGCTCTGCATGCTGTTACGTATACTTAGCTGACAAACTTTGATATGAGCTAACTATGATACCCCCATTTTCTCAACAGGAACTGAAACCCAGAGCTCTGCACAGACTGCCATGAGCTGGTTCACCTGAATCCTAAGTCTTCCCCAGGAAGGGGTTATTGCAGCAATGTGGGAATGTGCAGGAGAAGCTACAAGCCTGGGCATTGCCAGCACCTCATGAACATTTGGGCAGCCCAGGAGCCCAGCCTGCAGCACAGCCTGCGGCACGCTCCTCCACTTGCTGTGCTCCAGAGGACATTCCAGCTCCATCTGTGACATCAGCATTTGGTACGAGGCGGAGCACCAGGGCCAAGCACTCTGAAGGGCTCTGTTGTCCTATGCAGATCAGGACAACAGGCCTTTGTTGGGAAAATCTTGTACTGCAGAAGTCATCCCACATATGCCTGGAGAGTCACAAGGGCAGGCCAGGCCAGCTGCAGCATTACTGCTTGTCTCCAGCTGGAAGTGACAGACCTACGTCTGAGGGACTGCAGAGCATGGCACACGCTGAAGTCAACTGGATGCTCAAGAGGCAGCCGCGGAGCTGGGGCATGCTGTGTGCTCCGAGTGCTCTACACTGGGAAGGAGACTGGAAGCAGTTAAAAAAAGGACATCTTCCATGGTTGCCTAAATTTGCAGCCTGTCCCTGCTGGTTAACTCAGTGCGCTTATTACTCTCACAGCCTTGCAGTGCACTGTGGCTACAGCATGGAAAAGGGCACCAGAGAAGTCAACAACAGCAGGCAAAGAGCAGGCAGAGAGCTGGGCAGCACAGCAAGTTCTGTGCTGCTGGGGCCCTGGGAGTGCAGCTGGTTCTAAAGAACTGAAACACCTGGGAACAATGCCAAATGTTTTCATACAGAACCTCCACTCCTTATGTTGTGGGAAACTTCAGCCTGGCTAAGCTCGCTCATCCATATGTCCTGACAGAACACACTCTTCTCAGCCCAGGACGAAGCCCCAAGCGACTCATACAGAGATGTGCTTGGTGTTTCCAGTCAGGGCCAAAATTCATAATGACATGGGATCAGATGCAGTTTCACAGTTAGCTGCGGTCAGCCCTAACATAGTGCCACAGGACTTGATGACACTAAGCTGTGAGGTGCAGTCAGCACCCTTAAGGGATGGGATGCCATCCAGAGAGACCCAGACAGGCTGAGCAGTGGGCCCAGGGGAACCTCAAGAGGTTCAACAAATCTGAGGGCAATGTGTTGCACCTGGACTGCAGCAATACCCACTACTAGAACAAGGTGGGGGATGAAAGGATTATGTGCAGCCCTGCTGAAAAGGACTTGGGTTTCTGGTAGATGGCAAGCTGAACATCAGCCAGCAATCACCCAGAAAGCCAACCATATCCTGGGCTGCATCCAAAGCAGGACAGCAGGGCAAGGGAGGGGATCCTGCCCCTCTACTCTGCATTGTGAGACTTCACCTGGAGCACTGCATCCAGATGGGGAGTCCTTAGTACAGGAGAGACACGGAGCTGTTGGAACATCACAGAAATTATCCCAGGGATGGAACAGGACAGGCTGAGAGAGCTGGGGCTGTTCAGCTGGAGAAGAGAAGGTCTGGGGAGACCTGAGAGTGGCCTGCCAGTATCTAAAGAGGAGCTATAAGAAAGAGGACAAACTCTTTAGCAGGACCCTGTGGTGACAGGGCAAGGGAAAATTGTTTCAAAGTAAAAGAGGGGAGATTTAGACTGGAAAATTTGTTTTACAATAATGGCGGTGGGGCACTGGCACGGGTTGCCCAGAGTGGATGCCCCATTGCTGGAGATACTGCAGGTTAGGCTGGACGGGGCTCTGAGCACCCGACAGAGCTATGGGTATCTCTGCTCATTGCAGGGGAGTTGCACTAAATGATGATTAAGCGTTCCTTCCAACTCAAACGATTCTATGAGTTCTGCAAACAGAGGCCTGCTTAATAGCTGTTTAAATAGGAAAAAGCTGAACAAAAACAGAAACGAGAAGATGTGGCAGAGAAACTTCCATGGCTTTTCCATTTCCATCCCTGGCCTCAGGTCCTGACCTGCTGCATGGCACTGCTCCACACTTCCCCTCTGCATCCCAGAGCCCCACTTGAGGCCCAGACAAGAAGGCTGCTCCTGCCCCCCGCACTGCTGAGCCCCTATCAGTTCGTGGGCCTGGGGGGTGCTCTACAGCTCCCAGGACTACCAGCACCTGCTGCAGCACTCCACCTGACCCACAAGCAGAGAGCCAGGCCACAGAACCCAGCATCCACCATGGCAGCACCATGAGAGCACTCCTGCTTGGCACCGGATGGCAGCAGGACAGCGTGAGTGTGGTACCACCACGGCAGCTCCTAGCACTAGAGGCATTTGCTTTCATGGTTTGCATGAACATTCTTCCATTCCAGCAACGCACAAGATGCAAAAAGATCTAGTAAAGTAAAAATAAAACAATAATGACAAAACTGTAGTTTTTTCTCACAAGATGTTTGTACTCTCAAGGGCACAGTGCATCCACAGCACTCCTTGGTAGACACACACTGCTCACACACAGTCATGTCAGGGCTTTGAGTGCTTTACCCCTCAAACATCTCTACATGCTTTTAATAAGCACAATTCTGCTGCTGTGCTCTGCAGTTTCCCAGGCACAAGGAAATAGTCCTGTCACAGCCCACAGCTCGTATCTGTTCTCTTCGGAAGGAAGGGATTCTCCCTAAAATTATACAGGTGTGTGCACACTGGGTCTCTCTGGATGGCAAGAGATATTTACAGAAACATTTTGTAGCACGTAAATAACTGCAGGCTAATAAAAGAAGTGAAAGCAACATGGAAGAGTCTGTGCTGAGACTTCCACAGCTGTATTCTCCCTTTGAGAGAGGTTAAAGGATATTCTGAGATTGTCCAAAGGATAACAGTATAGGATAGTGGTTGGTATTTTTCTTTAATTACTTATTTAACGACTGCAAATATCCTCTCTTTTTAGGAAGAATATTGAGACTGAGTCCCAGAGAAACCCATGTTGATGATCTGCATGTTTACAAAGATATTTTTATTACAAATATTATCTTAAAATCTGTGCAATTAAACTAAAATCAGAATAGTTGATTCAGATTCTGTTCCTGGCCCCAGGACTTAGCAGAACTACTAAGGCTCTGGCATGCTGCTGCTACATTTTCCTGCGCTTTAAAATGAAAATTGCTTCTCCCTGTCAAATAAAGCTCCCACCTACTCTTGCATGCAGCCTGGATGGGACTTTTTATTTTCAATTGTCCTTTGCTTTTCTGTAGTGGTGCTTCCTTGCAGAGGAAATCTGTTGTGCAGCCCTGACCTGATATTCCCTAGATTAAATGGCCCTCCACGACCAAAACTTCGGGAACCTCAGATGCAGAGAAAACAATGAAATGGCCAAGAGACAAAGTGCTGCCAGATGCACATTCCTGCACACTCCCTCATAATCCCTCTCAGGCGTGGGGAATGTAACCGTTTTTGCCTGTAACTCTGCAGTAAAGCATTCTTGGACAGACACTCGGCATTGAGCTGTTGTTTTTGCTGCTATCAAACAGTACAAGTCTTCATAAATATGCAAACAAAAGGTGAGACAAGGAGGCAGTGCCCTGCACTTGCCATGACTGGAGCCCCCAGGCAGGGCTATGTCTCACCCTGCCCCACCACCACACCAAGGGCCACAGGCAGAAGGAGCAGCAGCCAGACAGATGGACAGCCAGTGGCTAGACAGGCTGACAGACATTGGCTGCCCTGGGGAAAGATCCCAGTCATGGCTCTGCCAGACTGGCAGAGTGGGGCTGGCAGGAGGGGCCTGCAGGACTGGATGTGGGCAGCAAGAGCAGGGCGGAGGCTCTGGGGCACACCAGCATGGGCAGAGACACCTGCTGGCATGAGAGGATGTTATTATTCACTTAAAAACTTCTTCCCAATACAGGTGTGGAAAGAAGCGCAGGAAAGGTAGCACCATCAGCTTTCTGGAGCCGACCCTCTGCGTGCTGAGCAGCAGGGCCTGGCCATGAGGTGAGGGCTGGCCATGAGGTGAGGGCTGGCCATGAGGTGAGGCCTGGCCATGAGGTGAGGCCTGGCCGTGCCTCCGCAGCCCACGAGGACCCTCACAGTGCTCTCTGTGGCCACTGCCTCCCTCAGTCTTTCCTGCCCAGGGGCTCTGCTCCTCTTTCTGGCCCTTCTGATACAGAGGACGCCCAGGTCCTTCCCATATGCCACATTCACAGGACTGCTAAGCGAGCTGACATTTCAACAGACCAGGCACTATGTGACAACATGGATGCCTCTTATCTCTGACATATCTCCACTGACATGAAAGGGTCTGTTCACATATACTTCCTAACCAGTAGCATAACCTCGAGCGTCTGATAAACCTCAGTTTCTTGTCCTCAGAGCTACTGCTCCAAAGGCAGTGCAGATCTCATTCACACAGCTTATCTCTTTGAAATGAAACTTCACGGTGCAAGAGTTCTATCTGAGAAAAGTATCCAGGTCACCACACCTGTACAAATTCATTTAATCCTAGAACAGTCCATATGAGAGAATAACACTGAACCCAGCACACTGCAGACAGCAGGAAGGGCTGTGGACACCAGCAATGATAAAAGCACTGGAAAGAAAGCACCAGCTGCTGCAGCCAAGCAGGTCTGGGACAGCAGGAGCCATCAGTCAGAGGTGATTGGCTGCAGCCAGGACAGACACATGCAATGAAGTGGAGCAGGGAGAAACACGGACAGGAAATAACAAGATTCAGCTCAGAAAAATGTAAGTACAACAAGCCCAAAAGCCCGCCTGTGGGAGGGAAATCCTGGGAAACAGTCGTCGATGATTTAAGATGTGCCCCACCCTGAGCACAACCTCAGAAGAACACATCACTGGATCACCACTTTGTCGAGTCACTGCTCTCTCCCACTAATACTGATTTATAGGAAATTAATAAACTCCCCATTTTAAAACTGCCATATTTCCCTTTTGACACACCATTCCCAACTGGATTTGTCCAGACTTCAAGCCTCCAGTTGACTGTATATGAGGATGCTTCATCCCAAATTGGCTTACACGGGACAGAAGCACTTCTTGGAAAAAAGACCGGTCTTAAAGCAGGGGTATGCTAATGCACAACCAGTGCGTCAGTGATGTGTGTATGAAATCATTAAGTTTTGCTGGGAAGTAGTGCTTCCCAGAGGCCCTGGGTAACAGCAGCTCAGAGGTTGTTCTCAGGATGGGGAACATCACGAAAGGGCAAAACACGCATCTACAATCACTTGTAGAACTGGAAGAAGAAGGAGATGGAGTCATGAAGCAGCCAGTCTATATTCCCATTTCTAGAACAAAAGCTGAATAAATTATTTACTAATGGACTCTGATAAGAGAAAAAAAATATAATTAAATGCCTACACCACTTTGTCACAGACAGATCTGTTAAATGAGTCTGATCACCTGCCTGAACGCTAGTGTAAGATGAAAAACAAGACTGCCACCTGAGAGATATGCACCTGCTAGGCTGGATTATGTGACAAGGTCTGAACTTCATTCTTTAAGATAAGAAAAACTGGGTCATCCAAAACAGAGTAAAAGCCAGAGATCTGGAAGAAATGACCCAAAATGAAAGAGGAAAGGCTGTTTAATATAGAGAAGAAACAAGCAAAAAGGGGAGTATCTCAGATATACCATAAAGCTGCTGGAAAAAAAAAAAAAGAGAAAGTATGGTTTATTTTCCTGCTCATAACAGGTAGGATAAAAATGGATTTCAGTTGGAGGCATAAAGATTCAGCTTGAACTTCCTTAAAAAAAGACCAGATAACTGCTTTTCAGAAATCATATACATGCTATCAAGCCTTGCATGGAGCAAAGGAGAGAGCCTGTGACTATAGTACGATACATATGCATTCCGTGTGCAGGTGTGTTCAGAAATCACACTATGCGGATGTTCCCTGAGGTGACTTGGAATGTATGCACTTGTATTGCAAATGGAAATATTATGTAAAGTAGGGGACCGTGTATTGAAAAGAAAACAATACCTAATGTAAGGAAATGCTACTGAGGAAAGGCCAACACTTGGAGCTGAAAGTTACAGAGTGGAGGAGGGTATGTAATCTTATTGAATGCATGCATACTGCAATTTTTAATAACATTATCACAAACCATTTTCTTCCATAGGCCTGTGATGCGTAAATTATGCAATTATTGAGAAACTGTTTAACTGTACCTCATTTCTGTCCTACAGGGGATAATTTATTAGGAGGGTAATGGATTCGGTTGAGAGAGCAACCATTTACATTTACAGCAACAGAAAACAAGGCCCCAGAGATCACCGTGGCATGGGTTTTACCTCTCCTGATATTGAATATTGAATATTAATCCTGATACTTAAGAAAAAATACAAGTCATTGAATTACCATCAGCCAAACCAGTAATATTTCCCCATAGAGACACGAACCACAACAGATTCAAAGAATGCAGAGGGCCTCAGGTCAGTTTTGCTCTCCAGTCACTTCTGAGATTGGTCATGTTTCACTTGCTTTCATAAGCCAAATGCAAGAGGAGCTCTTCAGCCCACTCTGAAGGAGACAAGCTTCTGGGGTGATCCAGTAGAACTTCCCCAGCCCACATAAATAAAGGCCTCAGAAAAGCCTCTGGAAATGAAAGCACTTGAACAACAGGGATACAAAGTCTTCTTTTTTAAGGAAACCTAGTAGAAGCTTGGCTTTAGGTAGCTATGATCCTAGATCCAAGCCTGTGCTGTATTATTCAAAGGATTCTGCAGATCAGCAACCTTGGATTTGTACTAAGCCCATGCAGCAGAGTGGTCCCAGCCGAAGCCTTTGGGCACCGCAGCACACACAGGCTTGCAGTAGCTGAGGGTTTCTGTCAGGGCTGAAACACAGAGCTGCTTGCTTCCAGCACAGAGCCGCAGCAGCAGCACCGCCCCACAGCCATCCTCCCTCACAACCTCACCCAGCTCTCAGCACAGAATCACAAAATCACAATGCATCTGGAATATCCTGAGCTAGAAGGAACCCAAAAGGATCACTGCGTCCATCCCCTGGTTCCAATCAATTGTTCAGTCCAGTTGTAAATAACCCCAGAATCAAGTTTGTTATCATGTATATGGAATACTGGAATACATCCCGTGATGCTTTTCTGTAATATAACAGATATTCGGACTGCATTTTATATATAACTCTAATCACTGGCTAAATAAGTCGGTATGTACAGGATTGTTTACATGGTGAGTGTAAATTTATACTACTTAATCAGATTAGCCCACAATCCCAGATGGAGTTTGACATAAAATCTACACTGCTGAAATTTATAAAAGTTTCCATTAAGACACATGGTAATTTTAGGTAACGAGATACAATACTTCTTATGAGGTGTGCTTATTAGATAATTAATATTATCTCTTTTTCTAATAAGAAATGTTAGAGAGAAAAAATTAAAAACTTGTAAATCCTAGCTTCAGATTTCAGAACTTGAGAAGTAAAATTTTAAGAAGATTATTCGCAAATTAATTTTTGTCCATAGAAATCAGGCAAATATTTCTGTCTATTATTCTGTCTTTTAATAATGTCTATTAATATTTCCTGGATCGATAATCCTGTCCTAAAGAAAATGGATTTCATCCTCAGTGGCTGTTTCTTTAGAAGGAATAACCAAACATAAAAGGAAGTTAAAAAAAAAAAAAAAAAAAAAAAAAAAAAAGTCTAATAACTGTATATCCAAGTTCAAGCAGATATCCAAAACTTAATATCCAAATCTAATACAGTTCATTCCAAAATGGAATTTCTAACACAGTTCACATCAATAGCCCCAGGTATTTTTCTCCTTTTATTATAAAGAAGTGATTAGCAGAAATATATATTCTAACTTTTAAATGCTTTAAGATAAATGGGATGAATGACAGCCATGTGCAGGTGCAAAGAAACTGGGAATGCTTGTTTCCAATTGAAAACTGAACATCTTCACAGTAACAAAATCTCACTGGTCATCTTAACTGCAGAAAACTAAGGACATATATTTAGAGGAAACCCAAACACATCAAGCTATCAGCAAGCAGAAGTATAGCACATTAGTACACCTAACACCTGAGTAAATGGCATTTTACCCACAGGCCAACCTCTGCTCTTACATGGCAGTATTACCTTGAAGAGGTAAAGAGAAATAATTCCTAGTCTATAAACCTGTTCCACACGAACAAGTGAACAACTTGCACAGGAACCACAACCTTACTTGCAGTTGAGGTAGTCTGAAGCTGGGGTTTGCAAAAAACTGTAGCTATACAAAACAAGCAAGTTCTAACGAATTTGGCGATCACATCTCATTGCTTTAGATGGGATTCTTAAGGCCTGGACTGGTGTTTCTGTAAAAAGTATCCTATTTTGAATCTATAATGAATCTGAAATAGAGGGTTAGAAGTTTCCTGGCAGCAAGCTGCTGTGCTGTGCTGAGCAAGCAGAGGAGCACTGCAGCACAGCTTTTGATGCAGCTAATCCAGGAGCAAGGTAAGTGCCCTCCAAGGAATACACAAAAAAGAGAGCTCCTGAGAAGTCAGTCACCACTATCAGCAGCTTGCCCTTCTCAGAGTACCTCACCTTCTGAACCACTTCTCTATGGTAGCTCTGCATGAAGGTCCACTCTCACAGCTTCACCTGAAGTATTTTGTGAAGTTCTGGGTTCCATAATATGAAATGGACATTAGGGCACTGAGAGCATCCAGAGGAGGGCAACAAAGCTAGCAGAAGGGCTTGAAGGCATGTGCTGTGAGGACAGGCCAAGACACTGCATGTACAGGCAGGTCCCACCTCCTTCAGGACACCAAATGCCAGCCTTGGCCTCATGCCTAGGAGAGAAGCATGACAACGCAGAACAGATGCTGAATTCAAACTACAGACTGATAGCAACTCTCTCAAGCTCCAGAACTTTGAGTTAGCAATAGGAAGAACAGTTTGGCGAAATATGAAAACTGCATTTCAGTGTGCCTTCTCATGAAGAGAGTCATTGAGTTCTGTGTGCAGGGAAATCAACACTCAGCTGGTGAAAGCTTCCAGTTGGGTACAGCACTGCAGAGTTCATGAGTGAATGCAGGTGCCTACAGCTGTGCCCCATAACTGCTGGTGAGAAATGGAAGACAGCTCCTACCAGCCAGGACATCTGAAAAAACACAAAGCTCAACTCAGATGTAACTCCTTCTCATCTATTTGTATCTCTAAAGTAAAGTAAGGTGAAATTATATTTCACTGTCTGAATGTTAGACTGAGAAGTTTTTCCTCCAGAGCTCGCCTGTCTGCCTACACTGGACTGTAACAGCAGAAACAGCCCTCAAAGCTTATAAGCAACCTGCACTCAACTTGGATTCCCTTTGCTTGCTTTCCTTTTGCTTCCCCTGGGCTCCTGCCTGCTGACAGCACAGACAGCCTTCCCTGGGAAGCAGGAAGATTTTCAGTGTACAGCCTGACACCGAACATGCTCCCCAGGAACTGAGAGCTCTAAGTTTGAGTCCTCTCAGAACAAGAGAAGCCATATCACCAACTTCTTGCCGTCGAGCTGCTTGCGTGCTGCAAGAGGTGGTGGTTAACAGTCTCCTCCTCCCTCTGTAGCTTTTAATAAGGTGTGAGGCTCCCTCAGCAAGAACTGTCAAATGCATGTGATCCTCCTACACAGAGCAAGGTTTAGAATGGACACCTTGCTTCCCAAACTCTTCCTCAGAGGAATGTGGTTGTGGCTAGACCTGTTTCATTCCAGATTGTGTGCTCAGCTGGACTCATCCTGAAGCTGTAGAGAGGCAAGGGAGGAGCTGGGCAACCCTGAGTCCAGGCTGTGAGGCCTTAGGGGCAGACCCAGCAGGCACTGAGCTGCCTTGCAGCATCCCCACTCCCAGCTTTCCCTTTGAACAGGCTCTGGTGATCCTGCAAGCTCACCCTGCAGAAAGCCACCCCAGGAAAACAGTCAGTCACCTCCTGCTAAGACACTTGATTCACAGAGGAAGCCTAGAGGGGCTGAACAGGCCTGCTGCCAAATGAGGGCTAGGATTAAAGAACAAAAGAGGATCGAAGGGCAGGCCATACCAAACCACACCAAACCAACCTTCCATCCTGCCAAAGCCACTCAGGCAATGGCACCAAGGGAACAACCAAATTCTGAGCCTCAATTTCCCTCGCATTGGACTCAGTATCACAGGGCCAGTTGCTGAGCCAGAATAGTGAGAGCTGATGGACGACTGAGGATCAGCAGGATCTGTGTCACATCTGTGACCCTTCCCACAGCCCTCATGCTAAGGTTCTATCTCTCCATCTTTCTCTGGTGCAGAGGTGCTCCTGCCACAGAAGCTTTCTGTTGTCCATCCCATGTTTCTGTAATTGCCTCGATTAAGAGAATAGTTGGTATGATCGCAGAAGGTATTCATTCGCCTGGTGAATCCTGCACAGCTGCAGGACCTCACTATGTGAAGAAAAACAAAGCCTGAATTATCTGGGAAATATGGGAGGTCATCTCATTAATATTCAGTTAATGTTACTATTACTGTTCTCCAGCATAATATTGTTTAAAAATACAGAGAATTATTAACTTTGCTGTAACTTGTGGGTCTCATCCTTCATCTTGTGCTCCTCAAAGAGGGAGTCTCTGGAGCTGAAAAGCTTTTTCTCTTTTTTCTCAAGATGCTTTGAGCATGGTCTGCTCTAAAAGAGAAATTCTTTAGACAGGAAGCATGGCCGAGATCAAATTTAGTTTCACAGGAACAGCTTTCAGATCTGGCTTGCTCTTTTCTGGGGTGATATATTTAACTCCTTCAACTGAAGAAGTTGCCTTCCTACTGCTGGAGTCAATGCCAAGCAGACAGGAAAAAAAATGATTCAACACCAAGGAGGGCTTACAAACTTAGAAATAAATGTCTCACTTTGAGAGTAGTATGTAGAAATTGTCAAGGAAAAAGCTTACAGCAAATGAAAAATTGTGTCCTGTATTGCAATGATCAATTCCTTGGCAATATTCTGATAAGACGATTCAGGCAGTTGTAATTTACATGACAAAAAGAGCCTAATAACACAGCTTGAATGTACAGGCTCTATCAGAGTTTTAGCTGTAAACTTGTTAGTTAAAATAAAAGGGGGTATTTATAAGGATTTTAGATGTACTGCTTTTCAAGCTGTAACAAGTTGTCCTTCCAGCTGCATACTATTTGAACAAAGGAGAAGAAATGATTACAAATTACGACCTAAACATGTTTGCTTGGCACCTGACATGGCAGGTAGAACTGCTCATGACAGCTGTCTGTTGCACTGAAGCCGAACAGTCTTAACAATTCTCATGCTGCATTTCTCAGCAGAGGTGTACACCAAGAGGTGCTGGGAGCTACACTGTTAAATAAGCAATGGAACCACCCAGCGGCCCTCCCATCACACAGAGCAAGGCAAAACTTTCAGCCCACATCACCTTTATTTTTAAAAAAAGGACTAAAGACTGATTTTGGCATACTTCTCCAAGTGACTGAAAGCAGCTGCTTGGAACACAACAGAACCCTACATGAGTACTGGATAGCAAGGTAACACAAACAGATCATCGCAGAATCATTGAGGTTGGAAAAGACCTCTAAGATCATCTACTGCAACCCTCCATGCCCACTAAGCCACATCCCTCAGAGCCACATGCATGTTTCTTGAACACCCGCAGGGATGGGGACTCCCACACACCCATGGGCAGCCCACTGCAATACCTCACCACTCTTTCAGAGAGGAAAGGCTTCCTAACAGTCAACCTGAACCTCCCCTTCAGGCCATTACCTCACCACATAGCAGTCATTTAAAAAAAAAAAACCCTTGGATTGGGTAATAGATAACTTCAACAGAGTATCCATCAATAAAGGCCACATTGGCTTTTTTTTTTATTGATAAGTAAGTTCAGGGCACCCTTACAGACCTGCAAGGCTGCAGCGTTGGTGATTTACCACCAATCCCTACAGTGTGTATTACTGGTCTCACTTCTTGCAGCTGTGGCAATGTAACTGCATGAAGTCTCTCCTCCAGTTATCCAGAGAATAGAATGGACTACAGATGCTAGCTCCTGCGGGGTGATGCAGAAAGGCCTGTGCATACACTGCCCCAGGCAAATGCATTTGGAGAAACCTTGCACCAATTTCTGCCAAGACCCAGGCAGTGCCTGCTGCTTGCACACATGGCAGCTTGAAATCCTTCAGGACAGTCTTCCCACTGCAGCCACTCTTGTACAGTGATTTACTACTGTTGATGTGGGAATTAAATGCAGAGTTACATGGAGTGTGGGGGGGTGAGGCTATTCAGGCACAGTGTTACAATTTAGGACAATTGCACCCTATCACAGAAATAAAATACATTTGCCTCTACACAATGAAACTGAAGAAACTGGACTGCAAATCTCTCCTCAGTCAAATTTTCAACCAGTACCTCTCTAAAGAGTGGCATGGGTTGTGACCAGCCCCGTAGTCAACAAGCTGCTGAAGACAAAGTGGTGATCGATCTCCTATTTAGATAACACACAAGAGAGACAATAGTCTGGATTATCAGAGGTCCGAAAGGACCAGGGGATAGCTGTACCAAACAGAACTCGCTATTTGTTTACTCTCAAACATCCAAACCAGCAGACACAGCACACAGCTCCGTGTGTGAAGGGGCAGGTTCAGCAGATTAAAATCCCTGTGCAAAAATCTGCCCTTCCAAGATGCTGTGACATCAGACACGAATCCTTTGCAATGCACCGGCTTCTAGATGTTGTAAGATAACACTGTCTGCAGTATCACCTCCCACCCAGACCTTGCTCTCTAACTGGTTCAACTAGGCATTAGAGAAGGCGCAAAGACAACGTCCCAGTGGCAAGCAGCTGGAGGAGCTGGCATCCCAGCACCTTGAGCATATAACTGCTTCTGGGGAATGCTGAGGGTGCAACAGCTCTCCCCTGATGCAGGGAGGGTAAAGCATGAAGTCTGTAAGGGGAATAAAAAAAAAAAAAAAACAGCGAAAGATTGCAGAAAATTGGTGAGCAGGAAACCTTCCATTCCAGCAGTGAGGGAAGTGCCTGAGCACAGCAGTTCCAAGTAACATCCCCAGCATGCTTCCCTCCCATGGAGAGGGGGAAAGGGCCTTTCAAGCTCTCTCCCCTCCACTGGATCCTCCAGCACTACAAGGCAAATCAACTTCTGTTCTGGGGAAAAAAAGTTGAGATTCATTTGCTCCAGAGGCTGACAGTGGAGCTGGAAACAGACTGGATCTCCTGAATGTCTGTTCACCAGCTGCCAGGGCACATCTGCTGAACCCAGTGGTGCTGTCAGAGCTCAGGAGCAGCCATGTTGCAAAAGGCAGGGGAGGAGGAGGGGGAAGGGAGGAGGAGGCTCAGGCATGTGACTTTAACAACATTGCATAAATCAGGGACACGCACGCACGCACTCACAGAACATCAATCAGTGTTAACAGAGAGTACAGTGATTCCTGCTTTCATATTTCTCATCCTAGACTCACAAAAGAGCTATTTCCGGAGATCCACATCTCATCCAGCACAAAGCCACCCCATTTGGTGCAGCCAACTTCATCCTCTGTGTTCCAGGAATCACCATCTTTCTAAGAGCAAAGCCTAGGAGCCCATATTTTGCACAAGACCTAGCACACAGTGCTCGGATGGCCCTCCCTGACCATCCACGCATGCCAGCACCAGCAACACCTCCAGTTCTACCAAAGCACCAAAAAGCAGCACCAACACTCTTCTTTATCGTTAACTGCGAAAAGAATGAGACCCCTTGGTTTCTGAGATACTGAGCCTAATGCAAAGTCCACTGAGGTCAGCAGAGAGAAAGGAAAATGACGAGGCAGAAGCAGCCTTCCCAAGAGGAGATATGTGCAGCTGAGGCTGTGGCACTGTTGGTCTGTGGTGCAGGCAGCCCAGCTCTCCATGCAAGCAGTCTGCAGGCAAACAACAGCCTGCAGGCCAGAGCTGACAAGATGTGGGCAGCTTCCCATGTGACACTCATGAAAATGATTTAATGAGATGATCTGCTTATCTAAAATGATCTACACATGGCTGCAAACTCTCTCAGCCCAGAAGATTTGTGTGGAGCAGCTCTTGGCCTGCAGAAGGAAGTGTGGTGAACACTATGCTGTTGAGTCATGGTCACACTGGAGCTGGCAGTCCCCATGCTTCCCAGATCATACTGGAGTGGTACTCATTTGGACATCCAGAAGGAGGGAGCAAGCACGTAAGACTGTGACAGAAAGAACACTGCTGGTCATCACTGAGTGGAGCACCACGATAAGTTCTCCAACCTACCAGAAAACAAAGTACCACAAGAGTTGAAGTTTTCAGTTAGTACACACTCCACAGACGTGCTCCTGATTCACAGTGAGGGTAGCAGGTGAGCCTTCAGGGCCTTTCCCCTTTCACAGGCTGCCTGCAGCCAGAGGATGGTCTTCAGATGTCGGTTCCGTGTCTGTAAAGCTCCAACATGATCAGAAGATCTCCTGCTCTGCTCCAGCAGAGATTCCGTGGCAGATCCCGCCTCAAAGCTGACAAGATGCCAGAGCAGGAGGTCATAAATGAGAAATGGTGGAAGATGCTGTGTTGTCTCCTACCTCCTCCAAGGAAAAATCGGGTTTGCCATTCCCTGAGCAGGGTACTGTAACCATGTCTCTGGCGAGCACTGAGGGAGGGCTTTGTCTCTCACCAATACTGACACAGCCTGCCCAGGGAGGTGGTGGAGTCACCATCCCTGGAGGTCTTAAGAAACGTGCAGATGTGACAGTGAGTGACAAAGGTTAGTGGGCGCGGTGGTGATGGGATGATGGTTAGACTTGGTGATCTTAATGGCCTTTTCCACCCTACCTAATTTTATAATTCTATCATCTTTTTTCAGCTTTGGTAAATCAAACTGGTCAAGTGTAGAGGGTGCAGGAGTGAAGAACTACAGCAATGCCTGGGGCAATGCAGCTGAGATGGCAATCAAAACCATTTTCCAAAACAGACTCATAGATCATTTAAGCATGCTTTTGTCATGGAAATACCTGAAGTTCCATTCTTCATCCCATAACACACCAAGGTTCAATTCCAGTCTTCAATTCCAGTCTTCCTTTGGTGCCAGCTATCACTGTGATAATCAGCAGTTCGTAGCACAATGAGATAAGTCATAGGCTCTCCTCTAAATCTTGCTATTGAGAGTGATTACTTGGCCTTGGGTAATGAATTAGTCCCATTATACAGCAGCTGGCACAAGAGAAGCAAATCTGCTGCTAAGGCAGCTCGTTACAAGGGCAGTGCAGGAACTACTCAGCCATGTACTACACATGCACCCCTCAGCAGGATTTTAAAACAGAATTCTGCAAACAGTACAATGATTTCTCCAGGACTGCAAAATACACTGCATTCATCAATCCAGTTTCTGGCTGTTGCTTTCTGAATTAAGCATTTGCCCACCCCTTGGAAGTATAATTCCTCTTCTGTGCAATTTTAAAATGGCACTTTGCCATATCAATAATCAAATTCACTCTTTAATTTTTTATTCTCTGCCACCCCCTGCAATCTTTGTCCCCCCAAATTTCCGTTTCTGTTCCCAGAAACTTGCCAGCTCATGATGCTGCCTTTCTACAGCCCAGCCTCACCTCTGCAGCAGCTGCAGAAAGCTCACTTCACAACTGGTTTTGCTGAGCAGCAGCTTGTCACTGCAGATCTGGCTTTGTGGCTTTGTGGTATGTGGTTCAAGGAGGAGCATGTGGGCACACAGCAACTGCAGTTTTATTTTGGAAACCTGAATGAGTGCTAAATAGGTGAATTAGAAAGGGTCACGAAGAGGAAGCAGATGCAACCAGCCAATTTAAAGGAACTTTCCGAGAGTATCAGGGGAAAAAAGCAGAATGAAAGAACACTGGATAGCAATGTAACAGCCATGATGGCATAAGCATCTGTGCTAGGTACAGTTCAGAGAGATGGTACCTTCTGTCAGACCAAGTAACACAATTTGGTTTGTCAAAACAAACCCCTTTATTCTGTGAAGACTTTAAGAAGAAAAGAAGCAGTCAAGGAGCATTAAAACTTCTGTGCAAAGTCAAAAAATAATGAGTCAGAGATCAAGAAGCAGAAACAAAAGAGAAAGTCTCCATCAACTCAAAAGGCCAGCAATACAACCACAAAGGCCTGGAGATGCAGATCGTTTCTCAAGGAATTCAACAAAAGAGTGAGAGGTGTGTTGAAAATATTTGCAAGTGTTACATGAAGCAAGTCTAGTCAAAAGCCTGAAGCACTTACAAGACACAATAAACATGTAACATTTTAGCATACAAATTACACTAATGAGAAGAGCAAAGTATTAAAGATGGGAGTAATAACTGTAATCCCACACATATTCTCCATGTTCCAGACAGTGTCCACCAGCTCAAAGATCCTTGCTTCTCCCATTTCTCTACAACAAAGGCTGGTCCACTGGCAGCCCACTGAGCTCTCGGGTGAGGGTGGAAACTCATTTTAACCTCTTTCTTGCTGTTCATACAATTACTGCTTCTTCCTTAACAGTTTTGGTCCTTCTTGACCAGCTCTCTGTATCAGCCCCAGTAGGTAACAGGCAGTGAGTGATGCTGAAATGCCAGAAAGCAAACCGCAGGCTCAGTTAGAGACCTGAGTTAACTCTGAGCTAAGAGATATCACTCTGAGAGGCAAGAACTATTTACGAGAGTCTCAGATAAGATATGGGAAGATAATATGAGCACTTCGGGATTCTTCATTAAACTGTGATGTGCCTCTGCTCCCCCCTCACCCTCATAGAATCATAGAATGGCTTTGGTCGAAGGGGCCCAAGGATCATCAACTTCCAACCCCCTGACACAGGCAGGGCCACCAATCTCCAGATCTGGTACTAGACCAGGCTGCCCAGAACCTCATCCAACATGGTCTTTAACTCCTCCAGGGATGGAGCATCCATAGCCTCTCTGGGCAGCCTGTTCCAGCACCTCACCACTCTCTCAGAGAAAAACTTCCCCCTGACATCTAACCAAAATCTTCAGTTTAAAACCATCCCCCCTTCTCCTATCACTGTTTACCCAAGTAAAAAGTTGATTTCCCTCCTGTTTACAAACTCCCTTGAAATACTGGAGGCCACAATGAGGTTTTCCAGTAGTATTCTCTTTTCCAGGCTGAACAAGCCCAGCTCCTTCAGCCTGTCCTCGCAGGAGGGGTGCTCCAGCCCTCAGCGTTTTTGTGGCCCTCTCAAGCTGTTCTCCATTCCTGGACTAGCTGAGTGCGTAAGGATACTTCAAAGACTAAGACACAGTGCTAATGGGATAACTTGACAATTACAGGTTATATAAACAGCCCAGAGACAGCTTTTGCTTTTTTTTCTACGTAACATGCCTTGCAGCATCACCCATCTTCTGGCAGTGCTGTCAGCAATGCTGTTCAGCTCTGGATTTGATGTTAGAATAGCAAAGGACAATACAACTGTGACAGGAAGCCACCCTACAGCTTCCACATCAGTTGTGTGTTTTCCTTGCTTCTGAGCACTCCATGAGACAGTCATGGAAAGCTCTCTCACACATCTTTCTTCCAGATCTTGGCCTGACCCATCCCAGGTCTTCTCAAACTTTTAGTTACCTTTCATTGAGCTCTCTCTTCCCCTGTGGAAAAAGAAATGACAGACACAGAACTGATCAATATGGGTGCAAACAGTGATACAAGACAAAACAGCTAATGTTGAAGTCACTTTTTTTCGGCTACAGCTTGGAGACCACAATAGCAAGGTGAGGAGGACTATCTCAAGGTGCCATAGAGCTGAGACAGCCCTAGTAAATCCGTACAGTAAACAAACCTGGAAGACCATGGTGCTTTTGCTGCCAGCATCACAGTGGGGATCTCTGTGGCTCAAGAAGAATCTGCATAGAGTCTACTGTTACCAACTGCACGCACAGGATAAAGTGCCAGACCACTCCCCAACAACACAAGGAAGTAGTTTTGACGTTTGGTTCTATGCCTGCAGAGGAGCCCAAAAATCAGTGACCAAAAGCCTCCGAAAGTCACCTGTCAGCCTGCCTAAATTCACTCCAAAGCAGCCCATAACCTGCAGCTGAAAACTGGAGGGACTGCTGACAAGCAATGAAAAAGACATATTTTAAAAGGTGCTGGCCTGTGTCACTGCTGAAGGTGTGGAGTGGTAGTTCCTGAGTAATCCATAGCATCCCCCTTTAAGAAGTTGCCAGCAAAAAGGCTAACCACAAATGTACTAGACTGATGTAAAAGCTATTTTAACAGCATCATGTGGAAAACTGGGTTAGTAGCAGAAGCAAGAAGTGCCTCCCCCAGAGGGTGACCACAGCACGCACAGAGAAGGTCCTCTGGCCAACAGCACACAGCCACAGCTCTGCAGCCCACATGCAGCCTGCCCTGCCCCTCAACCCAAGCCGGTATCATCAGCCAGAAGTGCACTGTGGCTGTGGTGGCAGGTGTGCCAGGGGCTCTTACTGGTTGTTGCTCTCCCATGCCCCACCACTGCAGAGGCCTGGCTTCTGTGCTGCACTGCACAGTGCAGATCTGCATGGCTGATGGCCTGATTCCTGCTACAAACCAGTCGTTTACAAGAGGTCCACTTAACAAGTAATGTTTTATGCAGTGGCATGACATAAACATTCCAGCTATGCAATATCATACCCACGTTTCAATGCAAACACTTGCTGAAGCACCCTGCTCTTGAAAAACCAGCTGAAGAAATGGTTGGCCTTGATTTTACACTGTTCTGCACTGAGTGGCTCATACCAATACAAGGGAGTGCAGTGTGTAATTAAATATGGCCAAGGACACTTTGAACTGATGTAACAGCTGACAGTGAGCAGAGCACACAATGGGGACCATCAAACCTATTATGGTGGTTTCAGGTTTCCCCAGTAGTTCTGCAAACCTGTTTGCAAATTCTGCCCAGCACAGAGCCTCACATCATTGCTGAAGTGTGCACTGTAGGGAGCAGCCACTGCAACAAGCAAAGCTGCTGGGAAGTTTCCAGCAAATCAGCCTGCATGCACAGCGAGACGCATCCTGTGAGTGCTGGATTATGACAAAGCCACATAGAGCAAGCGCTCCCTGGAAGCATCTGAAACCAAAGACAGAGATATCAGTGCCTTATTTCAGTTATTCTAAAACACAAGTTGGCAGAGCTGCTTGTTTGCCAGGGCCATCAGGCTGGTTCCTCATCCCAACAGGGTTAATACAAGGAACTTGAGAAATATCACTCTTGCTGGCCTGAGCTATAATGTGGCCACTGTGAAAACAACTGCAAGAGTCCCAAATATTTCCAAAGAAGGACACTCTCTTTCAATACTGCAGAACCATATATTTATTACCATTATTATGGGACTTCTCCAAAAGAGAGAATGCCCTATTTTTGAGGTTGTACTTAGCATCAGCAGCCAGTGAAAGAACCAAGCAAGTTCTGGATACATACCTGGACATTAAAGAATGAAGGTGCTTTAATGATAATAATAAAGCACAAGCAACCAGAGATTAAAAAAAAATACAAAACAAAACAAGAATTTAATGTTGTTATTAAAAGGACCAGTTAATTTTACCTGGTCATTTATTAACACACAGGTAAAAGTGAAATGAGTACGGAAAATCTGCAAGAATCTTCTGGTCTTGCTTTCAAGTATTTACCAATTTGGACATTAAAATAAAGGTCGTTTTAGAAAATACTGAGTGTCCAGCATCTTCCCACTATTCCTTTAAAAGTATTCAGTATAATATGCCATGTAATATTTCAGGGGATCTGGTTTTCAGTGCAATACTCATGACGCTGAACATTAATCTTGCATCCACACCAGAAAAAGAGACAGACCATCTCTACAGAAAGCACTCTCAGTTTTTCCACAGGAGGTGTGTCCCATTGAAAGCACAGAATTAACAGGGAATTTGTCAGTGAACTAAGCAGTCTGTAAATGATCTGCATTTTTCATCTTCACTATATATCCACTCCCTACAATGCAGGTGAACAGTAACTTGCTTGATCTTCAATATCTACAAGACAAATCCCTGCGGTGAGATGGGTTTCAGACTCCCTTTGCAACCCATGGGTAGAAAGAGGTTCTTACAGGATAAGTCTCCTATGACCCACTTTCATCTTTTTGCAGAAGGTAAATAAAAACATTTTTAAAAATTCTGTTTCATGCAATTTCTGCAAGGCAAGAGGTCTGATTGTTCTCATGTGCCACAGCCACAGCATCCGTGAGCACAGCTCCTGCAACATCTCACCTTGTCCAGAAGGAAAAAGAGCTCACCAAAATCCCCCATCTGCCAATAGAAACCCCCTTTACACACATTTTGGGGTAGTTACAGTATTATTCAGTTTTGAAATTCTTCCTACAACTTCTACAGTTGAAGATAATTTTCACCATACACACGATTGACACTCTTACAAGCAAGGGACTGCAGCCTGCACATTCTCACAGGGCTTTAAAATCTCAAAATCTTGATCAAAAAGTGGCCTTCTTGCAGCAAAACATCATTTCTCCACTCTTTTAGCAGGAGAAAATAGGTTACTTAGTTCTGTTCTCACTCTCCAGAAACATAGGTGCTCCAAAGAACAGAAGTTTCAAATGTGAAACGTTACAGATGTCACAGACATCAGAAACAACCCTTTGAAATTAAAGTGCCTGTGCAAGCCACAGTTGCTTGTATCCTGACTGCAGAAAGACACCGCTGAACTGCGGTACCTTCAGGGGGAGCTGGATGCTCTACATCTGTCCATAGCAGTCTCAGTCACCCTCTCAAATTTTGAAGCGATATCAGACCATTCTAATCGTCACTGCTGTCTCACAAATACCTCTAAGATCCCCTTTCAGACAAAGGTTGGCTGTTAAACCACACCAAGTAAAGCAGCCGAAACAGCTAGGAGCACTGAGTTCTGAAAACTCTTCCTTTGCCCCCGACACACTGCAGCCTCCAGCTACAGCACATTCCCTCCAACACACGTCCCCACACTGGGGACAGCTCAGAAAGCAGCAGCAGCAGCAGCTCTGCTGGTACTTAGCCCATCACACATCTCCCTTGTTGCTCTCTGTGGCTTTTGACATCGAGCTCATTTCTGAGAGGAGATCCAGGAATGAAGGCATCAGGTAACCACATCCAGGATCAAGAAGGACCTGCTGAGAAAGCAAAGCAGTGACGCTGTGCACTGAGGTATAGACACTACAACAAAAAGCACAGGGCTCAGGTACCTCAAGCCAGCTGGGTACTTTGCACATGCAACCTCACTCTCATGTATATAGTTGCCAGCATCATCTCCCCACTCCAACAGCTGCCAGCATCTCCCACCACACCATGCACCTCACGTAGTGCCCAGCACAGCTGGCAGCCCACGGCCACCTGCGCAGCACTGATTGCGCATCTTCTGACAAAATGTTTTGGGGTCTTTGATCAAAACACACTCCAAAATCAAGCAGGAGGTACAGAAATAAAAATAAACTTTTTTTTTCTTTTTTCTGTATAGCTGGAGATTTCAGCAAAATTCTGTTTTGAAGAAATTTTTGAAAGTTGAGTTATGTCACGCAGCGGAATACTCCTTGTTAATCAGCTCGCAGATTCCAGTTCCTCCTTAAGCACAGTGTCACCCCAGATCACACCAGCTTACAACAAGATACAGTTTGGTACAGAAATCCTCTACAGTTCTTCTGCCATTATCAAATAAATCAGAGGTATTACTGTTTCCATTAATCTCTTTCACTCCTGTTCCCGTCACTACCTCGGCATGAAGAAGGAAGTGGCTCCAGAGCCCAGCATGCTCCCACCTCCTTGCTATGCCTCTGGCACTTCCCATGCCCATGTGTCACAGGTTGAGTTTCATGAAATGAATCTCCCCCTGCCTTGGATCTTAAATGGCAGTGGAAGTAACAAATGATGCTGCCCGCACGTGCACCAGGCATCGGGACAGTGCACGACTCCTTCCCTCCAGAACATCTCATGGTTCCAGCATGCCATGCTGTGCAGATAAGATCAGCTCTACTCCATCCTGCTTGCCCAGATTCCACAGCCACCTCCAGACAGGCTGGAAGCACACGCTGTGCTTCACACAAAGAATCACATCTGGGGGATGGCTGCAGCTATAAAAACTACCGACAATTATCAGCAAATTTGGATATGTTGCTACTGCTGCTGCTTATATAAGTGATTTCCAGCTAACCACAAATACAAAAAGCAGCACCCAAAATAGATTTTAAAACAAACCACTTGCAAATGTGACTGAATGACACATCTCTCTATCCTTGTGCAAGGCACATCTCAGAAAAGGCAGATGCAGCAGCCAGTATCTCCCCAAAGGACTCCATGCAAAACATGTCCTGGAGTATGTTCCATACCTCCCACCCATCCCCTACCCCATCTTGCCACTGTTCTGCAATGGGTATCGTTGTGGCAAACTGGAATACACCCAAAACTTCTCCAGGGATGCTCCTGGGTCTGGCACTGCACAGAAACCTGTCTGCGCACGTTATCATCCCAAGCATCTCTGCTGCAGGTGAGATGCAGAGCCTCTGGGTAAGTAATGAGTTGTTGCCTACAGCTGTTAAGAAATCCTCACTCACTGTATCACACACCTCATTCCACCTGCTCTGCAGTTACACTGCAGTGTTCACTGTAACCAAGCATTGCTTATAAAGATTCCTCTTTGCACCAGACTGGGAAGGACAAGCCTTAGACTGCAGCAGTCTGATTAGAGTCTTTGGTTCTGCTCAAGTGGCCAAAAAAATCTCAGACCAAAAAAGAAGTGCATGTGAAGGAGGAAGCCAGAAGTATGTGACCATCCCTAAACCAAGCATGAGCCACCGCAGCCTGCATGCAGCTCTGGGCAGCTGGTAATGCAGCCTTGGAAGGCCATAAACTTTTATCGTTATCATGTGATTTTTAGCAATATTTGTCATGAGTTGGTTGCACGTAGCTCAAGTACAGACTGTAGGTGACAGTGGAACTCTGTGCAGGTGAGGGCACGGTGCAGGGCTGACCCACCTCTGGGGCCTGCCACACAAACATGGTGTGACTGAGACCCACGTGTCGTACACTTTACATTATCATGAGAGCTGTGAATTTCACGAAGTTCAGGGGACTGAATAATTACTAATCCCAGGAGTTCCTTAGAAGTGTGGATGCTCATTGTGGGATCATCATTTCCTCTCTGAAGGAAAGAGGTAAAATGCCAACAGGATTTTATCATTTGTGAAATGAAACCAAATCATCCATGGAATCCGAAGGAAAACTTGTGCCAGAACTTGAAGATGAAGAATAGCTCACAGGTTCAGCTTTCTGGTGGATCTGACTACTCATTTAAATGAGTCAAACATGTGTCTTTGTGGCGGAAATCAACTTATCTGTGCTACCATGACAATGTTCAAAATGAAAAATTATGGCAAGCTGAAGTTATGAAAAATCATTTTGTACGTTTTCATACATTGGCTAATGACTCCACAGTCCTATTGAACAGCAAAAAATATGAAGCCTAGCTTTCATATCGGATTTGGTCATGACTCTTATTGGACTTCATCTGTCTTCCCAGAGAAAGATATCTCTTACTTCACAATCACACCTTATTCATATCATCACTTCTGTAGAATTGTAGAAAACCACAGAATCCTTAGAGCTGGAAGGGACTTTAGGTGTCATCTTGTCCAACTCTCCTGCAATGAACAGAGACACCTACAGCTAGATCAGGTGCCCAGAGCCTGGTCCAGCCTGACCTTGAATGTCTCCAAGGACTGGGCATCCACCACATCTCTGGGCAACCTGTGCCAGTGCCTCACCCCCTTGTTGTAAAAAACTTTCATGCATTTTGATATATAGGCTAAACACAGTCCTGTGAACAGCAAAAAAAGCGCAGCCTTGTTTTCCATTTTGATAAAGAAATTTGAGAATAGGCTTTCATATTGCCAAAAAAATCAATTTTTTGGGTACATCTGCAATTCTGTTTTCAGGGAACATAAATACACTACCTGCGAATTTTTGAATGGAATGTATAGAGTTGCAGTCAGATGTTCAATTTGAAGAAAAATTCGATCAAGCCCTCCCTTACCAGAGAAGGATATCCCTCACTTCACAGTCACAACTGCTTCATGTCATCGCTTTTTGTGAACAGCTGTTTTCAAGGATGAAGCATAGGAATTGTAAAATTTCATCCAAAATCTTTACTGAACGCCTCAAGAGCTCACTGAGAATTGCAGCCACTTCCATCAAACCAGACTGATGCATTCATTTCATGAAAACAAGCTCAAATTTCCCACTCGCTTTATGTTTTTTTCACTCTCTTTTTTTATGTTTTAATTAAAAAAAAAAAAAGTTAAAAAATAAGTTTTGTTACTTACACACATTAAGTATAAATTTCTCTTGACTGACTGTGGTCCAGGCAACCCCATCATACAGCTAGAACCTCCTGAGTTCAGTCAGATTGGACCTATGAAGATTATCAGATCCGAATGCCCGATCATTTCTGGAGTACCAGAAGTTAAAGCATATTACTGAGGGCATTGTCCATATGCCCCAGAACCCTAACAGGCACGGGGAGTCAGCCACCTCACTCAGAACCTGTTCCAGTCTTTGACCACCCTCATAGTGAGCTTTTTGCTCATGTCCAGTCTGACCCTGCCTCGGTGCAGCTTTGTGCTATTCCCACACGTCCTGTCATCAGTGACCAGGGAGCAAAGTACCAGCACCTCCCTCTGCTGCCCCTCCTCAGGGAGCTGCCAGGAGCAGTGAAGTCACCTCTGAGCCTCCATCCCTCCAAACCAGACAACTCAAGTGTTCTCAACCTCTCCTTGTAGGACATGCCTTCCAAGTGCTTGCTTTTGCTCTGTGACACCTGTGTCCTCTCCTGAGCTCACAAAGACTTCTTTATTTCCAAGCTCTCCTCCCCAGACACCACACTGCTTCTCCAGCTCTCACTACTTACATCGTTGCCATGACAGGGACCTCCCAGCCATCATCCTTCCTTTCAACCAACCACAGCAAGGAGCAGGAACCAGAGGTTGCCAAACCTCCTTACCTCCCTGGGCCATTCAAACCAGCCCTAGTGAGCCAAAAGGCACAAACACCTACTTTTCTTTGCAAGAGCCAAGTGCTATCAGCCAGTGTGAGCAAGGATACAAGCATGAGGATCACGACCTGCTCCCTCCTGCTGCAGCAGAGCACGTAGCCAGCTGTCCTTCAGAGCAAAGAGCTGTGGGCCGCAGTACCTGTTGGCATGAGCACTGCCCTTATTAAGGCAGCCATAGGAGATCGTATCCTCCATGAGAGTAAATTTTGTTCCCAACATAGTACTGAACCAGAAGCTGTGGCGATGGGGCACCCAAAGCCAGCATGAGTGCTGATCAGAGGATCGTGCTCATGACCCCATCCTCTACGTGTTCTTACCTCCCTAGTACCAGCCCCAGTGTCTGTGCGCAGGATAAAGAATGGAAGACATGGGGTTGCTGTGGTGCCTTCAGTCAGGTCAGCTACACCGAGCACAGTGTGACACACTCAGACCCCTGCAGGAAGGAAGGAGTTTCCAAGAGGGAGATGATATAAAACAAAGTCATCGTGTTGACTTTCTACTGAGCAAGGTTTGTCTCACTGCATGATCCACTCTGTCTCCAATAATTTCTAAATTCCTGATTAGATGTGTAAATGTTTGGCAATGTGCGAGACCACAAACGTTCACATATCTCAGTCAATGATCTTGTAGGTGGCAAACCTGACAAACAAACGGACTCCCACACTCCTAAACTATAGCACAAAATTCGCAAGTGCTTCAGAGGCAGAGAGAAGTCCCCGGCCTCACTCCTGTAATGCTGAGTGGGGAAATTCTGCCTCCGCTTTCCTGTACAACAGCTAAGAATGAGCAACAGCAACTCCATGGAAACATCACAGATTTTTTTATTCATTTGGACTGGCAAAACGGAAGGGTGACTGCAGATCTACAGGCAAATGTCCTGCTCCCAGAGCTCTGCTCTGCAGGTACCTGGCGGTCTGGCTCTGCTCAGTGCTGTGCACCCTGCCCTCCCCATGTCCCAGACGGGAAAGCCTGGGCACATGCAGCCCAGCAGGGAATGCATCCCAGCAGAAACCTGGCAGGCAGAGGTGACTGAGAAGCACTGCGCTGTTGACTGCTTTTCTGCAGCACCATGTCCATGGCCTGACTGACTGACAATGATAGGAGGGCTGATGGGCTCGTGGCAGATTCTGGCAGTGCTAAGGGATGTTGCAGATTTCACTTTCACAAATGCGAAGACTGTGAAGGCAGACATGAATTTTACACTTGGACGGTGTCTTCCTTGCACGGAAAAGAACGTAACAAGCCAGTTGGGGAGCAAGCAGTACTGCAGGAATGGAACTGCTGCCCGAGCTCGCAGCTGCAGGGCTGTGAGGACAACTGGAGGTACAGCACCTCCTGGCATCCTGGTGGTGAGGTCACAGCTCTTGGGTCCCTAAGGTGCTCTGGGCAAAACCACATGCGCTGGTAGGGTGCCCTGCCAGCTGGAAGCTGCTGCAGCAGAAGGGACAAATCTGGGTTACCTCTTCTAGAGCATCAACCCAGGAGATGCTTAGTGAAAGGAGGAGGAGAGGAGCGGAGGCATTCGCCCAGCCGACACGCATGGCCGCCAGGAGCTGCATCGCCTCCTCCGCCGACTGCTGCCTTTGAGCAACAGCGAAAAAACAAGCGTCTGGAGCAGCCCGCGTTCCGAAGCAGAGCTCAGCAGCACCGATCGCCCCGGGGCGCTGCCCGCTCTGGGCACGGGGCGTCCCGTGAGAGTGGGAGCGACTCCGGAGCCCCGCGGGACGGAATGCTGCGGAGCTCTCCGTGCCCCGGCCCGGCCCGGCCGCCGCAGCCACCCGCGCGGCCCCGCCGCCACTCGGCCCCACTCCTACCTCCAGGAGCTGCACGTAGCTGGCCGGGAACCAGCCGCGCAGCCCGTCCTCCTTCTGCCCTTCCCACCAGCCGCCGTCCGGCACCTGCAGCACCGTGATCAGCTCCCCCGCGGCGAAGCGGAGCCCTTGGCGGTGCCGCTCCCCGGAGAAGGGGTACAGCGTCTGGCAGCGCGATCCCGACATGCTGCCGACAGCGGCGCTGCCACCGCTCAGCGCCCGCCCGGGGCGCCGCCGCCCGCCCGCGGAGCGAGGGCTGCGGGAGGGCCGGACCCGCCCGCCCCGCCCCGCCCCGCTCCGCTCCGCCCGCTGCGGGGGCGCGGCGCACGCTGAGCGCGGAGGGAAAGGGGCGGGGCGGGCACGGAGCCCCACAGCGGCGGAGAGGGGGGGAGAGGGGACGCGGGACCGCGGGTGTGCGGTCGTCAGGAGCAGCGCGCGTGTCCGCGGTGACGCCGAGTGCGCGCTTTTGAGAGAAGCCGTGACATGCCCGTGAGGCACCGCTTGTCTGGGAGGTGTGTGTGACACACGTGACGCCATCCGTGCGCTTGTGAGGTGCGTCTGTGTGGGACGGCGTTCTGCCCGACCGCAGGACACATCCGAGGCAGTGTGATGTACAGGTGTGTGCGTGGCGTACAGCAGTGAGTGATGTACGGGTCAGCGTGAAGTACGGGTGAGTGCGACATATCTGTGTGAGCGACACGAATGTGTGTCACACAGGTCAGCGTTACGGGTATCTGTCGCCCATCTTTGAATACAGGCACACCCCTGCTCAGTCAACATCGTAACTCTGTTCAGAGTCTTAATTCACAGGGATTGGGATCAATATAACAAACCACAAGCCCATTCATCTTTCAACAGTGACACACAGGTGTGGGTGACACATCCCACGTGTGTGTCTGTGGCACTCAGTGAGCACCCCGCTTATTCCTCATGCACTCAGTGTGTGCGAGTCACACATGTGAGACACCTCAGTGTGTGACACCTTCATTTGTGTCACACTCCTGTGACACCACTGTGAGTCTGACTTTGGCTGTGAGCGCCCATTCTGCACACACAGCTGTGTGCTGCATTCCCATACAGCCGTGTCCCACCGGCAGCTCAAGGTGCCGGTGCTGGTGGGGCTCTGCACCTGCAGGCTCGCGGGTCAGGTTCTGTTCCAGTGGAGAGGACACAGGTGTGCTTCACCTGGGCATGTGCAAAATTTATGGCATATTTTCTATGGGCTCTGTCCTTTTTATCAATCCTATCTGGCTGTTGTATCCTGCATGGTCTTCCCTGTTCCTATGATTCAGATTCTTTTCTCTTCCATCCTTTTTCAAGGAGTAGCCTTGTATTTATTCTTTCAGTTGGTTCATGCTTTGCAATGCGTAGGAATGAGGAGCACATTCAGAATAGACTGCCTCCTGTGCCAATCACGGACCATCACATGCATGTCTCCTTGTCTGGGGCTACACAGGCTTTAATTCATGTGACAATTTTTCCTTCTCTCTTTTTTTCGGAGTTTTAAGAAATGGTGGTACCTTATCTGTGAAGTGAGCAATCAGGAAGCATTTCAGAAGGTGACCTTCAACAGAGGCATCCTTCAATTAGCGGGGATAAGCAGCCATCAGAGCAGAGCGCTTATTCTTTCAGCTACTTTGGGGCCTTTTTCTCTGTCTGCCACCAAAAGCTGAAGTGTGAAGATCTCAAGTTTAGATTTCTAACTTTCTATCAAATTGAAATGCTTCTGGTGAATGGGAAAAAGCCAACTTCATATGATACTGCAAAAAGCCTCAATTATAGTCATCCAAAGATAAATTAATTCCTATTTGGCTTGATTTTGCAGATTGCATCTGGAGCTTAAAATGATGCCACAAAAACAAGATAGGCATATTCCCTCAAGAAGGACCTTACAACATCATGGCACTAACTGAAAGAATACTTGCACCTGAAAGCAGTAGAAATGGTCAGTATTTTGTTTCTTTAAAACAGCATCTGACAATCTCTCCAGCCTATGGAAAAGAACTTAATTGCTCCTGCTGTCTTTGCTGAAAAGATCCTGCAGAGCTCAAAATAACAGAGCTGGAATGGAAGAGCTTTTCAGTCATGACAGGCTGGGATCACGTGAATAGCTGATTGGCTTTACCTGTTTGCAAGACTCAGCAGAAACAGATCTCCTGAGGCCAAGAATCAGCACAGAAAGAGTCTAAAAAGAAGCCGCACACAGCACTGGATATTTAAATGACTTCTGTAATCTAATTATTTAGCAGAAATTACTTCTGTTGTTGGAGAGGAAATGTTCTGAGCCCGTATGGAAAAGATACATTTCTTAACATGTGTAAATGCTATTGCTGTTTATGAGAAAGGACCATTTTCAGTGCTCTGAACAGCCAAGACATAAGAACAGATACATGCGCTCAGAACAAAATGTAGTCTAGTCAGCAATGTTTCCGAAAGCAACTTAGAGAATACATGGGGTGGAGTGAAACAACAGTATAATGTACAGCAGTGCTTCCCCTGGAAACTCTCCCATCATCCACCAAACTGCAGCATAGGAACCTCCTAAGCCAGATATTCTGTAGCACCACACTTGAAAACTCGGCTGTCCAGGCATTCAAGCATTCCAGGGAGAGGAGTCAGACTCATGACTCATATTCATATGACCAAATACATGTTTCGAACACAGTTTAAAAAAAAAAAAAAAAAAAAAAAAAGTACAGATTGGCTTTATCTTTGATTCTGCATTTAGCCCTCTTTCAGATGGCTTTGTTGATCTTGGAACTCCTCCTGTACATAGTTAATTCCACAAATAGGATTGGAGTTCACAGCATCGCCTTACCATGGCTGCTGCAGAACATAGTGATGTTCCAGGGCAGGTTTAGTCATCTGTGTCTTAACAGTGCCCAGAGCTGTACCTACTATTTTAGAGTCAGACATAAAACAGCTTCTGTCTGTAAAGGGACAGTGATATGCAACAAACGAAGTTTGTGGTGATTCACCTAAGACTAAACTGGATTTGCCTGCCACAGTAATTCACCTGGAGAGCTGACTGCTTCCATTCACCTCCTGTCTTGAAAACAAGTTGAGAACAGCAAACTGTTCTGATCAGCTTCCTTACAGTCATCGTATTCCCTGTGGAGGGGCGGGACAGGACCCACCCTGTTACATGGCAGGGACATATGTGGTCATATGAATGTGACTCACAACTGACTCTCCGACTTAGGTGTCAACAACACCCTGTTGTCACAAAACCTCTTGCTTGAAATGTTGATGCCATGCCTTTTCTCCAGCAGTTCAGCATTCTGCTCTCTAACTCAGGCTCTGGAATACCTAAGTCACAAAAATGTGCTCTCATCAGCTGGTTAGACTTCCAGGAGAGAGCTTCGACCAGTCTGACAAGAAGCATATGCTTTGGGTAAGGGCTAGGGCATTTCACAGCGGTGAGAACGCTTACAGGGATCTGACTGTAGACCACTTCAACGACTGCTGAGCACTTATTTTCTTTAGAGCAGATACTATAACCTTCTCCTCTCTTCTTCCAGATGAACTCACAACCAGAATTTTAAGCAAATCTTCATTGAAAGTTTAACTATTTCATGTAAAAGAGAAAAGCCCTTGAAAAGAAGAAAGACATTACCTATGAATCTTGTCATTTAAGGATCAGTAACAACAGTCGAGCTATGGCCATTTGGATGTCAGTTTATAGCATTTATATAAGACCATAAGGCAGATAGTTATGGGTTAGACCATGGGTCTGACTGATGTATTATCCTGTTTCTAGTAATGTCTAATAACAGAATAGGAAAAGGGACCCGTGCAGAAAGCTATTTCTGTTGAACATCCTCTCAGTTTCCTGAAAATTATAGTTCATGTCTTCCCCATTGAAAAATGGTATCTTCTATTTATAATAGTTCATTTTCATTATTCTAGGTAGTAATTGTCAGAGACCATGAGAACTTTTGGTATCCATATGATTCTGTAGACAGGTTTTCCAGTTTTGGAACCTGTCCCTAGCCTGTTTCATTTATAGCAGCATTGGCCCACTGTCACAGGCACAACCCACCCACACTGACCTTCATACTTGTACAGCTGCACTGATGTCCAAACCTGAAGCACTGAACTGAAAGTTACCCACATGTGGAGATGTGTAGATACACATCCATGATTCACCTACTTTAAGCATCTTAAGGAACCTCTCCAAGATCACATGAAGGAGCACTGGAAAAAGCAGGAAAACATCCCAAGAGATCTCTGATGAAAGCAGATATCAAATATCCTTCTCTCTGGTTTAGTATAATTCTTAGTGATGTGATCTGGACTTGCCAGATAACCTACAACAGCCTGGTGGGTCCCTGAGCATCTGAGCTTTTCTTTTGATCCCATGGAGAGCCAGGCTTCTAGCCAGCTAAAAAGAGCAATCCAGCCAGGCGGTCCTCCAGCCCAAATCCTTCTGGATGTGCAAGCCTGAACATTGATATTTCACTGACACTAAACTTCCCTTTTCACCATGTATTGCTCATGACTTGAATCCTATCAGGGATTTCCCATGTCTTGAAAGAGCAGAGGTTTTGCCTGAACATGCTGAGCAGGACTGACTGTCTGCTTTCTGTGGATAAAGTTGTTGATCTATAAATATATGTGTGCCTGTATGTGCAGGACATAGATGTCTTAGAGTTTTCCTCTCAATGGTGACTCTGTTCTGCAACCATCTGTATATAAAGCTGCTATTCTCTCATGAACAATGACTCATACAGGAAAGTCTCTAAGAATTAGGCACAAAACTGTTCATCCTGAGTAGAACATGAAAATTCAATCCCATAAACTCCTGAAAACTCAGCATTAGTTTTCCCTTGACGGCTTTAATCTTTAAAATATGCTGTTGCTGACACACATTTACAAACAACAGATTGGCAGTAAACAGTGCACATCAGCACTGCAAGTCCACTCCTTGCCCTTCTTAATAAACCTTCTAACAAAGATCCAGTACTGCACTGCTTATTGTAACCAACATTTTCTTTGCCCTGTTTTCCAGTGCAGATCCACCTAGCAACTCTTTCATCTCACAAATCTTTCTTAACCCTCACACATTGCTCTCTCCAGCCCTTTCTCTTATATTTCCAGACTACTGTACATGTCTGCAAACTGCAGTGGGTGAGCAGGAAAAAGCTAGGGTGACTGTTCTTTGCGATCAACAAGCTATACTTAGACCTGGGGCTGCTCAAAAGATTGTGAAGATGGCCATTGGGACTATCTGAAGGAATGATTCATACTGGTATCAAAGAATAAGGCCAAGTGCATGGCCTTGCACCCAAGTCAGGGTAATCCCAAACATGGATAAGGACTCATCAACAATTAGATAGAAAGCAGCCCTGCAGGGAAGGATTTGGTGGTATTGGTGGATGAAAAAGTCAACATGAGCCAGCACTGTGCGCTTGAAGCCCAGAAAGCCAATCATATCCTGTGCAGCATCAAAAGAAGAGTGGCCAGCAGGTCAAGGGAGGAGATTCTCCTCATCCACTCCACTCTTGTGAGATCCCACCTGCAATCCTGCTGTCAGCTGTGGGGTTTCTCAGTGTAGAAAGGACAGGGACCTGTTGGTGTGGGTCCAGTGGAGGCCACAAGAATGCTCAGAGGGATAGAGCACCTCTCCTATAGAGATAGTCTGAGTGAGCTGGGGTTGTTCAGCCTGGAGAAGAGAAGGCTTGGGGGAAATCTTATAGTGGCCTTCCAGCATTTAAAGGCAGCCTACAAGAAAGATGGAGAAGGGCTCTATATAAGGGAGTGTTGTGATGGGAGAAGAGAAATGGCTTCAAACTAAAAGCACTCAGGGATTATAACGACAGGACAAGAAACGACCTTAAACTAAAAGAGGGGAGATATGGAATACATATAATGAAGAAATAGTTCACCAAGAGTGTAATGAGGCATAGACTGCCCAGAGATTCTGTGGATGCCCCATTCCTGCAGATGTTCAAGGCCAGGCTAGATGGGGCTTTGGGCAACCTGGTCCAGAGGAAAGCGGTCTTTACCATCCCTTCCAACTCATAACATTCTATGATTCTAATAACCATGGCCTTCATTTCCCATACCTAGCAAGTCTGGGGACTTTGGAAATAGGTGAAAGAAAGAAATACTAGGAAATTTTCTCAGAAAGTGTCTTGCGTGTGGAAGAGAAGAAAGCAGAGTTTCTGAAAATCAAATGAGCTTCTCTGGCTAGTGGGTAAATTTCTGCTTTGTGGCACACTGTCAAACTAGATACATAGACCACATCCAGGATACCTGCATGCAACATTAAAATGTGTAGTGAGATTATATTTTTAATTACAAGTTTTAATCTTAGATTTTAAAAATTCTTCAAGATTGTAGGTGATAAGTAAGGGTCAGAGATGCTAACATGGAAAAGGAAGAATTCTCCTGTGCATGTGAGTGAACCTTGGTGGCCAGAGTTGGCCAGATGTTAAAATCAAGACATAACATCATCTTCACTGAATTGCAGAATGGTTCAGACTGGAAGGGACTTCTGGAGGTCATCTACTCCAAAAGCAGGGCTGCCTAGATCTGTTTGACCAGATGTCCAGGATGATGTCCAGATGGCTTTGGAATATCTTCAAAGATTGACGTTACAAATCTATACTGTAAGAATACCAGAAGGAAAAAAGGGCAACTCTTTTACCCAGAGTCATCGCCTTGGACACTTACAGGCTGCAGGGGGTGATTTCATGGCTCACTCAGATGGTGTCTGAGAGCCCATCTCTGCTATTCTTTCTCAGTCATGACCCTTCCTGCTACCTGCATTGTTTTGACTGTCCTGTATTTCCCTGTCTTTTCACTGAATCGATCAGTCTTCAAACAGCAGAAAGCTACTGCTGGGTTAGCAAGTTCAGTGAATCAGTAAGAAACATATTTTAGAAGAGATATGGGAGGTCTTCAACCCAGTTTCCTTCTCCAAGCAGAGCTAATTTCAAAACTCAGTGCCTTGCCCATGCAAATCCTTGAAATTCCTCGGGACAGAGATTCCATAATCTCTGAGCATCACTCAGAGATTCATCATGATCAAGAGAGCATCACTCTTATGGTAAATAATGTGTTCCTTTTGTCAAAAAACAACTTTGATTTACAACATGAGACCATTACCACTTGGCCTTTCAGTGTGCACTTGCAGGAAAAGCTTGGATGTATCTAATTTGCATTCTCTTTTGCAGCAGTATTAGTTTTGAGTCAGATAGTCTCTAAGCCTCCTCTTGTCCAGGCCAAAGAAATTTAATTCCCTTTTCATCTCCTGATGAGGCATCTGTTCCAGCTGACTGATAATACTAAGTGCTTTCGCTGGATTCCTTCCAGTATGTCGACATCTCTCATAATGGGAGGACACAAAACTGAACACAGTGCTGCAGATGCAGCCTCATCAGTGTCAAGTTTGGGGGAATAATCATATCCCTCCGCCACCTGCATGCTTATTGAGTACTTACTACTTCAGTGCAATCTGACTGGTTAGCTTTATCACTGCAGGAGTGCACTGCTAACACATAGCCAGCTGGTTTTCCATGAGGATCCCAAAGTCTTTTCTGCAGAGCTGCACTCTAGTCAGTCAATAGTCAGCCTGCACTGATACAGGAGCTGTTCTATCCCAGGTAGAAAATATATAACAGGATTATTTCATAGAACTAGAGCAATCATATGAAGTCAGTTAGACCAAACTTATGAGGTGAAAAGGCCTCCTTCTGCTTTGTCTGATAATACATGTAAGGAGAAATGGTGGCACATGGTAGTACTGTTTCACGCCCGGAAAATCCCCATTTTTTAGAGCTGCATAAGGTCTGATGTCTGTCACAGATGTAAGCAAATAGGCTGTAACTCTCACAATTTACTCTTTTTTATCACAGAAGTCCTTGCAGGCTTGAAAGAATCCTGGAGGCCATTGGAATGAACACCACTGCCATCAGTTCCCCCAGGACCTCAGAGGAGGAGCAGGCACCATGCCTAGGAGGAGTAAGTTTCGTGTGCTCACGTTATGTTTTTAATCCTCCTTCTGACTTCACATATAGGCGAAGTAGCAATAGTAGTAGTAGTTTACCTCTAGTATACCTTGGGATATGACAAAACTCCAGCTCCCTTACTAAGTTTTTCTGTTACTATTCTAAAATAAAGAGTCTCTCCTTACTTGCTAAGTATGTCTCACACTACCTGTGAACCATCACTACCTGTGGTTTAACTGAAAGAATCACAGAATCACAGAATGGCTAAGGTTGGAAGGGACCTCAAGGATCATGAATCTCCAACCCCCCTGCCACATGCAGGGCCACCAACCTCCACATTCAATACTAGACCAGGCTGCCCAGGGCCCCATCCAACCTGGTCTTGAACAACTCCAGGGGCATCCACAGCCTCTCTGGGCAGCTGTTCCAGCACCTCACCACTCTCTCTGTAAAGAATTTTCCCCTGACATCCAGCCTCAATCTCCCCTCCCTCAACTTAAAACCATTTCCCCTCATCCTACACATATCAACCATTTCAAAGAGTTGATTTCCCCTCCCCTCTGTAGGCTCCCTTTAGGTATTGAAAGGCTGCAGTTAGCCCACCCCACAGCCTTCTCTTCTCTAGGCTGAACAAGCCCAGCTCCCTCAGCCTGTCTTTATAGGGGGGATGCTCCAGTCCCCTGATCATCTTCGTGGCTCTCCTCTGGACCCTCTCCAACAGCTCCCTGTCTTTTTTGGACTGGGGGCTCCAGACCCGGACACAATATTCCAGATGGAGTCTCACAAGAGCAGAGTAGAGGGGGACACCTCCCTGTCCCTGCTGGCCACCTCTCTTCTGATGGAGCCCAGGATACCATTTGCCTTCCAAGCCACAAGGGCACACTGCTGGCTCATGTTAAGTTTTTCATCTATCAAGACCCCCAAGTCCTTCTCCACAGGGCAAAACAACACTACTATTGTCCAAAGAATAATAGTAGGCTTCTTGCTTTGAAATAAATAAATAAAATTTGCTCACAAAAGAAAGTCAGGGAATGAAACTCTTTGATTACTGATGCTAATGTAGGATCAAAACGCCAAAGAGGCTGATTACTGAAGTACAGCCACACAGAGACACAGCTGATCACATAAAATGATCCTTCTTACTGCTGGCCAGCACACCAAGAAAAAGCTGGTGCTGTCTCATGGTAATGCACGTCTGCTCATCCTGTCACCTCTCCCTCCCTGCTATACTGGGACAAGCAAAGAACACAGGGGGCTTTACAGATCTCATGGCAACACTGCACGTTTAGAAGCTTCTGGGATTGGAAAGACATTTTCAGCTTTACAAACATGCCTGTAGCTCTCATCACGATAAAGAGAAAATAGCATTTAAAAGCACTTCTGCAGAACAAAATTCCAGTGCAGATGCTATTTCTCCTCTTTGCGTTTTTCTTCCTTTATATACAAATGAGAGTATGAGAACAGGTTTGTTCTTAAGAAAAGAGCAAACTCTGCTAATCTGCTAATGATTTGTCTGCCAGCACTGTGCTTGCCACAGCAATTTGTTGGCTGGGGTGGATGTGGCCCTGATGTCCACATCTAGCTGTACAATGGAACCGCATCATGTCGTGTGCGAGCATGGGCAGGACTGCCGTTGTAGAGGGGGCTGGACTCAATAATGATTCAAGTCATAGACTGCTGTATTTGTGATGAGACTGTCCACATACATCCCTAACAACAGAGAACACTGTGCTGAAGAGCATCCAAGCCAGAGCCATTGACTGCAGGTAGCCATGGAGCAGAGGAACAGTGAGATAGTTTTGATCAGCTTGACAGACAGTAATCACAGATCATCATCTGATGGGGCATTAAGAGACAAAACACCCTAGAGCTGAAACTGGCACAACAGGCCAGTGTGCAATCGGGCCCACGAGTAGTCAGGAGGCAGATGGGTGACAGCCAACAGTGATGACAGGGTACAAAACACAGGAGGATGGCAGAGGCCCAAACTAAACACAATGGTACAAGAACAATTGCCATGGATGAACTAGCTAAAGGAAAAAGGAATGGCATAGAAGGAAGGGACACAAAGGAGAACAGCAGGCTAGTAATTACTGAATTCAAATGAGGAGAGATAGGAACCTCGTTGGGTGTGGTGGTGGCACTTGTGACAACAAAAATGAAAGACAACACTGATCAAGGACACTGAGTGGCACTCAGATGAACCACCCTGCTGAATACCACAAAATCAAAGCTCTCACTGAACATGGAGGCATTTTATACAGAAAAATCTGAAGGATGCAGCCCATCATCTCTGGGAGTGAAATGAGGATGGAGGAGCAGTGACAACTAAGTAGTCCTGCAAAGGAAGGAGAAGTAAAGTCCTACTGCATGCCCGCCTGCCCCTGCTTCTGCCCTGGGCTGCTCACAGCCGTGAGCATGCTTCATGCACGTGGCAGTTCCACCCTTCTGCATCCCCATTCTGTGTGCAGCCACTCTCCTTTTCCTCTTCCACAGTGCACAAGCCTGTACCCCACAGGAGTCTGTACTCCACATATGTGCAGCAGATAGCCATGTACAGGCACTGCATGAAGCAGATGCTTTCCCACAGGACTGTTTGGGTGACTTGCTAAGGCAAACAAGAGAGTGCTAGTTGCATTGCTACAACCTTACAGAGAGATTTTTGCTTTATTTTTTTCCTGTTCAACTATTAATTTCTTTAAAGTATCAAAGTTGAAACAGTGGATGTGTCCCATTACCTCAGGTATCCTTTCCCTGCATGGGATGTGACCCGTACTTCATAACTGTTGCCTGTCTACTCCATCCATTCACAAACACTGTCAACCTCCTTACAAAGTGATAGTCCTTACCATCATGCAGGTTTATTTTTATTTCTGACAGCTTCTACTTAGGGTTGGCTGAGAATGAAGCAATCAGAGCCAAGTCACATGCACAACAAGAGATTTGAAGCAAGTAATGAATATCTGTTACATGAATAGAAGTGTACAGTGTCACAGAGCTTGCTGCAGTGCTTCTCAGGGACCTCATTCTTCTGATTTCTACATGTGAAAAAAAAAGAAGGAAGATAATGTACAAGTTACTGGTGTAAAAGAATTACTTGTGGGATTGTTTCAGGTCTGTGGATGTTGCACATGTTATGCCATATTACTGGCAAAAAAGTATTATCTCCCAGTTCTGATGAGAGCCCTGGATTCTTACAGTAGATTATAGTTGGTATGTATCTTGGGAGGCACTAACAGGATTTTCAAAAAGCACTGGTTCTGAATAAATGCCAACTCTGGCCTTCCTTCATGATGACACTCCAATACAAGAGTTGGAATACAGCTGTGGCTGCCAGGTGTTTGAGCAGAGATCTTTGCAGCCCCCGATGCACAGGAAGGGTCCTTCTCTGCAGCACTCCAACTCACCTGTCTTCCAATGTCACGACTCTTGGCTCGCAGTTTGTTAACCTGACATTCAGCAATATCGGCTCGTTCTTCAGCCTCTTCCAGCTCGTGCTGGGTCTTGCGGCATCGGGAGAGATTAGTGCTTGCCTGTTCCTCCTGGAAGTCACAGTTCCATCAGTGGCATGCACACAACCTAGCACTGCCCTGTTCCCATTAACACTATGCACCCATTCCATTCCATTCCAATGGCACCTACTGCAATTAACCTCACAGCTCCATCCATGCATTACCAGCACACAGTACATTTCATCTAGTACCACAAACAACTTGAGCACTGGGAAAACTGCCTGGTGTGGCTCCAAAAGTGTGAAAATGCCAGGATAACTACAACTGTGTCCACTCTGTTGTGTTTCAGAACTCTTTAAAAATAAGCACTGTTCAAAGGCAATGACCACCACTGCTCTATCAAACTGAGTATTCAATTATTTTAACAAATGTGGTAGCCTAGACTTTTTGGAAACCTTCACCCAGGGCCAAAAGGACTTAAAGAGTCCTGTACTCACAGCTTCCTCAGCCTGTTTCTTGTATGCTTTCACTTTTAACTGCAGCTTGTCCACCAGGCTCTGGAGCCGGAGAATATTTTTCTTATCCTCTTCAGACTGTGGGAAGTGAAAATTAATACCAAGGTGATGCACGTAGAATACAAGAAAGATAAAGAAGAACACGGAGGATTTGTAATACCTGGTAAGTGAGCTCCTTCAGCCTTCGTTCATATTTGCGAGCACCTTTCAGTGACTCTGTTCCTCGCTTCTGCTCAATGTCAAGTTCATTTTCTAACTCATGAATCTGAAACACAATACCACAATAAAGACAGGAAGTGTCAATAAAGACAGGAGTGGCTGCTGATCTTGCTGCAGGACCCAGGGTTCTGTGGACTAAAGCCTGCAGAGAAAGTGGCAGTGCAGAGTAGCTTCCTGCAGCTGCTTACTGGGCTTAGAGTAGCTAACATCTGCTTACCACACTACATGAGCAGTGATATAGTGTGTGAGTCCACAGTTATTTTTACAGGGAACTTAGCTTTGTATACCTGGGGCTGCCTTAACCAAAATTAGGCTTAAATCTGTCAGGGAAGAAGAAACTGAAACAGGGGAGGGAGGGTTTCGTTCGCATAGTTTAGGGAAATAGAAATGTTTCATTTGTAATTTTCAAAATTACCTTGTAAATTGCCTGCAACTACCCATTTGATGAGGGCTCCCACAGCTCTATTCCTGTTCTGCAGTGTATGTAAGTCAAATCTAGATGCCAATTATTTTCCTTTTCTGTGTGTATTTCATTTCACAAACAAGAACACCCAACTCCCCATCAGCTGTGCTGTATCTTGGAAGATAAATAGTTTTAGACTGATTCAGTGGGTCAGGCAAATGTTCCATCTAGCCCAGTGCTCTGTCTCTGAGTGTCTAGAGTAGCTGCTATTTGGGGACAGCAGGGAAAACTGGCTGCTGTCTACCCCCTCACACCTGCCCAGCTTCCAGACATTAGATTACAGGTTTCAGGTGGCACATCTGTACCTGTTCCCCTGAGTTTATAAACCTGCTGATTTCTAATTCCTCTTTGAACCTTCCATCAGCTGCCTCTGCAGCATCCTATGGCAACAGGTTCCAGAATTTCACTGCCCAGTCTGTAAAGTATTTTATTTGTTTTAAACTGACTTCTGAGTAAGGGTCACATGGTCTACATTACATTTCCTTACTTATAATATTTGTCTAATCATAGACTGTATTTTGATTCCTAACCATCCCAAATTCATCTTCTTTACTGTTTTCATGATTCTGTAAACTTTGATCACATTCTTCTCAGCCATCTCCTCTCCAAACTGAAGAGTCTTAGCCTTGTGTGTTTCTTATCAAAATTTCTCACCCCTGGATACTTCTCTAAGTATGTGTCCTTCTCTAAGCTGTAGGTCCTTCTTGAGATGCAGACACCAGAACTGCACAATGTACACACAGTGGCAAGTGATACTCTCCACCTGTGGTCTCAGTGCATTTCCTAATAAAGCCCATCTCTCTTTTTATTTTTTTTTTTAATTTAGCATTCTGTTTTCTCTGTACACTGAGAACACAGTTTCTAAGGCCCATCATGTACTGAGACCTCTCCTTGCTGAGCTGTAGTGCCAGTTCCAAGTTCATCCCCACATGAACATGTTTTAAATTGTTTTTCTCTAGATGTATGCCTATACTGGTGTTTGTCTGCCACCATTTTTACCATTTCATTCAGGTTTTATGAGGTCGTTCTCAAGGTCCTTACTTGCAGTGCGACACTTCACTAAGTGTAACCCTCATCAAATCTGATGGAGATCCCTGCCTTTCCAAGATATTCTAGCAGCCAAGGTCCAGCTAAAGACATTGACCTTAGTCTACCCCCATCTCCACCATACCCTAGCCTCTAGTTTCTGGAGTTGCTTCTTTCCACCCTTCAATGCCAGCTGCTCAGCTTCATCCAGACGGTGCTGCAGATCCTTCACCATTTGTTCCAGATTCCTCTTCATTCTCTCCAAGTGAGCACTGGTGTCCTGCTCCTTCTTCAGCTCTTCTGCCATCATGGCTGCCTGGTTGTAATGCAGAGTTATGTTATGAATACATCTCCATATCACTGGCGGTTCTGTGCCTTCTTTGGGAGAAATGCTCCCAGTGACAAATGACTCTCCACATTCTCAGTCAGCTGCCTATGATTGTGTTAAGGGTCTGTCATATAAAGAATCACAATTTCTTGATATCTGTATTTCAAAAGCTACTCTGACTTGGGAATTGGGCAGGGTTTGATAACAAGAATAAAAATAAGGCAGCCAAATGACAAAGGAGTCAAAGTTTTTAAATGAAAGTGGAAGTTAGTGGCATCTTGAAGTATCACCAGCAAGTGCTCTGCTGACTGTGAATACATCACTGTTTGGTACCTAAGTCTGCCTGACATCCAGACTCCTAAGCAGCTTTTACCAGTGGAATGACTCTGAGGTTCTCCTGAACATCAATGAAGAGTTTGTGTCTGTTGGGCTCTTCAGACTATGGGGTGGATAGCTGTCACCACTGTTTCACGAAAAGGATACGGAGGCCAAAGGAGAACCTAGAGCACTCTTACTGTGAAGGAACCACAGCTACACACATTGCTTCAGGTGTGCCACAATGTGATGCAAAAGAATAAGCATTTTCTGTTTTATTTTCATATACCTTTTCTAGATAGTTCTAAGACTTGGTTCTTTTGATGCCATGAACAATTTCCTTGTTTAAATTAAACATTTCTATTATGCCTTTTTATTTTTTTTATATTTCTTACATAGAGAAGCATGTATGATTTTAGTCTCAAATCCTGTTTTTCTGCAATATTTAGATAGGACTTAGTCCAAAATACTCTCTTCCTGTTTCAATTTTGCCACCATCTGGCTTTTGCTGTCTATTACATCCATTGCAAAAGTGAATGTGAGTATCAGAAAGAGGAGACAGGATGCTTTTTCAGTATAGACTGCTGCAGGACATGAGTAGATTAACTTGACTGAAAGGTTCTTCCACAGCAAGCAGTAGAGCAGAGGCTGTGCAAAAGGTGCAGGTGGGAGGGCTTGTGTGTCACTGATATTTTCTGTTCCTAAGCTGAAGAATCAATTCTCTCTCACCTCACTGCTGTCTCTCTAAGGTGTAAATGTCAATGCAGTAGTATAAAATAGAGTGAGACAAGCAAAAGTACTTACATCTGTGATTGCTTTCTTTGCCTTTTCCTCTGCATTTCTGGCTTCCTGAATGCTATCTTCAACTTCATTCTGTAGATGAGTAATGTCCACTTCTAGTTTCTTCTTGGTGTTTAGGAGGCTTGTGTTCTGTTGGGACAGTCCAAGGACAGGTCGTTCCCATCCCATTTCATACCAGTCCAACATGCATATTATAAAACAAATACCTGAGAATGGAGAATCTGCACTCGCTCACTGGCATCTGTCAGCTCCTGCTCGGAAACTTTGCGGGCTCGCTCTGTCTGCTCGAGGGCAGCTCGCATCTGCTCAAGTTCTGTCATCATCAGATTATTCCTGCGCTCTACCACAGCAAGCTGCTCCTTCAGGTCATCATTCTCTCTCAAAGCATCATCTAGATGGAGCTGGGAATCCTTTGAAGTTGAAAGCATGATAAGACTCAGAGGAAAGTAGAAATAGTGTCAAAGACCTTGTTGGACAGATGCCCTTGCGGTCCCTACCTTGAGTTGCCCTTGCACGCCTTTGAGATGCTTTTGTGTCTCTGCTACCTGACAGTTGGCACGGCTCAGCTGTATCTCCATGTCATTCAGATCTCCCTCCATCTTCTTTTTCAGCCTCAAAGCATCATTTCTGCTTCTAATCTCAGCATCCAGCGTGGTTTGCATAGACTCTAATACCCGCTGATGATTCTTCTTCAGCTGTTGAATTTCCTCATCTTTCTCTGCACTCCTTCTGTCAACATCTGACTTCACTTGGTTCAGCTCCAGCTGAACACGCAAGATTTTTCCTTCTTCGTGTTCTAAAGAGCCCTGGTAGTGTTGAAATAATATTATTTGTCTCTGAAATGTTCATTGCTGAGAAATGCCCATGCAGAATTTTGTCACTTCACAGTTAGTAACACAGATGTGCTTGTCTTATTGTACAACTTTAGAAAAGGCCTAGCTCTTAAAAAGCAGACTGCTCTTTTTATATACAGGAGTTATACCTTTTCTGCATAGTAATCAGTAATTTGATAACAAGACAGCTTAGAAAAATGCCTCCAATACCACAAAGTCTGGACACTGAGAGTTATGTTCACACTGCGGAGATAACAAAATGTGAAAACACTAAATTGACAGGAAAGCCAAGCATTATGCTCAGTAGAAGTTTGCCTTCACTTGCATCTTCATGCTGAATTCTGTTTATGGACACTGCACTTGAGGTAAGGGAGAGCCTGGGTTCAGGGAAAGTTTCACTTCCACTGGACTGAAAGCAGTTGGGGAAGCAGGGTAAAGAGTTTTGTTTTCTGATAAGGGTGCCTCTTACTCTGTGCTACATCAAGAATTATTCAGGACCTGAAAGGACCCAGCATAAGATTATAGCTGTAAAAAACTTTCTGTATTTCGTTTTGTAGAGAAATCTAATTTAGTGGTTTGTTCTGTTTTGCAAGCAGGTGTTCCACCTGGGCTCCATATCATGCACTGGCCTGTAGATGTGGAGCACAAGTGGAAAAAACCCTGCAGACCCTGAGAAGAACAAAAGCAGGAGAGAGTCTGCAATGGGTGAGAAAAGCACACTTTGAAGTAGGGGACGCCCTGCTGGCACTGCCTATCACATCCACTGTCAGTGTTTCTTCCCTCTCCTTTCGGTGGTTTGCCATCTCGCAGGGGTCAATAAGTAGCAATACATTATCTTAGAAAGTTTCCATTTCCCACTTACGGAATTGTCTAAAATAAACGCCTGAGTGAGTGTGCATATATCGACTCAACAAATCGTGACCTTCTATGAAACTCTTATGTTTAGTGTGTAATCAATTGAGGCTTTGATTGAGTTATGATGACTATGTTATTAATATAATTGGTGCTATTATTTTATAGTGTGGTAATAGTTTGCTAATAAACAAAAAAGGGGGAGTGTGGTTATGACCCCTTGGGAAAGAATAGCTGAAGCATGTTATGTTCTTAATTTTCTAAGTGGGTGGACAACTGAGGGCCCCCCAATTTACAGGCATTTTGGTCAAAATGCTTTAACTCATGTCAAGGAAAGAGCTTACATAGGTTATGGTAAAAAAGTCTGAATTCTAATCAGCAAACAGGGGGTTGATAACGTGGGGCCAAGGCTGTGCTTGTGTCTTAACAGGTCCGAGATGGGTGCCTGCATGCAGGGTGAGCCAGCCGTCTCAGCGCCGGCTGTAACGTGATCACTGCACTGCCAGCAGCGGTTTGAACGCTCATCATCAAGTCACACCTTGTTTGTCAAGCGGTCTCACCAAGAAATCATAAGGACTGGAATCATTGGGAATTGGTCAACATGAACTACTGTTGGTATTCTAAAGAGCCCATTGTTTGTCCAGTGTGTTAATTTGAGTTTGCTAACTCTAGAATTGTTTCTGATATTTTTTCTTCTTATTTTATTATCAGAAAAGGAGGAGATGTGGCATAAAGATGACCGTTGTATTACTAATGAGTGATAAAGCTCAACAATAACTTGAGCCCGACGTAAACACCCACCCACGAGGCGCCCAGGCCTTACATGTACCCTGTTGAGTTGCAGGATATTGAGGACTCTAAGCACCTACAATAAAAGTCCTTTGTTCTTCACCAGCGAAGGAGTCCGCACCTCTTTCGCCACACCTGCAAAGGAGCTTGATGCCCTCTTGCAACAAATACCAGGAAGAATTTTATGTCAGAAAGAGTGGTCCAGCATTGTCACAGGATACCTACGGTAGTGGTTAAGTCACAGCCCTACAGGTGTTTTAGGAAAAGGTCGTTATAGTACCTAGGGGCATGGTTGAGTGGGCAATGCTGGTGGTAGGGGAGCAGATGGACTACATGATCTTAGAGATCTTCTCCAACCCTAATGATCTTATGATTCTACGCAGCAAGGGCAAAGGTTGTCCTACTATGAAATCTCCTTCCTTGGAAATTGCAGGGAACAGTTAAACAAGGCTCTGAATAACCTAGAGCAATTTGACTAAATAGTCAGATTCTCAAAACACAAACGACCTTTCTGTAGCTTTTCAGAAGAGCAGACCAAACTAGTAGTGCAAAATGAGCTCAGTTTTAGACTGAGTTTTTTGCTCATGACAGCACAACAAGCTGTGCCACATTGGTGCAGGAGAGGGACAGGCCCTGTTAGTTGTTCTGTTTGTGATCTCATACTGCACCTTCGTGGCATTATCAGGATAAAAATGGGTGTACAATCTCCATATTTTCTCCATCCATGATCTCTCTGAAAACAAGCCCTCTTACTGAGACACTTGCCTCCGCTTCTTCTAACGCTGCTTGAAGGTCGTATTTTTCTTGCTCAGTTTGCTTCTTTGCTTTCTCCAGTCCATGATTAGCTTTTCCAGTTTCAGCAAGCTGTTCAGTAAGATCAGAAATTTCCTCTGAAACACAGAAAATGCACACTGAGTTCATCTTAAATAATGTTGTCATTGGCACCTGCAATTGCTTTTTGGCAGTGGGATTGATGGAAGAGATAATAATATACTAGGAAGTGACAGTGAGAAGAAATAACAGGTCTTGTATCATGTGCAGTCTTTATTTCTGATTAGCTGCTATTTCCAATTCAGTGTGCAATTTTAAAAATGAGGAGAACCAAGTGGAGAGAGCTCAGAGAGCAATCAGTTACTTCTGGATTCGGAAATTAAGTCTCCAGAGACAGTCCAGTTTGATTTTATTCTAAAATACTCCCCAGGGAACATTCAGCTCCACATAAAAGAACTAAATTCCGTTTGCTTTACACAGTTAATTCACTTACTAAATGCCAGTCTGTTGTGCCACAGCTGCTCAATGCTCCAATCAGGAAATAGAAAACAACCCTCCAAGTTTTTTTCTAATGGCAGTGATTGAAGTGGTCTGAAAAAAACGAGTATCTGTTTTCATCATTGTTTCTGCAGATTCAGTTAATTTGGTGCCTATCCACGAATGGGATTATAATGGTGTGGAGCAGGGGAAGTACAGTGATAGCACTAGAAACCATCAAGAAGTAGAATATTGTCATGAGCTGTAGGCATGTGCTCATAGGTGACCTTGTGATCATCTGAACAGAAAAGAAAGTTACACAGCCTGAGTTTTGTGGGAAAACCATAAGAAATAAAAGCTTGGGAAGAGGCAAAGCTTCAGTGTACCAGAAACATAGACGCACCTCTGAGTTAATCACAGAATCACAGAATGGCCAGGGTTGGAAGTGACCTCAAGGATCATGAATCTCCAACCCCCCTGCCACATGCAGGGCCACCAATCTCCACATTCAATACCAGACCAGGCTGCCCAGGCCCCCCCCCATCCAAGCTGGCCTTGAACACCTCCAGGGATGGACGGGGCATCCACAGCCTCTCTGGGCAGCTGTTCCAGCTCCTCACCACTCTCTCTGTAAAGAACTTCCCCCTGATATCCAGCCTCAATCTCCTGTCCCTCAACTTAAAGCCATTCCCCTTGTTCTGCTGTTATCTCCCCTTTCAAAGAGTTGATTTCCCTCCCCTCTGTAGGCTCCCTTTAGGTACTGAAATGCTGCAATGAGGTCATCCCACAGCCTTCTCTTCTCTAGGCTGAACAAGCCCAGCTCCCTCAGCCTGTCTTTATAGGGGGGATGCTCCAGTCCCCTGATCATCCTAGTGGCCCTCCTCTGGACCCTCTCCAACAGCTCCCTGTCTTTTTTGGACTGGGGGCTCCAGACCTTGTCTGACAGACCAATTTGAATCCACTGTATTGCATTGCCCTTCTCAGCAGAGTTTCAGTTCTATGAACTTGTAATGAGAAACCCAGTGTTTCTGGTTTGCATATAAATTGATTAAAACAGCTTTGGTGAAAATAGATATTCTAGGAATCTGCATACAGTGCTCTACAGTAAGTGACTGGCTTAAAAGCAAGGAATTTAATGATCTGGACTAGGTCAAAATTGGCTGGACATTGTGAAGGTACAATGTGAACTCAAGATATATATTTTTTTAAAGCTGAATGAATTAAGATGCTTTACTATAGTTTTCTTAATCATTGTCACAGGTACATGCTCCTTCTTTTGTTTCTCTTGCTAATGGCTAAACAACAGATAATTCCAAGTGAATTTCATCAGAAATTACTGTTGACATTCAGTGGGAATGTTCTAGCCTTCAGAGCATTTGCCCTGAAACCAGACTGAATTTTCTGACAGAACAGGTTCCTGAAAACACTAATTCCCTTGTCTTTGATATATCTGAAAAAGAGCAAGGATGCTAGAAGTAGCAGAAATTCCCTGCAACTAGGAACCCAGAACAGTAGCCTCCATAACTTCCAGACATTCAAGCTGCTGAACCCTCAACTATTTGAGTGGGCTACCTGAGATGTACATCACGTGTTCTCATTTTCGTAGAATCAGAAAACAATATAATATCCTGAGTTGGAAGTGTGGGAATCAAATGTTGTTTCTGCATTAGAATTGGATAATATTATTTTTATTTCATGGTCTCCGCTATCATAGTTCTTTCTGGGAGTCCTTCTACTTAACTTGGGGAAGATCTCTGATAAGTTTACATCACTTATCTTATAGACGAACCTTCCCAGGAACGCACACTCTGTATATAGGTGTATAGACGTATATTTTGTTATACACACTGCAAGAATATCCTGCACGAGATCAAACCAGAGAACAAGCCATGGCCTGCCCGAGGAAGCACCTGAAGAGACATTGGAAGGCCTGGCATCATCCCCCAGTGCTCTTTGTTTAACGATGATGACTTTAAAGAAAATCACCGTATCAATACGGCAAGGAGAGCACCGAGACTTCTTGGAAACAACAGGATGGCTGCTGACTGACACCAGATAACAAGGCTGTCATGTTGTGTCCACAGGCGCTCCTGCTTGCAGGATGCCTGCCATTGCAATTGCAAATAAAATCTGCTTTTATCAGAGATACCGTCCTGACAAAATGACTTAGATATTTCCAACCGAAGGGACCCATAAGGGTCATCAAGCCCAATTCCTAGTTTCCTCCTTTGTGTTTTGTAAGACTATGTCAAATTTCTCCCAAGGGAACGCATTTGCTCCCTTATTGCTTTCTGAATCTATGAATTTCTCTAATGGTTCTAATACTTATTTCACTCCCTTTCTTGACTTCTCTTTTCAAAGGGATGTTTTGATTTAGCATTACAGCAAGGTCTTTCCTTGTCTGGTACAGCACAAAGTGGTGTTACTGGAGAATGCAGCAACTCATCCTTCCTTTTTTGACCACATTATCACAGTGGTGGGACAAAGGAATACAGCAACCTAACGGCCTGAAATTGAGGTTCCCCTGTTTACTGACAGAAACATTTAATTGTGGATCCCAGCTGACAGAGATCTGAACTTACGCTGAAGGTTCTTGTTCTCCCGTCTGACAGTCTCAACCTGGTCAAGCACTTCTTCATAGGCATTCTTCATACGGAAGATCTCAGTGCTAAGGGTGCGAGACTCCTTCTGGGCAGCTTCCAGCTCAGCTTGACACTCCTGGTACTTCTGCTTCCATTCAGCCATGACCTAGAGTGACAAGAACTATCAGTGCACAGGAGTGGTCCATTTTGCAGTACGCCTGTCCCTGCACATTTATAATATAAGAACCTAAGAGACGTGGTTTGTCTTGCAATCTTTTGCTTTGCAGTAATCTTTGCCTGTGGCAATCTATTAACTGATACACGTACTGTGGCTGTTTCAATGATAACTACTTGAATTTCCCTCAAAGCTGACAGACAAGCATCAGCTAAAAGTCATAAAATTATTATCACAGAATCATTTGCCTTGGAAGAGATCTCTAAAGGTTATTTAGTTCAATGGACAGAAAACATGGACATCTACAGCTTGATCAAGTGGTGAGAGCCTGGTCCAGCCTGATCTTGAATGTCTCCAGGGAGGGGCATCCGTCATCTCTTTGGGCAATCAGTTCTAATGCTTCACTACCCTTATTGTATATATTTTTTCTTACAAGCAACCTAAATTCCGCATTTCAGTTTGAAACCACTTCCCCTTGTCCTGTCACAACAAACCCTGCTTAAGAGTCTGTATCCTTCCTTCTTATAGCCCCCTTTAGTTTCTGGAAGTCAGGGCTCGTTGGTATGCATTTGAAAACTTTCTCGTTCTGCTTGGTCTTCCACTCGATACAGAGCTTCCCAATCCCCCTCGTGAAAACTGTGCTTTTTAAAACTATCAGAAGCTATTTTATTTTTTGATGTGGTTACCTGGGGTTACTCACACTGTGACATTTTCATTACTATTTGTTGTGTTACGTGCTTCTTACCACAGTTTTGCTTTAGATAAAATGTAATTTATCTTAGGTTGAGTGCAGAACTCTCATACTTTCAGAATTTGGTCTGGCCTATCAAATTTTTATGATGTTCATATCTAGTAGCCTTTCTGAATGAACCTTGTCAAAATTCTTCTGCTTTTTATCAAATGCTGCACAGGCTGCATTCGACCTCTCCACAGCAATCATGAGATCATCCACTTCTCCCTGCAGCCTCTGCTTTGTCTTCTCCAGGGAAGCACACTTTGAATTGACTGCCTCAGTCTGCTCTTCTGAATCCTGCAGGCGCTGAGCAAGCTTCTTTCTGCAGGATGAGACAAGCAGTGCTAAGAAAAGGAAAATTCTGTCATTCTGAGGAAATGGACAGGAAGGGAGTTTGGCACAGTAGAGAGCCAGCATAGAAAGCTGTGATATTATGGACAAAGCATTGAGTAGGAGCCTCGGATCACAAAGAATGCTGGAGTGGTGCATAGGCTGGGAGAACACAAAGAAAGAGATATGAACACGCAAGTAACATGGGAAGAGGATTCCCCAGAAATCTAGGAGAAAGGTGATATGTGTGATGGAATCAGTGCAGAAAAAAAGAGCATCTAAGGGGTAAACTACACCAAGATGGGGAGGAAGCAGAAACAATTTCTGTATTGGCAGTGTGAAGAATATGATTTTTCAACAATTATGTTAAACTCCATAACTAATACACTGGAATTCTGCATTCTACAGAGATTCTTCCAAACATCTACTCTTCCTCCTTTAACTCTTTTTTTCTCCCTCACCTTTTCACTCTCAACACATTACAAAGCGCAATGCTGTGCATATTCCCACCATAAGCATATTCTGGTGTCCTCCAATTCCTTCTCATATTTTTACATAATTATCTTTTGCTCAAGACCATTCCTCCACATACTTGGCATCCTCCAGCTCCTCCATGCACTGAATAGCGTCCGTCTCATATTTGGTTCTCCACTGGGCCACTTCGCTGTTGGCCTTGGACAGGGCACGCTGCAGCTCACCCTTGGCTTCCTGCTCCTCCTCGTATTGTTCCCGGAGCAAGTCACAGTCGTGGCGGGCAGACTGCAAGGCATGGGCCAGGGCGTTCTTGGCCTGCACAATCAGAATTATACAAACTGTCAAAACAGACAAAAAATTGACAATTTGTGACTGAACCTTTTTATTGCATTTTGAGAAAAATTTCACATCTCACTGACCATTTTGCTAGGGTAGCTGAAGGAGAAAAGTCAACAGTATTTGGGACTCTGTGTTTCAGACTTGATAATGTTAATCAAGATCAGGCCATTTTGTTCAGTTTGTTTGGGACGCTGCCTCTCAAACACAGCAGCACCACGTGCTTCAGGACAAGATACAGTAAATGCTGCAGTGGGAAAGGTGGGAATAATCTCTCCAAAGGTCTCCCTGTAAGCTTTTCAGGTAGAATTTAGTGTTTGTCTGAAGATGGAGAAGACTTGACACTATGTTGTCATTTCTAATCCTGGATAGTTCACTCCTGATCTTTTTCTTATTTTTTGGCTGCAGCTGTATTCTTTGAATCAGGGGTTTTCCACAGCAGTAAGGCATGTACACAGACATTCACTTCTCTCCTGTATTTGAACTTCAGAAAGCATGGTAAGAAGAGCTTAAATTGTCTTACTTAATTTCTAATGTCTCTTCTTGCATTATACTCCAAGGCAAAGTTCTGAAGTTTCACTGTTAATGTCTTTTTCTCAGAGGAGCTCTCATTTATTCTTTTATCACATTGATTTATTTTACAATTTTAAGGACCAAATTAAAACAAATCACCTTATTTTCTTCCTCTAGTTGCCTCTTCAGCTCTTCTGTCTGCTGTGTGATAGCCTGTTTGCCTCTAGTCAGCTGGGAAATCAAGGACTCCTTCTCCTCCAGTTGCCTAGTTAGTTCACCTAACAAGAAAATGTTTTTTTTTAGACAGAAACATGAGACATAGAAAATTCATACAAATGAGAAAGGCTAGCCATACACAAAAAGATTACAAGATTTAAAGTAAAACTCAGGGACAGGCTCTGAACAACCTGATTGAACTGTGGATGTCTCTGTTCACTGCTGGGGAGTTGGACTAGATGACCTTTAAAGGTTCCATCCAACTCTGTGGATTCTGTGATTCTATAATTTCATTCTCACCAGATAGGAAAAAGCTGTCAGAGATAGCATATGCTAGCATCAAAAGAAACGGAATGAACTGACCACAGGCCCACACATTCATTTTGATTGAGAGCACTTCTTTTGGCTTGCTTTGTTCCTTTGGGCAGAGTTTTCTTGACTACCCACAGGAAGAAATTCTACAGTCTGAATTCTGTTCAGACCACCCAGTAATGAATGTGTTAGAAAATATATAGGCAGCATACTTAAATACTTGGCAGTGCACAATTATATTTAATCTAAGGACACACCATTCTCAGTCTGTAGATGTGTTTTCTGGGTGTTCATATCATTAATTAGCCGCATATGCTCTTCATCTTTAGTTCTGACTTCACTGTACTGGTCTTCGAAAGCTCTGCACATCTTTTCCAGATTGCTCTGTTAAGACATAGAGAGCATATCTATCAGCTCATTTAATTGTTCAGAAAAACAACTGCAGTGGCGAGAAATATTTAATCCAACCTTAGCTTTGGAGACAGACTCCATGTTGCTGGCCAAGTCATCAATCTCCATCTTTAGCTCACTCTTCTCCTTCTCCAGCTTCTGCTTGACTCGTTGCAGGTTGTCGATCTGCTCCCCAAGCTCCGCTGTGCTGTCCGCATGCTTCTTCCGCAGGGCGGCAGCCGTGGCTTCGTGCTGCAGCGTGGCCTCTTCCAGGTCGCGGCGCATCTTCTGAAATTCTGCCTCACGCTTCTTGTTCATATCGATCTGAGCTGCCGTAGCCCCTCCTGCTTCCTCCAGGCGCTCACTGATCTCCTCCAGCTCCCTGGAGAGGTCAGCTCGCTGCTTTTCAGTCTTTGCACGGATTGCACGTTCAGCCTCAATTTCCTCCTCCAATTCTTCTGTACGAGCCTAGCAAAGTTAATTGCTTAAATGAGAATGTCTGAATAGACCTAAAGTAAGCTTTAAGGAATAAAGAACAAATACTCACTTTTGTTATATCAACAAGGAGAGTAAAGCACTGCAAGAAATTTCACTGAATTGTGTCCTAGGACATTCAATACAGTGAACGTAAACTTAGGAACTGTGGGATAGATGAGTGGACTGTGAGTTGGACTGAGAAACAGCCGACTTGCAGTGCTCAGAGAGTTGTGATTAGTGGCTCATGGTCTAATTGGAGGTCTTTAACTAGCAGTGTTCCCCCAAGAGTCAGTACTGGATCTGCTCTTGTTGATCTTCATCAGTGACCTGGGTTAAGGGATGGAGTGCACCCTTAGCAAATTTGGTGATGAGACAAAGCTGGGAGGTGGATCTGACACAGCAGAAGACCGTGTGCCATTCAGCGAGGCCTGGACAGACTGAGATTTGTGTGCAGAGGAACCTGATCAACAAGAGCAAGTGTGGAGTCTTGCACCTGGGGAGGAATAACCACATGCATCAGTACAGGTCAGGGGCTGGCCTGCTGGAAAGGAGGTCTGTAAAGAAGGATCTGGGTGAAGAAGAGGTTGGCCATCGTGGCAAAGAAGGCCCATGGGACCCTGGGGTGCATTACAAAGACTGTGGCTAGCAGCATGAAGGAGGTTATCACCTCTGCTCTGCCCCTGTAAGGCCACATCTGGAGTACTGTGTCCAGTTCTGGGTCCCTCAGTCCAAGACAGGGAACTGCTGGAGAGAGTCCAGTGGAGATCTACAAAGATGGTCAGGGACTGGATCATATCCCTTATGAGGAAAGGCTGGGGGTCTTCAACCTAGAGGAGAGGATCTTATCTGTGCTTATAACTATCTAAAGAGCAGGAGCCAAGCAGATGTGCCAGGTTCTTTTCAGTGGTGTCCAGTGACAGAATAAAGGGCAGTGGGTACAAACTAGAAAACAGGAATTTCCATTTGAACATGAGGAAAAACTTCTTTGCAGTGGGGATTACAGAGCACTAGAATAAGCTGCCCAGAGAGGTGGTGGAGTCTCCTCTGAAAATATTCAAGCTTGCCTGGACGCTTTCCTGTGCAACCTGCTGTAGGGAACCTGCTTTAGGGGCGGCTGGACTAGATGATCTGCAGAGGTCCCTTCCAATCTGTTTGATTCTGTGATTCTGTGAAAATCTGAAATTTCACTAAATATTATAGCTCAGAATGGATTTTTTTAATGTAATGACAGGCATAGAACTGCACTTTTCTAAAGGCATAATGGATGAGCCTCTAAAAAATGTAAAATGATGTGAGCTGTTTAGGAATTTGCAGAAGGTCAGGTCGTCTCCATCAGCAAACACAGTGTAATGAATGTTGGGACAAGTAACCATGGGGTGATATCACTGAAAGGAACTGTTTTTCTTGGCTCTGCATTGAGATGGTGATCTCTATGCTGATTATGTAACTTTCTTTAATTTATTTACAAAGGTAATTCTTCATGGCTTCACTACTATTTTAACTCAGTATGTTAGCCATTTTTGAAGCCTGCCATAAGCTCTGCTTAAGAAATTCTTACATACTCACCTCTGATTATAGATCAGAGCCTCTGTAAAGTGCTGTCAGACAGGAACAGCACTGCGAGTCTATGTTCATTGTTTTTTTATGTGCAGAATAATATTTCTCTATGAAATTCTAAGAAAATATCAGATAATCCCAAGAAACCAGGACTCAGCTTCTAAAACCATCTTTAGATATCTTTAGACTTTACCTGAAGCTCCTTGATTTTCTTCTGCAGCTGAGAACTTTGAGCCTGCTCATCCTCAATTTTACTTTGTAGGTGGCTAATTTCAAAATCTTTTCTGTTAAAGAACAAGAATGTGAATTCAAGATAGTTAAGACACAATATTAATTTTGGAATTTAGAGGATAAGTCAGTGCAATACTTTTTTAGCCTTTCATCCATCTGTTGCTTATCATTTTCCAAATCCATGATGGAATCTTGAGACATTTTCAGATCCCCGTCCAGTTTTCTCTTTGCTCTCTCAAGGTCCATTCGCTGTTTCCTCTCTTGTTCCAGAGATCCTTCAAGCTAGAACACATAAAACATACTTTGAAACACATAAAATATGCTTCAATAGTAAATATTCTTGATGTAAAAATCTTAAATAGAGTTGCAAATCAAAACTAGGGGAAGCAACCAGATCCTATACATATTCTCATCTCCTCCCACTCTTACTACATGATCAGGGTTTGGTTTTTGATGTTAAGCTGATCACAACTTGGGCGTGCACACATGAAATGCAAGCTATTCAAAAATAAAGAAATTAAAGATTTCCAGTGACTGTAGTTCCTACCATACAGACTGCAAAACACTGACAATTTCCCAGAGTCCATAGCTTTCTGGATTAGACCCATAAAGTACACAGATCTGCAACAATCCCTCAAACTGCCTCAGATAGCTGCTAAAGCTAATTGGTTAAAATATGTAGTACAAAAGTCTACAATGCTGAAATATCTATTGATAAGCACAGATTAAACAGCCAAGAAAAGATGGAAAATATACTGGATTCCACAACACCCTATCAACTGCCTGTAAGTTATTAGGTAAAATTGTTAGAGCTGGCTTGGCTGTTCTAAATGTTGTTTACTCTCCCAACATCAGATTTCTTTCCTGATCTGTCAGAGCATCCACCCGTACAACTTCTTTTTTTTTTTTTTTTGTCTTACATCATCTACTTGCTGCTCCAGTTTGGTCTTGATTTTGGTGAGTTTACTGACTTTGTCCTCCTCAGCCTGTAGGTCATCCAGTGTCTGCTGGTGTGCCTCCTGGAGGGCCTTTTTCTCTTTGGTGAGTTTAGAAATATTTTCATCCAGAGCTGCCATCTCTTCAGTCAGATTCTTAACCTATTAGGCATCAAGCATCCATACTATGAGGGGGTGTAATAAGAGCAGACAGATTGAGAACACAGTGAAAGCACTTCTGCAAAATCTTGCATGGACTGAGTCAAGTGATTTCCACAGAAGGTCTACATTTTTTATGATGAGAGTAGTAACCAGTATCGTGCCTGTCATACCACTGTGGTCCTGAAGTGGTAAAAAATGCTTGCTTTAGTTGGTCTTGACTCCCAGCCAGTTTTTATAGTGTAACGTGTGCTAGACATTCACTTGTACCTGCAAGCTGTACTCTGCTTGGATTTACTGAAGGCCTCTGAGTTGCTCTTGTTCAAAAAATGCATTTTCTGCGTGTGATATATTTGGTAGGCACACAGCTGTAATTTCTCAGCAACTGAGGTTGTTTAGAAGATACTACCAAATACAAATCACAGCAAATCACAGTATGTCAAATTTTCCATAAAAGTTTAAGTAACTTGGCAATACACAAAGAATCTTCTGCCTTTTAAGAGATTATCATGAATTGAGGTCTAGAGCCCTTGACACATCTGTTGACATACCAGCTCTGGTGGCTTTATTTTGGAAAATTATTCCCTGCTCTTCATGAACCACTGTACTACCAACAACCTTATCTCAAACATATCAGCCTCACTGCATGAGTCTGCCTGATGTTTGCTTCCCACTTGTCTCATTCAGATGGGAAAGACTGACAGTATCCATAAGGAAAGTCCACTCTGCTGGGTGCTTTAGCTATGTGGTCCTTATCTTACTACCCAGCACCATCTAGATTTCCTCTAAACATTAGCATAGAAATGTCCAACATGTCTAAAATTGCAAACTTAGGATCCAGAAGTGTTTTCAGTGTCGTCAGTAAAGGAAACCTTAACCTGTAAATACATCTCTGTTAGTATTGTTTCTATGGCAGGACTGAATGCTGTCACCACAGGTGTGGGCTTTTGAATTCTAAGATTTCAGTTCTGATTTGTCACATTAATCGTTGAGATGTATATAAAGAGATCAGTGCTTTTACTGGGAGATAAATGAGCTAATGACAACCTGATCCTTCGAATTCAGGAATTCTCGTCGTGTAGTCAAGTCAAGAAAGCAAAGGATAGCCATCCTAGCTGAGATCTGGGCTTCTTAAACACAAGAGGATTATAAGAAAACATTCTGCATTTGGAAGATCAGTTCTCCTCATTCATTGAGGAGAAAGGATCTACAAAGCCATCCTCTATTGAGCCACCCACAAGCATACTAGTTCTCCATCCACAGGAGAGACGCTGGTTCCTTATGCCTGAAAATAGCAGCGTATGGAAATTCTCCATCAAACACCTCAACAAGCTGTTAACTTTTTTTGAAATGCCATGAAAAAAATATTTTTCCTAACGGGAAGTTATAATTTTAGCAAAATTTCTTCTGTTACAGGCAATTAAGTGGCAATATCTCTTTGTGCCTAGGGCACGTATCCCTTCCATTGAGAGCACTTAGGAAACTCTGCAACATCCCACAAAACTGAAACCTGTCTGGGAAAACTGTCTGGGGAAGAATAATTTCCTGATTTGTCTATCACCTTATTCTCTGTCGCATGCTTCTCCTTTTCCACTTTGGCCAGAGTCAGTTCAAGATCATCAATATCTTTCTTCAGCTCAGAGCACTCATCCTCAAGTTTCCTCTTCTTTGCTGTCAATTCAGCATTCATCTCCTCTTCATCCTCCATTCTTTCATTAAGTTCTTTAATTCTAGCTTCCAGCTGAATTTTACTTTTGATGAGACCTTCACATCTCTCCTCAGCGTCAGCTAGATTTTCACTCTCCTGTCAGAACACATTGAAGGTGTGTTACATTTACCATACACATGATGAAACGCAACTCACGCTGCTCAAGCGCCACCTCCAGGAAATGAACTGCACAAGTCATGGTAAAATTTCCTATGCAGTTAGGAAGTAATGCACATTATCCAGTCATTTGGAGATAACCCTGCTTGGTCGTGGTTTAGGAAAGTGAACCATAATCCCACAATAGAGCCCTTTCTTTAAGCTGGCCAGGTGGTTTGATATCAGTAATACAAACTGGATCTGCAACAATCTGGATCAGCAAACTGGATGTCATGGAAGCATGAACCTACATGAGTATTTGTAAAACATAAGGCATTTGAAAGTCATCTTTCATAATGTTGGATTATTCTATCTTTAATAAGCTCCTCCAGCTCTAATGACACAGGTCTGACTGTCTCTCCCCTAACTCCTTCTGTCCCATAATTCACTTGAGATTACCTGGCTCTCACATTGTTTAACCTCTTTCAGCCAAAATGGGGTTGGGCTTATGGCAAAAAAGCATTGCTTAACCTACAGTTTAGCCTGCAATTTCTACTATAACATTTTGAGCAACACGATTGACAGATTAAATGTTACTCAAATTAATGCTACTGTGATGTATTCTAGGCAGAATACCATAAAAGGTATATGCTGTTTCCCAGAAAAGTCATGGAGGAAAGACATCACTGCAGTAACAAAGGATGTTATCTCTCAAATTCATACTGAAACTCATGGGGCACTCAAAATTACAGCTACTGTGTGTGCTACTGAGCGTTTTCTGAGGACAAACATGGAGAAAAGGGCTTATGAGGATCGTTTCAATTAGAGTTGATTGAAATTCACACAGCAATAGGACTTAAAAAGCAGACACAAACAGCTCTTCCAGTGATGAAACACTGAGAAACTGAGTCAGGAAAGAGGCAGACAACACTCTAAGGGAAATAATCATATCTTAAGACCTTTTTTATGCTCTGAAATCTGAAACCATGGAGTACATTGATGGAATCCTAACTTGGAAGCTAAACCTGAGCTTTTTGCTTTTTTTCACTTACATTCTATGTGAAGGGGTTATGGTGAAGCCTAAAATATTTATAGAATAGGTTGGCACTGGAGAACAGGACACTAAGTACCAAAAAGGATGCAAATGAACTCAGAAAACTGAATGATGTTAAGTTGAAGTGCTAAAGAAGGATTTAGGGAAGGAATCTATCCTTTGACATGCACAATGACCATCTTAGGGCTTGAAATAACACAGAACTGTCCAAAGACCAGCTACTTCAAGAGCAGATGGAATCAAGTGACAGTTCCACTCGCACCAGACAGTCCTTGGCCATAAAGTATCTTACTACCTTGTAACAGCTGATAGTATTCCTGTCTTATGCAGATTCAGTCTCTGCTTAGTATTGTTGCAGCTGAAAAACATCAGTCTTTGTTCCATGCTATCACTTGTGTCTCTGGTAGAAAAGTAGCCTCATCCCTGGCTCCATATTAGAATGGTCAGCAACTCAGGAAACAAGCTGTATTTCATACAGATCCTGAGAATGCAGCCAGAGACACATTGCAGATCCATGGCAAAGTGGCTTTACACTTGATCCCTGTCAGAATTTCCCTTTTTCATAACAGTGGTAATACTATATATCTGCTTTGTACCCACTTTGCTTAGGCATAGATGACAAGACCAGATAAAAGGTAGAGGAGAACGTGGCCCTGTTACCTGTCTGTTTATGTATGACACTGGAAAAGAGAATGGAAATAGCTGTAGAAAAAGAGAAAGTGGAGGTGAATTTGAAAATGGAGGTTACTCACAGACTGAACCTGCAGCTGCAAGTCGTTTTTCTCCTGCAATAGGGTCACCATTTTCTCCTCCAGCTCCTTCCTCTTTGCCTCAGACTTTGCAAGCTCTTCCTTGGTTTTCTCAAACTCTTCCTTCATGTTGGCCATCTCCTTCTCAGATTCTACACTCTTCAACATGGGCTTCATCTTGAAGTACAACTTCATCCAGGGCCAGTGCTTGACATTCATGAATGCTCTAACATTGTATTGGATTATATAAATGGATTCTCTGAAAATGCATGAAAATAATACAGGTTATGAGACTGGAGAGACTTGGGCTAGAAGCAGACTCTTATTGGTAACACAGCATCAGCATTTTGTTCAGGGAAGTTTTATCTCACTTTGCTTGTGCTTATTAAAGTCATTTCTGGACACCGGACTGCTGAATACCTGGCTCTGTAAAATGAACAATAGCTATGTCTGGGCATAAGAGGGAGGACTAAAATTCTCTGTTATGCTGTCTGATAACCTCTGAAACTTTCCTGAATCTCAAAGCACAAGCGCTCGGGTGAAGACCAGAGTGAAAACTGACATTCATGTTGAGATTATAAACATGGGTTTTACTGTAAATTGTGGAAATGGCAGCTTGATGCTTTTGGGTCTGAAAAAAAACCAACTATAATATTAGAAATTACTGACACACAAAATGAAAACAACAATGAAACCTTAGTATGGCAGCTCCAGCCCCCATCTGCACAACAACACTGTCTCTGGCTCTCCAACCATGATCCTAAGGACAGGGCACATGGAACCACCATGGGCCCAGCGTGCTGTGCTCCACCTGCAGAGCCAGCAGTGCCTCCCATGGTGCAGAGGTCACTGGGAGAGGGTTGCAGCAGGAGGACCAGAGTGTGGAGCCAGATGTTGGACTCAGTGGTTCTTGTAGGTCCCCACAAGAACTCCAGATGCTCATTGTTTCTATTGAATGCCACAGGATTTTGTTCAAGGCAGCTTTGACAGTTCATTGCAGAGAAATCCAGTACAGGTTATCGAATTCTTAGAAACTACCCCTGTTTTGGGAAGCTGCTGAGCTAAACATATATGATAAGGTATTACAGATAAAGGCTACTAGTTGGCAGATAGCGTCCTATGGGTTTATGTTATCTTTGCTCCCCATGAACAGCTTTCACTTGTCAAAAATACTTGAGACTATTTGCTTGGTGTGTGCAGTGCTGCCACCCCTACACTCCAAATTTCGCATGAATTGTTCCACTCAAAAGGACAGAAATGAAAAGGGTATTTTCTCGACTGTTCCACATAACATATATTTTCTGTACAAGTCAGAATTCCTCATCTTAGACAGAAATGAAGCAACGAAATAAAACAAGTAGAGTAGAATGTGAGAGTAGAATGTGAGAGTAGAGTAGAATGTGAATCCATTCATTACAAACTGATGTGATTTAATTAAATTGTCAGACAGCATATTCCAAACAGCCAAATGAACATGTACTAAGGTTTGTCTATCTCTATCACAGGGTTCTTCAGAGGTTGAAAATGATTCTAAAGGTTATTACATTCCTGGAGGAAGGGCTCACTGTTAACTATCATGCTCCAGATGCTCAGTCCAGCTACTAAACTGCCATTGCCAGAATTTGGAATGTTACAACAAGGGAAGTGTTAGTTTCTGCTTTTTCTGTTTCCCCTAATCTTTCTAAATGTCTTCACCGAGAACAGGTTTGTCCCTGAATTGGATGTTGCACAATATGACTTGTGCTGTGTTCATTTATTACCTTCTTGCATTCATCTTTTTAAATTCAATTCTCATGAGATACCCTCTACACATAGCTTGCATATGAGTGATGAGGCTCGCAAGCTTCTCATCTCTCATTTCTTCTAGGAGTCCCAGGAGACCTGCCTTGAAGAACACCTAGAACATAAGAGAGGGCTAAGCAGTTTGAGGATTAGGCAGAGACACAATGATTGGCATGTGATGTAGGGTAAGCAAGGCAGTTTTGGAAGAAAGTATGGAGTAACTGTTAAATAGGTAGAGAAATTTTGGGTCACTGTAGATATTTTCAGTGCTCCTATGTTTCGTGACAAATCACCCTTTGCATGATCTAATCATGCTGTTGTGAAGTCATCCAAGGCTAGCTCCAGAGTAAGCTGGGGAAGACCTAATTAATAAAACAAAGAGTTAACTGAGCATGCCATTCAATTCTGTCTTTTCACTGTACCCTTTTGTATCTCAATGGTCAAGGCTCTGTTAAGTAACTTTCAGGTGGCTTGAGAACCATACATGATAAACTTCATTTAATAGTGTACACAGTTGTTTCCTAATCACCATGAAGGCTGATTTTATATGCAAGAAAAACTTTAAAGAAGTGTAATTTTTTGCCATTAATATACCCACTCTTCCACAAGAACTTTACCTTGGTGTGGCCAAATCTGTATTGGTTGTGGTCCACATCGATGGAAGAAAGAAGCCTTTCTGAAGCCTTTTTGCTGTCAATGAACTGGCCTTCTGGAATGGCTGAGGCATTAAGAATCTTGTACCTGTAAGACCGGTTGCAAAGCGCTGGTTGCAAACAGCATGAGGAGAACTGGGGCTACTGTGCATAATAAGATAATGTGATTGGAAGCTGAGGTGTCTGAAAGCAGCTGAGTACACCATGTGAAACCTAGATAGACTTGGCTGAACAAAATATGATGACAAGGGGATATGATTACTCTGCAGTGGAATCTGTTGGCTGTGTAACAATATAGTATGTTGTGACATACAAAATTAATGTGCATACTTAACAGTATTTGTATGTCCAGGAATTATGAAGAACACAGTGAGAACATGTCAACTGTGTCATCTCAACTTGTTTCATTTACCAGAATAAGGCTATTTAAATTAAAGGGGAAGATGAATTAAAGCTGCTAACAAAAATCAACTGTATTCCAAAAGGAATACAAACCTTGAAAAGGAATACAGAACTCACTGTCTCTACAAGTCCCACCACTGAATCCTTCAGTTTGGACTAAAAATGACATGGTATTATTTTTTAACTGCTAGCAACAGTCTTAGCATGTTGCAAGATAGCTTAATGATTAAGGTAATGCCATGTCGTGGACAGGATTGCCTAGCTCTTCTAAAGGGGTTTCCTCCAATTAAGAAATGATGAAGGGTGACTGTACACTGGGGCACTTCTAGCAGTCAAGTAAGAGAAAATATAAAATCAAGATAGTGAAAGTGGAACAATCCATTTATTTTGTATTTTAGGCTTCTGCTGTAGTTCCCTCTGAACCTCAGCACATCTCCTTTGCACTGTACAGCAATTTTTGTTTCTGGACCATTGCTATTTTGGAGTGTCCCCTTTACCTGTCACGTCAAGTTATGGTTTGACAACTGAGATCAGCTAATATCTTACTGAATTAAACATCAGGTTGCAGGGCATATTCAAAGGGGTCCTGCATTCCAGTCTTCACTTCTTCAAAGTCTTAATATTCTTGCTGCAAAACGAGTATTATCAATTTCTTGCCAAAGAGGCCAGGAAGGGAAGGAAGAAGCAAACAGGCTATGTTTTTTTCTGGGAAAGAGCTTTTTACACCAAGTCAGCATGGAAGATGCTACTGGTACGTTTAATAGCAATAGTACCCAGTTCTGATTTAGCAACTGAGCACTCTTAAGCCAGTTTCATTGTCTCCATTTTAACAGGATACAGGCCAGTGGTAGTTACAGGATGCAGGCCAGTGACAAAGCACCAACAAAGCCTTGGAGTTTTAAATGCTTAGTAAATGCAATCTAAGGAGACTGTATCAATGTATTATTTTAGTATTGTTTTCTAAGACTCCCATAGACTCATAAAGAGTATTCTATAATGCCACTTAACTCATCCAACAAGCATTTTGTGACTCTTTGAAGCAATAGGCAGTGACCACAGTTCAGAAATGATACAGGTTCTGACAAATCAACACACCTCTGGTCTAATCAAAGAGGGAAAAGACTGGAGTGACTAATGATAATATTTATGGTAAAGTTCCCTCAAATGTCACCAAACTAGTCTGTTTCAGAGGGTGTTTCTCCATGGTGTTACCATATTTGTCACCTGAGTTGTGGGTTTACCGAATTTTTATGTTAACAGACAGTAATAACTGAAGACGTACCGTTGTTTAAAGTCTGCATAAAGGATTCTGCTTGGAAAACCTTTCCTGCAAATTCGGATGCCTTCTAGAACCCCATTGCATCGCAGCTGATGCATCACCAAGTAATGGTCCATTTCACCTTAAAAAAGACATGTATATAATAACTCAATTTTTTTCCAAAGCATCTCGATATTTACTAGAATGACAGAGTAACTTCTATTTTTAATAAAATTCAACCAGCCTTGATTAAAGATGAAGGAAATAAAGACAGAACATGCCTTCAATTCATAGAAGTTGCAGAAAGTTGCTTTGACCAACTGAGCTTTGCAGCTCAGAATATTAGGACTGGCAGTGCTTATAAATCACCAGTGGTAAAAGGCATAGGGCTGCATTTCTCAAAAATGGTAGAGAAGTACTGCAGAAGATGGAATGAAAAAATCTGCGACAGCAACAGGATGCAGGTAGAGGCGGCACAATGTGTGCCACAGCTCTTCATTTCAGAGATGATTCTACCTCGAATCTGCTGTGGAAATATTCACTACACTCAACCTTGCTTAGATTTGAAAGATAGATTCCAGCAATTGAAGGGATAACAATCCTTAAAGCTTTAATCCTTAAAGCTCTCAGTCATTTTAACTGCCTGTAGAAGGTGGATGACTGAAATTGGAAGAATGATCTCTATCAGATATAATAATCAATTAAATTTCTTAATCTTATTCCCATGTATTGCAAACAAAGTACAATTGGTAGACTAAAATACTTTTGGAATCACTTCGTGATGAAGAAATTTCTGTCAGCTGCTACAGAGATTAATTAATGCAGAATGGCCCATATCATTCACCCTTACCTTTTCATCGTAATCTATAAATAATGTGTACCCAAAGGCATAGTTAGGAAAGTTGAGCATAATTAGCCTAAGAACAGCTAAAAATCAGAAAATGTCCAGTTTCTCTTCCTTCACAATTCTTAATTCTGTTCACTCATCACCACTCTTTTTCTTAAAAGGCAGATATGATATTTCCTCTGAGTCACCTCTCTCCGAATATTAAAATGATAGCTATATCTGGCAGAGTCGTTCATTCATGTATATTTCAGTAGATTTCCTCAATTCCCTTATGGCTACTCTACTGTCAAGACCCTAGCAGGGTACTCTCTCATTACTTCAGGAATGTGGACTTTCCATACTGGCTTCATTTATAGTCATTGGAGTGAAACAATGTTTTCTAGGGTGTGATTCATTTCATCCTAAGACATTTAAAAAGGGTCAGATGAGTCATACCTTAAAATACCAGCTTCTCTCAATTAAATATAAAAGTAGTTTAGATGAATAGGATGATTGGACTGCATGATCTCAGAGGTCTTTTCCAACCTTTATGATTCTATGATTCTATGAATAGCTGAGATCTGAATGTCATACATATGCATGTTTCTCATAGCATATTTGTGTTCTTCAAGGTTACCAAGAGAGACAAAAAGAAGGGTAAGAAATGCTTGGAAATTCTGGAGCAGAGCAAACTGATGCTAAACTTCTTATCCCTTGTATTCCTTTTGCATCTACTACACCTTATCATTCCACCAATATCAGGCTTTGTAATGATTATACTCCTGAGACTTACACAGGGTACTTAATGGCCTCAAACTGAACTGTTCTTGGAGACTGAACTCCTTGCAAGAGTTTAATACTTAATTCAAGAAAGGAACAAAACTAACTTTACATCAAAACGCTTTTCAGGTGCAAGCAGCACCCAGCAGCTTATACAATGAGTTCTACAAGTGATGCATGATTTCTTTGACAGTCTTCCAGCTAGAATTAGATTCTAACACTAAATATTTAGAAGCTGTTAAATTGCCTTGGTCTGAACCCAGCAGTTTTGAAAGACTCACTGCCTTAAAAACAGGCATTTTTAGGAACATGGTAGTGCTGTTACTCCCGACAGACACCTGTAAGTGTCAGTGCTAATATTCATCAACTCAACATTCACTCTAATATTCATCATTTGATATTCATTCTAAAATTCATCAACTCTAATAAATCTCATCTTTATTATCTTCAGCTCTGCACACTCGTTAAGCAAAGACAGCTAAGTGTGAAGGATCACGTAGTGCTCAAAATTTTACAGACAAGACTAGAAAGCTCATTTGAGCATCAGAAGAAGTTTGTGTGGAAGCTGAACAGTTCAATTCTAGTCAGTTCAATGTATAATGACAGACTTACCTGGTGTCTTGGTCTCGTTTGGAATCAAGCAACGCACAAAATGAGGGTGGGTACTTCTCAGGTTAGTCATCAGCTTGTTTAGATTTTCCTGTGACAGAACAACACAAAGACCGAGCTATGAGTTACAAAGCTTTTGCATTTTTATTGGTTAATTTTAAGGAGGACTTCACTTACCCTGAATACAGCAGATACTGTCTGGAAAGATCCCCCCTTCTTCTTAGAACCTTTCTTGCCACTGTCACCTTGGGAGAAGTACATAAGAGCTGAAAGGCTGGTGTAAGCAGTATGTCAACGGAGACATTAAAGTGAAATAGCAAATCACTGCTGCATGGTAGTTTTATGTGAACTATAGGTAGCTGGTTATTAATCAGTGTGGTATATTTAGGTCTCAGATATATGACTTAGTTTACATCATAATGCATGCAGCTTTGGGGGTATGGAACCCTGTGACCTGACATTTTACATTTTACTCTGTGCCATTTGACATTACTTTGACTCAAAGATACACCCTCAACTTATTTTTGTATTTGTATGTAGTTTGGTGATAGGCCACAGGAATGGCTCAGCAATGGACATTTGCTTATGAGTGCAGTGAAGTGTCTCTAGAAAAAAAATGTTATTCTAATGCTTCAGTTGAAGAATAGGGATCTGTTCTGTGTTATGGCAGCCCAAAGGTAAGAAACAAAATATAGTCTTCAAAGAATATAAAGTGCTTGCATTTTCCAAATATATTTGACACCCATCTAGATGACGGCTAGCATGCACATGAATCACAACTCAGTAAGTCAGGAAACATTCAACTCCTGTCACTTTGTTTTGGACTTGCTGAGTGTTGTTTCTCTGCAGCATGAATAGGGAGAATAGAGAGCTTTCTGCAGTTATATATGTTTGTATCTTAGCCTTGTGCACACAAGATTAGGATTGGGTTAAAGGATGATGAAGAACCTAGACAATACCACAAAGAGGAAAAACAGAAAAAGACAGAAACAGAAAAGACTTTAGTTTTTTCCTGCCTCATCGATGAGCACTTACTTGTTTCTGCCCCAGCATAGTTAGAGAAAAGGAAGGACAGCAGCTTCAGGGATGATTTCTGATAGAGCCCCACAACAGTTTCATTCAAGGGATCCTTGTTCTTCTCAAGCCATCCAGAGATGTTGTAGTCCACTGTGCCAGCGTAGTGCACCAAGGAGAAGTGGGCCTCAGCCTTGCCTTTGGCAGGCTTGGGCTTCTGGAAGTTGCTGGACTTGCCCAGATGCTGGTCATAGAGCTTGTTCTTGAAAGAGGTGTCAGTTGCCTTGGGGAACATGCACTCCTCTTCCAGGATGGAGAAGATGCCCATGGGCTGGGAGAAATATGAATACATGAAGAAAGAAAGCAGTGAGGAGAAGAAAGTGAATAAAATTTCATCTTGCATATGATTTGTAGCTTGTGTCCATGACTGTAATTTGTGAGGCACAGGTTCTGAAGACATCATTAGTTACTGTAATAATCAAACATGATATAGTTATTGCTTAGATACATCTCAGCGATCTTCTGAGTGAGAGGCTTGTAAAATTCATGTTATATTCAATTGCTTCAATAATCTTTTCCCTAAACTCTTCAGGATGTAAACCAGTGAAATAAAAATAGGAATTCAGAAGACAGCTTTCAGTGCCCTGCTCATGGGACTGCTGATGCTGTTGTGTATGTCTGTTACAAGTGATCCGGTTGCAACTGCCAATGTAAACTTAGTCTCATGGCTCCTCAAAAATGTGCATAAATAATGGATGCACATGAGCGATAAGATTTTTCTCACCTTACTTGGAATGTAATTGGCATCTATCTGGCACAGTAGAATACGCATAGCCTTCTGATTTATCATAGAATGTATTTAAAATTGGAAATATTTCAATACAGAAATGCAGGCATACATTTAGACACATCAGAGCTTACATCTGAGCCAAATTAGGAATCTTCTGATAGTGCAGATCAGTTATATTTTTTCTAGTTTTGCTGGAGATACTCATTTGACTTCTATTTCATTGGACTAGAGATTAGGAGTTCCTTCTTTTTATAATATATGCCTTTTTCTAACATATAATTTAATTAGATTCCATCAGATGCTTACAGCTGACAGCAGGTAGACAGCTGCCATAACTATAATCAGTATTGCTCCGGAGCATCAGCTATCCCAGGAAGTGCGTGTTGGACAGGAACACCGTGTTTTGAATGAACCTTTTGCCTAGTAGGTTTGGGCTGTTCTGTGAGAGCTCTGGGGTTAGGACATATCTTACTTAGCTGTAGGTGTCTCTAAAGTAAAATGTAGATCTGAGTTAGCTGTCCTGATTGTTCTAGCATCAGTGCATGCATACAGACATTTCACAGAATCACTAATGGGAAATTTTATCCGGTGGTTTACATCCTAGATGTGTCCACCTCTTCCCTGTCATTACAAAAGTGACTACAGCACTATATTAACGCATGTGATGTAATTCCTGTGGCTTTAACTATTCTGTATTGCATAGATGCAGGACACAAACTGTGGTCACTGAGCAGTAAGCATAAGTATAGCAATACGCACCGCCTGTGAATGGTTGTGCTGGTGCTGCTGTGTGGTGGAAACAGTGGAAGGTTAGGAAGAAATGTGAGGCTTATATGTGCAAAGGCATCATCCATGAGTATTAAGTGGTGAATGTCCTTATGGGGTGGTTGAAGGAGTCACTGGGCAGCGGGCGAGGAATAGGTACTGATGTGCTTCAGAAAGGGAAGATGTTTGGATGTGCATGCATCGATTTGCAGACACTATGTAAGTGCTGTGCACAGCCACTGATCGCTGTCTCTGCTGCAGTGGGAAGTTAATTCCCATTAAGATCACTACCACTGTAGTGTCAGAGGGCACTGATAGAGGGCTTGGAAAGAATTATGTTGAGAGAACATGGAACTGAATTCTGTCAATTACTGCAAGAAGCAAAACTAGAAATTTCACCTTACTGTCTACTACTAAAGGCAAAATTAATGTGCCTCCCTGCTTTCCATCCCAATCAGAAAATCACCCTTTGTGCAGAGGCAGTTTGCTGCTCCAGAACTTTGTATAAATTTGTAGTTTTAAAATAGATTTTAGATACACTTTTAGATTTTATAAATTGCCTGTTTTTATAGGAGAATCAATCAACATAAATACTTGAATTTATTAAGATTAAATTCACTAAGATAAATGACCAGGAAATAAATGTGCTTTCCTAAAAAGAAGAATGCTTCCTCTACCTTTTCAATGAGCTCAATGCAGGCAGCCAGGTCCATCCCAAAGTCAATGAACTCCCAATCAATGCCTTCCTTCTTGTACTCTTCCTGTTCCAGGACAAACATGTGATGGTTGAAAAACTGTTGCAGTTTCTCATTGGTGAAGTTGATGCACAGCTGCTCCAGGCTGTTGAACTGCAAATTCAAAATAAAAAACAAAACAAACAAACAAACAAACAAAAATACCATTTAGTTTGGAAAAATTATCAAGGGGCAAACATACCTACTGTAACTCACATCAAATATCTCAAAGCCAGCAATGTCCAGGACACCAATGAAATGCTGCCTGGGTTGCTTCGTATCGAGCTGCTGGTTGATTCGAGTAACCATCCATAGGAACATCTTCTCGTAGACTGATTTAGCCAACGCTCCCACTGAATTGTATACCTGTGAGAAACATAGCCAAGGCAGTAAGGAAGATTGAGCTAACTTTGAAACTGAAAGAACTCAACAAAATGAAAAGCCAATCGGCTCTGTAGGTACCTGTTGGACATTTTGTCCTTTAGTCACGTATTCATTCCCAACTTTCACCCTAGGATAGCATAAAGCCTTGAGCAACTCTGCAGAATTCAGACCCATCAGGTAGGCAGCTTTGTCAGCCACTAGGAAGAATGCAGCAAGGGAGTACAGCATGGGCAAACATGCCTCGATCCTCTAGGAAGCATTTGTTAGAAGCAGCCTAGCTGGGCACTGCTCAGATGTGCCTGGTGTGATGGGAGCTCCCTTCAACGCTATGGAGAGTGCATCCCGTCAGCACAGCAGTGTCCATAAACTGAACCAGCAACCTCGTGTCACCTGCTCCGCCTGCTAAAGCTTAGTTTCTGGAAAGGTAAAAGCAGTCCCAGAATTACAAGCAACCCTCCCCACCTTCTGTGCCGTCCGGCTCCGCCTGCTCTTCCCGCTGCTTCTGCTTGAACTTCATGTTCCCATAGTGCATGACGGCTCCCGTCAGCTTGTACATCCCCACCTTCTCGTCGGGACTGAAGCCCAGGATGTCCACAGCATTCTGCGGACACAACAGACCGGTTGGACAGGGCCAGAGGAGCATGGCCTGCAGAACCACGCTGCGATGGAGCCGCGACCTTGGCCAGGTGAGCGCCGGAAGCGGCTGCTGCGGGGTGGCACAAGCTGGGATCCATCCAGGCCGTGCAGCTCGGATCTGCCCGTCCAGGGTTCCGTACTCACGTCTGTTGCCAGCAGCTCTTCGCTGTCATCGATGCTGGCGACGGTGATTTCCCCTTGGCTCACATAGGCGAAGTCATAGGGGTTGGTCGTGATGAGAAGGAGATCTGCAAGTGTAGAGTGTGCTGTTGGTGGTACGGAGCAGGTCAGAGTGCAAACGGAGCTCACTGAGCAGAGCCTAGCTGTGCTGGCACTCACCAATGAGCTCCGGCTTCTTGTTGGACATGATCTGGTAAAAAATATGATAGCTCCTTTCACTGGCTAGCTGGAAAGTCACTCTGGATTTCTCCAGCAGATCTAACCAAAAGAGAGATGCTGTGAGGCTCCTGGGACACCTTAGACCAGGAATGCACGAATTCTGTGTGTGTTGACTAGCTCCAACTCACAGGTTTCAATATCTGCAGAGGCCAGCTTTCCTGTTGTTCCAAAGTGGATCCGGATGAACTTCCCCTGTTAAGTTGTAGAGATCAACCTACTGGCCAGAGCGATCAGTGGATGAGACATACGTTAGATGTCTGCATTTCAACAGAAATGAAATGAACTCACGAAGCGCGAGGAGTTGTCATTCCTGACAGTCTTGGCATTGCCAAAGGCCTCCAGCAGTGGGTTGGCGCTGATGATTTGATCCTCAAGCGTTCCCTAGTTCAGGGAGAAAGGGAATCTTAGTAATCACTACTAGTTGCTCACAAATATGGCAAGGGATACATTACAAACTGGTCATTTTTACATCTCACATATTACTTTAACCTCCAATTCACAGAGTTTTTAAGCACTCATTATCTGTCACTCAAGAATGTTGCCATTGGTTTCAGGGGAAGATCAATCTGTATTTTGTTTCCTTTTTCTACCATATGCTGTGTGTTACATACAGAATCATTATGGCAGAGCTCAGAGAGGTTGGTATTTGCTTGAGAAAGGCATTTCCGCATTTCCATTTACTGCTCACAAAGGACACTAACAGATAAAGAAAATATGAAAAATGAGTGTTGTTTTTTTTTCTTTTTTTCTTTTTTCTGGAGGTTACTCAAACACAAAACAGCGAAAATGGTACAGTCTTAAAGCTTTAAGTAGGACCCACCTAACAAGGAAGAATATAAAATTTTTCAGTTACGTTCAAACAAGCAGCAGCCTTTCAGCAGTGTATCTCCAGACACACTTTGATAAGAGGGGTAGGACATGGGTGAAGCCTAAAACTCAAATACCAAACCTAATGAAAAAAGGGAGCAGTGACACTTGGAGGTTGGAGTTCTTTCCTTTTTCTTATCTTTTCTTTCCTCTTTATTTGTTTGTTTATCTTTTTTTTTTTTTTCTTTTTTTTTTTTCTGCATGAAAACTGGATGGAACACAGAAGAAAAGATCAACATGCAAAATTTCAGTACTCTATTGTATCTCTCTTTTTAAACGAAAAAAAAATGGGCAAGAAAAGAATTTTCTGTGACATTATGTCTCTTCTGTACAGGTGCAGGAAGGTTACACAAGGCAGAGTCACAGTGTGCTGCTTTGGGATGATAGAGAAAGGTTTTCTCAGGGCTCTTAGCAAAGACCTGGTTGATTCCTGAGCAGTCAGAAAATGAAAGTGTTGGCACGGATGGTTTCCAAGCAAAGCAAAGAATGACATTTAAAAAAACCGTCAGTTTTATCTAGGTGAAAGATCATCGGCAGAGCTGAAAGTGCTGCACATCATTCGGGTATGGTGCAGCAGCCCGCAGCATCTTGCGGCGGGGGGGCAGCGCCTTTCCCAACAGTGTCTGCAGGCGGCGCAAAGGATTTAAGTTAGTTTGGAAGTGAAGAGCCCTTCAAAACTGAGCGGTATCCGAAGAGCTCTCTCTGTGTCCCTGTCTCTGTCTCTCATAAGAAATCTCGAATATCTATGGTAGTGCCTTCTCACGTATCTCTTTCTAAATGAACTTGCTCATTTTAAGAGGTGTGTGTGTGTCACTGCAGTTGATTCCACCGCCAAAAAGCTTCATTTTAATGCATAGCTGCAACCAGGGAGCATAGGTAGCACAGTGAATGGGAACAGTATGGAAGATCTGAAATCCTTTACGCAAGTTCAATCTGGAGTTCTGTCTGCAGGCTGCGTTACAAATTTCTCAAGGCTGAGAAAGCATTCCTGGGAAATATCATAAGTCACTTCCTTTATTCTTATGGTGTTGCCTGAGACCTGATTTCACTTATGTCTGAGACTGGATGCTGGGCTAGACGGAGCCATAACTGAGTGTTTTATTTAGTGGTCTTAAGAAGAGATTGCTAATTTAGTGGCCTTATGAAAAGAAACATACTACTGTTATACAGGTTGCGAATATCAAATAAATATGAAAAATCTCAGAAGAGGGCAGAACAGGTTGTTGTCCATCTGAGAACCTGGTGATTTTTTTTTTTGTATGAAGTCAGTACATCTTTCAGCTGTCTCCAAGTTTTGCTGAGGTTGCTCCTAGCATAGTGAGCAGCTGGTGAAAACTGAGCCCAAGAGATACTGAAATGGTGCTGATGGAAAGAGTGCATGTACTGAAATTGTCTTTGCCATAACAACCCATCAATCACAGACACCTGCCTCTCAGTAAGAAAAAGTATTCAGCCTTGGGATTTCCTTAGGATCCACTGTGCCCTCGGGTAACTCAAATAGCACACTGACAGGCATCACCCTCTTTGATGCACATACCTCCTCACAGATTTTGGGGACACTTGTGCCACAAGGATGTTTATTGCTTGCTGTGTGCTAGGGAATGAAGCCTGCTCCATGTAAGTGCACTGCTGGGCTCAGATTGCAGCAGCTGGGATGCTCAGCAGAAAGGGGCGTCGGGGTGTGTGTTTTCTTCCCTGGAAGGTTCCTCTCTGGGGTTAATGTCAGGCAAGTGGTCCCAGCTGTCCCAAATCGGACCCTTTTCTTATGCTGCCTCTCAGGGCTGTTACACAGATCACAGACAGAAGAACGAGCCAGAAGAAATTACTGTGTGGTGCACCTGAAATTACTCTAACTTCAGTGTGACCTCTCTGGAGCCCATAGTTACTGTACTTTCCCTGTTGGGAACGAAACACAGTTTCATGCCAGTGGGAGCCAACTATTTCAGTGCAAACATGTTGGGAAAGAAATGAGGACACTTTAATTAATTAATCTGTTTTAAACTTAATGTAGATGAGAAAAATCAAATGCAATATATTTTGTTGCAGATAATGCAGCAAATGTGCATGGGAATGATACCTTATATGTAGATCTGACTATTAATTCCATCACATAAGGGGAGACGGCAACCACTGAGCAAGAAATCCTAACATACCCTACTTTTATTTGAGGGCTCTTGAAAGCCCTCAGGAAAGCCCTCAGAGCATACTAATGGTTCAGTACACAGGCAGACTGTCATGACAGAGAAGACTTGTGCAGATTTATATTATCTTCCTGCCTATGGTTGAAGCTTTCCCTGTGTAAATAAGGACTGGCTAGGAAATTATATTTAGTTATTTCCTACATTATGGAAATGTTCTCTTCAGGGATCTGTGAGGTAGGTTGTATGATACAACTCTGGAGAGAAGAGGAGGCAAGGAAAGCTGGATAATATTCAATAATCACTTACACTAAGCCCAAGAGTTGATGCATTCTAAAAAGAGGAAGCCAGAAAAAATGCTGAGAGGCCTGTAGGGATGAACAAGGAGTTCCTGGACAAAGTTAGACACAGAAAGAAAGCTTCCAGTGAATGGAAGCAAGGACAGGTAGCCTAGGAGGAATACAGAGATGTTGTCTGAGCAGGCAGGGATCAGGTCAGTAAAGCTAGAAAGCTCTGATAGAATTGAATCTAGCAAAAGATGTCAGGGACAACAAGAATGGCTTCTAAAATTATGTATGTGATAAAAGCAAGACTACAGAAAATATGGGCCCTCTCCACAAGGAAATGGGAGATCTGGTTACTTGGGATGTTGTCCTGGTTTCAGCTGAAATAGAACCGTTTTTAACTGCATCATGTCTGGTAAGATGCTCTGCTTTGTCTTTAGCAGAAAAACATTGTTGATAACACACTGATGTTTTAGCTTTTGCTGAGCAGTGCTGCACAGAGCCAAAGATACTTCAGTTTCTCAGCTGCTTGCACTGTCTTGCCAGTGGGTGGCTGCAGAGCACAAGGAGGTAGGAGAGGGCAGAACCAGGACACCTCAGCTAAACTGGGCAAAGGGCTATCCCAGACCATATGACTGCATGTAGAAAAAGCTTGAAAATGATGTCAGGCAACCTGCTGCTGCTTGGGGACATCTTGGGCATTGGTCAGTGGGTGGTGAGCAATTGCTTGTGCATCACTTGTTTTGTATGTAACTATTGTTTTGTTTGTAACTATTATCCTCTTTTTCTCTTCTCTTTTCTGACTTAGTAAATATTTTTTAATGTCAACCCATGATTTCAAATTTGTTTTTTTTTTTTTTTTTCTTGATTCTCTCCCACGTCCCACTTGGAGGGGTGGGGTGCATGAATGACTGTGTGGAAAATGCTGAGGTACTCAGTGACATTTTTGCCTCAGTCTTCACCAGCAAGTCCTCTAACCACACCACGCTACTCACAAAATCCAAAAGGAGAGACAAGGGAATGAAGAACTGCCCACTGTAGGAGAAGATCAAGAGAGAGACCATTTAAGAAACCTGAAATGTGCACAAGTCCATGAGACCTGGTGAGGTGCAGTAGAGGGTCTGGAGGAAACTGGCAGAAGAAATCATTAAGCTGCTATCGATCATATGTTAGAAGTTGAGGCAGTCCAGTGAAGTTCCTGCTGACTGAAAAAGGGTAAGCCCCATTTTAAAAAGAAAAAGAAAGGAGTTCTGGGGAACTTCAGGCCAATCAGTGTCACCCCTGTGCCTGGCAAGATCAGGAAGCAGATCCACCTGTAATCTGCTGAGGCACGTGAAAACAAAGAGGTGACTGGGGAGGAGAGCCATCCTCACTAAGGACAAATCATGCCTGACAAATTTGTTGGCCTACAATGATGAGGTTACAGCAATGATAGATGAGGGAAGAGTAACTGTTGTCATATGCCTGGACTTGGGCAAAGCATTTGACACTGTCCCGCATGACATCCTTGTCTCTAAATTTGAGATACATGAATTTGACAGATCACTTGGTGGATAGGGAATTGGCTATATAGTCTCACTCAAAGTGTTGCAGTCAATGGCTTGATGTCCAGGTGGAGACCAAGAACAAGGAGTGTTCCTCAGGAGCTGCTATTGTGACCAGAATTATTTGACATCTTTGGTGACATGAGTAATTGGATGGAGTACATCCTCAACAGGCTTATGGATGACACCAAGATAAATGTTGTGATCAAGATGCTGGAGGGAAGGAATGCTACTAGAAGGACCTTGGCAATCTTGTGAAGTGGGCTTGTGTGAACCTCAGAGTTCAATGAGGCCAAGTACAAAGTTGTGTGCCTCCACTTGGGACAATCCCAAACACGGCTGCAGGCTGGGTGATGAATGCATTGGTAACAACCCTGCAGAGGATGACCTAGGAGTACTTTTTTTTTTTTCTTCTTTTTTTTAAGAGAATATGGGTCAGCAATGTGCACTTGTAGCTCAGAAAGCCAACCATATCCTGGGCAGCATCAAAAGAAGTGTAGCCAGCAGCTTGAGGGAGCTGATCTTCTCTGCTGTCATGAGGCCCCACCTACTGTACTACATTCATTTCTGAGGCCACAAGCATTAGAAGGATATAGGCATATCACAGCAGGACTGGTAAAGGATCAGAAAGGCTGGAGCACCTCTTTTAAAAAGTCAGTCTGAAAGAGTTGGGTTTATTTAGCCTGGAGAAGAGAAGGCTCTAGGGAGATCTTTTAGGGGCCCTCTAGCAATTGAAGGAAGAGGTACAGGAAAAATGGAATGGGAATCTTCATCAGGGAGTGTTGTGATGGGAGAAGGGATAATGTTTTTAAACAATAAAGGGGTAGATTTATGGTAGATAATAGGAAAAAATTCCTCATTATGAGAATTGTGAGGCACTGGCACAGGCTGCTTAGAGAAGATTTGAATGTCCCATCTGTGGAAGTGTTCAAGGCCAGATTGGATGGGGCTTTGACTACCCGGGTCTAGTGCACGGTGTTCTTGCCCATGACAGGATGGTTGGAACTAAGTGATCTTTACGGTCACCTCTAACCCAATCCACTCTATGTTTCTATTTCTTGAGGTAGAGTTTCACTCATGGTGGATGAAGGGGGATGGAAGCTGGGTAGCAGGGGTACCCAAGCATAGATGTGCTCGGACAGCGTATCCTGCCCAGTCACACTACACTTTATTTTGATAGTCTGGCAATGTAGAAATCTGCACTGATAGCTTCTGCTCTACAAGCACATTCTCAGCCAAACATTAGAAGAGGGTACCAGTCACATACCTGCATTTTACTAGGCTGTTGGTCTTTCTTCTTTTCACCAGTAACTGCAATTGTTGCAAAATACTGGATGACGCGCTTTGTGTTCACAGTCTTCCCTGCACCAGATTCTCCACTGTTGGAATGAAAAAACTGTTATAGGAAACAGGAACTTTTTTTACTTCTTTATGAGAATAGATATTAGAAGGAAATTTTTTTACTCAAAGGGTGGTGAGGCTCTGACACAAACTACCCAGAGAACTGTGCGTGCCCCATCCCTGGAGATGCTCAGGGCCAGTTTGGATGGGACACTGGGTAGCCTGATCTGGTAGGGGGACAGCTAGCCCAGAGCAGAGGGTTAGAACTTGATGGTCTTTGAGGTTCCCTTCCAATCCAAGCCATTTTGTGATTCTGTGATTATGTGGTCGGCTTTGTCATGCATATCAAAATATACTCACGTGATAAGGATAGACTGATTGTCACGATCTGAAAACAAAGCCACAGAAAGAGCTCTTCAAATGAGTAGTGGAGGACTTTTATTCCTCAGAAATAGTTAACTGACTTCAAAAGTTATCAATGTCAAACTGTATTTATCACTTTGTAATCAGTAAATTCTGCATTAATCTTCTTGTGCAATTTTATAGGTACAGCCAAATGAAGCTGTCCAAAATTAAGCAGTGGTTGCTTATAATGCTTTCCCACTTACTATTTCCTTTCACATGCATGTCCTGAGTATTATTTAATTGAAATTAGATTATCTTCTGTGACGGTTCCACCGTGTTTCTTCAAATTCCTTACTGATTCAGTGTGCACAAGGCCAAATGGCTAGCTACAGCCTTTTCTTCATTATCTAACAGGGCATGGTTGAGTTTGGACAACCCGTGGCATCTTAATGGAGTTCAGCCACAGGACTATGGGAGTTGTTTCCCTCAGGCACTGAATAGAAGAGCACAAAAGATGCCTGAACTGCTAAGTGTTCTGTGAACAATCTGTCAGTCCTACATTCTTCAGTTCAGTTAAATGACTCACCAGTCAGCATGAACTGATAGGCGTTGTCAGAGATGGAGAAGATGTGTGGAGGGGCCTCCTGGCGCTTTTTGCCTCTGTAGCCAGACACCACCTCTGGGTTGTACACCGGCAGCCACTTGTAGGGGTTGACAGTGACACAGAAGAGGCCCGAGTAGGTCTGCGAGGAAGAGACACAGCACGTTGGCTTCCACTCAGCCTGGCACAGCAGTCCTCCCCAGCTACCAGCCAAGGAAGAGAGCTGCTGGTACTTACGTAGATCATCCAGGCTGCATAACGCTCTTTGAGGTTGTACAGCACAGCGGGTTCGTGGAGGTGGGTCATCATGGCCATGTCCTCAATTTTATCGTACTTGGGAGGGTTCATTGGAAATACTTCATCATCCTTTACTGTCACAGTCTGTAGAAAATGAAAAGAAACAAAAGGAGAATAAATTTTGGCTAGGGAACTTTCTGGACTGGAGAGGTGACGTATGATGAGTGACAATATGATGGTTAACAACACTTACTGTATCATCGTATGTTTTAACTGTGACTTTACCACCTTCTCTACTTTGTATGGTACCTTTCACGTACATTCGCTTTTGATCCACTACAAAACATGCTGCCTTAGCATCAAATGGGCGATTCTGGGCTTCAATTCGTTCTTTCTCAGACTTCCTTAAATACGGAGCAGCTTCTCCAAAGATTGCCATCTCTGCATCTGAAGACATGGCTGGAGTTCTTCTGAAGCAATTCAGAAAAGTTTTAGATATCCAGTGCATTTAGTTTTTCATAATTAAATATATATATATTGAATATTATACATTTAATAACTTATTATATATAATTTAATAATTGAAACTTATCCAGAAAGTAATTTTGTTCAGTGACTAAAAGGAAAAGGAGAGCTAATCAACCTCAGGAGCCTAACCTCTGCCATAATTTTAAGTATACACTGAACACTGAACAAATCTTAATAGAGTTCCTTGTATACAAAAGCAAGATTTGTAAGTTAGGAAGGCTTGCTTTCACACCTGATTTCAAAGTGGAGGTGTTTTTTGTGCCATTCTGTTTTCTGTTTTAATATTAAGCAGGAAAGGTTCAACTAGTTTCTTTATGTATCAAGTACTGGAACAAACTGTGAATGGCAGTCATCATCCATCTAGAGCCAAACCTGTTTATTTTATCAACTAAACATAAAACATCTTTACATCTTAGTGACAAAATTAATAAATGAAGGCATATAATGTAGTAAAGGATATCATTCAAAGCATAATGGTATTTAGCTAGATAAGTACTTGATATTAGATTTCAAATATTTTCAAAGGACCATATTTTGCAGGGTGATATCAGTTATGAGTCATTAAAAGATGACTTGATTGTAACAATAATTTTATGTTAGGGATTATTCTAGTAGAAATATTTGTACTAGAAATATTTCTCCCAGTCACTCAACCACTAACTTTCCCTAAAACACTTAGACAGGAATGTTTCATGCTAAAGTTCTCTGTGAAGGTTCCTCTTTTTGTGTAAACAGTCATACCTATCAGACAGGACAGAAGAACATATTGAGTTTGTTCTGGATACTGGACCTTGTAGGTAAGCCACAGTCAGCATGCAATGTTCTAGACTTTACCCCCAAGGAAATTAACGTGAGGGAGGACAAACATAGACCATTCTTGAATTGTACTGTGAGCCTCCTCTCTGAGCACATCCTCAATTTCAGCAACTGGGCAGATTGCAGAGGGTGAATTTTGATAATCTATGAATTCCAAAGTACCAATTTATACCACAAAAAAACATTACTGTTTCTTTCTTTCATGTCTTCTTGGCTAAGCATTAGTATTTGTCACTTTTCTTTCTCCATAACTGGAGTGTTTCTTACTAAGACTTATGAATATGGTCATAATGATCAAAATATAACTTTTGCAGTGAAAACGGTTCTAAAAAACAATTCTTTGCCATTGTTTAGATGAGCTCCACTCAACTGATCAACGAAGATTGTTTGTTAAACCCTTACCTTCAGAGAGCCAAGGAGGAAATCTGCTTTCGGTATCTGTATAGAATGGTTAAAGAAAGGACAGAGAGTTAAATAAAAGAGTTATTTGTTAGCTTTTAATCAATATGCCTAGAGCGTATGCTCTATGAAACATGTTCACATTTCTTGTGTAGTCTTATAATTGTTAAAGTAGGGCCAAATCCCAGAGAAAGATGTGTTTCTCTCCACATTGCTGTGATCTGCTGGAAACATATATCATGTCCAGGAAAAACTAAGCAATTTTTGCATATTATCTCAATCAGTTTCAGTTGCCTTCAGAGTTGTTGGTTTTCTTGTGCCTCTCACAGGGCTTGGAGATACCGAAGTTAATAGAAGGCTCTTCAAGAAATAGCATACAACTGCTCTCTGCTTTTCCTTGTGCCACCACACTGGACTGGGTTGGATTATTTAACCTTGTCACTGCTTGTAAAACATGAATGAGAATGGTAGAAGTGATGACTAAAAAAACCATGCACCTACATATTCCAGTTCTTTCCGTAGTTGTGGAGATGTCATGGTCAGAGCATGAAGCAAGGAGATGGGACTTACCGTGAGATGTGGAGGTAACAAGGAATAAAGCCACCTTCAGCTGTGGCTCTTTATATGCAACTTCCTGCCCACGCAGCAATTGAGTGCTCTATTTTTGGTCAATTATAATTTACTCTCTAGTTGCAAATGTGTTGAAGCTGTGATCTGTCTCCTAATTACTTAGAGGCAGGATTGACTGAAGGTTGTATGGAGTCAGCTGCACTGACCTTCTTTTTTTCGTGTTGATCCATGCCAAGGTGGAGGATTAGGGAACTCAGAAATAGCACTAATAATGCCAAATAAGGCAACCCTTGGTTTCTGACTTCAGGAGTTTTAACACTTAAACAAACTACAAGAATTCTTTTTCTTCTTTTTTAACTGTGCATAATTATTTCTTAACAACATTAAATTTTAATAGATCCCATCCCATCCACCTCTGTATCTATCTGCACATGCTGGTAGAGAAGGGGGAAGATTTGCTAAGATTGCTTTTTTCTCTCATTATTTTTGTTTAAAGCACTGTGTAGAGTGCTGGCAAGTCTGAGGCCAGTGTAAACTTGGGACAGTTGGATCCAAGTTGATCTTGGGACTATGGATCCAAGTTGAAGGAGGGAAGATTTAGGTTGGACGTTAGGGGGAAGTTCTTTACAAGGAGAGTGGTTAGGCCCTGGAACGGGTTGCCCAGGGAGGTTGTGGATGCCCCGTCCTTGGACGTGTTCAAGGCCAGGTTGGACGGGGTCCTGGGCAACCTGGTCTAAATGTGTATGTTCGGTGGCCCTGCTAGGCAGGGGGGTTGGAGCTACATGATCCTTGAGGTCCCTTCCAACCCGGGTGATTCTGTGATTCTGTGATTCTGTGATTCTGTGACAGTGTACAGACATTTTATGGACTACAAGAAAGATTTGCAGTCCTTACCTGTAGGTTTACAATATCTGAGGCTTGCAGGTGTGGTTCAGAGCTCAACCTGTAGGAAGAAAGCTTCTGTGCTATTGGCTTACCATGTAGAGGATGTTATGGAGCAGGCTGAACACAGAAACAGAATATTTTTGACTTGCTTCATTGCAGAGGTCCAGTAGTTTTGGGAGAAGGTGTGGGGAATAAAAGGCATTACTGCAACTCCATTGGATACAAGAAGGAAATATTAAAAGTAGAGGAACAGGCTGTCCCCTGGTGCTATAAGATGAGCCAGCATGGAAGAAGAGTGGCCTGGCCAAACAGGGAGGTTTTGCTGAGACTCCAGAAAAAGAAGAGAGTTTACAGTCTTTGGAAGTAGAGTCAGGCAACTCAGGAAAAGTGCAAGGATATCAGTAGGGTATGCAGAGGCGAAATGAGAAAGGCAAAAGCCCAGCAAGAATTTAATTTGGACACCATTGTTAAAGATAATCTAAAATGTTTTTACAAATGTATTAAGACTAAGAGGAGGGCCAAGGAGAATCTCTCACCTTTATTGGATGTGGTGAGGAGCATTATCACCAAGGACAAGACTGAGATTCTAAGTGCCTTCTTTACTTCTGTCTTTAACAATCAGGACAGTTATCCATGGGTTACTCAGTTCCCTGAGCTGGAAGACAGGGATAGGCAACAGAAATAAACCTCCCACAATTTAGGAGGAAGCAGTTAGTGACCTGCTGCTCCATCTCGACTGCCACAAATCCACGGGGTCAGATGGGGTCCTCTTGAGGGTATGAGGGAACTGGTGGAAGTGATTCCTAAGCTGCTTCATACCATTTATCAGCTGTTCTGATCAAACAGGAAGGTCCCAGAGAACTGGAGATTTGCTAATGCAAAACCCATCTACAAGACGAATCAGAAGGAGGATCCAGGAAACTATAAGCTTGTCAGCCTGACCTCTGTACTAGGGAATGTCATGGGGTAGATTGTCTTGAGTGTGATCATATGTCATGTGTGGGACAACTGGGGGATCAGACCAAGCCATGGTCTGTTCATGAAAGGCAGATCGTGGTTGTCCAACCTTATCTCCTTCTACGACCAAGTGACCCCCTGGTTGATGAGGAAAAGACTGTGAATGCAGTCTACCTAGACTTTAGTAAAGCCTTTGATTCTGAGTGCCTCAGCATTCTACTGGAGAAGCTGGCAGCCCACAGCTGGGACAGATGTACTCTTCATTGGGTAGAAAACCATCTGGGTCACTGGGCCCAGAGAATAGTAGTGAATGGAGTAAAATCCAGCTGCAGTCAGTCAGAAGTGGTATTCCCCAAGGGTTGGTATTGGGGCCCATGTTTAATATCTTTGGGACTTGAATGCACCCTCAGTTAAGTTTGCAGATGATGCCAGGTTGGAGGGAAGTGTTGATATGCCTTGGGTGGGAAGAAAGGCCCTGCAAAGATATGTGGACAGTCTGGATTGCTTTTGCAGGTGAAGGCCAGTGACAAGTGGCATTCCCCTGAGGTCTTTCTTTGAACAGGTGCTCTTAAACAACTATATCAGTGACCTGGACAGTTGAACTCAATGCACCCTCAGCAACTTTGCTGATGACTCTAAATTGAATGTTGATACAACAGAAGAAAGGGATGTCATCCAGAAAGATCTGGAGAAACTTGAAAAATTGTCCTACGGGAACATAATGAGATTCAACAAGGCCAAGTGCAAAGTGTTGCACTTGAGTTGAGGCAGTCCCACAAAAGTACCTGGGTTTTCTAGTGGATGAAAAGCTGGACATGAGCCAGAAGTGCAGCCCAGAAAGCCAGCTGTATCCTGGGCTGCATCAACAGAAGGGTGATGGGGGAAGGGAGATGATTTCCCCCCCTCTGCTCTGCCCTTGTGACACCCCATCTGGAGCACTGTTAAGGCTTGGGGCCTGCAGCACAAGGAATATGTGAAGCTGTTTAGTGGGTCCCGAGGAGGGCCGCAAAGATGCACAGAAGGCTTGAGCACCTCTACTATGAAGAAAGGTTGAGGGAGCTGTGTTTGTTCAGCCTGGAGAAGAGAAGACTTCAGGGATGCCTTATTTTGGACTTCCAATATGTAAAACTTAAAAAAAAAATAGCTTAAAAAACTGGAGAGAGACCGACTTTTTACATGGTCTGATAGTGGGAGGACAAGGGAGAATGGTTTTAAACTAAAAGAGAGGAGATTTAGCTTAAATATGAGAAGGAATTTTTTTTCTCAGAAGTTGGTGAGGCTCTGGCAGAGGCTGTCTAGAGAAGCTGTGGATGCCCCATCTCTGGAGATGTTCAAGTCCAGGCTGGATGGGGCCACAGTCATCTTGATCTAAGGGGTGGCAATCCTGTCCAAGGCAAGGGCTTGGAACTGAAGGATCTTTAAGATACTTTCCAAGCCTAGCCATTCTATAATTCTATGACTCTATGATTCTGATTAATAAGGCATATAATAAACAATCACAGAATCACAGAGTCAAAGAATGTCAGGGACGGGAGGGGACCTTGAAAGATCATCTAGTCCAATCCGCCTTCTGGAGCAGGAACACCCAGATTACGTCATACAGGAACATGTGCAGGTTGGTTTTGAGTGTCTCCAGAGAAGGAGAGCCCACAAGTGCTCTGGGCAGCCTGTTCCAGTGCTCTGTCACCCTCACCAAGTTTTTTTCTCATATTTATGTGGAACCTCCTATGTTTCAGCTTGCACCCATTGTGCTATCATTGGATGTCACTGAGACAAATCAGACTGAAGCAGAGTAACAACAGCAGAGCCAACTCATATCACGAAGGAAATGGTGACAGTGATAACATACTGTGAACTGGGGAAACAAAGAAGTATCACACAGCAGTACTTATCATAAAAACAACACTGATTTATTTAAAGATGTAGAGGTGGAATATTATGGAAGAATGGAGTCCTTCTCCACTCTGCTTTTTATCTTCTCCAGTCGTGAATGAACATTTCCCCTGACGTGGTGGGGATTCTGCTGCACATACCTATCTCCAGCCTCATTCTTTGTTCACCTCCCTGCCCTTGTCCACCTCTAGTCCCTGCATGCTCCCTAGTAGAAGTCTGTCTCTAGTTTTCCCTGGTACTTCACCCTAACCTATCCTTTAGACAAAGTATTCAAGTCCATATACCACCCCAGTTGTTCCTCATGTTCCGAACATTATGTAGTTTCCAGTCTGCAGTCCAAATTAATCTAAAATTTTTATTACCCTAGATTACTCTAGGAATCATGTTATGTAATACTTTCTCTTGGTGCTCTATTCTTATCCTGATAGCATGTACAAAACATAAATAAAGAAACAACCCCTTTCCAAGCACTAAAGCAGGCGTTTTCTGAGACATAATGACTGTATCTTAGTGATCTCTACTGAGTGGTGATGGTCATCTTAGAATTTGTCTTTCGTTTGTAAACACTGGTTTCATTGTTTTAGGGGGCATAAAATTTATCTACATTAATTTCATCTGCATCTTAATCACTCAGTTACAATATAGTCAAATGATGAAATTAAAGAATGAAACTCACCAGCATTTCCTTTGAAACTCATCTTTTACAAAGAAAAAAAGAGCAAATTATTCTGAATTAGAACAAATAAGAGAGATACAGAGTTCTGCAGGATCAGCAGTGAGGAGATGTTCTAGATGGTGGCACATACCAAGAGGCCTAGGATAATGATTAGCATATACAGCTTCCCTCTGCAGGTGAATTTCTTAACTCTTAGGTTAGGAAGAAATCCCTTCTTTCCTCCTTGTGTTCCAACTGATCTTGTAGTCCGTTTTCCCCACAGGCAGACAGCAGAACTTCAGAAGGAAAGTTGAGAACGCATATCCATTCCCACATAGGCATGTGCACACTGTGAGTTTGCTGAAAGCCATGTACTGTGGGCATGAGAGCTGGGGATCTCAGTTCTTGAAGTGTTAGCGGGAGTTGATTTGTTGACTTCAGGTCTCTCATAGCTTGGGTAAATGCTCTTACCATTAGACTATTTTGTACAGGAGATGAAGTGACAAACTAGATTTATCAACATTATCTCATCTTGTCTGTAATTTAAAAAGAAGGAAAAAAAGCATTTGTCAGAGAAGGATTTTACTTTAACCATGACATTTATCACGTCTTTGTAGAAGTTGCTCATGTCTCTATCCAGAAAGAAATGGATTTTCAGATGCATTATTGCCATCATTTCATCTAGGGAATATCTAGAGAATGTCCTCGGTGCATTTACACTGTTCTCATTAGCTGTTTGCTTTGGATCATGTTCAAGATACCTACTATTTAGGGTCACTGAATAGGAAGGAAAGGCCAATTGGATACTGCTACAGAAAAAATACAGGGAATTCCTTCAAGTCTGGGATTGCAACATGCAGAGTTGGGAAGTATTCTCTTTAACATTTTTTTCTTATTTCTTGAGTTGTTAGTATTCTTTTAAATACTTTTACTACATTGGTATTTTTTTTTTAATAATGAAAATTCTCTCCAGTCTGTCAAAATCTGTCCTGAAGCACAAGCATGAACACTGCATGAAATGATGGTGATAATACTCTGATGTGAAAATAATACTACTGTGTTTTTCTATGACTGATTGCTATATATCAAATTTGGGCTAGATTCAAATTAGCCGTGCTTCTTGCAGCATCAAAATTACACACACTTTTTGCATTTAGCAGTCTGAAGTCTGGTTTTGATCCTCTCTGACCTGTATTCCCAGCTAACATTCTTTATGATTTGCTATGTGCATATACATTTGCACTTTAATTGTGTGTATCTTTGGTTTAACTATAGAAATAATGGAATAAAAATTACTATCTCTCTGACGTCATCTTTTCTTTCATATCTTACTTATCAATTTATTATGCAATGAAAATGATTTTGCCTTTTCTCCTGGGTAATGTTTTAGTTAAAATATTATATGGCTAAGAACCAATTCTTTCTGAATGCACAGTCAGCTACTGGTGACTGTGCATGTATGGAACCATTTTTAACCCTGGGGTGCATCAAGCACAGCATTGCTAGCAGGTCAAGGAAAGGGATTGTCCTTCTCTGCACTGTATTCCTATGGCCTCACCTTGAGTACTGTTGTCACCACAGTACAAAAAGAACATGAAACTATCAGAGAGTGTCCAAAGGAGGGCAACAAAGGTGGTGAAGGATCTAGAAAGGAATAATTATGGGAAGCAGCTGGAATCCCTTTATTTGTTCGGCCCAGAGAGGAGGAGACAGAGGGAAGGTCTTCAATGTCTCTTTAATGCAAGAATAGCAAAAGAAAAAAGAAGGATGGTGGTACAAAACAGAAAAGGTGTGATTCTTTGGCACAGGCCATGATGGGTTTCAGCTGTGCAGGCTGTCTGACAGCACGGGCCAATTGCAATGATTATCTCAAAGGCAGACCTACAGAATGAAGGAGAAATAATAAGGATCATCCTCTAGCACAGCTGGGAATTCGTCAGTTACTAGAGGAGGACTTGGATGTATGAAAAACAAAGGTATGCAAGAACTTTAGGAATACTACCTAACCATCTCCCATACTGTGCTTATCTCCCACAGCCAAAAGAAACAAGACTTGTGGGTGATGACAATCCCAGATCTGCTTATTGACGGCAGATAAAAGGAACTTGTAATCAGAGCCTCTTGGGTTTAAAAACCATTAATTTCCAATTTTTCTATAGGTAGTGAATATACGAAAAGCAGCTCTGTACCCCTGCACACTGTTTATTATGCTTCTGGAGCACTGAAAATAAAGAATTGGTAACAACAAATTGGAATGGCTGGAAGGGTTTGTATTCTCTTCAAGGCACATTGCATCTCCTCTGTCTTTGCCTCAGGTATTGTCTTCTCTGAAAATCTGTGTGAGGAAACCAGAATCAGTCAACCAGAAGAATCCTGCAAAAATAAAGAAGCCAGAATGCAGAGGCTAGACAAATCCATTTGTACAAAATGGCCACAAAATGTAAGCTGTAGTCTGGAGGCACTGTGGGCTGCAGTAGTTGGAGAGTAGCACTGCAAGGTTCAGCAAAGGAATAGCATGGGGTGTGCCCCATGAAGGGTGCTTCTTTTTGTTTTATGAGACATCATTGTCCTTTAAGAGAGCTCCCCACCTCCTAATTATACACTGACACCAGTGCTACCCACAAAGGAGAACATTCCCCACTTATAACTGTCAAACAGGTGATTGTGGGATATTGTGTCAAAGGAATGAGAATATATATATGACATGGAAATGCTATCTGTGTGCATTTTGAGCATTCTGACCTTTTGGAACACCCCTGTAAGGCACTGAGGAGCTAAATAATTCAGAGGTATAGATGTCTACTTTACTTCCCATTGTATGAGAAGTTGAAAGGGTAAGTAGGGCTGGAGTGTTTCATGCAATATAATTGTCAAGAAAAATGGAACACATTTATTGCAACAGTTCTTCAGTATGTGCTGTATCAGCTCATTCATCAGTTACTGTAAATTCTACTATTTTGAGAATTCTGTAAATTTTGCTACTTACATGGGCTCATCAATCAAGTCATCATCAAGCAAGCAGCATCTGTATGAGTTTTCCTCATTCTTGCTTTGTCAAGCAGTATGCAAGATTTAAATGTAAGCTACTCATCATTGCAGGCAGGTTAGCTATGTGAGCCACAACCTGTACAATTTGTGCATTTTGTTATCCTAGAAATGTTTTACTCTTTCTTGATGTGTGTTTGTTTTCTGCAGTTAGTGCAGGTTGACACATGACACATCTGTTCATAGAACTAAATATATTTGATCATATTGCAGTTACACAGTTTCTGTTCCACTGGGCTCATGAAAATATACTTTTCCTAGAGCAAGCAGTCCTGTGCTGTCCATACTAAGTCCCCAGAACACTTAATAACTTTATATACCTGCAGCTGGCATCAATGGTTTAGATAGACATTTTGTCTTACCTAGGGTAGATATTCTAAGCTTTCATAAAATCTCTTTTTCTAGAGCTGCGTGTAGATACTTGTTCTTCATACTGTCCACTGTCCTGTCCTTTTCTCACTGCATATTAACAGGTCACCACATTGATGTTATTGCACTACACCTGGAGGAATGAATGGGGAAGAGAGGCAACTAACTCCTTGTTGTCTCCCATCCTTATATATACAGCTTCCAAAAATACAATATTCTGTTGTATTACCTTTCACATTCTTCTGCTACATCTTCAGTGATGAAAAGTTGCCTGGTCTTTACAGTAGTTAATCTCCAGCATAAATATCTTATTTTTAAATTCCATACAAGTTCAGTAAACTTGGATTGTATCTGCAATTGTTCATGAAAGACTCTAAAAGCCACAGAGAAGACTCTATTATATACATTATTAGTGTTGGTTATGGAATAAACCCTGTTCTGTGCATTGTAAAGCACATTGCAAAGTTGAGTGGGACCGGTTCTGGAGAAAAGGAGGAAAACAATTTCCCTCCACAGGATACTGAACTTGCATGTGATTCTCACTGTAACTTAATGCCGTGGTAACTCTGTAGTTTCATTTCATAACATTCTGTTTATTGAAGCTTTTTGGCAAAAAATAAAAAATCCCCCACTCCATGGGCAAATAAGTGAAAATTCCTCCATAGCCCTTCACAGATTTTTTACATATTGGACATCTATTTTTCAGTTCAAAGGACCATTGATGGCAGAGTAAATGTATATTAATGGAAAGGTGCATCTGATACATTTCTGAACTCATCAAGTGTTCCTGCACTTAAGAGAAACCCATCTGCTGAACCTTGAAAATATGTACTCAAAGTATATTTCATCAGCCTGACTTTCAACGACACTTTTAAAAAATTATCATTTATGCTAAGAGGTAAATGCTAAAGGTAATGTAAACTTCTCAAAAGTGTGTGAAACTGAAACGCAGATTTTCTGTGCCACTGAGTGTCTGACACCGCATCAAGGCCAGTAGAATTAATTATAGTCACCGAGAGATTCCTATCTTAAAAATATTTGCTAGCTTCTTTTTTCACAGCTGTCAAGGAGCTGAAAGGAGCTTCTGTTGTACTCATGGAGGATGGGCACTGAAGATGTCTTTCAGCTAACTGCTGAGCACTGCAAAATGGTCAGTGATATACATTGTGTACTTGGGCTGAAAGGTGAGCTCTATCCTAAATTTATCATTCTTTTTCCAGCCTAAAGCAGTGATATGATCATGTCTTCAGGTTGTTTCTACAGTTGTGAGGTTGGCAGCCATCCATATTCTGTGTAAGTTACTGACGGGAATTAAATATTACCCTGTGGGCCGTGGGGCTATTTCACCTTGAATGCCTTATTTCACCTTCTGCCTTCCCTGAGTCAGCCTAATTAGAAAACACTTCAGAGACTCAGAGAATTGTTTCAGTTGGAAAGGACCCCTAAATGTCATTTAGTGCAACTCCCCTGCAATGAATAGACACCCACAGCTCCATCACTGCTCAGAGCCTCATACGGGCTGACCTTGGGTGTCTGTGGGGATGGGGCACCCCCACCGCTCTGGGCAACGTGTGCCAGTGCCTCACCACCCTTAGTGTGAAAAACTTCTTCCTTATATCCAACCTAAATCTCCCCTCTTTTAGTTTGAAACCATTTCCCCTTGTCCTAGCACAACACCCCTTGTTAAAGAGTCCGTCCTCTGTTCACTATGAACTGTGTGAGCTATTACTAAAACTACTGTGCTATTGGAGGTATGGGTGTTGTCTAGCAGAATGCCAGTTTTTAAGAAGTGTTTCAAGGAAAGGTGGTCCTGTACATGTAGTGGTTGCACTGGGAAAACAATAGGAGCTGGTAATGGTAAATTCTGTACACTGAGAAAAAAGGTGTTGTGAATGAGAGTCATATCCCACCAGCATATGGGAGAATTAAAAATATGTGGACTGGAGAGAAACAGCTGGTACTTTCCTAATGAATATCTAAAGGACATGTGAGAATGTACGTCACCTTTCTTACCAGAGCTAAGTGTGAGTCCGTGTTGTTATATGATAGTTCTGAGAAGTGATCTGGAAGAGGATAGACAGATAACCATCACTGCAGAAATATGAGCGTCCCTGAGCATGGTCTCTGAGTGTCCAAAGTGGCTTGATCTGAAGCAAATCCCAGGAGCAGCTTGAAGGAAAGATCACTCCAGCAGCTCTATTTATAGGCTGTACAGATGGGGCTGCATTAGAGCCCAGCACAGCCCTCCCAAGGTATCTCAGCAGGCCTTGTGGCCTCACATTCCCTATGTAATTAACTTCACACCATTCCTAAGTAACGCCCTTATACCCTTGCTATCATTCCCTGTTAGAGCCTGCTAGATTATGAAACAGCAATCATTATTTTAAGATATTAATGTACTGTAGAGGAGCAGGTGCTGATCTTTGCTCTCTGGTGACAGTGACAGGAGCTGAGAAACGAGATGGAGCTGCGTCAGGGTATGGTCGGGGGGGTCAGGAAAAGTTCTGCCCCAGAGGGTGGTAGGCATGGAGCAGTGTGCCCAGGGCAGTGGGCACAGCCCTGATGCTAGAGCTCAGGGAGATCTGGGACATCACTCTCAGCTGTAGGGTTTGGGTGGTACTGTGTGGAACCAGGACTCAATGGTTCTTGTAGGTCCCTTCCAACTCAGGGTTTTCTATGTAAATGTGCAAGTGAGTCAGGAATGACAGCAGAGTGTCAAAAGTATCTTGCATAGTGCCAAGAACTCCACCAGTTTTGATAAAATATCTTCTACATTTGGGACATCAACACTGTGTATCACTTGAGCTCTTTCTTATTCAAAGTAAGCAGTAATGATGTAGTGGAGAAGTGGCCTTCTGACAGCCCACACAGGCAAGATTGCTTTTCTTTTTTGCCTTATTATTGCCCATGCTTTGGAAGATCGATATTTAAAACAGTGGCATTAGTTATTTTTCAAGAATACTCTGCTTGAGAAATACTGTGTACCATTGATGTCCAGCTTCTCCATCACCCTGGGGATGCACAGGGATGGATGATTACTCATACAACCCATCAGGCTCTCCCCACTCCACTGTCTATGGGGATCATGTATCAAGGCTCCATCTTCCTGTCAGGCAAGGGGTGCTGTGTTCTAATGCCCCCAACCACCCCATGTACCAGGACTGCTGCATATTTCCTCAGGGCTGCCCCAAGGACAGGTAGGACAGCCCCTGTCAAGGATGATCCATATCACATAACCCCTCAGATATCTCATACCCTGATCCTCTGCAGGGCAACCCTGAGCCCCATCTCTTTAGTGCTGACTGTAATTGAGGGGCAGGCTCTGCAGCAGCTCAGCCACCTGCTGCACCTGTTCCTGAGAGCCTGGCAGCTCTGGAGAAGCTGCAGTGATCACACAGACCACAGATTCAATAGCCTAGGGGTGCTGCAGAGAGGTACTTACTGATGGCTTCAATGAAGGGATCAGAGGAGCTCTTCCCAGAGGAGGAGCTTGAGGGCACTGATCAACCTGTGGATGTTGCTCCACTCAGGTCTGACAGGCTGAGCTTCTTGTCTGGGGTGAACAAGGGGCTCAGTCAGTACATGACAGTACAGGGCCAGCCTGCTCCACTGTTCCAGATGACCTTGGCACAGCTGCTGGTGGAAGATGTGGTAACCATCTGAGGTTGTGGCTCGCTGTGTGGGGATGGAGCAGGTATCACAGCCACCTTCCTCCCATCCCTAGGCCTGTGCTCCAACACAGCCCTGATGTCACATCTCCATCTTGTGTCGCCTTGTCCCCTCATCCTGGTCATCTACAAACCACTGATTTGATAGATCCCATCATCTTCCATGCCTGGGAACAATGAGTGGGTGAATCATGGTGAGTGGATCTGTGATAGCTGGAGTGGGCTTCAGGGCCACCATGAGCTCCTACCTCTTCTGCTCAACAACCTCTATGCAGAGCCAGACAAAGCAGGGCACTGTGCTCTTCTGCCGGCATAGGGCGTCCAGGTGGCACCTGAATACCTGGTCTGGGACAGGGCAGTGCTGGGGCAAATTGGATTGGGAGGCAATGGGAATTGGGGTGGGAGTGGGACTGAGGTCACAAGGGGGAGCATCTTTAGCCAGAGGGCTGGACAGGATGATCTCCAGAGATCCCTTCCATCCCCTGTGAATCTGTTTTATTGAAAAGGACTGTGCTCTCTATTCTACTGGCCTTTTCCTATGTTTTTTACAGTAAAGATCTTGCTCTTTTTCTAGCTCCTTTCTTAGTCTCAGCAGAATTCATTTGAAGGAGCTCCTGCATGCTTTTCTGACAGCAATTCAGCAAGACCACTAACATGCTGGATCCAGTAGCCCAACACAGCTAAGGCTGATAGAGCTCCACACCCTTTGGTACAAAAAGTAAAAAGGCTGCAGATGTATCCCAGCAGGCACACACACACAAAACATACTTTCACAGTGTATGGGAATTACATAGCTATACTGTGTACATTATTGGCAGTATTTGCATGTATATTATACCAGCATTTACAGTACTTACAGCTACAATTTTCATGCCAAATAAAGAACTATAATAGAATGTGTAGAAATAAAGGAGGTAGGGAAAGGGCAAAAAAGCACAAAATATTTTTAAGGAAAGTAAGGATTACATTTGTACCTCTAAGCCCTCTCAGAGTACTCTAGTGTCCCTTGGAAGTGCCCAAGGCCAAGGCTGGATGGGGCTGGATGGGGCCCTGGGCAACCTAAGCTGATGAGTGGCAACTACCCATGGCAGGAGATTGGAACTGGATGACCTTTAAGATCCCTTCCAACCCGATCCATGTTTGTTGCCAGAAATGTTTAATCAGACCAGAGGTGTATTTCCTTATTGCCACTGTGTTTTAATACTTTGTTGCAGTATGTCATGGCTTTGCAACGGGCATAGCACAATACTGGAATCACTTCAGGTAATATTAAGACAGTATCTCCCTATGACTAGCTCTGTTACAGAGAAGGCAGAACTGGGATGATGTGGGTATAGAGACTCATTGATCCTTGGTAGCACTGCTTTCGGTATTCTCACGGTGTGGAAGGAGGGGGAAACCTATTACCCAGCCTATTCTCTTAGGATTTGCCTACTCATATTCAGCCTGTCAGGCACAGTTGAAGTGTACGTAAGACCTGTGACAAGTCAGAGGAAGTTTGTTGTAACTGTGCTGCACAGTGCTTGGACCACACCATAGTGATGAGGTGGGTTTTGTCCCAGAGGAGTGGCACTATGTGCTGCTGCCAGCAGGTGCACATACTCCCACTCCTGGATGAGTTGCCATGTTGGGTTGATACAATGGACCTGACCTATCAGCCTGAGTTTCTGTAATTAAATGGTAGAGATCCCAGAGTCTAAGGGGGAGGTCTATCCTACATTCAGATTCATGCTGCTGATGAAACCTTATCTAGTCCTACTCTGAATAAAATATAGGGAAGGTATAAACACAGCAGTATGGCACAGATACAACAGTAGCATCATTTGGATCAGTGAGAACTGCAAACTGAGGTGCAGTAGAAGGTCTGCTATTAGAATGAATACTTCAGGGACAGTTTCTTTGCATGCAGTATATAGACTCTGTCTTGGTGTTTTAGGGTGGTCATATGCTCTGTGTGGGAGGAATAGGCACACAGGCCTATAGAATAGCTATGAAGGTGGGACCTGGTCCAATTGCTAAGTAATATGGATAATGTCACTTCATTCTGTATAGATTTTTTCTTCTTGGGTGCATTATCTGGTTGCACTGATTCCGTTTGTTCATATCTCTGTCTGTCCAGGCTGTCCCTGCCTAGCCTGAAGATAGGACTGTATCCTGCTGTGAACACCTATAGAGAAAGAAAAGATCCTCATATGGGTAAAAACTCTTGTAATAAAAGTATCTCAGTAGTAGAATCCTGCAGATATTTGTTATCAGTCTGTACTTTTCAACATGCTCAGAAACAGTGTGTAAAAGCAAACAAGTGAGGTGACAAAATAGTAGTATGCCAAACAGGAATTTTTGTCCTGAAGAGAAATATACTTGGAATTTATAGAAGTAGAAGTGGCTTTAAAAGATTAATTATGGTTTGCTTTTATACAGTATCTCCCTTCTCAGTTTAGAATATATAGCCAGCTTTAGAGAACAGAGGATGAACAATTACATGAGATAGCTTGTATTGCTGTCCTTGCAATTTATGTTTACGTATCAATTTTGTGAACAAAAATTAAAAGTAGTTTTCACTTTAGGTATAAATGTCCTCAAAAAGTCTTGAAGAATCGAAAAGATTGAACCTGAAAAAAATTGTTTTCATGCAATTAAGCTACATGGCTTATTCAGTAATCAATTATTAGACTAGATTACCAGAAGATTCAATTAAGTTTTGTTCCCTGAACAAAACCTTTTAGTTAAAATGCAATATCTTCCTAAAGCAAAATGTATAAGGAAGAGTTACATTCAGTTGTAAAGAAATAATGGTTTCTCCCTTGAGGAATCCTTATGTGAAATTCCATGGTGAGAATGAAGCCGGATAGCTGAACAGACCGCTTTAACAGTGGTCGTTAAAATGTAGATAAGGGAAAATGTAAATCTTAGAACAATCTAGGATAAAGATTAAAATACAACAGTGATCTAATTATTTTCCATGGGAAAATCTCTACAGTTTTTATTAACTAAATATTAATTATCTAGACATTGATAAAGAACTAAGCAGTAATTACAAATCAAAGTGATAGAATTTCACATTTTGTGCAATTCTCTTTCACTTTGCACCACTGGAGGCATCTACTCTTCACTTTCTGCCTTCTTGCCTATTTCACGGCTCTTTGCTCGGAGCTTGTTGACCTGTGACTCTGCAATGTCAGCCCGCTCCTCAGCTTCCTCCAGCTCGTGCTGGATCTTGCGGAACTTGGACAGGTTGACGTTGGACAGCTCCTCCTGGGGAAAGGAAACCAGATAAGAAAATTTTAAATAATGTAATTTCCATTTTTCCTTCACTGTGTTGATGTGAGATTTTCTAAAATAAGATTATCAAATTCATAATTATTTCTTTAGAAAAATTACTAAAACTTATTAAAAATAGGTTTTTAAATGTTTAACAGTAATTTTTTCACATTGAAAAACTACAGTGGACATTCTGTGATGTTTTGTCTTTACAAGAAAAGAGTCAAAGACTGGGATAATATCTCCAATGCTTTTACAGATAATCCAAAGGAAGAGTTACTCTATTAAATGCTAAATGGTTAGATGGTTAATAATACATGACAGAAATATAAGACTCTCTGTACGTCCTAATGGAGTTAGAAATTTCCGAATAATACACATATAATTATAGAATAATTTAGGTTGGAAAAGACTTTCATGATCATCAAGTCCAATTGTCAATCTGACCTCCTGAGCCCCATCATTAAACCACACCCTTTAGTGCCATATTCACATACTGACTAAATACATTCAGGGATGGGAAGTCTCATTTCCCTGAATTTCCAAGCCTGTTTAAGTGCTTGATCCATCCTCTGTAAATAAGTTCCTTCTAATTCTAATCTAAGCCTTCCCTGCTACTTGAAGCAGTTTCCTTTCATCTTATCACTTGTCACTTGAGAAAAGAGACCAACACCCTTCTCGCTGCAACCTCCTTTCAAGTAATTATAGGGAGTGAAATGGTCTCCCCTCAGCTTCCTCTTCTCCAGACTAAATAACCCCAATTGCCTTAGTTGTTCCTTATATGTCCTATTTCCTAGTTGCTTCACCAGCTTCATTTCTCCCGTCTACATGAGCATGAGCAACTCAATATTCTTCTTACGGTAGGAGCCCCACAGTGACACAATATTTGAGCTGTGGTCCAGTGACCAGTGCCAGGGACAATCTCTTCCCTAGGGCCAGTTGGCCACACTCTTTCTGATACAAGCCAAGATGCTATTGGCTTGTAGGCCAGCTGCATACTGCTGGCTCACATTCAGCTGGCAGATCAGCAGCCTCAGGTCCTTTCCTGCTGGGCGGCTTTCTGCCACTCTTCCCCAAGCCTCTGTCACTGCATGGATTTGTTATGACTCAACTGCAAAATCTGGCATTTAGTCTTGTTGAATGCAGTGTGATTCGATTCAACCTACTGATCCAACCTGTCCAGATCCCTCTGTAGAACCTTCCAGCAGATCAACTCTCCTGTCTAACTATATTTAATTAGGACTCTGAGCCTGGCCATCCAACCAGTTCTTCACCAAGTACACGTGTACATCATGAACCAATTTATCCAGGAAATACTGCAGGAAACATTATCAAATGCTTTACAGTATCTAATAGCATATAATGCTTTCCTGATAAACAATATCCATAGACTTTCCTTTTCCTACAAAGCAGGTCATCTTGTCAAAGGAGATAAGGTTAGTTAGGCAGGACCTATCTTTCATAAACACATGCTAGCTACTTCTGATCACTTGATTGCCTTGTATGAGCCATGTGATGGCACTCAAGGTAATCTACTCCATAACTTTCCCTGGGAATGAGGTCAGACAACAGCTCGTAATTCCCAGGATACTCCTTACTGACCTCTTTAAAAGTCAGGTACGTGGAGGCAACTCCTCTGGCATTTTTAGTTTAAAGCTGTCTACATCAGCCTGGCAAGCCTGTAAATCAAAGATGCTTTTCCTCTCCTCTGATAGATGGATTGCCTCAGTCCCCATCACACCATTTTTCTCAGAGAGTCCCATGTTAAAAGAAGCCAAATCCTTTTCTTTAAGACTACCACTGTAACCAGGCATTTCTCTGCCAGATTTGTCTGGTCCATTCAAAGCCTATTCCACTAACCAACAGGATCAAACAGAAGATCACCTGTTCCAGAGCCTCTTAAAACTATTCCAAGGGCATAAAGGAGCTTCAAGGGAGATTTGTATCTATTTAATCGCTTTCCATTTATTTCCTGCTATAAAACTATGTATTGAAGTCGTTGGAAGGCAATTTCTATTTCTTCAAGAGGAAATTATAAAATGTGAGATAAAGAAAGTGAAAGAAAGAAGCTAGGACATGCTCTCAGATGAGTTGACCTTAGACTTCAACATCACCTACTTATGCAACAGAACTCAGAACCGCTGAGCTATTGTGTAGTGCACAGACAAAAAAATGACATAAATGTTAAGGGCTTGAACACAGCTAGGCAGAGAAAAATGCCAACACAAAATGCCAGTTCTGCCATAAGTGAGACTGACTGCTCAGACTAATACTTACAGCCTCCTCAGCCTGCCTCTTGTAGGATTTCACCTTCATCTGCAGCTTGTCTACCAGGTCCTGGAGTCTGAGAACATTCTTCCGGTCCTCTTCAGACTACAGAAAAAGGTAAATAGTAGTAAAACTTTCTTTCCTCACCACTTACATTTCCTCTAGCTGAAACTCTTCAGAGTGCACTGCTGTCCAGTAGGACCAAAGACAAAGACATATTAACCATGTCAATGAAAGAGAACAATGGGAAGAAATCACAATATCAAAGAAATTGCAATGTCAGCGTGACAACATTCAGACTTCATGAGAGAAGGATGTGTAAGAAAAAGCTTTTTCTGCCTTACCTGGTAGGTCAGCTCCTTCACCCTCCTCTCGTACTTGCGCACACCCTTCACGGCTTCAGCGCTGCGCTTCTGCTCAGCATCAACCTCCCCTTCCAGTTCCCGCACCTGCAATGAAAAGCCCATTTTGGAGCTTCCCTGCTATCTCTGACCTGGCATTGCACACACTTGCACAAATACCAGTCCTACGCACCCTGGCCTCCAGCTTCTGGATTTGCTTCTTGCCTCCCTTCAGGGCCAGCTGCTCTGCCTCATCCAGACGGAGCTGCAGGTCCTTCACCGTCTGGTCCAGGTTCTTCTTCATCCTCTCCAGGTGGGCACTGGTGTCCTGCTCCTTCTTCAGCTCTTCTGCCATCATGGCCGCCTGGAGGAGAAAGAATCCCTTTGTGACTGGAGATGTTTGGGGAGAATGCATCCACCATCAGCAGTGGAGGCATGCCCCAACTCACATCGGTGATGGCCTTCTTGGCCTTCTCTTCAGCATTGCGGGCTTCCTGGATGGTATCCTCCATCTCACTCTGAATTTGGGAAATGTCTGATTCTAGCTTCTTCTTGGTGTTGATCAAGCTGGTGTTCTGTTGAAGAAAAACCACACGGCATATATATCATATACATATATATCATCACTAATTTTCAGTAAAATACCGTTTCCCTGCTTTCACATAGAGTTCTATTGTTTTTTTATATGAAGAATGACCCTTGCTGGTAATAGTAATGGTAGAGGTCTGTTGAAGTTATGTACTTATTGAAAAATCAAAACAGGTCTAATCATTAAATGCTTTCAACCCATGGACTTGCCTGAGTATGGAGGAGCTGCACACGCTCACTTGCATCCAGAAGCTCCTGCTCAGCCACTTTCCTCGAGCGCTCCATCTGCTCCAGGGCTGCCCGTAACTCCTCAATCTCAGCCTGCAGCAGGTTTGCTCTGCGCTCCACCATGGCCACCTGCTCCTTCAGGTCCTCCTGTGACCTGAGAGCATCGTCCAAATGTATCTGGGTATCCTGTAGAACAAAGAAAGAAATTATAAGATTCATAGGCCTCTAAAACTGTAAATGTTAGTTAAAATTTTGTTAATGGTCATCATTTATTCAATGGACCTTGAGCACTCCTTGTGTGTTTCTGAGGTTCTTCTGTGCATCTGCAGCCTGGCGGTTGGCATGGCTCAGCTGGATCTCTATTTCATTCAGGTCTCCCTCCATCTTCTTCTTCAGTCTCAGGGCTTCATTCCTGCTCCTGATCTCAGCATCCAAAGTGCTCTGCATGGAATCTACAACTCTGAGATGGTTTCTCTTCAGCTGGTCAATTTCCTCATCTTTCTCTGCTATCTTCCTGTCAATGTCAGATTTGACCTGATTGAGTTCTAACTGGACACGAAGGATCTTCCCCTCCTCATGTTCTAGGGAGGCCTATAGAAGAATAAATGAGAATTAAATACTTACATAACAAATGCTGAAAATGATGCTTGAGTAAAAAATAGTGCAATGTTTCTGACAGCATCTCTAAACTTTCATTCAAGAACTCTCATGCTTTTCTTTCTGGGAATGACTTCACGTTACTTACAAGGAGAGTGATCCAAGACCTAAATCAGATAAGTAAATATTTCTGGGTACCTCAGCTTCCTCTAGAGCTGCCTGAAGTTCAGACTTCTCCTGCTCAATCTGCTTCTTGACTTTCTCCAGCTCATGAATCGCCTTTCCTCCCTCTGCAATCTGCTCCGTGAGGTCAGAAATCTCCTCTGTAGAGAAGAATGAACATTCACATGGTCAGGTATAGAGCATAGAGGGAAAGGCCCTGTGACTCCAGCATAACAGGTCTGCTCCCATCACTGCAGGCACAGACCCGGGTGGAGAGGTGGGCAGGAAAGCTTCTGAGAAAGCCTTGCCAGCAGGAAAGGCTGAGCGACTTACGCTGCAAGTTCTTGTTCTCACGCTTCAGCGTTTCCAGGTGGTCCAGGGACTCCTCATAGGCATTCTTCATCTTGAACAGCTCTGTGCTGAGGGAGCGAGACTCCTTCTGGGAGGCCTCCAGCTCAGCCTGCGTTTCCTCGTACTTCTGCTTCCACTCCGCCAGGATCTGAGGAGCAACAGAGCATGAGTACGGATGCGACAATCACGTTCTGCTCAGAAAACACAGGCCTGGAGCCCAGAATACCTTGTCAAAGTTCTTCTGCTTCTTGTCCAGAGCTGCGCAGGCAGCATTTGCTCGCTCCACGTCAATCATCAGGTCCTCCACCTCATTCTGCAGCCTCTGCTTTGTCTTTTCCAGGGAAGCACATTTGGCATTCACGGCTTCAACGTGTTCCTCTGCCTCCTGCAGGCGCTGTGCCAGCTTCTTCCTGGGAGGTTGTAAGCACAATTTCCGTTGAGAAAGCAAATTCTCAGGTTCATGGGAAGCTGTGGTGTGCAGCTGGTATGTTTTCTGGACAGCAGTCTTGTCCACTTGATAGTGTGACACCCATTTACACCACATGTACAGACTTTTCTGGACAGTGATTGTAATTGCATGGGCTTTAGTAAATGCTGGGCTTTAGTAAAACACTCTCTGCTCTTCACTTGTTTTCACTCTAGTGAATCTCCACTACTGTGTCTGAACAGCTTTGGTCCTTCTCCTTCTCCTAATATGTATTTTCTCATGGCTATATTTTCCTTTTCCCTATCACCCCATCCTGAAGTACAGCATAATTTTTCTCCTGATAATACTTCAGCAGTCTCCTCGATTTTTCCATTATTAGTTTCTGCCAGCCTTCCCCACTTTCCCTCCACATACTTGGCCTCCTCCAGCTCCTCTGTGCGCTGAATAGCGTCCGTCTCATATTTGGTTCTCCACTGGGCCACTTCGCTGTTGGCCTTGGACAGGGCACGCTGCAGCTCACCCTTGGCTTCCTGCTCCTCCTCGTATTGTTCCCGGAGCAAGTCACAGTCATGGCGGGCAGACTGCAAGGCATGGGCCAGGGCATTCTTGGCCTGTGGAAATGTTGTAGTAGAATAAGAATCATAGAATCATAGAATCATAGAATCGGCTGGGTTGGAAAGGACCACAATACTCATCCAGTTCCAACCCCCTGCTGTGTGCAGGATCACCAACCACTAGACCAGGCTGCCCAGGGCCACATCCAGCCTGGCTTTGAATGCCTCCAGGGATTGGGCATCTACAGCCTCCTTGGGCAATCTGTTCCAGTGCCTAATCTTCCCCCAGTCTGTATCAATATCTGGCATTGCCCCGACCCAATTGCAGCACCGTGCACTTGGCCTTACTGAACCTCATTAGGTTTTCATGGGCCCACTTCTCCAGCCTGTCCAGGTCTCTCTGGATGGCTTCCCTTCCCTCCAGTGTATCGACTGCACCGCTCAACTTGGTGTCATCACAAACTTGCTGAGGTGCACTGGATGCCATCATGTGCCATTGAAGAAGATGTTGAAGAGCACTGGTCCCAACACCGACCCCTGAGGGACACCGCTTGTGACCGGCCTGCACCCTGACACAGAGCCATTGATCACAGCCCTTTGGCTGTGACCAGCCAGTCTAATTCCTTACCCATTGAAAGTATGGATATATCCATATATATAGGGAATAGAAATCTCTTGGGAAATGTCCTGAAAAGTTATTGGACACCAGATAACTCTTCCATGAGAATAATGGCAATATATAGAATGAGGAATGAATAGCTGGGAATTTGCGACATCTTAAAGGATAGGTGGCAGGTGTCAGAGAGACAAAATAACTCGAATTAAAACCAAATTAAATATCTGTTTAGGTTTTTTTCCCACTCAACATGATGTTTCTATAATTTTATATGTGTCTGAAAAACATCTTAGTCAGGAAAATCCACTGGATAAGACAGAATTTTGGAAAACCTTCTTACCTTTATCTCCTCCTCTAAGTGCCTCTTGAGTTCCTCAATTTGTTGGGTGAATGCCTGCTTGCCTCGAGACAGCTGAGAAATCAGAGCATCTTTCTCCTCCACCTGGCGTGAATATTCACCTGGAAGAATTTGCAGGCAAGTAAGAAAAATGTTGTATGAATGTTAAAGTTATTTTTCCTCGATAATCAAATACATGTGAAAATTATTTTGGTAAATAGCATTTTATTCTTCTCTTTGAATATTAGTCACTGATCTTCATCCATATCTTTGAGTAAACTATTCATCTTATAGTCAGGACATGAGATTAATCACTCTTGCTTTTTTGTTATTTGATTATTTTTGCTTTATATTTGAACTAAGTTTAGTGGTCTCTTAAAGCTTACAACATGAATACCAAATAGCACATGTATAGAGTCGCATATTCCTGACATCTGAATTTTTCCTGGCAAGCAGAGGGACGAAGTCTAGTTTAGGAGACAGATGCATTTTTCCTCCAAACTACTTAATCATTTTGTTGGTCCTGGGCTAGACTTGCTCCTGAATATCTCCAACTCTGATACTGACAAGTGTAATATTCGACACAGCACTCCAAGGTGTGATCTTAGCAGTGCTACATACAGGAAAGGGCCACCTGCTCCATTCACCTACTGCCAACGCTCCTCCTAATGCAGCTCAGTATTCTGTTGGCCTTCTTTGCCACAAGAATACATTGCTGGGTTATGTTCTATCATGTTCATGTTCATATTCATATTCATATTACGGTATCTATCAAGGTCTCTATGACCCATTTTTGACCCCTTATTTCTAAGCTCCTGGCTACTGACTATGTTGTCTTACAAACCACAAATGTCTTACCGGATTCTGTTTGTAGACGAGCTTTCTGTGCACTGATGTCATTTATGGTGCGCTGTTGCTCCTCTTCCTTTGCCTTAATTTCACTGAGTTGATCTTCTAGGGAACGACACATCTTCTCTAAATTTGCCTATTTGCATGAAGAACAAAATGAAGGATGATTGGTGACTTAACATAATTACATCTGAAGTCTTGTGAAAAGCAAAAAAAATGAAGCTAATGATTTAAAGCATGTTAAGTCAATCTATGTCAAGTAACTGATATATTTTTCTATATTTCTGCATCCTTTATTCCAATATTTGTAGAATTAATTAACATACAATCTGTTTTTGAAATACATAAAAAGGATGATGGCACACTGTGCCATTATTTTCAACTTCTGCTTCACATTTACTTATTATATCATTGATGCATTTAAGGGAGAAGGAATAAAATAATAAGAAAAAAGGAAATGTATGACTGAAGCAATTTCTAATTTAGAAAAACTGAAAACCTCTTAATTTCAGTGTCTTTCATTAAAATATCAAGCAGTGAATCAAGCACTGAGTTCTCTATATGTCCTTGTATTAAGCGCATCAGCTAAACATTTTCAGCTTTCACCAAAAAGAAGCAGTGCATTATTATGCTAATCCTGAAATGCGTAAACACAAATTCAAGTTGTAAAAGACAACTACTTATTGTAAAATATGATTATCATTCATTTTGAAATATGAATACTTGCTTACAAGTTGGAATTAATGTAAACATGTATTTCACTACCTTGGCTTTGGAGACAGACTCCATGTTGCTGGCCAAGTCATCAATCTCCATCTTCAGCTCACTCTTCTCCTTCTCCAGCTTCTGCTTGACTCGTTGCAGGTTGTCGATCTGCTCCCCAAGCTCCGCTGTGCTGTCCGCATGCTTCTTCCGCAGGGCGGCAGCCGTGGCTTCGTGCTGCAGCGTGGCCTCTTCCAGGTCGCGGCGCATCTTCTGAAATTCTGCCTCACGCTTCTTGTTCATATCGATCTGAGCTGCCGTAGCCCCTCCTGCTTCCTCCAGGCGCTCACTGATCTCCTCCAGCTCCCTGGAGAGGTCAGCTCGGTGCTTCTCTGCTTTGGCCCGAGAGGTTCGCTCTGCCTCGATTTCCTCCTCCAGTTCCTCAATACGGGCCTGGGGAGCATCAGGAACCCTTCACACCCATGTCCTTCTCCTTCAGATGTTTTCTGAAGGCCAGAAGGGAAGGACCAGAGACTTGCCTGCAGCTCCTTGATCTTCTTCTGTAACTGCATGCCCAGGGCTTGCTCATCCTCAATTTTGCTCTGGATTTGGCTGATTTCAAAGTCTTTCCTTTTGCACAAAACAAACTGTGTTAACACCTGAACAAAACCTCCTACATGCACCTGCCCAGCACTCAGGTGTCCCACAACCTCACTTACTTCTTCAGTTTCTCATCCAGTTGCTGCTTATCATTTTCCAAGTCCATTGTGGATTCCTGAGTCATTTTCAGGTCTCCTTCAAGTTTCCTCTTTGCTCTCTCAAGGTCCATGCGCAGCTTCTTCTCTTGCTCCAGGGACCCTTCCAGCTAAACAGAATGAGATCATCAGTGCTCTGCCAGCTATGTTCATATATATAATAGCCATATATAATAGCCATATGCTTTTGTTCTTACATCATCCACTTGCTGCTCCAGCTTGGTTTTAGCTTTGGTCAGTGTATTGACTTTGTCCTCTTCAGCCTGCAGGTCATCCAGTGTCTGCTGATGGGCCTCTTGGAGGGCTTTCTTCTCTTTTGTCAGCTTGGCAATTGTCTCGTCCAAGCCTGCCATTTCCTCTGTGAGGTTTTTCACCTTTGAAGAGAAAGAAGCAAGTTCAATTAAAGCTAGGTACACGACTCCCATAACAGCACAGAGCTCTTTTCTGGAGTGTGATTGATAGCTTCTGCTTCATACCTTGTTTTCAGTGGCATGCTTTTCCTTCTCAACCTTGGCCAACGTTAACTCTAGGTCATCTATATCTTTCTTCAGCTCTGAACATTCATCCTCTAGTTTCCTCTTCTTGGCTGTTAGCTCAGCATTCATCTCTTCCTCATCTTCCGCTCTCTCTGTAAGCTCCTTAATTTTGGCTTCCAGCTGGATTTTGGTTTTGATGAGCTGGTCACATCTTTCCTCAGCATCTGCTAAACCATCTGCTTCCTGCACATGATTTGAATAAAATGTTTTTCAAAATGCTGTTTGTTTGTAAGTCATTATTCTTCCATTCTTTAAATAGCAAGGAATTATTATTTTAGAGCAGCTGAACAGAATGAGATCATTAATGCTCTGCCAGCCATGTTTATCTCCACAACAGTCCTATAATAGCCTTTTCTACTTAGAAATTGTTATCATAAGTGTATTTTTTTTTTTTTTTAATGCCTCAAGCACAGAAGGTAAAGGAATACATATTTTTAAATGTCAGACTATAGTTATAGATGTTGAGAACTGTTGGGGCCAGATGAAACATATTCCTAATCCTTGCCAGTAAAGACAGTTCTGAGGGGATTATTGCTGCTATCCTTTTATTTCCTGGGAAGGACAGGACTCCATTTTCATCAGTATTTTTCCTGAGGAAACAGGGACCAGAAATGGTTGAGAAATGTCTCTTATTCTCATCCATTCTTACTCCAATTTAATTCCTTCGTAATTCCCCAAGTTAAGGTATTAATTGGACCTCCAAGCTACCTTCATTAATCAGAGTATAACATATCAGAATTATATAGTAAATGAGGCTATTTAGAGGCTGTAAGTTGTCATCTATGATTTAAAATATCATACTGTAAATTGCAGAACTTCCTTGGGAAATGGTTTAATTCTCTCTTGATTTAAAGTGTAAGGAACCAAATGCCATAATTAATTGCAAATTTGTTAAAATTTATGTATTTCATCTTAGCTTTTTAATGTGTTTTTTCCCTTCTATTTTAATAACTAATCTTTTAATATCCTTCCTATTTATATAATTATTTATATGCTGTTTAAATTAATACTGCTTTGGAATAATGTGTCTGTTAACTGAGAAAACTGTGATAATTTCACATAGGGCATTATGAGAGCCAAAGCATTAGCAATACTCACAGCCTGTACTTGGAGCTGCAGATCATTTTTCTCTTGCAGCAGGGACACCATTTTCTCCTCCAGCTCCTTTCTCTTTGCCTCAGACTTTGCAAGCTCTTCCTTGGTCTTCTCAAACTCTTCCTTCATGGTAGCCATCTCCTTCTCAGACTCTGCACTCTTCAGCAGGGGCTTGATCTTGAAGAACAGCTTCATCCAGGGCCAGTGCTTGACATTCATGAATGCACGAACATTGTACTGGATGCAGAAGATGGACTCCCTAAAAGGTATTGAAGCTTTATATTATCTTATATATATTACCTTATATATTTTTAAACGTGTAATACATAATTAACTGTCTATATAACAATATATATATTATGTAGTGACTGTTCTACATAGAATACTTCCTATAGTTCTCTACATAATGGATTATAGATACACAAGCATATGTATTTTATGAACATTTGAAGCAAATGTCCTTTAGTGATGTAGAGATGGCCAATTTGTATGAACAGATTTGAAATTCAGATGTTTGAACCATTTTTATGGAGCACCTCCAGGAGGGGACTCAGTTCATTTCATGAGTTATTTAAGGAAGAAGAATGCTCTTCCTCTGCTAGGGGTATATATTTCTCCCCTTTGATTATAATGGTAACCTAAACCAATTATGAATAATTACTTTATTTATAACTTATTATCGTATTTATTTACAGTTATTTTAGGTTGCATATCTGAATTCTGGGCATCTAAAGAGTTCAATAAAAATTACTATCAAGGGTGACATAAGTTAATTTTTTTTTTCTTCCAAAAACAGGGCTTTATACTGGATTTTCCATGAAAACAAGTTTTATATTTCATCTACTGTCATTGTACACTTTCAAACACATCCATACTGATAAACGGAACTAATGAGAAATATATGAGATTCACTGAGATGGAGCACATTTTCACTTGCATTCATGTCATTGGTGTGTGTCATTGGACCAGCAGGCCAAATAACTGTACACATCTACCTCCTTTCCATCATTTTCTTGAACTCCACTCTCATCAGGAAGCCCCTGCACCTGGCCTGTGTGCGAGTGATGAGCTGTGCCAGCTTCTCATCCCTCATCTCCTCCAGGAGTCCCAGCAGCCCAGCTTTGAAGAACACCTTGAGAAATGGAATGTTGCAGCACATAATTTTCTGGTACTGCAGAGTACAGATACGTAGCTCTTCAGTCAAGCAGTATTTGTACCTTGGTGTGACCAAATTTGTACTGGGTGTGGTCCACATCAATTGACCCAAGGAGTTTCTCGGAAGCTTTCTTGCTGTCAATGAACTGTCCCTCAGGGATGGCACTGGCATTAAGCACCTTGTACCTATGGGAGGAAGTAGATTATGAATAACAGATTCCTGGAAGCTCAGTCAAACCTGTAGCAACTGATTCCATTGTTTAGTTTTTCTGCAAGAGAAGTCACTAGTGGAAGTAAGCTTGAACTCTGCACTATTTCTTAGAAATGATGTTTTTGTGGGTAAATGTGGTTTTAGAATGAAGCATTCACTTTCCTTAATCCACAAATCCTTGACACATTTAATACTGCTTTTCATAAATAACTGCTGATATATAAGGTGTTTCCCATGCCTTATAAGGCACATTTAATGCCTTATCTTCAAAGGAGAACTCTATGTGCAAGAACAAAATGTGAAACAATTCCTCATCCAAAATAGTTGTAGTACATGCTCTTACTGTGCTTTGCAGCTGATACAGAGAAAGAAGAAAAACCTAATTTTATTTAGTTTTCTAAAAACTTAGTCTAGTGTATTTTGCAGCTGCTTTATTCACATTTATATCCTGATGCCTACAAGTCATTCTTCTTTGGTATCTGAAAGTTAACTAAGTCCAAGCTAGTCAACTTTCTGGATGCTTTATGACATACTAAAGAATTAATAAAAGACTCCAAATTGCCCTTTGGTGGTGGCTCTTATAGTCAGCTATAGAAAGAAATTAGATGGTAATTTGGACAATTGACTTTAGTATGACTGAAGATAGGTACTATAAAACTTCCATAACATCCACAGTATTTAAAACAGTTAGGAAATAGAAATTATTCAGTAAAGATGTGGTAAACATGAATTAAATGGAGTCTGACCTCTGTTTAAAGTCTGCATAAAGTATTCTGCTTGGGAATCCTTTTCTGCAAATCCTGATCCCTTCCAGCACGCCGTTACAGCGCAGCTGGTGCAGCACCAGTTCATGCTCCATGGCACCTAACAAATGACATTATGAATTTGTACTTCATTGTACTGCACAGAGAATAACACATTTCTCGCATGTTTGAACTTGAACTACTTACCAGGAGTTTTTGTTTCATTGGGAATGAGGCATCGCACAAAATGGGGATGTGTGCTTCGCAGATTGCTCATCAGTTTGTTTAAATTTTCCTTAAGAATAAGAGTAAAGATTATATTTAAAAATGTTACAATCTCATTGTTAGATGGAGTAAAGCTGCTGCATTAAGATCATGATCATAGTTTTTTGGCAATTCTGTAGTAATTCTTCCAATTTAATGAGAACCCTTTGTTACAAAACATAGGCCTTTACTCTTTCTGAACATAAATATTTTATATATTAGATCGATATAAAGCTTTTTTTCCTGTACTGATTTTTCTGTATCTTTTTCACAGTTTAGTAGAGTTTATAGTACTTATTCTGCAGTACCCGGAAAAGAGCTGAGACAGTCTGGAAAGAAGACCCCTTCTTCTTGCCACCTTTCTTGCCACCGCCACCGCTCTCTGAAAAATAATATATCTACTTTTAAAAGAAATGAATAACAAATGTGGTTAGAATTTTAAAAAATATGTATTTTTATCTTAAGAAATACAAACTGTAGTGATATGAGAAAAAATAACAAATTCAGACAGTGTTTATAATTACAATATAGTGTTTTTCAGATAATAGTAGAAGAAAATCTAATGACTTCTCTTAACACAAGTTAAGAAAATGGAAACAGAAAATAAATGCAGTATCTTGCACAGTAGCATAATTAAGGAATTAACTCATGAATGAATACAGCAAATGCAACAACTTATTAGTCTTTAAGTATCTTTATATCTAAAATTACACATAAATCTAGCGCCACTCTTTTGAGTTTGATATTACTTCCTGAAGTATTTGGGAATACCTCTTACTATAGAAATTATCCGGTGTGTCAGTAAGTCTTTGTAAATTCTTTAGTGTAGCTGTCTGATCATAAAATCAACACGTTTATTAAAGTTTCTAGGAAAATGTGATATTCTTTATTAATCTGAGTGACTAAGTTCCAAAAAATAGACAAGATTTTAGACTCACAATCTTTTCATTATTTTAAGAAGCCTTTTATATATATAAGCCTTGTTTTCTGTATATTTTAAACTCTAGTGATCAAAGTAATACTTGCTACATTTACTTATGAATCTGGAAGTGCTACATTTATGTAACATAAATATTAATGTAAATTGATGCAAAATATTATTGCAAATATTTATTTATTATTGTAGAATTTATTTAAAATAAATTACCCGCTTCTGCCCCACCAACAGAGGCAAACAGTAAGGCTAATGTCTTCAGGGATGATTTTTGGTACAGCCCCACGACAGTTTCGTTCAGGGGGTCCTTGTTCTTCTCAAGCCATCCAGAGATGTTGTAGTCCACTGTGCCAGCGTAGTGCACCAAGGAGAAGTGGGCCTCAGCCTTGCCTTTGCCAGGTTTAGGTTTCTGGAAGTTATTGGACTTGCCCAGATGCTGGTCATAGAGCTTGTTCTTGAAAGAGGTGTCAGTTGCCTTGGGGAACATGCACTCCTCTTCCAGGATGGAGAAGATGCCCATGGGCTGAAGGAAAATACGAATATATGAAGAAAGCAGTCAGGACACGGGAGAGATAATATAAGAAAAAGGAATGGAAGACAGTGATGATACAAATGTGTCATCTCTTTTTTTTTCAGAAATGGCATATTTTTAGTAGATGTTTCATCATTTATATGAAAACAAGTTCACAGTTCATTTCAAAGTTTTAATGTAGTACAGATCTAGCATGTAAACATTCATGTTGTGCATGTTAGTTGAAGATGAGAAGTAAAATGAATGAAATTATCAGCATTTAGGTGTAACAAAGAGTTTACATTATGTAAATGCTTTTTTTTTTTTTTTTTTTTTTGAAACAAGATAGAAAATTCCTTCAAACATTAAAGTAGAAGCTGCTCAGTTTATTTACTCACTCAGCAGAAATAAAAGAATACAAGCGTTTCAATGTGAATTCTAAAACAGACTTACTACTGTGACTAGGACTGAGAATTTTGCCCACCTGTGAATATATACTATTTGACAAAAGTAGTATACATATATATCACAGGTAGTGATATAAGGTACAACTTAACCACCTCACAATCAGACAGGTGAAGACAAATATACAAAGCTCACTGACCAGAAAAAAACAAACATGCCTTGCATTAAGCGTGGGTGCCATGTATTGGTATAGTCTAAATTTTAGCATAGAAAAATTCCTTTTACATCTGAAAAACTATTAAGTGCAGGAGTTCCAAATACCTTTTCAATGAGCTCAATGCAGGCAGCCAAGTCCATGCCAAAGTCAATGAACTCCCATTCGATGCCTTCCTTTTTATACTCCTCTTGCTCCAGAACGAACATGTGATGGTTGAAGAACTGTTGCAATTTCTCATTGGTGAAGTTGATGCAGAGCTGCTCCAGGCTGTTGAACTGCAGAATGCAAGGATATGTACTTGTAAAGTTCAGTTCCATGAATACATGAGATTTTCTAATACGTCGCGCTTGCAACCCGTTAAGGTCTCACTGAATCATGGAATGACTTGGGTTGGAAGGAATTTTAAAGATCATCTAGTTGCAACCCCCACTGCTGTGGGCAAGTTTGCCACCCACTAGATCAGACATCACAGGGCCCCATCCAACCTGGCCTTGACCATATCCAGGTACGGGGCATCGACAGCATCTCTGGGCAACTTGTTCCATTGTCTCACCACACTGAGAGTAAAGAATTTCCTCCCATTCTTTTAGTTGAAAATCAGCCCCGTTGTCCTATCTCTATGTGTCTGTGTAAAAAGTCACTCTCCACATTTTTTGTAAGCCCCATATAAGTCCTCGAAGATTACAACTTGTTCCCCTCAGAGCCTTATCTTCTCCAGGATGAACAAGCTTATCTCCCTCAATCTTCATGAGGGAGTTGCTGCAATCCTCTGAGCATCCTCTTGGTCCTCCATGAATGTGGACCTGGAGTGGTGACTGAAGCATTCCATCCTTTCATATATTTACACCTTCAAGCCCTAGCCTGAACATGTTTACGAACACTGGAAAACATTCAGAGCTCACACCAAAATGCTAGTTATCTCGGTACTTTGCCTTCTTGGATTAATCTATATTGATGGTCTATTCCCAAGCATTCAGGGGGAATCTGGCTTCTGCATTAACAAAATCTTCAAGAATAAAAGTTTCAATTTCCTCACAATCTATTTTAGCCATCAGTTATTAAACATTCTGATAGCACTTTTAAGTACTATTTTTATTGCTGCATGCAACAAACCTACAGCCTTTCTAAGTTAAGTACTTTGTGAGCTAAGTACTGCATAATGGAAAAAAAAAACTATTCCAGTCCAATGTCCCTTCCATTAAACTTGTAAGTCTGTCCTCTTACATCAAAGATCTCAAAGCCAGCAATGTCCAGGACACCAATGAAGTACTGCCTGGGCTGCTTGGTATCCAGCTGCTGGTTGATGCGAACAACCATCCACAGGAACATTTTCTCAAAGACAGATTTTGCGAGGGCACCCACTGAGTTGTATACCTAAACAAATATAGAATAAAAAGTTAACATCCATGATAAAAGCAGAAGTTCCACAGTTTTAATTCATGCCATGTGTTTTCTGTCATCAGCTGTTTATTACCTGCTGCACGGTTTGACCCTTGGTCACATACTCATTCCCAACCTTGACACGGGGGTAGCACAGCGCCTTGAGCAGGTCTGCTGAGTTGAGACCCATCAGGTAGGCAGCCTTGTCTGCAACTAAACAAACACACAACCAGATCAAGTATAAGCTCCCCAGTAGATGTATCTTTTAGTAATCTGGAATGGTTTCCGCATAAATCATATTCTATAAATCATATCTATTCATATTATTCATAAATCATCTTCTGAGTCACATACAAGTGTTGCACTCTCTCTTGATTTACTGTTTAATAGTGTTTTTTTTTTTAAATGGTTATTTAAAAAAAAAACAAACAAATTCCAGTTGAGATTCTTAAACATAAAAATTCTTCCAAATGAATTTACAATGTCCAAGCAAATTTTAAAGTGGCTAGCTGAGCAAAAGGCTATTTCCTTAGCCTTTTTCCAAGTTACAATTTCTGAACAAACAGAAGAAGAAACAGACTGGTAACAAAATATGCTGTACTCATTGGAGTTAATGAAATTCTATGGGCATTAGAGAGAAAAATTAGTGAAGCGTTATGCCACAAGTTCAAATACAATATCTAATATAGCATTCATAGCAGGACTGCATTTTCCCTAAGGATAAGTTTTAAACACATAGGAGCTATACACAGGACAAATAAGTTTAATAAACTAAGAGAAAGAGGGGGAAGGGGTAGGAAAGAGAAAAGAAAAGGTAGGTCTGACAAAAAGTGCATAGGAAGCATAGGTGCGTAATTGAATTCCTCCATGCAGAATAAATTGCACCCATTAATCACCAATTCATCTGCACATGATAAATGTTTACAGAGACCAAACAGTTGAACTCAGCAGTGAGGGGGCAGATGGTGTGCTTCATCAGTGACACCATCATTGCAGCTGTGAAAGAGTGGTTCACTGCTACAGGTGCAGATTTTTATGATTGCAGCATGCAGCCTCATGTTCATTGCTGCAAAAAAGCATAGTTAATGGTGGTGATTGTGCAGCTGACAATTTGATCTACCAAATAATGCTATTGTTCTCTTTGCTGTAATTTCCAGAGAAATAAATAGGAAGCATTACTTTTGGATCAATCTACAAATGTACAAATCCCAATTTTGAGCTGTTTCTGTTGTAAGTGTTATTTATACCTATATATTTTAATTGCATTTATCATTAGAAAAATAGCAAAGCTGAATCTTTGGAGTTTTTTTTTTTTCTTTTTTTTTTTTTTTTTTTTTCCCAGTCAATTTTACAGGGTATTTTTAAAATGTGTAATAGTTCCCTACTTCTCTTTACAACCATAGGAATTATACCTTATATAATTCCTCTGCTTAAGATTATACAATGATATATTTTCTAGGTGTAAATAACTGTGGTTTTTAGAAATACTTCCAAAAACCTCTAAGTGAATAAAACCCTGAACAATTCCAGGGAAAGGAAACACAATACATGCATGTTAGCTGACTGTTTTCAAATGGAAGTCCTGGAAACAAGCTTAAAGTCAACAGAAAATGTAACAGCCACGTCTGCACTATTAACTGCTGTTCCTTTTTAACCTCCTGTGTAAATTAAAATGGGACAGTGCTCTTACTGCAGGCATTGAGAGTTGCCTTCAGAACACGGGCTTCAGGGCAGCATCAGGATTCTAGCATATTTTTACACGGAAACAACACCTTCAGGAGGTGACTACCACTGATGACAAATGACAGATAGCTGCCTGGGTACATGAACGTAAGTCAGTGAGCGCAGCGGTTCTTGGTTATGCGCCAGATGTAGAAAACAGCCCATCTTGTCTCTCTTCTGCCTGACTAGTATTATGTCAGCCAATGGAAATGTGGTTCAGGATTCCCTGGCCCTTGCATTTGCATAGTTCAAAGCAGTCTGCATCACCCACTGGGTTGTGTTCTCCCACGGAAGACCTCTATTTAGGACAGCCTTATACGCTGCAATAGGAGCACCAGGGGAAAACCGTGGGCGGAGTCAGTGACTCTGAAGAGGAATTACTGCCTGTATTAGCGAGTGTTTCAGTATACATTGTGCTGATACCTTCTGTGCCATCTGGCTCTGCCTGCTCTTCACGCTGCTTCTGCTTAAACTTCAGGTTGCCATAGTGCATGACAGCCCCCGTCAGCTTGTAAATGGCTGTTTTTTCATCAGGAGTGAAGCCCAGGATGTCAATGGCACTCTAACACAGGAAGAAGTGAAGAATCCTTAGCCGTAAATACCATGCCTGCTTCTAGGTCAGAGCCCACCCAAGAAAACTCCTGTGCACTGCTTACATCAGTGGCCATCAGCTCCTCCTGGTCATTAATGCTGGGCACTGTGATCTCCCCTTGACTCACATAGTGATAGTCGTATGGGTTGGTGGTGATCAGCAGCATCTCTGAGAAAAAGGACAAAACATGTACAGAATTGGCATGGAAAAGAACGAAAGAGATTGTTCAGTGTACTGTGCTTGGCGAAGTTCCTACCAATTAGCTCCGGCTTCTTGTTGGACATGATCTGATAAAAGATGTGGTAGCTTCTTTCCGCCTTGAGCTGGAAAGTGACCCTGGACTTCTCCAGCAGATCTGTCAAGGATGGAAGGAGAAACTTAGCACAAAAGGCAAGGACGGTCAGAAAGAACATGACCAATCAGGCCTGGAGAGTCTCTTACAAGTTTCAATGTCAGCAGAAGCCAGCTTGCCTGTGGCACCAAAGTGGATTCTGATGAATTTACCCTGAAAGAATAAAAAATAAGTGACCTAGGTCCACCTTCCCATCTCTGACTGTGAAAATATTTCATTTGCTGTGATGATGAGAAAAAGAGTTGTTTCTTCTTAGGCCAGGCAACAACTTACAAAGCGTGAGGAGTTGTCATTCCTCACAGTCTTGGCATTCCCAAAAGCCTCCAACAGAGGGTTGGCACTGATGATTTGATCCTCAAGTGTCCCCTGAAACAGAAATCTTCTTGTTATGCTTCAGCTCAGAAAACAGTCTGACGGTTGAAGGGTCCTACTTTTAGGAGCTCACCTGCATTTTGCCCGCTGGCTGGTCCTCCTTCTTCTTATCCCCACTAGCTGCAATTGTTGCAAAGTACTGGATGACACGTTTCGTGTTCACAGTCTTCCCTGCACCGGATTCTCCGCTGTCGAGCCAAACAGACAAGCAGAGAGCGTGAGGTCAGGGAGAAGGTCCCCTGGCACAGGGCAGCCCCGCAGGGACCGGAGCAGGAGCATACTTACGTGATCAGGATCGACTGATTCTCGCGGTCTGTGAAAGAGGCAAAAGGAAAGCTTAGCCACTGTCCTGAGTGGCACTGCACTGACTTGAAAGCAAAGCTGTAAGTTGGAGCTTCTTCACAAGCACTAATTCCCCAGGAAAAGAAATGGATTGCTTCCATATCCCACAGTAGCAGCACAAATGGAGGCATACAGCTGTCAGAGGCACGTGGTCCTCACACAAACTGTGTATCCTCTTGCCCTTCACACAGTTCTAGATTCAAGGAATCTAGACAAAATGCCTACCTGTGTTCAAAGTAAGCAACTGCCTAGAGCAATAATGCTTTCTCTTCCATCATTGGAAAAAAGCAACAAACTCTGAGTCCAGCTTTACTTCTGCACTAGGAAAATGTAGGATTTGGTACAACGCAGTGTAAATAGCACACAGGGTTGAATCTATGTGTGTATCTGGTCCAGCTTATCTTAACATTAATTCTTCGTTCACTTGCTGTCATACAGCTCTGTGGTGTTTGGTGCTGGTTTGTCACATAGTGCAGTATGAGCAATGGGGCTCTTCAGTTCAGATTGCATTGGAGGAGATCAGGCACTCACCAGTCAGCATGAACTGATAGGCGTTGTCAGAGATGGAGAAGATGTGTGGAGGGGCCTCCTGGCGCTTTTTGCCTCGGTAGGCCAACACCACCTCCGGGTTGTACACCGGCAGCCACTTGTAGGGGTTGACAGTGACACAGAAGAGGCCCGAGTAGGTCTGCGAGGAAGGGACACGGCACGTTGGCTTCCACTCAGCCTGGCACAGCAGTCCTCCCCAGCTACCAGCCAAGGAAGAGAGCTGCTGGTACTTACGTAGATCATCCAGGCTGCATAACGCTCTTTGAGGTTGTACAGCACAGCGGGTTCGTGGAGGTGGGTCATCATGGCCATGTCCTCAATTTTATCGTACTTGGGAGGGTTCATGGAGAAGATTTGATCTTCCTTCACGGTCAGAGTCTGCCAAAGAAAAGACAAATCCCTGCATGTCAGCTCAGAGACCACTGTGGGAATTAAATTCACATTGTATATCTTGCCTTTTACTCACCTCTCCAGCTTCAGTCTTGACAGTGACCTTCCCGGATTCTTTGCTCTGGATTGTGCTTTTCACATAGGATTCTTTAGCATGTACCACGAAGACAGATGACTTGGCATCAAAAGGCTTGTTCTGGGCCTCAATCCTCTCCTTTTCTGACTTTCGGAGGTATGGAGCTGCCTCCCCAAATATGGCCATATCAGCATCTGTAGCCATGGTTGCTGTTTATTGGGAGTAATGCAGCAAATATCTGTATGGTTATAAAATTCATTAGAATAGTGTGCAACAGAAGAAACCCTGATACATTAGAGTGGATTTTTATGGTGCTCTGCTACAGCATCCCATAATAATACAATGGTCTGGGTTGGAAGAGACTTTAAATACCAGTTTTAGTTCTTACTCCCATCAGCATGGGCAGGAATGCCTTCCACTAGTCCAGGTTGCTTAAAGCCCATTCCAACATTGCCTTGGACACTTGCAGGGATGCCTCAACACTATCAGAGTAGAGAATTTCTTCTTAATACCTATTCAAACTCTGCCTCTTGCAGTTTAAAAGCTATGTCCTTTGTTCTGTCACTACACTTCCTGATTAAGACACCCTTCCCAACTTTATGTAGGCTCCCACTTAGTGCTGGTAGACCAAAACAAGGACTCTCCCAGGAGCCCTCTCTTCTCTGTGCTAAGTAAACCCAGCTTTTTCAGACTGTCTTCACAGGAGACAAGTTCTAGCCTTCTGATCATCCTTATGACCTCATCTGGACCTATTCTAACAGTTCCATGTCCTTCTTACACTGTGTTTCCTTGATTTGAATTCAGTAGATTTGAATTCCTAGATTTGAATTCAGGTGAGGTCTCCTGAAAACAGAGTAGAGAGGGATAATCATCTCCCTAGAACTGCTGGCTATACTTTTGAATGTAGCCCAGGATGTGGTTGGCCTTCTGCACTGCAAGCGCACATTGCCAACTCAATCCAATTTTTCATCCACCAGTATCCCCAAGTCCTCTTTGGTAGGATTGCTCTCACTCTCTCATCACCCAACCTGACTGATACTAGGGATTGCCTCACTCCAGGCATAAGTTTGCACTTGGCCTTGCTGAACTGAATGAAGTTTACCTGGATGAATCTCTCAAGTTTGTCATCTTCCTCTGCATGACTTCCCTTCCTTCTAGCATGTCAACTGCATTACTCAGCTTGGTGTCATCTGCAAATTTGCAGGGGGTGAACTCAATTCCTCTGATCATATTGCTGATTAAATGTTAAATGTATCACACCAGCATATGCATCATCCAATTTAACTGATAACTGATGCTTTCTTTTTTTTTTCTTTTCTGCTAACGTAGAGCTCTGTTCTATAATTTTTTTCATTTTTATTTTTTAAGAAAGTAAGAGCACTAGGCTTACTATACTACTGTATTTTCAGATTAATGTTTCCACGGTTCTACTCTCAGTGGATATTCCACATTTTGAAACTGTGAAAGCCCTTGTGTGTCTTTTCCATGTAGTATCTTTCAGACTGCATGTCTACAATAAAGAACTGAAAGAGAACACTTGATATGCAGACAGCTAGTATTATTAGCACTTCTCATTAAAGACTTTTCCTTGGGATAAAATAGCCCAAGGTGTTAAATCTTTCAATTATTCCACAGATCCATCTGCTAACAGTGTTGATGTTCTCTGTGTTGATCTGTTTCTCAGTTTCACAGCAGAAACTGAGTAATCTTACATTCATTAACCACTTTTGAGTAACACCATGTATTATTGCCAAACATTTATCTTGAAGGAAAAATTCCATGCAATTGTGAAGCCAGTTAAGGTATATTCCTCCAAAATGAATAGTATTTCTAATTAATCCTTCATTTTACCCTAATTTCATCTAGATACATGATCTCCAACTTAGAATTTGAAGAAGTTTTCCAATAAATTAGGAAGCCCATTTCTATACCTACATAGGTAGGTAAAGATCTTTAGGTGAAAATCAAATAATCTGTTTGTTTTTCTTGAGAAACTATTTCACTTTGGTTGTGGGAAAGACATGTTGAATTTTGAATACTTTTTATACTGTTTTCTGAACCTTTTACCATTTAACAACTTCTTCAGTGAATTATGTCTGGCCTCATTGAAATAATATTTTAATAATAATCTCAGTATCATCATGCGTTCTAAAACTCATTTCATTCAGTATTCCACACCGTTTGTGTGACAAAAATTGCTTTCTCTTCTTAGCCAATAAAGAAGTTACACATCAAACAACTTTTTATCAATTCAAATGTACTGATGTTATCTACTGTCATAAGCAGAAGCGTGACTGTTCTGTTTCTAACTAGGTTTTCAACTTTGTTGACTTAATATTAAAAAAGTGAGACCATTTCACAAAATGACTATATAGGTTTGTAAAATTGATTCAATCTTTCAACAGTTGTTTTAACACTGTGTTTAATATTATTCAAATAAACATATTTTTTTTTCCCCACTGTTTCCAGACCAGAACAAGAAACCCTTCATTTTTGAGGTAAAGGCAACGAAAAGGATGATTGTTGGCTTCAAGAACATATTTAATTTATAGATAAGTAATTGAAAACTGCTACCTGATTTTTTTTTCTCAGAGCTATTATTCATAAGCTTAGGACTAAGAGTCTATAAATGTAGAAAACCACTCCCTGTAGAAGAATCCCGGGGAGAATTGGCAATAAAGCAGCTTTCAAACTACTGTCTTTCTGAATTCTGTCTGTTACAGGCAATCCAGCCCACGTATCATACTGTATTTCTACAATGGCCATAAATAGATGGAATACAGGGATTGCCAGCACAGCTACATAGAAGCTTTGTCTTAGAGCATCTCTCTCTATCCCGAAAGAGCAAATAAATCAGTATTTTACCTTTTGTGAGACCAGATGAATGGTTCACAGACTGGAAGCTGGTCAGTGTAGTAAAACAGAATTAGTAATTTCCTTCTGCTGCACAGAATTCCGGAGAAAATTTATAAATGGAAAATGTACAGATGCCTTGAAAGCAGATTGAAAATCCCAGCTGACACTAGCAGCCTCTCATGGAATGAATATAAGTGTTTGCTGGAATGCACTGGTGCTTGTGGAATGCAGGGCCAGTTTCCCTTCACCCGCCCACCTCCCCAGTCAGAAGCCCCTGACACTCTTACCTTAGAGATTTCTGAAGAAAGACAAGAAACACTGACCCCAAGGTACTTTTATAGGGTCTGATTTGCATACGTAGCAGCCACCTCCTGTCTCTTAGTTCAAAACATTTTTGGCAGTCTTAACTCTTAGCAGAATTCCCATTCATTAGAAGTGAATGGATATAATTAGACATAACAGGTCTGCGAATCTATCTCCTATAAATAATTTGACAAGAGTGTGTGAGAAGAGGGGAGGGAGCGTACAGGAGTACGTACCAAAGAAGATGAAAGGGACTGCATGGACACAGTGTCATGATAACTTCAGCAGAGAAAGTGAAGTGAAAGAGCCAGTATATTGTAACAAAACATGATGGAGAGGTGAATATACAGACTACTACCTTCTGCAAATGCTCTGAGCCTGCAGTGTGAAAAAGCACAAAGGCTTGCAGTGACATGCAGGGTCATAGAGAAAGGGAATCCCAATACGGGAAGAAGCATTTGAATAGGAACAGAAGTCACAGGAATGAGGTTTGAGGGGTTCAGCGTACGTTCAATTAGAAAATAGGCTGAAGCTAAAGCAAGAGAATGGGGAAAGAATAAGTCTTTGAGATAGTGATAAGGAAAGAAGGCTATGAGATTAAGGAAAATAATGTAATAGGAGTGTGAGCCCAAGGGGATAACACCAGGTCACCACAGGTTCAAGGTCCAAGAAAAACAAAACCAGTTAATCAAATCTAGAGTTGAAGATAGAAGCCTTTAAGACTAAAATAACAGTGAGAAAGCTCAGAAGAAAGGCACAGAAATTTAATTCATTTCTGGGCTGAATGATTCAAGGGTCACATAAACAGAGCTATTGAGCTGCTCACTGAACTTAATACATGCATCTTGTTGGAAGCAGTAGGAAAATGTGCTGTCTCAACACAACAGAATGGTTTACACTGCTTCTGCTGAGTAAATGTGCTAGATGGAGGGAAAGATGAATAAATTTAGCTTCTCTGAAAGAGGAATCATCATGTCATATGCTAGATTGGAAGAGAAGTAGTAAGCATTAGAAAGATCCAGTCCCCATGCTAACATGCAAAAAGAGACTCTTTACTACGCTGATCACCAAAGCTGTCTGCAGCTGAGATTATGAAGGATATTACACGTATTTTACAATGTAGCAAGGAAATGAAAAGTAAGGTGGGCAGTGCAACCTTTTACTTTGTGGTGAAACACTTTCACGCTCATGCAATGTACACTGATTTTTTTACATATGATTTCTTCTACAAGCAAGGAAATCTGAACTAAAACAACACTCAGCAACTTCACTTGATCCCTTAGCATACTGCTGCTCTACATAGCAGCACCTGTTGTGTCTCATGCCTTCTTAGCATCACCTACTCAGAGGTCTGGATAAGAAAGCAAGGAAATTCCTTCCTCCTCTTCTCTCAGCTGACTCTCACTGTGACGATATTGTAATCCTGGGGCTGGGAAGAAAATTGGCAGAGGTCAAATTCACATTTGGAGTAAAACCACACTGAAGAATGACATTGAATCCTATTATTTAACTCTAATGGATAGATCTTTAGCTGAGTTAAAAAACAAAAACCATGTTACTTATCTTTAATGCAATTATAGTGCTTGAGAAATGGTGTCTGTTGAGAATTTTAGATATCTTACTGACTGTGTGATGTCTCATTTCACTGGTACTTGCACTTCTTATCTGGATTAAAATTGGCTAACAAAAAAATTGAATTGTGTATGTTTTAGCATGCATGATTTTCTCACAGTCGTATATATAATGCTGACAGCTAATAGCCCTTATGTACAAGATGTTTTTAAACAGAAGAAAGAATTGTACATAATTTTTGGAAGACTGAAGGACATAAAAGGAATAATTTTTCAAGGTACTTTTCAATATTACATTGAAAATATTCACAAACTAAAATTTTGCTTGGTCTGTTTTTCTCATTCTTTCCCTTTGTTTTTGTTTCCATGTGAATATTGGTTATCTCTCTGAATTTATTATTGCTTTTGCTTTTTCCTTTTTGTGCTTTTGAGAGCAGTTTTCTTAATTTGGAGAAACTCTGTAGTCATCAAAGAAAAACTCAAACTGTGACTTTCTGAGATGAAAAATCTTGGAAAAAGCATAAGCAAATAAAAGATGGAGGTCAAGAAAAAGTGTGTGTGTGTGTCTGGGGGATTAAATTTTGTATAAAATTTATTTTGTTTTCTTTGGTGGTAAAAGAAAAAAAAAACTAATTGTGTCAAGTCATATATATATATGTATATATACATATACATACATATATACATATATATATATATATATATATATATATATACTTTCCCTCTTCCAAAGTGTCAGGAAATCTTTTGTTTTAAATGAACATTACTGGTTGGCAACTCTGCCTGTGGCAGTGGGGTTGGAATTTGCTGATCCTTGAGGTCCCTTCCAACCCAACCAATTCTATGACATCATTCTGTGATTAGTTTCATTTCAATCAAGCAGAACAAAGACAGCCGCAAGTTTTCACAGCTTTTCATAATGGGCTGACTGATATTTTTGTCCTTCCCTACCAAATCCCATGCAACTTCCTCCCTACCACCTGCATGACTACAGCTCTTCCAGTGTTACCACACTAGAATACCAGCATTCCACATTTGGTCAAGTCCTCCACCATCCTTTCATTTCATCGTAAATTGTATGCAGACATGCATGGCACCCTCCTGCAAGCTAGTTATCTGAGATCCCATTATCACAGAATCATAGAGTGGTTTGGGTTGAAAGGGACCTTTAAGATCATGAAGTTCCAACCCCCTGCTATAGGCAGGGACATCTCCCTATAGACCAGGTTGCTCACAGCCCCATCCAGCCTGGCCTTGAGTGCTTCCAGGGAGGGGGCATCCATGGCCTCTCTGGGCAACCTGTTCCAGTGTCTCATCAGTAGAGGATTTCTTCCTAATAGCTAGTCCAAATCTACGCTTTTCCAGCTTAAAGCCATTTTGCCTTGTCTTGTCACTACATGTCCGTACAAAAAGCACCTCCCCAGCTTTCCTGTAGGTCCCCTGGAAGAGCTATAAAATCCCTCCCAGTTTTCTCTTTTCCAGGCTGCAGAGCCCCAGCTTTCCCAGTGTCTCCCTGTAGGGCAGGTCCTCCAGACCTCCGATCATCTCTGTGGCCCTCCTCTGGACCTGCTCCACTGATGGAGCTCAAGCTCATATGTTCTGAAGAGCAGTTCAGCTGTGTGGTTTAGGGAGCGTGGCCTTTGAGCGTGGACTGGCCTGCTGGGGCCTGCGGCAGGCTGTGCTAGACCAGCTGCCAGCTGGAGCTCAGGGCAGGCTCTGTGCACGAGGTGCGGGGGGCAGAACACAGCGTGACTGGGACTGGGAGAACAGTGAAAAGAGGAAGGAAAGTGTTAATATTCACACACAGCAGACTGGACCACCAAAAAAGTTTTTAAATCCGGCTCTTAGCTGACATTTGTTGGCCCATGTCCCTGCACACTTGCAGGGCCGGTCTAGAGCTGCCTTCTCCCCAGGCACTCCTCACACACCCAATGGGGGGGGAGCCAGCCATAGGCAAACAGCAGCAGCAAATGATCTTTCCCGTGGTGAGAGGCCAAAAGAACAAATATGCTACCAGAAACACCTCACTTATCTCTTGCCATCATCTCTGAAAAGCAGCTGGTACCAAAAACGGTGGTCTTTTAGAGTGAACTTGTGGTAGAACCCTTGGAATAACAGAACATGTGTTAGCACACTTACGAATCCTGCTGTGGGCGATGCTTCTTCACTTTGCCACTTAGGCTGTGTTCAGCATTACAAGTGTCACAGAGAAAACAGGTGCTACTTGTGTTAAGGGCACCACAATAATCCAAGGGGTTCAAAATGCATGAAAAGCACCAGAGATGTTTAAAGATGATTTCTAAAATGAACTGATCCATGTCCCTTCTTACCTCTAGCTGTCTTCTGCTGCCAAAATGTTATTTACATATTTTATTAAAAACCATTATCGTTTGAAGCTGGTGTTTTTTACGGCAATTGAGAGTTGGCTGGTGGGTTGGAAGAAATATCCAAGAAGGACGCATGAAGGTCAGCTAGGGATCGACAATTCTGGAGGGATAGCCAGAGATGTTTAGCACTTACTTTAAATAAACAGCAAGATTGAGATAGCTGCTAAAGCTTGTCACATGTGCCAAAAATACCAACCAAGTCAATCACACACTCTCTGTGGCTTTGCAAAAACAAATTTCTTGACCAGTAAAAGGAGTCCCTGAAGAGAAAAACAACTTCACTTCTAATTAGACAGAGCCCTTAGATACACTGTGTGCATTTCCAAACAGTCTAATTTACTTGCTAGACTGAATGTTGCTGAATGTTTAGTTCAGCACAACACAAATACTATGTTTGGGACTAATAACTTGTTCTTAGGAAATTGAAAAAGTCCAATGTGTTGAGAATGACAATAATCAGGCAAGAAAACTAGCCTGTGAACAGAGGAAGGTGAAAGAAGGGAGATGAAGTGAGGCAGCAGGAAGGTTAGAGCAGGACACACAGAACCACTAGTCTTTGTGCATGAAGTGGGTCCATGGGCAGAGTTGGCTCATTTTGTTCACAGAGATCTTGGTATAGTGCAGTAGCCGCCTCCACATGCTCGGGTTATGAGGAATGCATCACCACCTTCACACTGCCTTATTTCTTTAGGATGGCTGGAGGCTTAACACGTCTTACAGCATAGCACACTTGCCCACAGTTCTGGCCTTACTTGCAATTAGTGGAAAGGAGCACAGACTCCTTCCATCCAGTGCTAAAGCTTTGCCTCAGTCATACAGGGAAGAGAACTAAAGCTTTTAAGAAGCTGCACAGACTGCAGTTTTCTTGCCCTGGAATTGGTTGTGTAGACAGAAAGATAGTAGTGGACTTAATGATATGAGAATAACATTGCATCTGAGAAGAGTTTGCCTAGCTGGCATGTTCATCTAGATGTGAATGATTAACATCAGTAGTCACTGTAATGTCATTTGTATTCTATGAGGTGACAGCTATACCTTTGCTATGGATCTGGGCGCTGGCACTAAACCCACAGTTTCCCAAGCCCGTTCTTGGATGGCTATATGATAAAACCTCCCTGGGCAGAGAGAAAGTAAGGACTTAAAGAAAGGTAAGGGAGGGCTTAACTCAAACTGTAATTATATAATACGTAGTGACATTACTATATAGAATGCCCAACCTAGGGCATTCCTCCCTCCTCTAAGGAGCTTTTGAAATATGCAGCAATACAAGTGAAAAACAAATGAGATGCTTGGAAAGAAACACTCTGTTTCTTATTTACTCGTTGAATATTCCCTGTGGTGAAAGGCTCTTGATCTAGAGACTGGGGTAAATAAACACCTCTCCTTTATCCAACCTGGCTCTGCTGTTCCCAAACTGCAGTCTTCATACCCTGCTCGACCCCACATTCCAAAGAATCCAGTCTTTTTGAGAGCACCAACATCGGTTTGTAAGAGCAGATTTTAGGAGACTTATGGTTTGTAAGAGCAGATTTTAGGAGACTTACTTAGGCTAAGATGTCCTTAAAGTGACTGTTAACTTGTAGAGACAATTCAGAGAGCATGTGTGCACTCAGGAGTCCCATTTGGTGTTTTAATCCTCTGACAGATTCTTTTAAGCCAGAAGTGATCACTACCAAAATGTATCTCCATGTTTATCTGAATTACTTTATGATTTCTGGATGATGGATCATGGTGACAATTCAACAGCACAAGCCAGTTCTCCACTGAACACCTATGATAAGTTTTGGTGGTAAAGATACACTATAGCATATGAAACAGGCACCATGTATTTTCGATAGGTCTTGCTCCATTTTCCCTATGGGCTGACCATCCAGCTTCTGTCCAATATCTAGAACATTACTGCGATGTGATAGCTTAAAGAAGGGATTGTTATTCGTAGGCCTTTGTGTGACATTTTTTGAATTTTGGCTGGAATCCCTTTGAAGAATGCGTGATGTTGGCTGGGACTTGGCTCATGTTGAGAACAGGTCATGGAGCAACAGAGCCTGCAAGGAAAGAGGAGTAGAAAGATGTTTTTAGGTAGGAAAACAGATTTTCACCACTTGTGAAAGTTTCTGTAGCAATGCAGAAACATGACAGACCTTCCAGCTTACCTCTCCATTATCATATACTTCCTGTTTTCTTTGCCATAATTAGCTGCTCTCACCACCAGGTTTTGATTGCATCTTAAAACGATCGGTGCAATCTCTCAGCCAAGAGGTAACACAAGATTGTCAATGTTGCCTTGTTGAGAGCTATGTCTTGTAGTGTTCTTGATCAAAGGGACCTCCCGAAATATGTTCCAAGATGGTAAAGATTAAATAGGTATATGACTAATCTCTCTCCTCTACTTCCAAGTGAGGAAATCTGTATTTTGTGCCCCAAAATGCAACTTCTCCCACATGAAATCATGTCTGGCTGCACTTGGTCTGTCACGGAAGACCTAGGCAGTCTTCCTTTCACTTCCGCAGGGCATCATTTTGCAGGAACTCCCTCTAATCTTTCCTTCTACTGGTCTCTTCCAATGGTGACAGATACTCCTCCATACCTCTTGCTGTCTAAGCACAACAAGCACAGAGAACTTTCTGTGCAGGTCAGAATGCACAGAATATAGTAAGCCATGGTTGTCCAGCATTTTAGCTTGCCTGGGCCACACTGAGTGAAGAGGAATTGTTTTCAGCTGTATATAAAATATGTAACGTATTTAATGTTTATAAGTAATTAAACTTCTGTATATATATATATGAGGATATATATTTATGTATGTATATATATATATATACAGAAGATATACTTCATATCTTATACTTCATAATTATATACATTAACTTATTAACTTCATAAACTTATACAAAATATATACTTTATATATATATATGTATATATGTTAAAGAGCAACAAAACATAAAACTAGTGGTATATATGAGTTTGTTTTTGTGAAACTAATGCATCACCCTGGTTCAATAGCAATGATTGCAATTCTTAGTGAGGTCTCACGGTGTTCACCAGAGATTTCTGATGAAATTTTATTCTTCTTGTATTCATCCCTTAAAACAGTTGTTCACAGATGTATGTACTGCCAAAAAGTGATGGCATGAATATTCATTGTGAGGTGAGGATATATTTCTCTGGTAAGATAGCTCTTATAACTGTCTGATAAAGAGACATGACCAGATTTTTTAGTTTAGAACATCTGACTGAAACCCTATACATTCAGTTTGCAGGTAATGTATTTATGTCAACTGAAAACGGAGATGCAAATATACAAAAAAAATCGGTGATGTTTGGTGTTGTTAGTGATAAGGATGCGTCCAGGGCCAGGCCGATCCAATCGGTGGGAAGAACTGCTGCCCTCATGGTGCGGGGCAGGGGCTGGACACAGGACCACCCACAGGGTGTGGGCCACGGGTTGGGCATGCCTGTAGTTAAACCAGAAGAGTGTATTTGTTTTCCACAGAGACTCCTTCTGCAGGTTTTCCTACAGCAAACTTTCATGCAGGAAATAGTGAAGCGAATCAGTGAGATGAAATAAACACTCCAGTAGGTATCTGTTCTGCATTGGAATGAAGCAGGTGAATCTCACTCAGAACATGTAATTCATTATGAAATTATGCTTGATTACTATAGAAGGCATGTTCTACATATGTACATCAACAGATGAGAAAGAATTCCATCCACTGTTGATAGCTGCTAAACCTCTTCTAAGTTTTTGTTTCTGCCTGTGAATTTTTATGTTAAAAAATTTCCTTACTGTGTAAAAGTCATGAACCAAAGTTGGAGTGGATTCCACATATCCTTTCTTTTAAGTTAACTGGATAAGCTGTCGTCTCTCAACATGAGAAGACTATTTGCACTCCAGTATTTGCTCCTAGTACTGCTATTTAGCAAAATTAGCTGTAGACTGCAGCCTGCTTTTGTTTCACAGAGAACTTTCTGGAAGAATATGAAGCCTGCAATATTATTTTTCTTTTGCTATGTTATAAAAATATCTGCCCATATTCAAACTCAGCCTCTGTGTAGCTGACTTTTCTGATACAATACTAATTCCTTAGAAAAAAATATTATCATATTTCTTGAATTTCAATTAGACTGTTTTTTCCTCCATGGTTTTTAAATTGTGGATTCTTGCCAGTGTCCCCATTTTTGAAGTGGCAATTAATTTGTGCTAGTCATCATTATTCCCAATGCATTCTAAAAAATGTAAATATATTCTTGTTTAGTATACTTTTAAATGTAAACATAAGCAATGTACATGCACTCTAAAATAATTACAACATGCTAATCATATGCAAAGGTCTCTACACTCTTTATTACCTAGACATAAGTGACAATTGCATAAAAAAGCAACACTGAGGTTTACATTTTATGCATGCCTCAGGTCACATTTTAGCCTTGTGAGCATCATTCCTCCCCTTCTATCTTCTTATGAATCTCCCGGCTCTTTGCTCGGAGCTTGTTGACCTGTGACTCTGCAATGTCAGCCCGCTCCTCGGCTTCCTCCAGCTCGTGCTGGATCTTGCGGAACTTGGACAGGTTGACGTTGGACAGCTCCTCCTGTACAGGGAGAGGGAGTAATGAAAACAACAGTGTGCTAATGGTGTCAGAATGCCTAATGAGTGGATGTTTTCCAAGATATTCAATTTTTTTAGAAACAGTTCAGTATTAATAACTGCTCAGACAAAAATCCAAATGCTGGGCAAGCAGGGCTAACTTCAAAAAAATGACAAGGAAAGAAGCTGTTAAGTGCAATATGTTTTTCAGAAGAGAAAAAAACATCATGGTACGGGAAAGGCCAAGACCATCTTACACATAGCACATTCCCAACACAGTCCATGGCAGGAGACAGTTTGGCAGCAGTTGCTAATAGATAGGGTAGGGCAGAAATTAAGAGATAGAACAGTAAACTGACACTTAGAGCAAAAATAGAGATAGGACACTGTAGTGCGTCCCCAAAGCAGCAGTTCTCAATCTTAAATTTTTCATTGCTGTGTCTTGCAAGAGGATTTAAAAAGTAAAAATTTCAAAAGCTGCACAGAAAAAAAGAACCAAAACAAAACAGAAAAGATTTTGGCTCATTTCAGAATGATACTTACAGCCTCCTCAGCCTGCCTCTTGTAGGATTTCACCTTCATCTGCAGCTTGTCTACCAGGTCCTGGAGCCTGAGAACATTCTTCCGGTCTTCCTCAGACTACAGAAAAGGGTAAGTAATAGTAACACGTCCTATCCTCCACCCTTAGACGAAACAAAGGTAGTAGCACTCCTCAGAGAGCACTGCTGTCCAGTAGGACCAAAGACAAAGACATATTAACCATGTCAATGAAAGAGAACAATGGGAAGAAATCACAATATCAAAGAAATTGCAATGTCAGTGTGACAACATTCAGACTTCATGAGAGAAGGATGTGTAAGAAAAAGCTTTTTCTGCCTTACCTGGTAGGTCAGCTCCTTCACCCTCCTCTCGTACTTGCGCACACCCTTCACGGCTTCAGCGCTGCGCTTCTGCTCAGCATCAACCTCCCCTTCCAGTTCCCGCACCTGCAATGAAAAGCCCATTTTGGAGCTTCCCTGCTATCTCTGACCTGGCATTGCACACACTTGCACAAATACCAGTCCTACGCACCCTGGCCTCCAGCTTCTGAATTTGCTTCTTGCCTCCCTTCAGGGCCAGCTGCTCTGCCTCATCCAGACGGTGCTGCAGGTCCTTCACCGTCTGGTCCAGGTTCTTCTTCATCCTCTCCAGGTGGGCACTGGTGTCCTGCTCCTTCTTCAGCTCTTCTGCCATCATGGCCGCCTGGAGGAGAAAGAAGCCCTTTGTGACTGGAGATGTTTGGGGAGAATGCATCCACCATCAGCAGTGGAGGCATGCCCCAACTCACATCGGTGATGGCCTTCTTGGCCTTCTCTTCAGCATTGCGGGCTTCCTGGATGGTATCCTCCATCTCACTCTGAATTTGGGAAATGTCTGATTCTAGCTTCTTCTTGGTGTTGATCAAGCTGGTGTTCTGTTGAAGAAAAAGTATACTGTGTTTTCTCCAGCAGATTTAATACACCATATTTAGTAAAAAACAATTTACCCACTTTTATATAGAGTTCTCTTCATATTTATATGAAGAATCTCTCATAAGTAGTTGTAGTAGATGTCTGAAGAGCCATGGGATATACTCATAAAAAATGAAAATGGGTCTCATAATTATGTGAGTTCTCTAGAACTGTTTCTCGCATTTGACTCTGAATTTGCCAAATGTTTCCAGTTTCATCCTGGTGTTGATTATCTTATGTGTTCTGCTGAAGAGCATCAACATTTTGCTTCCATTACCTTATATCAAATTCAGAACACTGCAAAATAGTACCATTAGGTCTCATGGAATGCTGTTCTAATGGAGTGTCTGGGGTAGATTTTCATTTTCCTGTGGCTGTGATATGCTTCAATATTATAGAATGTACTCCATAAAACTTTTCGTACAGTTTGTGAATCAACAAAGAGGGAATTTATACTTGCCAAGAAAAACAACATAACCTTCTCTTATTACTTTCAGTCTACTTGCCGAAAGCAATTGAGCCCAATCTACAGAATACTTACAGTGACTATGTTAAAAGATTAATTTTCAAATATTTCTACTGTAGCCTAATACTACAGCTCCCTGCTGTATCTGCAGACAAAAACTCACTTTTACTATTTCTTACTTGTACTTTAAACATTCTAACATATAATTTACTAAATGCTATTTATGTTCAAGCAGTCCTTAGTTATTTTCTTTGTATGGAGCAAATATATGAACATTTATTACATTTATAAACAGACCTGGGTATGGAGGAGCTGCACACGCTCGCTTGCATCCAGAAGCTCCTGCTCAGCCACTTTCCTCGAGCGCTCCGTCTGCTCCAGGGCTGCCCGTAGTTCCTCAACCTCAGCCTGCAGCAGGTTTGCTCTGCGCTCCACCATGGCCACCTGCTCCTTCAGGTCCTCCTGTGACCTGAGAGCATCGTCCAAATGTATCTGGGTATCCTGGTTGGAGATATGAGACATTGTGAGGCACATTTTTCCTGTTTTGCTGTTTTCTCATCAGGCTAGAACTGATAAAATTGAATACAAGAACATTTTTACCTCTGTAAGAAATCAATCAGTACATCTTTAGTTTTTACATACTTTGAGCACTCCTTGTGTGTTTCTGAGGTTCCTTTGTGCTTCTGCAGCCATGCGGTTGGCATGATTGAGCTGGATCTCCATTTCATTCAGATCTCCCTCCATCTTCTTCTTCAGTCTCAGGGCTTCATTCCTGCTTCTGATCTCAGAATCCAAGGTGCTCTGCATGGACTCCACAATTCTGAGGTGGTTTCTCTTCAGCTGGTCAATTTCCTCATCTTTTTCAGCTATCTTTCTGTCAATCTCAGATTTGACCTGGTTGAGCTCCAGTTGGAGGCGCAGGATCTTCCCTTCTTCATGTTCCAGGGAGGCCTATCAATTAATTATATAATTGACAATATCAGTAAGTTTACATAAACTGTTCTGCTGAAGAATTTAATACACCATCATGTCTAATCGGCAAAGGAAAACAAAGGCTTCCTGTGTATCAATATATAACGATATAATGATGCTCAATGTATTTTGTATACTAAAATTTATGAAATGAAGATTTACTTCTGCTTCCTCTAGAGAGGCTTGAAGTTCAGATTTCTCCTGCTCAATCTGCTTCTTGACTTTCTCCAGCTCATGAACTGCTTTTCCTCCCTCTGCAATCTGCTCCGTGAGGTCAGAAATCTCCTCTGTGTGAGCAAAGTTATATTGTAATACACCAGGCAAAAAAAGAAAGGAATAGCCCTTGCACATTAAGGCAAAGACATCTTTGTAGATCTTCAGGCAAACAAACGTGGAGAGGTGGACAGACACAGTTGAGAAAAAGCCCTGCTGAGAGCAGAGGCCTGTGTACTTACGGTGCAAGTTCTTGTTCTCACGCTTCAGCGTTTCCAGGTGGTCCAGGGACTCCTCATAGGCATTCTTCATCTTGAACAGCTCTGTGCTGAGGGAGCGAGACTCCTTCTGGGAGGCCTCCAGCTCAGCCTGCGTTTCCTCGTACTTCTGCTTCCACTCCGCCAGGATCTGAGGAGCAACAGAGCATGAGTACGGATGCGACAATCACGTTCTGCTCAGAAAACACAGGCCTGGAGCCCAGAATACCTTGTCAAAGTTCTTCTGCTTCTTGTCCAGAGCTGCGCAGGCAGCATTTGCTCGCTCCACATCAATCATCAGGTCCTCCACCTCATTCTGCAGCCTCTGCTTTGTCTTTTCCAGGGAAGCACATTTGGCATTCACGGCTTCAACGTGTTCCTCTGCCTCCTGCAGGCGCTGTGCCAGCTTCTTCCTGGGAGGTTGTAAGCACAATTTCCATTGAGAAAGCAAATTCTCAGGTTCATAGGAAGCAGTGGTGTGCAGCCAGTATGTTACAGCCAGTATATTACAGTGCCCTCTTCAATTTTCCATTATTAGTTTCTGTCAGCCTTCCCCTTTCCCTCCACATACTTGGCCTCCTCCAGCTCCTCTGTGCGCTGAATAGCGTCCGTCTCATATTTGGTTCTCCACTGGGCCACTTCGCTGTTGGCCTTGGACAGGGCACGCTGCAGCTCACCCTTGGCTTCCTGCTCCTCCTCGTATTGTTCCCGGAGCAAGTCACAGTCATGGCGGGCAGACTGCAAGCCATGGGCCAGAGCGTTCTTGGCCTGTGGAGAGAAGTTGTAGGATGATGAAAAATAGAAATCTCTTGGAAAGTGTTCTGACTGATAAGCTATTGGACTCTTAATAATTATTTTCGTGAAAATAATGGCAATATATAGAATGAGGAATGAATATCTGGGAATTTGCAATATCTTCCAAGGATAGGTGGCAGATTTCAGGAAGAAAACAACTTGTGCTGAATTAACTATCATTTTTTTCTCTCTCAACACAATTTTTCTGTAATCTAGTATGTCTGCAGCACCTTTTGGTAAGGGGGATGCACTGGATAAAACAAAATTTTGTATAACCTCCTCACCTTTATCTCCTCCTCTAAATGCCTCTTGAGTTCCTCAATCTGCTGGGTGAATGCCTGCTTGCCTCGAGACAGCTGAGAAATCAGAGCATCTTTCTCCTCCACCTGGCGTGAATATTCACCTGGGAAAGTTTGCAGATACTTAGGCCTTTAATTGCCACTGATGACAGTGTTGTGGACGATTAGAACTGGGCTTTAAGACAATATATTTCAAATACATTGCTTTCAAAAAATTATAATATTAATTCATACATTTCTCCTTATAGGAGAGGCAATTCTGTTGAACAGGCCTCATGTAAATTATAAGGTAAATTATACACTAAGTTAATCACAGAAACACATGATGATTTTAGGTTGGAAAGGGCTTTCAGATGTTGTGTGGTCTAACCCGATCTTGAAGAGAGCTCCCTAGATTAAATTGCTCTCTGAGATCCTCTCTGTGTCTCCTCTACTTTAAATGGAACAGACTCAACTCAGTCATTGTTCATTGACATAAAGGAAACGTGAAAGTCTTACCTGATTCTGTATGTAGACGAGCTCTTTGAGCATTAATATCATTGATCATCCGTTGATGCTCCTCTTCTTTTGACTTAATCTCACTCAGCTGATCTTCCAATGCTCGGCATGTCTTCTCCAGACTTGCCTATATGTCAGCATACAGAAAGAGAATTAGCAGTTCACACTCCCCACAAGGAGGTGGAATTCCACAGAATTCCAATGAGGCAACAAACCTATAAGGTATTGCTGTACCTTGGCTTTGGAGACAGACTCCATGTTGCTGGCCAAGTCATCAATCTCCATCTTCAGCTCACTCTTCTCCTTCTCCAGCTTCTGCTTGACTCGTTGCAGGTTGTCGATCTGCTCCCCAAGCTCCGCTGTGCTGTCCGCATGCTTCTTCCGCAGGGCGGCAGCCGTGGCTTCGTGCTGCAGCGTGGCCTCTTCCAGGTCGCGGCGCATCTTCTGAAATTCTGCCTCACGCTTCTTGTTCATATCGATCTGAGCTGCCGTAGCCCCTCCTGCTTCCTCCAGGCGCTCACTGATCTCCTCCAGCTCCCTGGAGAGGTCAGCTCGGTGCTTCTCTGCTTTGGCCCGAGAGGTTCGCTCTGCTTCGATTTCCTCCTCCAGTTCCTCAATACGGGCCTGGGGAGCATCAGGAACCCTTCACACCCATGTCCTTCTCCTTCAGATGTTTTCTGAAGGCCAGAAGGGAAGGACCAGAGACTTGCCTGCAGCTCCTTGATCTTCTTCTGTAACTGCATGCCCAGGGCTTGCTCATCCTCAATTTTGCTCTGGATTTGGCTGATTTCAAAGTCTTTCCTTTTGCACAAAACAAACTGTGTTAACACCTGAACAAAACCTCCTACATGCACCTGCCCAGCACTCAGGTGTCCCACAACCTCACTTACTTCTTCAGTTTCTCATCCAGTTGCTGCTTATCATTTTCCAAATCCATTATGCTATCATGGGATAACTTCAGGTCTCCTTCAAGTTTCCTCTTTGCTCTCTCAAGGTCCATGCGCAGCTTCTTCTCTTGCTCCAGAGACCCTTCCAGCTAAACAGAATGAGATCATCAGTGCTCTGCCAGCCCATATTTATCTCCACAGCTGTCCTATAATAGCCATATGCTTTTGTTCTTACATCATCCACTTGCTGCTCCAGCTTGGTTTTAGCTTTGGTCAGTGTATTGACTTTGTCCTCTTCAGCCTGCAGGTCATCCAGTGTCTGCTGATGGGCCTCTTGGAGGGCTTTCTTCTCTTTTGTCAGCTTGGCAATGTTCTCATCCAGGGCTGCCATTTCCTCTGTAAGGTTTTTCACCTTTCAGAAGAAGGGAGCAAGTATAATTAAAGCAAGTAGGTTCAAGACTCCTGTAACATTTGGACTTACAACCCTCTTGAGTCTTTTCCAACTCAAGACATTCTGTAATTCCAAAAGCACAAAATCACAAAATGTTCTTTATTGGAGTGTGAGCGACAACTTCTGCCTCATACCTTGTTCTCAGTGGCATGCTTTTCCTTCTCAACTTTAGCCAACGTTAACTCCAGGTCATCTATATCTTTCTTCAGCTCTGAACATTCATCCTCCAGTTTCCTCTTCTTGGCCGTCAGCTCGGCATTAATTTCCTCCTCATCCTCAGCCCGTTCTGTCACTTCCTTAATTTTGGCTTCCAGCTGGATTTTGGTTTTGATGAGCTGGTCACATCTTTCTTCAGCATCAGCCAAGGCATCTGCTTCCTGAGGGGAAAGATAGTCATTTTTTCTATTTCCAAATTTTAGCAGGCTTGGAATAGAAAGGGAGTCATTTTGAAAAAGAAGTCATGGAATTTCTATTTTTTTTATCTTGTAGGAAATGTGTTTTTTTTTTTTTAATCAGAATTTTTTTTTAGTTCTATTTCATCCTCAGGTCTCCTCTTGTTGTATTTATAAATAAGATTTAGAAATATGTAAAAAATCATTTTCTACTGCGGTCTTTGTTTCCTTTGCTTGAAAATTTATAAGTGGGTATAATTGTACAGAAATCTTCTTGTTTTATGTTTGTGAAGGATTTTGCTGGCATAACTGAATTTGAATTTGGTAAAGCAGTACATAATCTAGATGTAATTGTAGGCGGCCACTTGAATCTGACTGTATTCTGAAGCTCTGAAGTAGACTTTTTAATGCTCAAAAAATTGCCAAATGTTGCCAAATCTTTTGATATGCAAAAGAGGACTGTATACATTGTATGGGCTGTCAGTTGTATTTGGATGTAGAGGGTATTTGTGTCTTTCTGGAGTAGTACTAGCTGCAGGAATACGTGTGAGATACCACATATCATAAGAAATGTCACAAGGCTCTTTTTTTTTCGACAACTGATTAAAGGCAGACTTTGTCATCAACTCTAATCTCTCTCCATTATCTGTATAAACCTATTCACTATTTTCTACATCTGGGACTTATAATGTGAACTTACACGGAGTAACATAGCTACAGGATCTGAGACTTACAGAATTCTTCCCAAGCCGGAACTCCATATTATAATGGTGACAATGAATATTACCTTTAGTGATTCAGGTTACAGTAGTTTTAAGGCAGTTTTGTTTGCAGATGGGGGATTCTCTACTGTGAAAGAGAACTTAAACTTTGCTTGTTTTCCCCCTGGAGTAAATAATACTCACAGCCTGCACTTGGAGCTGCAGGTCATTTTTCTCTTGCAGCAGGGACACCATTTTCTCCTCCAGCTCCTTCTTCTTGGCCTCAGACTTTGCAAGCTCTTCCTTGGTCTTCTCAAACTCTTCCTTCATGTTGGCCATCTCCTTCTCAGACTCTGCACTCTTCAGCAGGGGCTTGATCTTGAAGAACAGCTTCATCCAGGACCAGTGCTTGACATTCATGAATGAACGAACGTTGTACTGGATGCAGAAGATGGACTCTCTGAAGCATAATTAAAATGTACACTGAATATTTTGAGTGTGATGAGTGGTAAAACTTTTATTCAAATACAGTGCCTTTAAGTGAAGATGGGGAACACCTACCTCCTCTCCACCATTCTCTGGTACTCCACTCTCATCAGGAAGCCCCTGCACCTGGCCTGTGTGCGAGTGATGAGCTGTGCCAGCTTCTCATCCCTCATCTCCTCCAGGAGTCCCAGCAGCCCAGCTTTGAAGAACACCTTGAGAAATGGAATGTTGCAGCACATAATTTTCTGGTACTGCAGAGTACAGATACGTAGCTCTTCAGTCAAGCAGTATTTGTACCTTGGTGTGACCAAATTTGTACTGGGTGTGGTCCACATCAATTGACCCAAGGAGTTTCTCGGAAGCTTTCTTGCTGTCAATGAACTGTCCCTCAGGGATGGCACTGGCATTAAGCACCTTGTATCTGAGGAATGAAAGAAGATATGATTTAATGTAATCTCAAGTTGTAAGGTTATGCTGTTTTATTGAAATTAATGATATTCTTTGCTGCAGAATGAGCCTGTGGCATTCCATCCCTTTTTATAGATAACATTAATTATTAAGTCCAAATTCAACAACAAAATAAAAGTAAGTTTTAAAGTCTAGGTGTAAATAGAATGCTCATCTCCAACTATTGCATTCTGTTATTTTTGTTTCTTAAGTTGTGTTGTTGTTTTTAAATATAAATTTGCTAGACAGGAACATTGCCACTGTGTGAGTGGTAAGAAATTATTATTCCCTGAAACTATCAGATGATACAGTGTCTAAAGCATTCTGAGTTTGTAATTTCTGCATAAGAATTTTTTGCATCCAGGTATCAATCTTCATTTTTTTAATCTTGTGAGCATAAGCTTTTGTAGCTCTAGTTTATTTCCATAGTCAGACACTTTGGCAAAACTTGATTTTTTGATGAATAAAAGTCAGTGATGACATCTGATGAGCCCTTTATTTCTCAACAGTTTCTCCTAGAAATTGTTATGCTGGACATAAATGTTGGTTTGGGTTATACATTCCAGCAATTTTCCTTTGTTTTAGATTTAATTAGGTAGTTTTGGAATTCAAAATAACCATCAATCTTAAGTAGTTAAAAAGTGCATTTAAGCAGTAAAGTTTCAATGGAGAACAGGAAAGAGTCTGACCTCTGTTTGAAGTCTGCATAGAGGATTCTGCTGGGGAATCCCTTTCTGCAAATTCTGATTCCTTCTAGCACACCATTACAACGCAGCTGATGCAGCACCAGTTCATGCTCCATGGCACCTAACCAAATGAGATAATTATTTGGTATTTCATTATAAAGCATAGAGAATAATGGCTGCATCACGATAAGATTTATCTCTACTTCAGGTTTTTACCAGGAGTTTTTGTTTCATTGGGGATAATACAGCGCACAAAATGGGGGTGAGTGCTCCGTAGATTGGTCATCAGCTTGTTCAGGTTCTCCTGTAGAAGCAAGAACAAAGGTTTTTTATTAACAAATGTTACCTCTGCAGTTTTGTGAGAAACTGGAGCTGTTGTATAGGAATAATGGACTTGATATTCCCATGTAGAACCACACCAATTTGAGTTTTTTAATAGTTTTTAGTCTTGAAGTTCTGGTTTGGAGTGATTGCAAAGCTGTTCAGAGATACACATATTTTACTCAGTATAAAAAACTATACAGGATGCCAGATCATATCTAGTGTTCAAATAAGGATGTTTCCATCTGCCTTACTCTCTGGAGAGGTGATAGCTGGTGTTGGTGTTTCCCTGTTGCTTTGACTTCATGTGTATAGCCGTTTGCAAAAGTATGTGCAGATCCAGACTAGATACTCTTTCAGGCAGACATCCATATCCACCATTGTCATTCCAGGACAGAAGAAGCTTAGTTCTGCTAACCCACATGCATATAAATGAAACTGTAGCCTGACCTAGGCTACTTTTTCTAACGTTCAAGGAAGGACTAAATCAATATTTATCTTTCCCCTGGCCTCATCTGGTGAAGTTAGCCCTTTCATGAAAAAGATGTTTTTGATACAAAGAAAAATGTTAACTGTTCAGTAAAATGCCTTATGGAATTTAACTTGGAATGTCAGAATCTTCAAGAAGAAAAAAGAGAAAAATCAAGAGATAATTACGTCTGTACTTACCCTGAAAAGGGCTGATACAGTCTGGAAAGAAGAACCCTTCTTCTTGCCTCCCTTCTTGCCACCACCACCACTCTCTGAAGAATAGCCAAATAAGAAGGTATTAGAACTTTGAGCTGTAGAATTTTTCAGTGTAAAACTGCAAGAATCTTGGTCATATATAAAGATCAAACTAAGAAAGGAAACTAGGATGAGGCAGGAAGTAGAGAAAACATTCAGACTAAAAGAACAGAGGATCTTCAGGATTATCATGGCTGAGTGGGTGTCTGAGACAGATTCATTGGTTTTCCTTTATTAATAAACTCCAATCATGGAAGACCCTGCACAAAATGCAGTTTCTGAATAACATTCTACTGATATTCACTGTTATCAGAGTTGCTAAATAAGAAAAAAAGAATTTCAAAGGGCTGACCCGCTTCTCCGCCAGCAGAGGCAAACAGTAAGGCTAATGTCTTCAGGGATGATTTCTGGTACAGCCCCACGACAGTTTCGTTCAGGGGGTCCTTGTTCTTGTCAAGCCAGCCAGAGATATTGTAGTCCACTGTGCCAGCATAGTGCACCAAGGAGAAGTGGGCCTCAGCCTTGCCTTTGCCAGGTTTAGGTTTCTGGAAGTTATTGGACTTGCCCAGATGCTGGTCATAGAGCTTGTTCTTGAAAGAGGTGTCAGTTGCCTTGGGGAACATGCACTCCTCTTCCAGGATGGAGAAGATGCCCATGGGCTGGGAGAAATATGAATACATGAAGAAAGAAAGCAGTGAGGAGAAGGAAAGTGAAAAAAATTTCATTCTGGCTTGCCTTCTGGCTCAAGACATTCTATCTTTCTATAATTCTATAATGCTATGATTTTATGATTCTTTTGTATTAGACATTGTGAATTAGAAGATACCTTCTCGATGAGCTCAATGCAGGCAGCCAAGTCCATCCCAAAGTCAATGAACTCCCAGTCAATTCCTTCCTTCTTGTACTCTTCCTGTTCCAGCACGAACATGTGGTGGTTGAAAAACTGTTGCAGTTTCTCGTTGGTGAAGTTGATGCACAGCTGTTCCAGACTGTTGAACTGAAGAATACAGATAGAGTTTATTATTAAAATAAATATGAAAAAGTGAGTATAAAGAACATCGCCATTTCCTTTTTTAACAAATTACAGAAGGATCTGCAAGTGGATCCTTCTCTACTCAGTCAGCAGTTTGGAACTTGTCAGGATGTCTCTGCTGTCATGCTGAACTTTATTCATATGTTTATGAACTCATTTAAACTTGTCAGTTTTGATATCTCCTGGACTGGCCCAGTTCAGTTAAAGGTTTTATAGTTACTGATTTAAAAGTGTCACAAACCATCTAAGCACTGTCTATGGAATTTGTGTCTGTGCTTTATGTACAAAATATTAATCTGCTGTTTGTAAACAGTAAAAACTCTACATTTATGAATGTCAGTTGGCATATATGCAACGCGACTCTATTCTCAGGAAATCCTTGTAGGAGTTATGATGCTTTAGATGCAATCTTAAAGAATCAAAACCCTCTAAAAAGAAAAAAAAGGCAATTTCTTCTTAAATCCTTCAACACACAGTAGAGTTATTTGTAAAACTGTGTTAAAACACCACTCTTACATCAAAGATCTCAAAGCCAGCGATGTCCAGGACACCAATGAAGTACTGCCTGGGCTGCTTGGTATCCAGCTGCTGGTTGATGCGAACAACCATCCACAAGAACATCTTCTCAAAGACAGCCTTTGCCAGAGCACCAACTGAGTTGTACACCTAAAAAAAAAAACCAAAAACCAGAAGATTTCCAGTTATCATGCAGCGTAAAACTGAAAGTCTGGGGTATCAGTTATCAAACACTGCCCAGATGCTGGTCATAGAGTTTGTTGCTGAAAGAGGTGTCAGTTGCCAACCACCAAATTTTTGTTACCTGCTGCACAGTCTGACCCTTGGTCACAAATTCATTCCCAACTTTGACTCGGGGGTAGCACAGTGCCTTGAGCAGGTCTGCTGAGTTGAGACCCATCAGGTAGGCAGCCTTGTCTGCAACTAAAGAGAAAAAGAAATCTGTTGCTGGAGCACTAGGAGACATTAGTGTTCTTCTAAAATAACAGTGAATGACAATTTCAGTCCAGTTGAGAATTCTGATTTAGAAAAATACATATTTACAATTTATCGTAAGAACAATCCCCAGAAGATATGGAACATGTATACTGTTTGATTTTTTTTTCAGTGATGGATTATTTTGATTTTATTGAATGAAAAAAATGATTTTGACACATTTATGCAAATGAAAATCAATAGTAAATGCTTTAAAAAAGAAAAAGGAGAACTAAGTCTCGGATGATAGTGAAAAATCAGAGATCCTTAAAGAAGCAAATACAGTGCAATTTCTATCAGTGACTGCAGGTGAAGTAAGGTTAAAGACAGGATACTCAAGAGAGGAAAACACTGAGTAAAAAATAATGCCTACAGCTGACTGAAGAGCAATTTTAAAAGTGCACCTTCTAACAGAGGTCAAAATGTTGGCATAAAAATTTCTGCTTTTACTTCTACAATGGAATTTAGATTCAGACCTGTCAATGACACGGGATGCAGAATGATTTGTCTAAGAATGCCTGAATAAATCATAGAAAATGTAAGAAGAAACCAGAGCAGATTGATTCATGATTATTAGAAGAGTATGCTACTGTTTGAAATGGGACAGTGCTCTTACTGCAGGCATTGAGAGTTGCCTTCAGAACACGGGCTTCAGGGCAGCATCAGGATTCTAGCATATTTTTACACGGAAACAACACCTTCAGGAGGTGACTACCACTGATGACAAATGACAGATAGCTGCCTGGGTACATGAACGTAAGTCAGTGAGCGCAGCGGTTCTTGGTTATGCGCCAGATGTAGAAAGCAGCCCATCTTGTCTCTCTTCTGCCTGACTAGTATTATGTCAGCCAATGGAAATGTGGTTCAGGATTCCCTGGCCCTTGCATTTGCATAGTTCAAAGCAGTCTGCATCACCCACTGGGTTGTGTTCTCCCACGGAAGACCTCTATTTAGGACAGCCTTATATGCTGCAATAGGAGCACCAGGGGAAAACCGTGGGCGGAGTCAGTGACTCTGAAGAGGAATTACTGCCTGTATTAGCGAGTGTTTCAGTATACATTGTGCTGATACCTTCTGTGCCATCTGGCTCTGCCTGCTCTTCACGCTGCTTCTGCTTAAACTTCAGGTTGCCATAGTGCATGACAGCCCCCGTCAGCTTGTAAATGGCTGTTTTTTCATCAGGAGTGAAGCCCAGGATGTCAATGGCACTCTAACACAGGAAGAAGTGAAGAATCCTTAGCCGTAAATACCATGCCTGCTTCTAGGTCAGAGCCCACCCAAGAAAACTCCTGTGCACTGCTTACATCAGTGGCCATCAGCTCCTCCTGGTCATTAATGCTGGGCACTGTGATCTCCCCTTGACTCACATAGTGATAGTCGTATGGGTTGGTGGTGATCAGCAGCATCTCTGAGAAAAAGGACAAAACATGTACAGAATTGGCATGGAAAAGAACGAAAGAGATTGTTCAGTGTACTGTGCTTGGCGAAGTTCCTACCAATTAGCTCCGGCTTCTTGTTGGACATGATCTGATAAAAGATGTGGTAGCTTCTTTCCGCCTTGAGCTGGAAAGTGACCCTGGACTTCTCCAGCAGATCTGTCAAGGATGGAAGGAGAAACTTAGCACAAAAGGCAAGGACGGTCAGAAAGAACATGACCAATCAGGCCTGGAGAGTCTCTTACAAGTTTCAATGTCAGCAGAAGCCAGCTTGCCTGTGGCACCAAAGTGGATTCTGATGAATTTACCCTGAAAGAATAAAAAATAAGTGACCTAGGTCCACCTTCCCATCTCTGACTGTGAAAATATTTCATTTGCTGTGATGATGAGAAAAAGAGTTGTTTCTTCTTAGGCCAGGCAACAACTTACAAAGCGTGAGGAGTTGTCATTCCTCACAGTCTTGGCATTCCCAAAAGCCTCCAACAGAGGGTTGGCACTGATGATTTGATCCTCAAGTGTCCCCTGAAACAGAAATCTTCTTGTTATGCTTCAGCTCAGAAAACAGTCTGACGGTTGAAGGGTCCTACTTTTAGGAGCTCACCTGCATTTTGCCCGCTGGCTGGTCCTCCTTCTTCTTATCCCCACTAGCTGCAATTGTTGCAAAGTACTGGATGACACGTTTCGTGTTCACAGTCTTCCCTGCACCGGATTCTCCGCTGTCGAGCCAAACAGACAAGCAGAGAGCGTGAGGTCAGGGAGAAGGTCCCCTGGCACAGGGCAGCCCCGCAGGGACCGGAGCAGGAGCATACTTACGTGATCAGGATCGACTGATTCTCGCGGTCTGTGAAAGAGGCAAAAGGAAAGCTTAGCCACTGTCCTGAGTGGCACTGCACTGACTTGAAAGCAAAGCTGTAAGTTGGAGCTTCTTCACAAGCACTAATTCCCCAGGAAAAGAAATGGATTGCTTCCATATCCCACAGTAGCAGCACAAATGGAGGCATACAGCTGTCAGAGGCACGTGGTCCTCACACAAACTGTGTATCCTCTTGCCCTTCACACAGTTCTAGATTCAAGGAATCTAGACAAAATGCCTACCTGTGTTCAAAGTAAGCAACTGCCTAGAGCAATAATGCTTTCTCTTCCATCATTGGAAAAAAGCAACAAACTCTGAGTCCAGCTTTACTTCTGCACTAGGAAAATGTAGGATTTGGTACAACGCAGTGTAAATAGCACACAGGGTTGAATCTATGTGTGTATCTGGTCCAGCTTATCTTAACATTAATTCTTCGTTCACTTGCTGTCATACAGCTCTGTGGTGTTTGGTGCTGGTTTGTCACATAGTGCAGTATGAGCAATGGGGCTCTTCAGTTCAGATTGCATTGGAGGAGATCAGGCACTCACCAGTCAGCATGAACTGATAGGCGTTGTCAGAGATGGAGAAGATGTGTGGAGGGGCCTCCTGGCGCTTTTTGCCTCGGTAGGCCAACACCACCTCCGGGTTGTACACCGGCAGCCACTTGTAGGGGTTGACAGTGACACAGAAGAGGCCCGAGTAGGTCTGCGAGGAAGGGACACGGCACGTTGGCTTCCACTCAGCCTGGCACAGCAGTCCTCCCCAGCTACCAGCCAAGGAAGAGAGCTGCTGGTACTTACGTAGATCATCCAGGCTGCATAACGCTCTTTGAGGTTGTACAGCACAGCGGGTTCGTGGAGGTGGGTCATCATGGCCATGTCCTCAATTTTATCGTACTTGGGAGGGTTCATGGAGAAGATTTGATCTTCCTTCACGGTCAGAGTCTGCCAAAGAAAAGACAAATCCCTACATGTCAGCTCAGAGACCACTGTGGGAATTAAATTCACATTGTATATCTTGCCTTTTACTCACCTCTCCAGCTTCAGTCTTGACAGTGACCTTCCCGGATTCTTTGCTCTGGATTGTGCTTTTCACATAGGATTCTTTAGCATGTACCACGAAGACAGATGTCTTGGCATCAAAAGGCTTGTTCTGGGCCTCAATCCTCTCCTTTTCTGACTTTCGGAGGTAAGGAGCTGCCTCCCCAAAGACAGCCATTTCAGCATCTGATGACATGGCTGCGGTTTATGCAGTTCAGCGCAGCAGGGGGCTGAAAGGAACAGATATACCAAAGTGCTGAGTGATGGAAGAAATTCCTTTGTACTGGACATCACTTTACTGTGTTCTTCTCTATCCATTCTTGAGTTTTCCCTCTCTGTCTAATCTGTTTTTCCCCTACATTTACGTTCAATTTATTTAGATCTCAGATGTAATGGAGTTCTTTGATTTATATGATTTTTACTTTCTTTAGTTCCAGTTTTCATGTTCCATTCTTTAGAACTATTAGATTTTCAGCATCCTACAGTGGAAAATCGCTGCAATTTTAGGTCCTAGCAAGATGTTCTCCTGTGCTAGAAATTGGAGCTCTAGCTTTTCTTGTTTTCAGCCTTCTCCTTTTGATTTGATCCTTTAAGATTAAGCTGTACCAAAATAAGGAAACTTTTCAATGCAAAATATTCAGAGCAATCTGAGAAGTGTATCTTCTCTTTCATGAAGTTCTATTCACAGGCTAAATATTTCCCAGCATGTATAGTATGTTTTATTAAAAAAAAAAAAAAAAAAAAAAAAAAGGTGCTGTTTTAGACAGCAAACCCAGCTAGAAATTCACTGCATTAATTTTTACTGATCTAAGGGGTTGTAGCAAGTGCCCACATAGCTGCATAAAACTCTTCTCGGTGGGTCTATTCCTATGAATATATAAATCAGAGTCTTACCTCTTGTGACAACAAATGGCTCGCAGGCTGGATGCTGGTCAGTGCTGAAAAACAGAAATAACAGATTTGTTCTTATTGTTGCACAGAATGCCAAGGATAAACCACAGAGTGAAAACATGCAAGTGACTTGAAAGTAGAAAGAAAATTTCTGCTGATAGAAGCAGCCCTTTGAGGAAATCATTTCCACAGGCAGCAGGAATGCAAAGGGATTCTGCCAGCACCCAGTCAACTATATTCCTACCTGGAAGGCTGGAAGGTTTCTGTAGAGACAGAAAAGGCTTGTCCCAGCAGTGCTTTTATAGGTTCTAGTCGGCACATGCAACTCCCTCCTCCTCTTTCTTAGGTAAAAAAAAAAAATTGGCAAAGCATTGTTTGGCAAAGTTGACTGAGTACATGATTCTCATTCATGTTCATCATGGATATATTTAGAAATATTTGAAGTCTTACTTGCTACATGAATAAATCTCCTATAAATATTTTGACTGGGGGTCTGAAAGGAGGAAGTGCTGCCCAGCAAGTAGAGCAGGACTTGGAATTGTTGGCTTCTCTTCTCCTGACTCCTGAATTGCTATTTGACATATAAGATTTGTGTGCCTCACGACTCAGCAGTAATGAGAAGGATAAATATTACGAAGAGCAAAGAGAGATTCTATTCCAAGATATTCTTGCAGATAAAGACTAGCAATATCTTGAATAATCTAGTTGCAAAATTTTGGACAGCAATATTATGTTTATCTTACTGCAACTACTTACAATTCACTGTTTTTCTTCTTTGCTTTCAAAAGGTCAGGCTATTTAATCCATATATTTATATACATCTTTTACTATCTTCTGAATTGTCACAAGTTGGCTACAACTAGAAATTGGATTTCAGAAGTATTTCCTTGCTATTCTCCATATCTGACTGTGACAGTTCCCTCAGACATGTCTAGCAGAGGTTTCAGTCAGGTTAGATCAGCAGCGATTGCTGGCTTTTTGTTTTCTTTGTCTTTCAGATTTATTGACAGTATTAACTCAGCACACTACTGCTACTGTAAAGACCTTGAACAGTGGCTATGGTTTCCGAATTAAAGTACAGGGGTTTAAGTCACAAATATACTAGTCTTCCCAGCTCCCAAACAGAGACTCCACAGAAATGTGCAGAACTCCCGTGAAATTCAGAGTCTAGACAGGTCTAACCTGTGGATGTAGACAAGTCATTTTTATTTCCTATAGCAAGCAATGCAAATTCTGAGTAGTGTAGGCAGATTTATTCCACCAGATGCTTCTGATAACATAAATAACAAAACTAACATAATTGTAATCCATAGCATACAATTTTAGATCAGTAAAGATAGCTTTTCTTAAATTTAGAATACCTTTTCATTTTAAAAACAATGGCAAAATTCACTAAGGTTTTAGATGCTGTTTACATGGAGGAAGAAGAGCACTTGTTGTGTTCTGATACATCAGTAATGATGTGTTGTGACTTAGGAAGGCACCTTATTTACCCATGTACAAATAAGCTCAGTTGTGTAGATAGTTTTTAGACTTAGCATGGTAGTTCTCAGTGGAGGGGAACATTAGATATACTTGGAAGCATTAAATAATTGAAAACCATTCATGTATTTTTGGAATTCATAGGGCAATGTAGGCAATGTGATGTGTTCATATTCTCTGGTGCTACAGACAAGCAGTAGATAGAATTAATGTTTATCATCTTATGAGGTAGGAGTAAGGAAAAAAGACACAAATAGAATGCTAGCTGTTCTATCTAACTGAAGTCTGAGATTCATGAGTTTTCTGGGAATAACTTCTGGAACTTGCAGATCTGCAGTTTCTTTTTCAGAGTAAGGTGCACTCTACCATCTGAATTCCTTCCATGGAACAAGGATGAGCTGCTCTGACTTTTGACATGACTTCCAAGTTGTGCAGGAATGGAAAGCTTAGCAGCTGAAATCCATACAGTGGTAAGAAAACTGTCATAATTTTCATTTTGGTTAAAGCTCTCAGTGCCCTTGGCAATACCCACTTACACAGTCCTTACTTTGTCATTAAGTCTAGTAGTAGTTGAAAATGATTCTTTATTATTCCACTTGCTTTTTAGGTCCTCTGCACATGCTAATTGAAGAGGATGACTAAGATTCCAGTACAGTGGTTCAAAGATCACACTTATAATATATCATCCTGTCTGTCAGTTTGATACTTTGTATTTTGTTTCACCTCCTAGGGCTAATAGGAATAATCTGGCAAGGCAATAATTTAAAGAGGGAATTACATATGACATTTTTCTGTTCCCTGTGTTTTTAAACCTGGTAATACTGGGCCACTTTCTACAATCCATAGAATTCATTTCAGGAGATAGCACCTCACACATACTCTTTCTGCAGCATGTGCACCACTGTGTCCCAGTGACATCTTGTGCACTGCCTTGCATCTTCCAATCTAGTTTGGAAAAGTGATAATTGGGAGACTAATCAGCCTTTATTTCCATCAAGAAGCATTTTTTTTTTGCTTTGCTGTATGAGAAGAGATGAAATGTTTCTCTTACCCCTGTCCTGATATTCAAAATACTGATCAGAAAAACAACAATAAGTGCTCCCCAAATTTGACTGTCCCCATTAGAAAAAGAAGTGGTGCTTCATAGAACCACAGAAATGTCGGTGGGAAAGAACATCTGGAGGATCCTAGTCATGGTTTCATATCATGAGGCATGTTTTCAAGTCATGAAACCATGTGCAATGGCACACTATCCTCCTAGCAGAAAACAATGTGCAGGCTGAACATTCCAAGCCACTACTCGCAGTCACTGCCACTGTTTCATCATCTGATGCTCTCAGGAATAATTTGTCTTCATCATCTTTTCAGGTGCCTGTCAAGCAGTTTTAGTCTGCCACATCACCCTGCAATCTATTTGCAAGACTGAATGCATTGTATGCTTTATGTGCTGGCCAATTTAGTAGCTCACCAACTCACTCTCTCCTGTTTCTCCACGTTGTTATTTAATAGAGGGGCAATAACATCTTCCTCACATGTGTTGATCACACTCTTTCTAACATATCTTCATATACAATTTGTTTCTTTTCACAATAACAGCACACTGCTGGTTTGTATTCAGGTTTGACATCTGCAAACTTGCCAGGGTTACACTCTGTACCATCATTATCCCTGGTGTTGGTGAAAACACTTATTACAGTACTGAACAACTGTGTGTTGTTGACTGCTAACTGAGTATCATGCCATTCGTCACAATCTCTTGAACTCAGGGCTTGAGCCAATTTTCAACCCACCTAATTATCCATCCATTTATCCAATTCTTCTGTATTCTGCTGTACAATACAAGGTCAAAACCTTTACTAAAATCCACTTCTCTTTTTGCTTTTACGCATATTCCACACTTCCTGATGGAATAGTAATCTCTATCCTTCTCTGGAAATATTTAGGACTCATCTGGACTCCTACCTGTGTTACCTACTGTGACATATGCCAACGCTCTCCAGCACTTAAGATGTATTCCATGAAGACATTGGATTTGAGTACATCCAAGTTCTTCAATTCTTGTGTTGTGGTCTAACCCTCTAAGGCAGCTAAGAGTCACACAGCTGCTTGCTCACCATCCGCAGTCTGGATGGAGAAGAGAATTGGAAATAGAGAAGTGCAAGAACTCCTGGGTTGAGATAGAGACAATTTGGTATGTAAAGCAAACGTTGCACATGCAAGCAAAGCAAAACAAGGAATTCATTTTTTGCTTCCCACTAACAGGCTAATGTTCAGCCAATTCCAGGAAAGCAGGACTCATCATGCTTAATGGTTACTTGGAGAGATGCCATCCCCTCCAACTCTCTCCTCCTTTTACTCTAGCTTTTATTGCTGAGCATGAGGCCACATGCTATGGAATTACCTTTTGGTCCATTTGGCTCAGCTGTCTGGGCTGTGTCCCCTTCCAATATGTTGTGCATCCTATTCATTGGCAGGGCAGATTAAGCAGCAGGAAAGTCCTTGACTCTGTGTAAGCAATATGCAACAACTAAAAGCATTGGTATGTTATCACCACTGCTTTAATTAAAAATCTGAAGACAGCTTTTACCAGGGAAAATGAAGATGAAATGTGTCTTTCAGTACCTTGCCATTTTCTATGTCTCCTGCCACTAGGTAACCTGCTCCGCTGAGCAACAGACCTACCTTTTATCTAGTCTTCATTTTTGCTGATGCTATATTTCTAGGAGCCCTCTTATTTCTTTTTACATTCCTTTGCCAAATTCAGCTCAAGATGGAATTTGACTTTCATAACTCCATCCCTACACACACACACATCTTTATAGTTCTCCTAGGTGATGTGACCTTTTGTCCATCTCCCATGTGCCTCTTTTGTATTTGAGTTAGGAGTTTCTAGTTCCTTGTCCATCTATGCATGTTTCCTGCCACTTTTCCCTGACTTCCTGAATGTCATGATGGACCGGTGCTGAGCTTGAAGGAGGTGATAGAAATAATCTTGAAAATTAAATCACCAGATATAATTCCATGTGGGCCAAAGCATTCCTCTTCACATCCCTGCACGCCCTGAAATTGTTCCTACATTCCTCCAAAATGGCCAGTCTAAAGCTATAAAAGAGGAATGTCAGGCTCATGATTGCTGCACAAAATTCTACAGACAAGTCGTAGGTCTCCACTATTGGGAATGGAATAGAGAAGGAGTTTACAGGAGTCTACAGAAAAGCCTCCTGAGGCTCTTTTTCTTTCCTCTTGTACAACTGCTTTCTAAGAGTAGATGTAAACTACTAGAATGTGGTCCTGCTCTTTCATTTTATGCACTGATTTGCTCTTTGATGTTGTGTTAATTTGCATGGACTTCTTTTCTGCAATGGTAGGTTTGAGGAAGGGAGGTCTGGAAAGTGGTGCTCAGATGACCTTCCTCTAGCATGTAGGAGGATAGGAACCTGTGAATTTCTTTTTATTAATATCTGCTATTCCCTGTTATTCTGCTGTGTAATCATATTTTTTCTCATAGAACCACAGAATCCTTAGAGTTGGAAGGGACCTTTAAAGGTCATCTAGTTCAATTTCCTTGCAATGAACAGTGACATCCACAGTTCGATCAGGTTGTTCAGAGCCCAGTCCAGCCTGGCCATGAAATTCTCCAGGAATGGGGCATCCACCAGAGCTCTGGGCAGCCTGTGTCTGTGCCTCACCACCCTCCCTGCAAAAGACTCTTTCCTTATATCCAACCTAAATGTCCCCTCTTTAAGTTTGAAACCATTTCCCCTTGTCCTATTACCACAGACGATGCTAAAGAATCTGTTGCCTTCTTTTATGGAGCTCCCCATTAGATACTGAAAGGTTGCTATCAGGTTATCTCAGAGCGTTCCCTTCTCCAGGCTTAATAGCCCCACCTCTTTCAGCCTGTCTTCATAGGAGACATGTTCCATCCTTTGGGTCATTTTTGTGGCTCTCCTCATCCTTTTTATCCTTTTTAAAAATGAATGTGATGTTATCTTTTCTCCAGTCACCAGAGACTTCCCCTGACTGCCATGACTTTTCAAATATTATCAAAGGTGTCTTGGTGACTACATCATTTTTCACTACTAGAGGTTTTTCAGACTTGGCACTGTCTGACAATAGTGTGTCTGAATGTCTACATGTTGTTGGTATGGCTAATCTTTTCTTGAAAATTTTCATATCAATCTAGCCTGCTGGAAGGAAGATTAGCCCTGTCATTAATTACCCAAATATATGTGAATGGGAGAGGTAAGGTTGAGGTCTCAAGACAACTGCGGACCTCTCTCCAAACACATACACATAGTTAACACAAATGTATATGAAGGATGTTCCATTGATGTACATGTTAGGTAGCAATATTCTCCGTGTCTATCACAGTGCTTTCCTCTGGCTGTGTAAAGAGGGCAGGACACAAATCTACATTCCTCATGCTTTTTTTTAGTTTGTACTACATCTTTTGTATAACATCCTTAAACATATACTTACATTCCCAGCATCATTAACTGTTTGAATCAATCACATTTGTTGGGGTCCAACTATGATGGGAATTGAAATTCAGATGTGCATTATCCTTTTTGTCTCACACTAATTTCCATCAATTAGATTTCTGTAGCTTTGCCTTATAGCCATACTTCCATATACCCTACCAAGAGAAGACATTATCCAGTATTTCTCAGTTTTCAGCACATTGCAGCTATCTGTCTCTGCATACTCTGTCATGCGGAGCACAGCTTTCAACAAAATCTAAATGTACAGTTGTCATGTCTACCACATCATAGGTGTTTACTTTAGAACTACCTTACTCTCTTACCTTTTCCCACTGTGCTTTGTGTCTTCCAGCGAAGTACCAAATCTAGTTAAAAAATAGAAGCTTGTGAATCCAACTGGGAGACCTACTGATGCTTTAGAAGAGAGTAGCAGGACTTCACCTAAAAGTACACACTCTTCTGTGTTCTCTCAGTGTTTGATTTAAGAACTCCTCTATACATCTTTATTTTTGAGACAGTATTTCCCAACTTTTGGGAATTTTTTGCTCAACAGGCTTGCTCACTTATCTTTATCCCCAGGAGAGACAGAGGAGAGTCTTTAGTGGTGGGTTGTTAGAGTTAGGATAGTATGGTTGGGTTGCGGTTGCACTTGATCTTTAAGATCTTTTCCAACCTGAGCAATTCTATGATTCTACGATTTAGCTTTCTTTATTCTGTTAAAGGGAGAGACCACTAGGACATACCCCTATGGGATCTCTCAATCTGTTAGAAGTCACGGCTTCTTTTTTTATCCCTTGTCCTGACACATTGTCCCTCCTCCTTTCCTGAAGTACTTGGTGGTTACAGACTTCCTGGTCCACTTAATACATGTGCCCCTTGCATGTGACCTATTAGACCTGCACAGTAAGTCCAAAGATCATAAGTTCAAATTGTCTATAGACCTTTGTAACTAAAACCTTATTTGGTATGAGTGTACAGACCGAGTGGAAAGGCAAGCTTCTGGCAAGTGGAATTGGCAAGCTTCTGCACAGCAACTTGCAAGCAAGGGCAAATCATTCTCAAGCTTCTGAGCAAATGATTTTGTATGCAAGAGCATCTTCAAGCTTCTTTGTCTTCCTCACTCTCTGCTTCTTGGAGGGAGGCAGAAAAAATTGGTCTACTCTGCCCGTAAGAACTGATGGAAAACACCTTGAATTGGACTTTTTCAGCTACAGCTGCAGGGGTAGGTAAGAGCAGAGAGAACTGCATTGCCATGATATGACTGTTGCAAAGAGATGAATCTTTGGTACTCAGAGCCTTTATTGAAGGAAAAGCTTGGAGTCCTACCCAGAAGACCAGAAAATTTTGATCAGTTGATCTGAGCAGCCACCCTCTTTCGTTCCTACTGCATCAACAAACAGGCTTAATTAAAGTTATTGGACAGATTGGAAAGGAGTAATATGTGAAAGGGCACCAGTGTCTTCTTTCTATTGAGACTCTGGCCATTTCCTGATCCTGCCTTTCCTAGAGTCAGAGTCTAGCACATATATGTGCATAAGTGTTAGCATTAGCTGGAAAGGAGTAATATGTGAAAGGGCACCAGTGTCTTCTTTCTATTGAGACTCTGGCCATTTCCTGATCCTGCCTTTCCTAGAGTCAGAGTCTAGCACATATATGTGCATAAGTGTTAGCATTAGCTGGTCAGTGTTGTTTGATCATTATCCCCAGCAGCTGCTCTTTGCTATCCTGTTAACTGCACCTGGCCACTAATAATCCTTACAGATCCTTGAAAGTTACTCCTGAATAGCTTTACACCTTCCTCTGACATCCTGTCTTCAGCATGACATGTACTACTTGCTGAAAATAAAGAAAATTCCCAAATATATGCCTCTTTCCCTCATCTGTCCAGGCTTCTATCAATCAAATTTGTAATTTACTGCAGTTTATGAAACAGCTGTTCATTCTGGATGTATTTTTCCTTATGTTCTTTGAGTAGACTGCAGAGATTTCACAACAAAGCTGCATGTCACTGAACAGAAGGGAGAAGAAACTTGCCAAGATGCAGTGAGTGGACAGAGGGGGTTCACTTGTAAAGCTTCTATGCTTCTGATCTGTCCATTTCTGATTTTTTTTAAATGTTCTTATCAACTCTATTTAAATAGGATCAGGTTTGATGGTACTACAGTAGTTCTAATGGCATGACCTTAAAAAAATTATTTCTGCAGGATAGCAATGAAGATTTCATCATTTTGGGGTCCATTTTGGGGTCCTGGCATAGCCAGATATCTCAGAAACTTTATGAAAAGCTATTAAAAATGTGGCACTCAATCAAGTAGGTCAGTGTTTGGCAACTCTCAAAAGATTAATATATAAAGAAAATACAAACAGGAAAAATTGTTGTGCTATGCTGTTAAATGGGTGAGGCATGCATATCTTGACTAGGGATCCCAGACGATTACTCCACTTAAAAAAATGCACAGTAGAACCAGTAAAAAAAAAAAAAAAAAAAAAAAAAAAAAAAAAAAAAGAGAAAAGAAAAAAGGAAGAAAGAACGATCAGTGATTAAGAGTAGCCCACACATGAAATACACTATGTAAGACAGGACTCTCGCTTTTTGGAAATGCAAAATCTCCACAGAACACTGTGAAGGTAATGAGATGGATGCATTGAAAAGAAGTTGTGTTTATGTTTGTTTGTTTGTTTCGTGAGATTTCAATTCTTAATTATAAGAATAATTTTGGGGAGATAAGTCCATTTTGATCCATCAGCTAAACACAGTGCTCTGAACAGTGAAGCTTTCCATTATGATAAAGAAGTTTCAGAACAGGTTTCAAGACTGAAAAAAAAATAAAATCATCAATTCAGGTTTGTGACACCATTTTCAGTTGATATAAATTCATACCTGAAAATTTTCAAACAGAACGTAAGGAGTTGCAGTCAGACATTCAACTCAAAAATCTGATCACATCTCTTTACCAGACTTTCATACTCCATCTCTTATTAGAGAAAAATAGCCTTCAATGAACTGTCAAACCTTATTTGTGTCTTCATTTTTTAGCACATTTCTGAGCAATTGTCTTCAAGGATGAGGAAGGGGAAGAGTGAAATGAAATTCCTTCAAAAATCTCTGCTGAACACCTTGGGACCTCACTGAAACTGCAGCTGCTGCCATCAAACTGGGGTGATATGTCTGTTTCACAAAAACAAAGTCACATATCCCACTAGTTTTATGTTTTTTTGCTCTCTTTTTTAATGTTTTTAAAAAGACATTTTTTAATTAAAATTTAAAATGTTTTTTATATTAACAGTATTGTATGTTTTACAAGGTCTGCTCTGAAAGTAATATCTCTGATGCTACGATGTTGGCCCACGATGTCAGAGGTGGATGTTGGTCGTATTGTCATCCATAATGCATGAAGAAAACTCCCTAACTCCAGTGTGATGTTAGAAAGCGGCTTTCCCTTATTCCTTGTGGTATGTTTCAGGCCACTTGAGAAATCAAGCACCCAAGTTCTACATTTAAACACTTGATACATATATACACATTACATTGGCATACATATTCATTCTTTTCCAAGACCTCATTAATATATGCTAATAGCCCTCAGTGCATGTGCAGTTGCATCTAAGGTGCTGTACAACCACATTCTTTCTCCCCATTTTTCCATCATCAGCTTCAACTCTGAGACCTTTGGCCAACCTTCAGCTGTTTTTCCAAATCTGACAGATTTCCATTGCTTGTTATGTCACAACGAGCCACTTCCGAAACAATATACGTGAAATACAAGGAAAAACTCCTTGCACCTGGTGGATGCAAAGAGAAGTGGCCTATTATGATCCCAGTGCTTCTTGTGGAGCAGAATCATTGAGAAAAACAAGACTGCTCACACACCAAGCAAAGCTGAAATGGAAAGCTTTAGAACTAGTACTTGTTGATTCCTTTTGCTAAACTAATGTATTGATCCTTAAACTACTATACTGATCCCTGTTGCTAAACAAATCAGCCTGTATCAGTGTGGCAGCAGAGTCTGCATCTTCCCACCAATATTCCATTACATTTTGTTGATGTGTGACAGATGGCAGCAGAGGGGCAGTCTGATAAAATGATGCCTGACATGGAAGTGTGTATGAAACAAAACTCTGTCATTGAACTCATCCATGTGGAAAAAATGGCACTCACTGACATTCCTCGCTTCTTGCTGAATATTTATGAAGACCAAACAGGTGAGCACAGTGAGCACAGTGAGGCCTTGGGTGGTGTGCTTCAACAGTGGCAACTGTGGGTCACCTTATCTGGCGCAGATTTTTATGAGCACCATGTTCATTGGCTGGCAAAAATGCCAAGCTAATGGTGGTTACAATGTTGAAAAATAGTGTTTTGCAGCTGAAAATTTGCTCCAATAGTATTACTGTGCTCTTTGTATCTATTGTAGTTTCTGTGGAAATAAATAGGAGGCATTGCTTTCAGAACAACTTATGTATATGTGGTCCTGACAAGCCAAAAGGTTGGACATCCATGCACCATAGCATGTCGTTTGCAATTTTCCCACTTCTGCCAAGGCTTCTTGTTAAACTAGAGAGCCTTGGACAAACACAAGTATTGCAGGATATCATTGGATACCATGAATACCATGCGACTATCCAGAGCTGGTGCTAATCCTTCTTCCATGTTGAACATCAAGATATGTTTCCTGATGATTCAGAACAGCCTGCAGTTAGCACCCATCTTTATAATGTAATTTTCTACTGTCAGAGAATATCAGGACTCTGAGTATATAGTAATGCAGATACACTTTAGGATCGTTTGGACTGAAGCTTTATTAACTATGATCATAGAGAGAGAATGCTGAGGCATCATTTCTCCCCAGTGCCCCTGTGCTCATCCCCACAGATTGTAGAAATCTGGATTACATTCCATTTCAAAGAAATGAAAGAGGTAAGGAACATCACTGTAGTGTTTAGAAAGCCAGGTGTGTGTTTTTGAGAAACAATGGACATGGGGTAATCATTTATATGTTAATGAAGCTAAGGACACATTCCTGGGAGGGATGGACTTCTTAGGTATCTTGTTAATTGCTACAGTCATAGAATCATAAAATCATAGAATGGCTTGGGTTGGAATGGATCTCAAGGATTATCAGGTTCCAACCACCCTGCTACAGGCCGGGTTGCCAACTGCTAGATCACATACTAGATCAGATTGCCCTGGCCTTGAACACTTCCAGGGATGGGGTATCTACAACCTTTCTCTGCAGTTTGTGCTAGGGCCTCACTATCCTCTCAGTGAAAAATTTCCCCCTGACATCTAATCTTCATCTTTCCTCCTTTAGTTTAAATCCATTCCTCTTTGTCCTATCACTATCTACACATGTAGAAGATGATTTCCCTTCTGTTTATAATCTCCCTTTAAATACTGAGTGGCCATAATTAGATCTTCCCACAGCATTCTATTTTCCGGGCTGAACAGATCTTTCCAAAAACTTGACAACTTTTCTCTGTTGGGGGCTTCAGACTGGATGCAGTACTCTAAATGGAGCCTCATGAGGGCACAGTAGAGGGGGAAAATTCCCCCCCTCTCCCTGCTGTCCACCCCTTTTCTGATGCAGCCCACATTGTCTGTTGACCTTCTGGCTGCAAATGCACACTGCTGGCTCATGTTCAGTTTTTCATCTACCAGAATACCCAAATCCTTCTCAGCAGGCTACTTTCAAGGTTGTATATATCTCTGGGATTGCCTCGACCCAAGTATAGAACCTTGCACTTTGCTTTGTCAAACCTCATTAGGTTAACAAGGGCCCAACTTTCGAGTTTATCAAGGACCCTCTGGATGGCATCCTTTCCTTCTGCCATATCAACTGCACTGCTCAGCTTGGTGTCATCAGCAAACTCACTGCAGGTGCACTCAGTTCCACCATCTATGTAATTGATTGAGATGTTAAAGAGACTGGATCCAAGACAGACCTTGGGGACACTGCTCATTACTGGCCTCCACCTGGACTTAGAGCCATTGACCTCAAGCCTCTGGCTGCAACCTTCTGAACAATTCCTTATCCACTGAATAGTCCAGCCTTTAAATCCATCTCTCTCCAATTTAGAGATGAGGATGTGATGGGGAACAATGTCAAAGGTCTTACAGAAGTCCTGGCCTCCCCTCCCTTCCTTTTCCCCATCCCCTTCTGCTTCCCCTTGCTCTTCCCCTTCCCCTTCCCTTTTCCTTTTCCTTTTCCTTTTCCTTTTCCTTTTCCTTTTCCTTTTCCTTTTCCTTTTCCTTTTCCTTTTCCTTTTCCTTTTCCTTTTCCTTTTCCTTTTCCTTTTCCTTTTCCTTTTCCTTTTCCTTTCCCTTTCCCTTTCCCTTTCCCTTTCCCTTTCCCTTTCCCTTTCCCTTTCCCTTTTCCTTTCTGTATTATTTTCTGAACTTCTTGTGCATATCATCCCTCCTTACCTTCTCTGAGCATTTTTCTGTGGTAGATGTATGTTGTCTGGTCATATAGACTACTGCTTCAATTGATGCTGCTGAATGGTCCAGTCAGAGGGACCTTGGCAGGCTGGAGAAATGAGAAGACAGGAATCTCAAGAAGAGAGGGAAATGTTCATAGTTTAATGTCAGGTAGGTACAGTCCTAGGGAAGTAGAAGAGTAAAAGGATGTGCATGTCTGTATGCTTTAAAAGCAACAACAGCTGAACACAAAAAGTGTTCCTACAAAAGAGGATGTGATTGTGAAAAGAAACACAGAACAGCACCTGAAGTTCACAATGGGGTTGCATTCAGCCTGGGAACCCGTACACGATATCAAATCAGGATTCAGCTACACAATGCAGAAGGAGTGTCCTGAATTTCTCTGAATCCCTTTTCCATGTCTTACAGCTGGCCTCCTGTAGTGCTAAAAGTAAAACAGCACAGTCAAACAGAAGTAGTTGATTGAAAGCCACCTCTGGATACATAATATCCTGCACTGCTATGTGGTGTGAGCAAGACCCTGGATTGCTGACATTCTTCTGCAGAGGAGGGGGGATTTGGGCATGCAGAAAATAGATCCTTCCTGAGAAGATGATCTGGCAGCTGCCTCACGCTGCCAGCTCCAATGACACAACGTCCCCTCCCCCACACTGAAGGGGACATAAAGGAGAGAGGTAATTCCAGCAGTTCAGATAAGGTTGAAATGTCTCAAAATTTTCAGCTTGTTGTCTGGCATTGCGAGAGCCTCAGGAGAAGTGAACTTCCTCCTTTTCATGTTGCTGCAGTGCTGATGGTTACATTTCAAGTGTGAATAACTGAGTTGAACAATGCACCGATTTGAAAGGAGTATTTACTCATAAAGAATACAATCTCTATGGTGTTAGCATGTTTAACATATTAAGTGCTTTTTCCCATTTTCCCATCTTATGTTAATGCTTGACTCCTTGAGTTTCCCTCCCTGGGTTCCTTGTCCCAGACTTTAGACTCTGATCCTGCCCCTGGTTACAGTGTGATCCAATCCAAAGCTTCTCTAATCGACCAGATCTTAACTGGGATCAGTGCTGAGGAGGTAATGGTAGTTAGTACCATTGCATGCCCTGTGCAAACCATACTAAGTGGTGGCTGCTGCTTGCTAATTGTCATTTGCCACAAGGAGAGGAATTTGAACTTGAGCCTTTAAGAAGGCAGCATCTTCTTCTTCATGACCTAAAGAGGCAGATGTCCCAGGACAGGTGACAACTCTAGCCAGCTGCAAGTAAGCATAGCAAAGCAGCAGCAGGGAATGTCTGACTGATTTGACTGAATGGATTCTTCTGCTGACCTGAGCAATACCAGAACCTAGGGCATTTACTCTGATAGGGACACATTATTTGCCTGACTGCTGCCCATCATTTTATGTTTTCAAAGTACTTACCTTTCTCACTCTACTGTTCCTTCCTTTTCTTACCCATAATGGTGTTATTTGCTCTCTTGATGGTTTCTTTGTGTGAAAATATTTTGTATCGGGGGGCTGTAAAATAGGTTATGCAGTCTCTCGTGCTTAGACTTGGAAATATGCTAAAGACGTCCTTTCCCAACAAGAATGAGGAAACTGAGGAAAGAAAAAATTGTTATTTAAATATTAATTCACATTTTTTCCACTGCTTCTGGGTGAAGCCCGAAGCATAAAAGGTCTTGAAGAACTTAAGTCATCAGTATAAAAGAAACTGCTGTCTTCAGGAAGTGTGTTTCTCTGTGCTATACAAAACTGACAAGATACATCTGGTAAAGGAGCAGTCATAGGAGTAAGAAAAAGAAAATGCAGAGACTAATTAGCCTTTACATAAACAGGCTCTGGGGTTAGAAAGGAAGAGAAAGTGACTGTACATGAGAAAGCAGATGCAATATTGATTTATGATCCTTCCTAGGTGTCTCTTTGTCCTAGACAGACCCTTCAAACCCTACGTGACACCTTTCCAGACTATTTTCCATACCACCTCTTTATCTTTCCTCTTTCCCTCCCTCCCTTCATTCCCACTCCTGATATTATCTATAGGAGCCCCTGGATAACCTCCCCTCTGAGACTGTGATGGAAGATGTGTATCGCTTAAGGACTAGCATGCAGCTTATGTCGCTCACTGGAAGTAAATGGCAAGGAGTGTAATAGTCAGACATTTTGCACAAAATCAAGTATTTTTAAGGATGTGCACTTCAGTAGTTTATGGGGCAGAATTAAAATGCAGTAACAGGCTCTGGTGAGTGTGATGCTTCTTCATCTCTTAAGCTTCATCTTTGGTTTTACATTTTTTTCATTAAGTGCTATACAGCACATGCTCACAAATAGGACTATGTTCAAGAAATGAGTTTAAGAAAGCCAAATACATTAGCCATATATATATATTCATAGCTATTCAGGCAAAATTGAAGAGTACTCTTTAGAGAACTATTTCTTTAAGTGCCATTGGTCATTTATATAAATAACACAACACATCACAGTACCTTAAAACAAGTACAACAAAATAAGTCACAAAATCAGGTGATGTAGCCACAGCAGGTTTCCTCTGGTAACAGAGACATCTAACAACAACTCTGTAAGATTCCTTTGGTCTTGTTTGCAGTGCAGTAATTCTTCTCAGAGCTAAAAACTTCAGGCACTTGAAGACCTAAAGAAAAGAAGGCTCTGAGGATTCTTTGTAGAAGACTTCCACTTCTAACAGCAGACCTATAGGAAAGATGTGGAGTGACTCTATCAGAGAGTGATAGGACACTGATAGGAAGAGATGGTACAGTTTTAAAATACTAGAGAGTAGATCATGGATGTCCAATTTTTGTCTTGCCTGGGCCACACTGAGTGAAAATGAATTGTCTTGAGTAGCATGTAAGATATATAATAAAGTTAATATATATAACTAACAAAACATATTTTATCTTTTTACATTTTATTATTTAAACAGTGGTTGCAATTCTCAGCAAGTTGTCAAGGTGTTCATCAGAGATTTCTGGTGAAGTTTTAATCTCCCTGTGCTTCATCCTGAAAACCTTTTGTTCACAAATGTACGTAATGCCAAAAAGTGATGAATAAGGCATGCCTGTGAAGTGAGGGGTATTTTTCTCTTGTAAGATAGGTCTTAAAACAATCTAGCAGAGAGACATTATCAATTTTCTGTGTTTGAAAACTGGCAGATAATGTATTTATGCTGCCTAAAAGTGGAGTCACAAATATACAAAAAAAAAAAAAAAAAAAAAAAAGATAATTTATTTTACAATGTTGAAACCTATTCTTAAATTCCTTTATTAGAATGTAAAGCAAGGCTGTATATTTTTTGCTGTTCACAGAACTGTTTAGCCAATGTATCAAAATGCATTAAATAATTTGCCATAACTAGAGTTGGCACTGCACTGTGCCTTCCCTGATTTCAGCCCAGATAGTGCTGCTCACATAACTAATGTTTGATTGTTGCTGAGTGATAGTGCTCACTTCATGCCAGGCTGGGTCACATGGTGGAGAACAGCCCAGTCCCAGCCTTGATCTTAAGCTAAGCACCCAAATTTTTACTTCCATTAAATATCAATTCAGTCTCAGTTTTTTTTTTCAGTCAGCTGTAACCATTCAAAGTCTTCCAGGATTAATCTTGAAAACTCCCAGGTTTGTAAGTGAAGTGGTATACAAATTTCAGATTCAGATAAATCACTTGCCACTATATTTTCCACTAAAGAGTTCACAAGCTTGTTTCTTTTTTTGTTTATTTCTCTTTTGTTTGCTTTGCTGGGAGCACTGTCCCCATGGAGTCTTACCTAATACTGCAATAGCAGTACTGTACTAAATCTACAAAAAAACCCCAAACTTCTGTCTCACCACTCAAATCAATGAAATAACTAAAAATTTGCTATATTAATGTGAAAAGAATAATGTTCAAAATGCACATGTAAACTCTATCTACAGTACATGAGTCACTGAAAAGGCTGCAAGTAACCAAACCTACTATAAAATTCCACCATTTCTGAAGGTCAGAGATTAGTGGAACTTCATTTAGAGTCATCAAATCATAGAATTATACAATATCCTGAGGTGAAAGGGATCCATAAGGATCATTATGTCTAAATCCTGGCCCCGCTCAGGGAGGCTAAAATTCAAATTGTATTTTTAGTTGCAGTGTGGAAAAGCTTCTTAAACCGTGGTAGGCCTTGTGCTGTGACACTGCCCTAAGGAGCCTCCTCCACTGCCCAGCTACCCTCCTGATGAAGAATACCCATCCTGACTCTCCCCTGAAGCTCCTCCATGCTGTTCCCTCAGATACCGTCACTGTCACCAGAGAGAAGATATAAATGCCTGCCCCTCAGATCCCCTTGAGAGGAAGCTGTAGGCCAGCATTAGTCTTCCTTTCTGTCTCTTCTTCTCTAGGCTGAACAATCCAAGGGACCTCAGCCCTCCTTTGGATGCCCTCTAATAGTTTTACATCATTCCTCCCAAAACCACACAGAACTGTTATGGTTAAGTACTGTACACCAGTACAGAGTACACTGGGACAATCACATCCCTAGACATTACAGATCTGGTTGTTCCAACAATCCTGCTATGAGTAGGGTTGCCACTGAGTATTGAGTAATAGACCAGGGCCCCATCCAGCTTGGCCTTTAATACATTCAGGGAAGAGGCATCCACAGCTTCTCTGGGCAAACTGTTCCAGTGCCTCATCTCCCTCTGAGTAAAAAAAAATCCTTTTAATATCTAATATAAATCTCCGTATTTAATTGAAAACCATTCCTCTCGTCTTTTCACTATCTTCCCATAAAAAAAGTAACTCTCCATTTTCTTTATAAGCTCCCTATACATATTAGAAGACCACAACAGGGTCTCCTGAAGGCTTCTCTTCTCCAGGTTGAACAAGCCCAGCTCCATCAATCTTTCTTCATAGCAGAGGTGCTCCAGCCCTCTGAACATCTTTGTGGCTCTCTTCTGGACCTCTGGACCTGCTCCAAGAGCTCCATGTCATTGTTGTGCTGGGGGCTCAGGCCTGGACACAGCACTGCAGATGAGATCTCACGAGGGTATAGTAGATAAGGACAATCCCTTCCCTGCCCTCTGCCACCCCTCCGCTAATGCAATCCAGGATACAGCTGACCTTCCAGGCTGCAAACACACACTGCTGGGTCATTTCCAGCTTTTCTTCCATCAGAACACCCAAGTTCTTCTCCATAGAGCTAACTACTCAACTGAGTTATCTCAGTCTGCATACATATCTGGGATTGCCTTCACTTAAGAGCAACACCTTGTTCTTGACCTTGTTGAATCTCATTAGGTTAATGTAGGCCCACTTTTCAAGTTTGTCCCACTCAGTGTGTGATGGGTCTTCTCTGTCTCTGCTCAGTGTGATTTAAATGCATACTCTCATTTTCTTCAAGAGTGTCTTAAGGAATTGGTAAATGATATGCTAGGGCTGGGAATTTAATAAAGGATTAAATGGGGGGATATCATTATATCTTGGTTTTCTTTTTGTTAAAAACTTCATACTCTGCATAGAATAAGTTAATATTTTGGGGGCAAAGGAGATTAGAGATGTTCAAACACAAGTGTTTAGGATAATAATCTGAGGAGATGAACAATTTCAGTAGTCTATGGAATCTTTTTCATTATATGAACACGACAGAATAAGAATTGACAATTACTGAATAAATTCCAGGTTTACAGACTGCATATTCTGGGATTTGTGGTTTCTCTCCAGGCAAAAGAAAGAGTTGATTCCAGGTCACTCAAATACTGAGTGGGTGCTCTAAGCATCAGAACATTTTGATAGGCTGAGCAGGAGAATTTTACCACTTACTAAATAGAGGCATGATGAAACTATCTCTCTAGAGTTGAACAGATGCTCCTACAAAGCTTTTTTCTGTTCAGATCCGTTGTAGATCTGTAGGCTGTAGGTTAGGTCTCTGTTCATAGAGACTGACATCTGTGATCTTGTAGGTCCTTTCCAACCTTGCGATTCTATGTCTATGATTTACCTGCCACTGATAGCAGTTATTTATGTAAACACACCATAGTAGTGTGACCTTTGGTGCATAATTATATGCATCTTAGCAAAGGAAGACTGTTCACACTTCTCTCATGAAAGGCTGAAGTCTCTGTCATTCCTTCAGAGAAAAAAATCCAAGCTGCCAGCCTGGAACAACCTTCTGCTCCCTCTGCATTAGCAGATTTTAAGTGACCTCATGGAGTTAAACAATCCATGCAGTACAACTCTGGATGTTGAGATTTTACAGCTTGTTCACAAATTCGCACCTCAGGCCATGATTTCATCTTGGGTTACTGTAAAAGTCCTTCTCTGGGGAGCTAATTAGAAACAGCAAGTTCTTTTCTCTGGGGCAACAATAACTGTCTGAGAAGTTTTTTTTTTTTCTTTTAAGAATATTTCTGCTACTCTCAAAAACAAAAGTTTTGAGGACAATTCATTTAACTGTTCTTCCTACCTCTGGTGAAAGTGAAGTATTGTATTCGGAAAAGGGAGCAGGATTAAATGATCTAGCTATAGTAACCTGGTTGCAGACGTGGTGGCCTGCCATGGCTTCTTTTTAGTCTGTGGAAGATGCACCTAGATAAAATTAACTGTGACCACCATTTAAATCATGGCAGACTTCAGACTATAGAAGTTTGGAATTCTAAAAGCAAGTTGAATTTCTAACTTGGCTTACACCTAATCATTACTATTCCTTCCTGTTGACCTAGGCTCCTGGGGGGACTTCCTCCCATACAGATTCAACACCACCAGATCTTCAGTAAAAATGCTTCATGCTAAAGCCCATTTCTCCTCTGCTTCTTGTGACATGCAGCATAATCTAATCATGCCTACCCACATCAGCTCTGTTAGTGAACAACTGCTATGAGATTATATCAGAGATCAATGTTCTTCGATCCTTTTACATGTTGCACATGAGGGGACTTTAATGCATAATACCAAGTTTATTTATTTGAAAGTATTTGATGTTAGAGAGGATCATGATTTAGCAGAATGAAAAGCAGTGTGAAGAAATGACAATAGAATACAAACAGTATAGCAACTACAACATACTCTTCAATTACAAAACAGTTTCCATTACCGTCTCTGTGTTCACCATTACTGGGCATCCACAATTGCTGGGAAGATTGCTTCGCAATTCCTTCCTGTGCTGCAGAGATGGAGCCACTCCCAGACTTGGTGACTTTTGGTGTGTGATACAAATGGAAAAGAGACCAGTTGAGTTGCTTAACTGATGAGCTGGTGGAAGCAGAGCTGGTGGAGGTAGCCCAGAAAGGATTCTATGGGAGTTACTAAGTTTCTTGGGCCAGTACCTGAAATGCTGATCTCCCTCATGCATGCTTCAGCATTACCCACCTTCACACCTTTTCTTGTGAGACTTGGCCAGGCTTTCAAGTTTGCACGTTTTCCTCAAGCCTGCTTGGTTTCTAACAATAAGGACATATCATGGACCAAATAGCTCTCCATTAGAATTCAATTTCTAAGGACTAAGGTGGTCAGTGGATGGAAGCACATAATGTATGAGAAGAAACAAAAAAAAATGTATTTGTTCAGTCTTACATAGAGGAAGCAAAAGGGAAACTGATGTCTACTGCTATCTGATATGATGAGGAAGACTGGATGCAAGCTGGAACATGGGAAATTCAGATCTAAAGAAATATATAAGGAATATGAGATGGAAGAAGAATCATTTTTTTTATCACAGGACTGATAATATTGTAGAATCATAAAATTATAGAATCCTTAGAGTTGGAAGGGACCTCTGAGGGCCATCTAGTCAGCTCCCCTGCAATGAGCTACATAAGGTTCCCCAGGGCCTGATCCAGCCTCGCACTGAAAGTCTCTAGGGGCAGGGAATGAACTGCAACACTAGGTAAGCTGTTCCAGTGTCTTACCACCCTTGCTGTAAAAGATTTTTTCCCTATATCTAACCTAAATCTGCTCTCTCTGAGCTTGAAGCCATTTCCCCTTCTTCTATTGCCACAGACCCTGATTCAATGCAAGAATGGATTCCCCAGAGGCACTCAGGAATATTCATCCTTGGAGGTGCTCAGCACTTCATAGGACAATTGCCAGAACTACCTGATTTAGGCCTGATTTGAGCAGGCTGTTCAATAACACCTGGAGGCCCTTTTAATCTCAGCTATTCTGCATGATTCCATCATCTCAGCTACAAAGTAGCCTAAACTGCACTGCAGGTTGTTTTCTCAGACAAGAAGCTGCAGGCAGCTGCGTTATGTACCTCTGCGTGGCATTGCAAACTGCAGTCCAGACGTGCAATAGCAGCACTGTACACCTGTACTAGCTTGTATCTCACTAGTCAGAAGATACTAACAGTGATAACATAATGTGCCAGGCACCAAAGAAGTGAGCCAGGATCTCTGGGTCAGAGATTCACTGACACAAGTGGAAGAAAGCAGACTGACTTGAGGCTAGCAACTGGTATTTCAAGTCTGACAGGCAGCAGCTCCCTGGCTCCACACTCTCTGTGGCACAGCCTCTGTGCCAGGCACCAGGGACCTCCCTGCACCGCTGCTGTGTGCTGGCTGCAGGTGTCAGGCCTGCCAGGACGTGGGAGCTGCTCTGGTCAGCCCAAAGATGGACCCAGAGCAGTGTCTCCCAGGCAGCGGCTGTGAGCCTCACTGATGCTGAGGGCGAGAAAGGACAGCAAGACTGCAAACTGGCTGATGCTTCCCCTGGGCACTGCTCTGTTCTGAGCAGCTCCTGGCTCAGGCACACCCTGATCCTGATGTCTTTGCTGTGGGGGTGATAAGACGTCTGCACCTGGGCCTCCGCCATGAATGCTCTTTGAACAGTGAAAATGGATCTGCTGGTGGTGAGGAGCTGTGCAGATTAACTGAAAGTCGTCTGAAAAATCCCTTCTGTTTTTGGCCACCTGCTAATTTCACTAATTGATTTAGTTCTTGTGCAGGGAGATTTCAAGGATCCATCCACTCCCTACAGGCTCTCCTTGTCTTCTCTTGATTTTACAGACCTTATCTTACCCTTGCTGGCTGTCTCTTCTTGGGCTTGAAAAGCCGAAAGCTGACTGGGCATTTTCAAGTGCTGAAGGACATTTCAGATGCCTGCACCATATGACGCTGAATATTCTTTCCAGTGGGAGGAACCTCATCAGGGTGCTAGGAAATCTCTCTCCTTCTGATTCTTGTGCATGTTGGAATAGATGAAAAAGTTGCCTGCCTCCCTCCTGTGCACTAAATGTATGGAGATTTCCTCAACTTGCCTATACTGGGGGAACCCAGTGGAGCCCGATTTGGTATCAAAATCTCTCAACTCAGCAATTCCAATACAAACATGTCTGTAAGGACCCTAGCTGAAGTGCCTATTTTGAAGGTTATTGATATCACTGAGCACCTTTTCAAACCTGGGATCAGGTTTCAGTAGAAAGAATCTAATTTTTCGCTGACATTGCAAATTTGGAGGGGGAGGTTAAATGTCTCCAGAGAGTAAATGAAGCATTTGGTTCCATCAGCTGCACAGGGAATATGATCTGGGCCAAATATAAGAACTCAGAGATTCATACATTTGTTTTAGATGTTAGAAGTCCATCTAAAGTGATGGTTCTATTTACACCCATACCAGCACAGATGCCTGCCCCGTACTATTTATGGAAGTTTGATATTTCCCCTTTGCATTGATCATGTTGTTGCTGTGCAGAGTCTGAAGCCTTCCTGGGAGGTAATCTCTGGATGAATGTGTAGACGGACAAGTTTTTCTTCAGAGAAACATGGACACTGTTGACCATGCTCACTCTTCTCTTTCATCAGCACTGTTCTGTTATTGCCAATTAAATGAAACAACATTCATAGCTTTCTTTTTGATAATAAAATAAATCTCAGAGTGCAAGAGAATAAAAGTTATCCTCTTCTTATGTAATAAAACTGTTATTTTTAGAGAGCACTGCTGCTTTTGCACTGTAATAATAAATAAATGCAGGTGCATTTATTTTCTCCCTTGGCAGCAACAAAAATAATGGAATGGTGAAGTATTTCCTGATGTTCACACAGAACCTCCTGTGTTCCAGTTTGTTCCTATTGCCTCTTGTCCTGTCCTTGGGCACAATTGTAAAGAGCCTGACTCTGCCTCTTTGCAGCCTCCCTTCGGGTGTTTATAGACATTAAGATCCTCCCTGAATCTTCTGCTCTCTAGACTGAATAGTCCCGTCTCTCAGCCTTTCCTCACATGTGAAATGCTCCAATTCCTTCACAATCCTTGTAGCCCTTCACTCTTTGCAGGACATCCATGTCTCTCTTGCAGTGGGGTGCCCAGGACTGCTCACAATACTGCAGGTGTGGCCTCCCGAGTGCTGAGCAGAGGGGAATCACTGAATTGTTAAGGTTGGAAAAGACATCTAAGGTCATCTAATCCAAGCATAAACCCACCACCACTTTGTTCCAGCAGAAACTCAGGTTTCTCTGGGGATAAATGTTCAAGTATCATAGGGATTTGTGACATGACCAGTATGCTTCGAACCCTCCGGCAGATTGTGTGGAGATATTTCCTGTTACAATTTGCTGTGCACTCCAGTACATTGCTGAAAAATACACCTGGGTGCCTAGATGTAGAGCAGCTATGAGCACATATTCAGATATATATATGTACAGAAATGTCTGCAGTAAGTCGGCACGTTTGATAAGTCACGTGTCAGGAAGACGGATTTAAGAACGAAATGATAGTTACACATGGGGAGTTTTAAAGTTTCAAAAGACTTGCAGGACTCAAAGTCAGAATTTTAGACTAAAATCAACACAGGACAATTTAATAGCCTTGAAAACGTCAGAATATTATCACTTAGAATTAAACAATTTGTGGTTGACTACTGTAGAATTATAGCTCAGAAGTACAAGCATTGTAAGCACTTCTGCCTTTGTCAAACATGTATGCTCCTACTGTTCATATAAAAACCTTGTTTCCTTCCTTATACTATAAACATTTCTCCACCCAGTCTTTTCCATTTGGATGAATTATAAACATATTTATTTCAGTAGTATTTGTCATTGATAATATCTTTTAGAATTGAGGCCAGGTGCAAAGCCCCGAGTTGGGGCAATCGCAAGCACAAATACAGCCTGGATGATGAGCGGACTGATAACAAACCTACAGGTGAGGACTCGAGGGCACTGGTGGATTGAAACATGAAAATGGTCCAGCAATGTGCACTTGCAATCCAGAAAGCCAACTGTATCCCGAGCTGCATGGCAAGAAGTGTGCTAGCAGGTCAAGGGAGGTGACTCTCCCTCTCTGCTCCTTTTGTGAGATACCACCTGCAGTAGTTTGCTCAGCTTAGAATAAGAAGTACACAGAATAAGAAGCACATGGACATGAGGGAGGTGAAGCAGTGGAACAGGTTGCCCAGAGAAGTTGCTGATAAAGTTCCAGGTGATCCCAGGAATTGTTCAAGGCCAGGTTGGAAGAAGCTTTGGACAACAGGTTCTGGTGGAAGGTGTTTGTGCCTGTGGCAAGGCTCGTTGCACCTAGGCAATCTTTAAGATCCCTTCCAAACCAAACCATTCTGTGATGTTGTGAATAGCTTTATGCTTAGATGAGTTCTGTCCTTCTGTTCACCACAGAATGCTGCATGCGTGCTAGAGAAAACTGCGTGTGCTCAGAGGTCACAGAAGCACTGCAGGAGAAGGAGCAGTGTTATGAGGAAACTGACAACATAACACAGGGCTGGAGAAGACCTGGCAGTTGACAGTGCTCTGCATTTAGCATAGGAGAAGGTGCTGGGCTTCCACCAGTTCAATCACACCAGAGCAGCAGTCGTACCCTCATGTCCCCAGCTGAAATGCCCACATGGAAGTCCTGCCAGAAGCAGTCCTGCAGCACAGGGCTTGTTAACATGCCCAGGAAGCAATCCACACATTGAATGGCTGCTTGGATTGTTTGGGAACTGTTTGAGTGTCATAGAATCTACTAAAGAGTGGATTATCTGCATAACAAGGAAGTTTGGCACCTACACAGTTTGGCTTCCACATAATGCAAAGCATTCAGGCTGCTTCCAGCACAAGCCAAGGGCTCAGTGTGGTAGGTGTGAGGCATACACAGAGCTGGTAGTTCTGAACCAGGACAGAGTACGGAGTGGATATTGACACTAGCACTGCTTTGTCCTCTTAGATGGGAGGAGGGAAGGGAAAGGATTTGCCTTAAGACTGCTTCTATGTAGGGAAGAAAACGCTGGAATGCTGTTTCTTGGGTTGTAAGCACCAAATTTCAGGTGACAAGAAAGAGCCCTTTTGGGCTTTGTGTAGTTTTGTGAGGGAGTGCACATGCATGTGAGTGCACTGTCTGTGCAGCCAACTACAGGGCTGCCCACACACTCTCTTGAATCTCCTACAGCCTTGAGCCAAGTGCTTTCCCACTTTCCTGCCACCTGCTCTGTCACCCAAGGGAGATCTCAGCATCCTTGTGCCAATATATCTGCATTTTGCTCTTAGAAGTGAACTTTCATCACAGCCTTTTCTTTGGACGTTTCACAGACTCGCATAGTCACAGAATGTCAGGGATTTTAAGAGACCTCGAAAGATCATCTTGTTCAATCCCCCTGCTAGAGCAGGAACACCTAGATTATGTCAGACAGGGACTGTTCTTTTCATGTGAACCTGGAAAATGTCCCTAATGAACAAGCCGTTTGCCAATAGTCCTCTCAGGTCATACTGAGCTGGAGATGGTGGTCATAAAACCACACAATTCTGTTCAGTTCCCTTCTCTTCTATTTTGATTAATTTGCCTTCCATCAAGCTTCCTCCTTGTCAGCACTGAGCAAATAACAAGTTCCTAATATAGAAGACAAATAGTGAGGTTTGTGCCTTCCTGGCCAGGTCAGACACTGGAACTTTCCAACTATGTTTGTCATTCACTTGTTATCTAAGATACTGCCAGAGTATTTTGAGCAGCATGTCCCTGCAGCCCTGCCAGTTGACAGGGGGCAGTTAGAAGGCTGGCTGTCCTACAGGGAAACATTTCTTTCCCCACCTCATAATGATCAGCCTCTTACTTTTTCCTTCTTTGCCAGCACTTTTCCTGCAGGCTTTGTTTTAGAGCCATTTCTTGTAAGACAACAATTGAATCTGGTTGCCTGACATAGGCGAGGCTGCTGCAGCAACAGAGCCAGGGGCAAACACACTGATCATAGATGTGCAGCATATATACATACATACACACCTGGCCACACAGATCAGCACAGACACACTACACAGTCACATAGAGATACAGACAGCCTGAACAGGCTCCTCTTGTTTCCCTCTCTGACAATTCAGATTGAAGGTCTAGTAGTGGAAATATATTTATGCATTCAAAGTGAATCTCTCTGATATCCAGGCATAGGCACTAAGTCTGTCCCATAACTGCTCTCAGATACCAGTCTTGGCCCCTAGTACAAGCACTGAGGCCATGGCACCATTCCAGTCACTGGTACACACTGCTGTGCCCATGCACACTGAGATATGCACACCCACCCAGAGCTGGTTGCTACTCCCCTGGTGGCCTTGTCTCTCCGTGTGCCTTTGTGGGTGTGTGGATGCACTTCTGTTATGTCACCTCACGTCGCTGAAGTGCGGTGAGATCAGACACATCACAGCTCTTTTTCCCTGACAATTGGGCTTATTATCAGAGTAAGACAAAAGATTTGTCTTTGGCCTGTCTTTGACAAAATGCCTGTCATCCTTTTCTCTTTGTAGTCTTTTACAGACTCTGTTACAGACTGTTTCCACTTGCTGATGGCCAGAGCACGTTCCCCACTGTGCCCCCACAGAAGGACAAGAAGAACTGTCATTTGTTCTCGTGTCTTGTAATTCCTAGGCCCTGCTGCAGATCCTGCATGGCATGCAAAAAGACAACTTTGGAAGTCCTTTCCAAAGGAGATTTGAGCAGGTGTCAGACATATTTCCCTCTTTCTTCGTGTACCCTGTGTTTGACTACCCGTTGCCAGCATACAAAGCAGTGTTCTGCTGTTCTGCTTTTGAATAATATTTGTAGACTGTGGATCAGTGCTTTCTCTTACAGTTCTTATGTACTACTTGAAATTATTATAGTGGTGCATAGTAGATCTGTTACAGTCATTTATGCAGATAAACTTTTCCACATAGGATTATAGAAACATAGAATGGCTTGGATTGAAAGAGATCTTTAAAATTTTTTTCCTAATATCTATTTTAAATCTATCCTCTTCCATTTTAAAACTATTTCCCCTTGTCCTGTCACTACATGCCCTTGTAAAAAGTTATCCAGCCAAGGATATGGTTGGCCTTCTGAGCTGCATGCACATATTGCTGGCTCGTGCTGAATCTTTCATCAGCCAACACTCCCGAATCCTTCTTCTCAGGGCCACCAAGCCGTTTTCCATCCAACCTGTATCTGTGCTTAAGTTAGCCCTGACCCAGATGCAGGACCTTACACTTGGCCTTGCTGAACTTCATGAGGTTGGCATGGGTCCACCTCTCAAGCCTGTCCGGGTCCCTCTGAATGTCATCCATTCCTTCTAATATGTCAAGTGCACCACTCAGCTTGGTGTTGTCTGCAAACTTGTTGAGGGTACACTCGATCCCACTATTCATGTCGCCTATGAAGATGTGAAATAGTACCATCCCATCACTGATTCCTGAGGTATGCCAGTGGTTATTGGTTTCCATTTGGAAGCTGAGCCATTGACCACAACTCTCTGAGTGTCACTATCAGGTCAATTCCTTATCCAGCAGTGATACATCCATCAAATCCATTTTTTTTTTCCAATTTGGTGACTAGGATGTCATGCTGGTCATTGTCAAACACTTTGCACATGTCCAGGTAGATGACATCAGTTGCTCTTTTTTTATCCACTGACTCTGTAGCTGCTACCAGGTTTGTCAGGCACAATTTTTCCTTAGTGAAGACATGATTATCACCAACCACCTCATCTTTATTTTCCATGTGCCTTAGTAGGGCCTTAGGAGGAATTGCCCCATGATTTTGCCAGCATGACCTTTCAAATATGATGGATAGCGGCTTAACAACTCCATCCGTCAGTTCCCTCAGAAGCTGTGGATGGATGTTGTTGAGTTCCATGGACTTGTGCACTGCACTCTCAGATTCTTTAGATGATCTTGAACCTTATCTTTACTTACAGCAGGAAGATCTTCCTTCTCCCAGTTCTTAGCTTTGCTTTTTACAACTTGAGTGGTGCAGCCAGAGCCCTTGTGATGAAGACTGAGGCAAGGAAGATATTGAGCACCTCAGATTTCTCTACATCCCTTGTGACCAGGCCTCCAGTTTCCTTCTGGAGGGGACACACATCTTGCCTAGCCTTATTTTTATCACTGAGAAACCTGTAGAATTTCTTGCTCCCTTTATGTCCCTGGCTAGATTTAATTCTACCTGGGTTTTAGTTTTCCTAACCTGATCCCTAGCTTCTCAGACAACTTCTTTGTAGTCCTGCCAGTTAACTCTTTCTTGCTTCCACTTCCTATAGATTTTCTTTTTGTGCAGAAATAAGTCCAGGAGTTCCTTGTTCATCCACAGAGGTCTCCTGGAAGTCTTGCCTGCCTTCCTCTTTGTTGGGACTTCTCTCAAGTCTGATCCCAAATAATGATATGGCATTAAATATTTTCTCCGTTCAAAAAGGTAATTGAGGAGAGCCACCTGGATCTTGCTCCATTCACTTACTTTTGAGCAAGAAATCACACTCTTTGGCTACACTTTTATGGATATTCTGTGGGATTTTTTTTTCCTAGATCTCTTATGACCTAGGAAACTGAACTGCCTACATTGAATTCCACTGTTTCAGTCAAATAGCAGGACCTTAGTCTTCGGATGAAAGTAATAGTGGTGTGGACAAAGTATTCTGATCTAAATAGAAAGATGATGAGCTGCCACTGATGGATAAATCCCTTTGTTACCCTTTTAGTATATATACATTTTTAAATCTAAACATGCATAACTCTGCACTGGACTGGACCTAGCCTCAGCCAGAAAAGTGGTAATATGCTTATATTGCTGCCCCTAAAATTTTTCAAGCTGAATAAACATGGTCAGAGACCTGATTCCAGAAAGCACTGACTACCAATGTGTCCTAGTTTCAATTGGAATGGGATTGTTTTCTTCAGAGTGACTGGAATGATGCTATGTTTTGGTTCTAGCATAAAAAGGATGTTGATAACGCACCAGTGTTTTTAGTTGCTGCTAAGCAGTGCTGTACAGAGCCAATGCCATTCTCAGTGAAGGGCCCAAGGTGCTGGGAGGGAACAGAATTAGGACAGGTGACTTACACTGCCCACAGGGATATTCCATACTATATGACATCATACAGAAAGTGTTTTGAAGGGGGCGAGGGAACATCTTGCTCTCTTCCACTGCTTGGGAGCTATCTGGGCATCAGTCAGGGGGTGGTGAGCAATTGCTTGTGTGTCACATGTGTTATACACATTCATATATACATGTATATATGTCATAACTATTATCCTTTTCTCTATCTTAGTAAATAGTTCTATCTCAACATCCTTCGGATATTTTCTGATTCTTTCCCCCATCCCAGTGGGAAGAGTGGGAGTGAACGAAAGACTGTATGGTGCTCAGCCACCTGCTGGGTTAAGCCAGGTCAAACATTTCTCCATGCTCTGCGTTGCTCCAATCTGTGTGCTTGCCTTGGTGATAGAAGAGTGATCAAAATAAGAGGGATTCTTGAAAGCTGGTGTGCTAGTAGTACTGAAGGACAGTACAAGGTTAGTTCTATGGACGTAGAGACTTGTGAGTCATTGCCCTCCAGAGAAGGGCAATTTTGCCTTTACTGCAGATAAAGGCACCTTCATGATGACTGTCCACTGGATATTATGCTGCATTGTGAACTATTCCATTTGCTGTTTGACATTTGAGGTTCCTGTGATGAGATTATGTTGAAACACAAAGACAGGTATCTATCAGTATCTGGAGTGATAGACGAACAGTGCAATCTTAGCACTGCTTTGTGTGAGCACCAAGGCAGTTACTCAGACACTCTTCTGCCCATGCTCTCTGACTTGGCAGCCATGAATTTATTTTAGAAAAGCTGTGCTGGTACTTATGCAGTTTATTTATTTTCTAATTTTTAGCAGTATTTATTGATACAGACTTCATAGTTGCTTGGATGTGGTCTTGGATTCACTCCTGAATCCCTCCTAAAGCCTTGTGTTCGACTTAACCATTTTCATTTATCTGGCATTTAAACATTAGTTATATGTCTTAGAAAAGAAATAATTTTCTTCAGTTTAATTAACAATACTGTGGCAAATACCATCTATTCCTGGTACATTGTTACTCTTTTTTTGTCCTGAAAGCTATTCTGTGAATAACTGTGGTAATGTCCTTAATTTCTCTGTAATGAAAAAACAACTTTTCCGCAGAGGCCTTCTTTTCTTATTTTACACCATGACTATCTGTTGGCTTTCTAAATGTGCCTGAAATCTTCACTGTACCAAAAAAAGAAAAAAAAAAAACAACAAACTACAACAAAAATATCCACAAGAAACCTCCCATGTGAGTCAAGTTATCTAAAGATCTAGAAATGTTTCTCTTGATTCCATTAATAAACATCATTCTGGTTGCTGGATCTTTGCTGTTAGAGTAGACTACTCTGAATAATCAGCATATGAACCACTGTGTTTTCTGCCATTGCCTACCTTACTCACAAAAGCCATTTTACTCCCCCTTAACAAACAGTATTATTCTTCTTTGCACTTAGCTGTACCAGACATAAATCTTGTCAGGCAGAAGAGTGAACAGTTAAAAAAAGTGGCCAGATCATACAAATCTATGGCTTATTCAGTACAATATTTTACTTGAGAAACATTCTCCCAGGGATTTGCAGCTTGCAAATGCTGTTGTCAGCCACACTCTCAGTATGAGCAGAGCTAGAGGGATCAGTAAACCCTGTTGGAGCAGTTGATGAACCAGCTGACAGGGAATGCCCAGCCTGCCAGCAGCAGCATTTCTGCTGTCCTCTGTGTAAAACAAGAGCACATAGGAATGTTAGCACCAAAGAAACAGAATTGCTGAAACACTGATCTTTCAGAGCAAGACTTCTCATCTCAACACGCCCCAACACTAAGATGGAGCTGGGCACCAGACTCTAGAGATGGTAGGACATGTTTTCCGTATTAAAATCTCTCCTCTTGGCTAATGAAGTGCATGCTTTCATTATTAGCTTTGGGAAATATCTAGTCTAAAGTGTTTCTGCAATTTAAATAATAAATAAATTAATCTCATGAAATATGACTAGAGAAATTACATAACTTTTGAGGAGGACAGACTGAGGGACAGAACTATCAGAAATCTGAATGTATTTGGGGAGAATGTGTGCAGGGCAATTTGGGCATTTGTGTTTTTTCACATGGCAAAGATAATCTGTCATTATGGGACTAAGAATCACTTCTGAAGACTGCTCTGAACCAAGCACCAAAGCATGAAAAGTCTGTGATGATCTTACTGTGTCTTAATTTTACTGTTGACTTTGTTTCAAGATTTAGTTTTGGTGTGCATTTGTGGTAGCACTTCATAGTATAGAAAAATCTTAAAAACTAAAAAACTTAAGATTGTGTGATGTTTCAAACATAATGTTTGTGACTCCTAGAAGAGATGAGCACCACTTAATTATGAAATAGAGAAGCATCTTCGAAATAACACCTGGACAAGTGCTGAATGAATGTAAAAATTGCATGGGTATTGGGCTTCTCTCTTCTCAGTAAACATCAAGGACAGTGAGTTCTGACTGAGGACATGACATTAAGAATGTCCCTTCCATCACTGACCAAACGAGATGAGGAACTCCTGTTACAGAGAAGTGGGATGGGAAGGCTAGGAGTCTCTGGGTAGAACAGGCAAAAAGAGAGACAACAGGTGGTAGAAGGAGTTGAAGAACAAGAATGATGTGGAGCAAAGGGAGAGTAGTCTTACTAGCATAGTGTTAGAATGAGAGAGTGAATAGACCAGAAAAGGTCTGAGGTTGCAATCTCTGACAAATAACAGAGTTGCCATAAGGTCAAATAATTAATATAATATAGAGTAGAGTAGAGTAGAGTAGAGTAGAGTAGAGTAGAATAGAATAGAATAGAATAGAATAGAATAGAATAGAATAGAATAGAATAGAATAGAATAGAATAGAATAGAATAGAATAGAATAGAATTATTCAATTGGAGGAAACTTCAGAGATTGTCTACAACCACTTGGTTGTAAGTAACCTGTGAATGCAAAGAACATGCATTTCATCCCTTATCTCTGCCATGGCTATACTCTTCTCAGATATAGTTTCATACTACTTTTGATCATAAAACAAGTTTGACCACTCAGAGCATCTCTTAACAATAGAATAAGGTGCCATGCATTGACTTAGAGAACTATTGCTGGATGTTCTTATATCACCTTTCTCATCAAAACCAAACCATTCTACGATTCTATGATTTTTCTGTAATTGCCATGAGGGTTCATCCACAACCTCAAATCACCCCTAGAAAGCAAGTTTTCTTTCTTTTTTTTTCTTTTTTTTTTTTCTGTGTTTAACCTGATTGTTTACTTACATGGTTTGAGTACTTTTCTATTGCAATGGTGGACATAGTCCATCCTTTAGACCAGATTCACAGCTACCCAAGAAAGGTCGCTTTCAGGATAGAACAAACATTAAAAAGTATTTCAGAATGCTATGATTTCATATGCCATCAGAGGATGAAAGTGTTAACATTTCCGAGCACTGAAGGAAAGGAAAGCTTCCTGCTTGACCTAAACTGTAATGCTCTCATCACTCACTCACTACCTGCCATCAAGATCACTTCAGACTCTATATCTAAAAGCATTAGCAGCTTGTAAAATGGAAGTATGTTATGCATGTCGTTGTTTACACCCACTCTCTCAACTATCCCAGGAGTGTCCCACATGCTACCTTCTACCTCTTCCCTACCAGTGCTTTCCCAATTTGCATCTCCCTTTTGTTGTTTTCAATTAATTTTTTTGGCAATGTTCTTCACAGGGACTTGTAATGTGAGGAGGTTCTAGGCGCAGCCTGCCTGCCCGTTACTTCTGCAGTGCCAGGGCATGCAAAAATTCAGAAAACAGATTTGAAGTGTCTTTGTCCGTGACAGGAAGTTTGGGCCATGCAGCCCAAACCATTCTATTATGATTCTATGATTAGGTATTCAGATAGTTAGTAAATGGGCATGAAATGGATGGAGGGACACTGGGTTCACAAAAGCAGTGTGGATCCCCCTTCTTGAATAGGTCCAGTTGTTAAACACACTGCCAAGAGAGTCTTCTGCATTCCTGCATACTTCTCATCTCACCTTTTGCCACTGAGGCCTCATTCTATCCTTAGGAACAGCACTACCTGCACAGTGAGCCAACTACGTGAAGACTGCCAAGGCTGTAGCTCCCAAAGCTGATGAAAAGCAACACATGCAAAATGTGGGGTCATGTATCAACAGCTAGATGATATTTTATTGATTATTTTCTATCTTTCCCTTTTCCTTTCTCACTTCATTGCTTTCTTTCTCTTGCTCTCCCTGTCTATTTCTCCCTTAATACATCTGCATTTCTATCTTTTCTTTCTGCATTTGTCTTTCTCAACCTTTCACTATCTTTCTCATTCTCTCCATTTTCCTCTTCTTTGCCTTTTCTATTTTTCTCTCTTCCTCCGTCAGTAGAGAGGAATTAAATTTTTTGACAAGGCACTGCTAATGGGGCCTGAGCAGTGGCCTGAGTGCTTGTCTTGGATATGCTTTGGAAACAGGAATGCTGAATCTAGCATTATTGACAAGAGGTGTCTGGTAGGAATCATGTTTTTTTCCAAGATCAATTACCTTTGCATCAGCACTTACCAGGTCAAAGCAGCCTGACTCCAGAAATAGTGTGTCAACACAAAATGACTCCTGTCCTCCATGTATGGCATCAAATCACAAAGGGAGGAGTAACTAATTTTCCTTACCCCTGCCATTAATTTTCCACTCAGATTCCAAGAAGTCTCTGATCTTTCCTTCTGGGATGCTCAGTGGTAAGGCCAGGTTAGCCCAGTGCAGTGTGCAGTTTGAAACAGATAACTGGATTGAGATGTCATAATTCAGAGAAACTGTAATGTTACCTTTTACCAGCTGAGCATTTAGTAACAAATTCTCAAGACATAATTGCTGACACATGAGAAGCCATAACATTTTCAACTTCTTCATGACTCTTTCACAGTTGGGCCACATAATTTGTTTTGGATAGTCATTGTAATATTGTCCAAGGGGAAGAGGGACTTTAGGGATCAAACTATGGTTCTGGGTTCATTGTGGTATTCTTTAGCCAGTCAACAGGCTGAATAAGGTACCCATGGACCTAGAAATATTTCTGCAGTTTCACTGATCCACAGTTGCAGTACACTGATTTCAGAATTAAGCCTTATTTGTAAGTTTAGTTTGCATAATCTTCTCTTAATAAAAAAAAAGAAAAAGAAAAAAAAAAAAAAAGAAAAAGAAAAAAAAAGCCAAAAGCAAGGACGAAATCAAGCCTCTGGGAGAACACTGTGTCTGATGTTCCCCATGCAGCATGGATGGTGATTAACCCAGGGTGTTCTTCTGCACTGTGCATCTCTGTGGGCTTTATCATTCACATGGGAGGAACTGAACAGTGCAAATATTCTTTGGGCTAACATCCAAGGGAAAAGTTTTCCATAGCATAAGATGCATGAAAAGGGCTTGGCTAGAAATATGCATCTTAATACAGAAGTTATTGTTCTTTTTCTGCCTTTCAATATGTGGAAAAAAGATTTTGTCTACAAAGAGAGAATCTCACATCCTTTTGGAGCATGCTGGGGAATGAAGATTGGAGAGGGGCTGTCTCCTCTCTTTGGATCCCAGATATCACTGGCATTGATGCAACTTTCACAGTTTCACACATAAAGATGCTGTCCCTCAAGAGCTGTCATACATAGGGTGTCATCTTCTCCTTCAATATATTTAGTTGCTGCTTAGCAAAGTACGTCCATATTTGGTTACAACATGAGAGGACTCCATGGGTCTAAGGCTCAGTGTACCTGGGAGAAAGAGAGTCTCCTGATCCCAAATGCTGGTGCTGCAAGTACACTGCTGGCTGTGGTTGGTGTCAGTCTTTCCTCACTCTCCTTCCTCCGCATCTCTTTGGCAGCAACTCCAATTCCTTTCTCCAGCAGCCTCACAGCTCCTTGAAGTGTTCCATGGAAACAGTGATGCAGAGCTAGCTAGGACCTCAGAGGCATAGGAGTCCCTGTATTGAGCATACTGACATTAGTAAAGCCCATAGCACATGAGTGTCCAACTCATGTCCAACCAGCCATGAGTGGCTTGCATGTGCCACACTAAGTGAAAAGGAACTTTCTTGTCCTGTGTACACATATGTTGTTCCAAAGCCTCCTATTTATTTCCACAAAAACTACCACAGAAACAGAGAGCACAGTAACACAGTTTGAGCAAATACATAACACAAGTTTTCCACTGTCACCACCATCAGCTATGAATTTTTGCCAGCAATAAATAAAAGCCTGCATGCTTTACTTGTAATAATCTACCAGCAGAAGTGACCCACTGTCACTGTCTGTCATCACTGCTGAAATACACCACACAAATTCACTGTATGCCACTCCACATCCACTGCCACATCCACTGTTTATTCTCCATAAATGTTCATCAGCATCAATGAATGTCAACGTTTTGTCCTCACGGAGGAATTCAATTGCAGGCCTTTGCTTCATATACATTTCCATGTCAGGCGCCATTTTGTCAAAGTGCCTCTCTGCTGCCATCTGCTGCACAACAAGAGAATGTAAAGGGAAATGGGTGGGAAGGTCCAACCTCTACTGCCATCCCACCAATCTGCCTCTGACGTTGTGTGACAACATGATAAAACAGGAGGCATTACTTTCAGAGCAGCCCTCATCATGAAGACCATATAGTTAATGTATATAAAGTAACAAAACTTATTTTAATTTACTTTCTCTATTAAAATGATTTAAAAAGAGGGCAAAAACTCCCTCACAAAACTAGTGGGATATTAGACCTTGTTTCTGTGAAACAAACAGATCACCCTGGTTCGATAGCAGTGGTTGTAATGCTCAGTGAGCTCTCAAGGTGCTCATCAGAGATGTTTGATGACATTTTGCTCCTCCTGTGCTTCATCCTTCAGAACAGCTGTTCACCAGCATACGCACTGCCAAAAGTGAATGAGGTGTGACTGTGGCGCGAGGGGTATTTCTCTCTGGTAAGAGACAGCTGATAATGGTCTGGTGAAGTGACATTGTCACATTTTTGTTTCCAGCTCTAAACATTCCATTTGAAAATTTGCGGATAATGAATTTATGTTGACTGAAAATGGAGTTGCAAATAAATAAAAACATTGATGAATTTTTTTTTTTTTTTTTTTTTTTTTTTGCGATCTTGAGACCTATTCCCAAATTCCTTTACGAAACTGGAAGGCATGGCTGCATGTTTTTGCTGTTCAGGATGATGCTTAGCCAGTGTATCAGAATGCATCCAGTCACTGGCCATCAGGTGAGCTGTCCCTGCCCTGCACCCCATCCCTGGGCTCAGCCCAGATGGGCTCATGGCACAGTGAGGTCTGCTTGCTGCTGAGCAGAAGGGCCGCCATGATGGCGTGGGGCAGGGATGGCCGCAGGGACAGCTGGGCCAGGCTGCATTCAGACCATATTCTGTTGGTTACATATGCCTGCCTTAGCAGATACACAATGCACCAGGGTCCAGTGCTGCCAGGATGGCTTTTCTTTATTTCTAGCTTCCCTAGCCTGACAGGCAGTTGCCTTTGTAAAACTCTTATTCCATGTGAATGAAGAAAAGATGTTTCTTTACAAGTGACTCGGATTACAACGCTCTTTGCTTCGGAGTAAATCAATCCAGAGGTGCTGTCTCCTAAGGCTGAGTAGACTCTTGCTTCACTGCCAAAAAAAGTTGCAGTCAGTAGCACTATCTGTGCCTGGAAGATTTTCTTCGTAGCCTCATTTTTCCTCATTTTTGTACTTCCCATATGTTTTGTTTGTTTGTTTGTTTTTCTTTTTAGTTGTTACTCTGTTAGGGTTGAAGAACACTGCCTTTTAGCTGTGAAAGGAAGGTGCAAATGGCTACCATGGTCGGTGTTCTGCTGTTTTCTCATAGTGTTAGGCAAGAAATTCTTGTCATATTGTCATGTTCCTGGAGTTGTTCCCATTTCAAGTTTAATTTTTTTTTTAAAAAAAGGAGTTCCTCTTGCTGTTTACCCTTATACATTTATACTTGTAGAAACTGCATTGTTGGGGAACACTGTGTAGTGCTGCAACATTTTGCTTGCTCTGTTGGCAATGAATGCTACATTTAGAGTTCTACGCTATAACATTAATTCTCTTAGAATCATCATTTGAAAAATGCACACCCATTAGTAACTGTAGCGACTTGAATTCTGACAAATAGCACTACTGCTTCTGCTGTGTATGCAAAGAAATCTACAGACTTTATTCTCTAGACATTGACATGGTTACAAAGACATAGCAGAAGAAGCTTCACATTTTGTGCAATCCTCATGCCACTTTGCTGCCTCATGACATCCTCACTCTTCCCCTTGTATCTTCTTACTGTGAAACTCCCGGCTCTTCACTCGGAGCTTGTTGACCTGTGACTCTGCAATGTCAGCCCGCTCCTCGGCTTCCTCCAGCTCGTGCTGGATCTTGCGGAACTTGGAGAGGTTGACATTGGACAGCTCCTCCTGTACAGGGAGAGGGAGTTGGTGAACAAAGACAAGCGTTTTACTTCTCCTGTCCCTACATCTTGAGGTCTATCAGGTCTTTTGCAGGTTAAGGCATGGACTTCTTCTCAGCACTCTATCAATGGTTAAATATAAGCCTCCTCAATCTCAGTTATTCAGGACACCACTACAAAGTCAAACAGCTGACCACTAAACTTCACACAAACTTCTGTTTCCATGCTTATAAGCCACTGTGTGATTCTCCCTTGCAAAATGACTTTTGTTCCCACTCAGCATGGTACTTACAGCCTCCTCAGCTTGTCTCTTGTAGGATTTCACTTTCATCTGCAGTTTGTCCACCAGATCCTGGAGTCTAAGAATATTCTTCCGGTCTTCCTCAGACTAAAGCAGACAGTAAGCAGGAAAGAGAGAGAAATTATTTTCCCCACACCACAAAATGACATTTCCTCTTGGAGTTCATAGAGAAATGCAGTGGCTTCCTTAGAATGCTATGTCAACACAAAGATGCCATCAGCCTTACCTGATAGGTCAGCTCCTTCACCCTCCTCTCGTACTTGCGCACACCCTTCACGGCTTCAGCGCTGCGCTTCTGCTCAGCATCAACCTCCCCTTCCAGCTCCCGCACCTGCAATGAAAAGCCCATATTTGGAGCTTCCCTGCTATCTCTGACCTGGCATTGCACACACTTGCACAAATACCAGCTCTACGCACCCTGGCCTCCAGCTTCTGGATTTGCTTCTTGCCTCCCTTCAGGGCCAGCTGCTCTGCCTCATCCAGACGGAGCTGCAGGTCCTTCACCGTCTGGTCCAGGTTCTTCTTCATCCTCTCCAGGTGGGCACTGGTGTCCTGCTCCTTCTTCAGCTCTTCTGCCATCATGGCCGCCTGGAGGAGAAAGAATCCCTTTGTGACTGGAGATATTTGGGGAGAATGCATCCACCATCAGCAGTGGAGGCATGCCCCAACTCACATCGGTGATGGCCTTCTTGGCCTTCTCTTCAGCATTGCGGGCTTCCTGGATGGTATCCTCCATCTCACTCTGAATTTGGGAAATGTCTGATTCTAGCTTCTTCTTGGTGTTGATCAAGCTGGTGTTCTGTTGAAGAAAAACCACACGGCATATATATCATATACATATATATCATCACTAATTTTCAGTAAAATACCGTTTCCCTGCTTTCACATAGAGTTCTATTGTTTTTTTATATGAAGAATGACCCTTGCTGGTAATAGTAATGGTAGAGGTCTGTTGAAGTTATGTACTTATTGAAAAATCAAAACAGGTCTAATCATTAAATGCTTTCAACCCATGGACTTGCCTGAGTATGGAGGAGCTGCACACGCTCACTTGCATCCAGAAGCTCCTGCTCAGCCACTTTCCTTGACCTCTCTGTCTGCTCCAGGGCTGCCCTTAGTTCCTCAACCTCAGCCTGCAGCAGGTTTGCTCTGCGCTCCACCATGGCCACCTGCTCCTTCAGGTCCTCCTGTGTCCTGAGAGCATCATCCAAATGTATCTGGGTATCCTGGTTGGAGATATGAGACATTGTGAGGCACGTTCCTCCTATTTTCTTATTTCCTATTTTCACATCACTGTGGAGCTGATAGAAGACAGTAAAATTTCTATCAATGTAAGAAAATGGCGAGCACATCTTTGGTTCAGACATACTTTGAGCACTCCTTGTGTGTTTCTGAGGTTCTTTTGTGCCTCTGCAGCAACACGGTTGGCATGGTTCAGCTGGATCTCCATTTCATTCAGGTCTCCCTCCATCTTCTTCTTCAGTCTCAGGGCTTCATTCCTGCTCCTGATCTCAGCATCTAGGGTGCTCTGCATGGACTCCACAATTCTGAGGTGGTTTCTCTTCAGCTGGTCAATTTCCTCATCTTTCTCTGCTATCTTTCTGTCAATCTCAGATTTGACCTGGTTGAGCTCCAGCTGAAGGCGCAGAATCTTCCCCTCTTCATGTTCCAGGGAGGCCTGAATAATAACAAAAATATGTTTTTCTTACAGTTTTCTTCCAAATTATCTCACAGGAAAGAAATGGAAAGGCACTATTATACTCAGCATGATAGGTGTACCACTGCTAGACCTTCAGACCCAGTACAAACAGAGCAACAACATTTGCTCAATGCTTTTATCTTTCACTGTTAAACAGGACTCCACATGCTAAATCAGTGATTACGAGCATGTACCTCAGCTTCCTCCAAGGCAGCCTGGATTTCAGACTTCTCCTGCTCAATCTGCTTCTTGACTTTCTCCAGCTCATGAATCGCCTTTCCTCCCTCTGCAATCTGCTCCGTGAGGTCAGAAATCTCCTCTGTAGAGAAGAACGAACATTCACATGGTCAGGTATAGAGCATAGAGGGAAAGGCCCTGTGACCCCAGCATAACAGGTCTGCTCCCATCACTGCAGGCACAGACCCGGGTGGAGAGGTGGGCAGGAAAGCTTCTGAGAAAGCCCTGCCAGCAGGAAAGGCTGAGCGACTTACGCTGCAAGTTCTTGTTCTCACGCTTCAGCGTTTCCAGGTGGTCCAGGGACTCCTCATAGGCATTCTTCATCTTGAACAGCTCTGTGCTGAGGGAGCGAGACTCCTTCTGGGAGGCCTCCAGCTCAGCCTGCGTTTCCTCGTACTTCTGCTTCCACTCCGCCAGGATCTGAGGAAAAACAGATCGTGAGTTCGGATGCGACAATCATTGTGTGCCCAGGAAACACAGGCCTGGAGCCCAGAATACCTTGTCAAAGTTCTTCTGCTTCTTGTCCAGAGCTGCGCAGGCAGCATTTGCTCGCTCCACATCAATCATCAGGTCCTCCACCTCATTCTGCAGCCTCTGCTTTGTCTTTTCCAGGGAAGCACATTTGGCATTCACGGCTTCAACGTGTTCCTCTGCCTCCTGCAGGCGCTGTGCCAGCTTCTTCCTGGGAAGAATAAAGCGCATACCACAGTCAGCAAACAAAGAGTACATCTCACTGTCTTGCTTTTCTAAGAAAAGTGCACCTAACCACTCCATAGTCTGTAATCTACAACCCTTAGTTCTCAGACTGCCATTTTCTGCCTTCCGTGCATATTTTCATTTTCGAGTCCACACACATTAAAGGATGCATTTTCCCTCCTCTTGCCATCCATCCCAAAGCACGACATTGGCTTCTCCCTGGCAATACTTCAGGGTGTGTACTTTCAATTTTCTGTTACAACTTTCTGCCAGCCTTCCCCACTTTCCCTCCACATACTTGGCCTCCTCCAGCTCCTCTGTGCGCTGAATAGCGTCCGTCTCGTATTTGGTTCTCCACTGGGCCACTTCGCTGTTGGCCTTGGACAGGGCACGCTGCAGCTCACCCTTGGCTTCCTGCTCCTCCTCGTATTGTTCCCGGAGCAAGTCACAGTCATGGCGGGCAGACTGCAAGCCGTGGGCCAGAGCACTCTTGGCCTAGAGTAGCAAGAGTGTTTGAAAAATGAATGAAAATTTCCAAACTGAAATGTTTTCAAAAATTGTTTCTTTATGAAATTAAAACAATCTTTTCAATTGAGAAGGAAGTGTCCAGCATTCATAAAAATATTAGAGAAAAGATGACAGTGAATGAGCAGCAGAGCCAACATGGGAAGACATACAATTTTCCTCTATGTCATCATACTGCTTCCATCATTATATGTTTGTCTGAAGCACCTCTTGGTCAAGAGGACCTTCAAGATGAGGCAGAGTTTTGGAAAAACCTCCTCACCTTTATCTCCTCCTCCAGATGCCTCTTGAGTTCCTCAATCTGTTGGGTGAATGCCTGCTTGCCTCGAGACAGCTGAGAAATGAGAGCATCTTTCTCCTCCACCTGGCGTGAGTATTCACCTGGGAGAGTTTGTAGATACATAGGCTTTTAACTGCCACTGATTACAGTGTTGTGGACAGTTACGGCTCTAAGACAATACATTTGGGAGAGCTTACAGCAACTAAAATCTTTTTCCATATATTTTATCCTCAAAAGACAGAAAAGTCCTCCTACTACAACTCTCTTATACTGTACAAGGAAACATCAGAGTTGTGAAATGTCTCACCTGATTCTGTCTGCAGACGAGCTCTTTGAGCATTAAGATCATTGATCATCCGTTGATGCTCCTCTTCTTTTGTCTTAATCTCACTCAGCTGATCTTCCAATGCTCGGCATGTCTTCTCCAGACTTGCCTACATATAAACATAGACAATACAAGCTGGGTCACTGTTATTCAAAGAAAACTGATACTACTTTATGATGGTCTGCTAAGTCTTCAAGAGAAGCAAGATACAGACTGCTCCTGTGCGCACACACTCTGTAAGACCTGTACTGTACCTTGGCTTTGGAGACAGACTCCATGTTGCTGGCCAAGTCATCAATCTCCATCTTCAGCTCACTCTTCTCCTTCTCCAGCTTCTGCTTGACTCGTTGCAGGTTGTCGATCTGCTCCCCAAGCTCCGCTGTGCTGTCCGCATGCTTTTTCCGCAGAGCGGCAGCCGTGGCTTCGTGCTGCAGCGTGGCCTCTTCCAGGTCGCGGCGCATCTTCTGAAATTCTGCCTCACGCTTCTTGTTCATATCGATCTGAGCTGCCGTAGCCCCTCCTGCTTCCTCCAGGCGCTCACTGATCTCCTCCAGCTCCCTGGAGAGGTCAGCTCGGTGCTTCTCTGCTTTGGCCCGAGAGGTTCGCTCTGCCTCGATTTCCTCCTCCAGTTCCTCAATACGGGCCTGGGGAGCATCAGGAACCCTTCACACCCATGTCCTTCTCCTTCAGATGTTTTCTGAAGGCCAGAAGGGAAGGACCAGAGACTTGCCTGCAGCTCCTTGATCTTCTTCTGTAACTGCATGCCCAGGGCTTGCTCATCCTCAATTTTGCTCTGGATTTGGCTGATTTCAAAGTCTTTCCTTTTGCACAAAACAAACTGTGTTAACACCTGAACAAAACCTCCTACATGCACCTGCCCAGCACTCAGGTGTCCCACAACCTCACTTACTTCTTCAGTTTCTCATCCAGCTGCTGCTTATCATTTTCCAAATCCATTATGCTATCATGGGCCAACTTCAGGTCTCCTTCAAGTTTCCTCTTTGCTCTCTCAAGGTCCATGCGCAGCTTCTTCTCTTGCTCCAGAGACCCTTCCAGCTAAACAGAATGGGATCATCAGTGCTCTGCCAGCCATGTTCATATATATAATAGCCATATATAATAGCCATATGCTTTTGTTCTTACATCATCCACTTGCTGCTCCAGCTTGGTTTTAGCTTTGGTCAGCGTATTGACTTTGTCCTCTTCAGCCTGCAGGTCATCCAGTGTCTGCTGATGGGCCTCTTGGAGGGCTTTCTTCTCTTTTGTCAGCTTGGCAATGTTCTCATCCAGGGCTGCCATTTCCTCTGTAAGGTTTTTCACCTTTCAGAAGAAGGGAGCAAGTATAATTAAAGCAAGTAGGTTCAAGACTCCTGTAACATTTGGACTTACAACCCTCTTGAGTCTTTTCCAACTCAAGACATTCTGTAATTCCAAAAGCACAAAAACACAAAATGTTCTTTATTGGAGTGTGAGCGACAACTTCTGCCTCATACCTTGTTTTCAGTGGCATGCTTTTCCTTCTCAACTTTAGCCAACGTTAACTCCAGGTCATCTATATCTTTCTTCAGCTCTGAACATTCATCCTCCAGTTTCCTCTTCTTGGCTGTCAGCTCGGCATTAATTTCCTCCTCATCCTCAGCCCGTTCTGTCACTTCCTTAATTTTGGCTTCCAGCTGGATTTTGGTTTTGATGAGCTGGTCACATCTTTCCTCAGCATCAGCCAAGCTATCTGCTTCCTATGGGGAGATACAAGATATCTTTCTTTTCTGTAATTTTAATAGCTACTATTTTTTATTTTAAATTTTTTATCTCAGTAAATTTACAAGTTATAAACATGGTAATCAGCTTCCCTTTCGTAATTGATAGGAGGTAATGATACTGTTCTTTAGAATGCTAGATAAAGAAGAATATCACTCTTCTACACTCATTAGAATTATTGCACACCTTATAGTGGCATACTTGAATTTCTAACCACTGTGTCTGGAGTTTTTAATGCTGATTTAAGGTTGCTCTATATTCTTTCATGCTTTGATATTTTACTGGGATAGCTTTCTACTAAATAGCTGCAGACCTCTTTACTAGTAAGACATTCAAAACTGGTGTTTTCATTTAGACTGAGAAAAAATATGCTATAGATATTCAGTTTTCTAACTGAACAATAAAAATTACATAACTAAAGGAAACATGAGCCTTTTCACCTTTCCAAAATCTGCCTGTATTAGGGTGCTTCCTTTCACTTTATCAGGGATTACTGAACTCTCCTGCACATAGTGAAACACCTTTCAACAATCCTGGGAGATGAGACTTTTTCAGAAGCGGGAGCTCTGTATTCATTTCTTCTTGGACTGAAGCAAATTTAAAAATATACTTCCCCACTTCTCAGTAAATGAATAACCACTAGTTATGGAGCAGCTGAATTTACAACTGTCAGTTTGAACTCTAGAATTTAATACTCAGAATGAATTCATGGTATACCTTAGGTCACGGTGAGACCGATCTATATCTTGCAAGACTCACTGAGTATCTCATGTTGACTAGCTGCAGATGTCTTCTTCCACATAAAGCAGGAGAACTGACTCACATCTCAAGTTACGTTTTACTTTGCAGTGAATATCAGAGGCCACCAGGCTATTGCCAGACAAAAATTTATTCACCTTCACAATCAATATGATGCCTACCTCACTAAATAGCTGACATTTCATCATATATAATCTGAATGTCATCTTGGGAAAGAGCAATCTGACTTTACACACCCTTTTTCTGGATGGAAAATAAATGGCAATACTCACAGCCTGCACTTGGAGCTGCAGATCATTTTTCTCTTGCAGCAGGGACACCATTTTCTCCTCCAGCTCCTTCCTCTTGGCCTCAGACTTTGCAAGCTCTTCCTTGGTCTTCTCAAACTCTTCCTTCATGTTGGCCATCTCCTTCTCAGACTCTGCACTCTTCAGCAGGGGCTTGATCTTGAAGAACAGCTTCATCCAGGGCCAGTGCTTGACATTCATGAATGCACGAATGTTGTACTGGATGCAGAAGATGGACTCTCTGAAGCATAATTAAAATGCACATTTGATTATTTTGTGTGATATGATCACTAGGACTTTCCCCAAAGTGCCTTTAAGTGAAGATGGGGAACACTTACCTCCTCTCCACCATTCTCTGGTACTCCACTCTCATCAGGAAGCCCCTGCACCTGGCCTGTGTGCGAGTGATGAGCTGTGCCAGCTTCTCATCCCTCATCTCCTCCAGGAGTCCCAGCAGCCCAGCTTTGAAGAACACCTGGAGAAATAGAACATTGCAGTGCATCACTGTCAGAGAGAACAAAACACAGATATAGGGACTGAGTTGAGGAGAGTTGGTACCTTGGTGTGACCAAATTTGTACTGGGTGTGGTCCACATCGATTGACCCAAGAAGCTTCTCAGAAGCTTTCTTGCTATCAATGAACTGTCCCTCGGGGATGGCACTGGCATTAAGCACCTTGTACCTGGGACAAGCAAAAGAGAAAGCTAAGGCCATTCTTCCCAAATCTCGACATTACTTACAGTCATGCTAACAGGCAGAGTGCTCTTACCTCTGTTTGAAGTCTGCATAGAGGACCCTGCTGGGGAATCCTTTCCTGCAAATTCTGATCCCCTCCAGCACGCCATTACAGCGCAGCTGGTGCAACACCAGTTCATGCTCCATGGCACCTAACAATTAATTTTACAAATGAATGCCACAGTTTCCCCCACCGAGGGAGACGACTTAGTGTCTCTGCTGGAGCATCTTACCCGGTGTTTTTGTTTCATTTGGGATGATGCAGCGGACAAAATGAGGGTGAGTACTCCGTAGGTTGGTCATCAGCTTATTTAAGTTCTCCTGTGGGACCACAAGTTGGTATTTGTTTAAAGGAAAGCTTAGATTCTCACTCTTAGGTTCACACACCTAATGATGAATATGTACTTGCCTGAAACTGGTTCAAAATTAGTTTAATTCTAATTTGCAGATATTAAAAACAAACAAACAAACAAAAAACTTACCCGGAAAAGAGCTGAGACAGTCTGGAAAGAAGACCCCTTCTTCTTACCACCCTTCTTGCCACCACCACCACCAGCCTCTGATAAAGTGAAGATAATAAAATATTTTTTATTTTTTTCAGACCAATTCATCATTCCGCAATTTTGTAGAATCACTGCACACCAAAGAGCTGACATTTCAGAAGAACTGACCTGCCTCTCCACCAGCAGAGGCAAACAGTAAGGCCAGTGTCTTCACAGATGACTTCTGGTACAACCCAATGACAGTTTCGTTCAGGGGGTCCTTGTTCTTCTCAAGCCAGCCAGAGATATTGTAGTCCACTGTGCCAGCATAGTGCACCAAGGAGAAGTGGGCCTCAGCCTTGCCTTTGGCAGGCTTGGGCTTCTGGAAGTTGTTGGACTTGCCCAGATGCTGGTCATAGAGCTTGTTCTTGAAAGAGGTGTCAGTTGCCTTGGGGAACATGCACTCCTCTTCCAGGATGGAGAAGATGCCCATGGGCTGAAAGGAACAGCAGTAAATAGAATAGAGATAAAATATAAATCTGCTTTCATAAGGAGACTGGAGTAAAGCATGGGAATTTGAGAAAAGGATCCGAGTTTTTTTAAGCTTTGGACATACATTTCTGAAAAAAATGTGAATTTATAGTGTCTGAAACTGTTGCATTTCAGAACAGATCTCATCACAAGAGACACACAGATTTTTCTAAATTTTTTTGAAAACTCTAATGGATCAAAAGTAGATATTTATTTTTGCATCAAGCCATTCTCTAGCTAACAAGATACAGACAAAGGTGTCTAATTAAATTTGACATTTGTTCAACAGATCAATAGATGCTTTAGATACTTCCTGAAATCATATTTTGATGAGATATCCTTATCTTTTCATTAATGCACAGGAGGATATTATTCAAAAAGTGTTGTCTTACAGTAATGAATTTATTTGGTTCTGTTTATCCGATACCTTTTTTCTGTGTGCACCTCTGGTTTTACTTACAAATTGTGTTTGTGAAATCACAACATTAATATTGAGATCATAATCCTAATACTGAAAATAAAAGAGCTTGAGTTTCTATAAAGAAACTGTTTTATCTTTGCAGACTTTAAAATATGCTGCAAAAAATCCTACATATCAACTTATGTATGAAACATGTTAATCCTTCTATTTGCAGATGAGTGAAATTGCAGTTTGTTTTTACAAATGTTTACTAATGTACTTCATGGATATCCTAATGGTGCTTAATTTGTAACCAAATTGCCATTCCCTAAAAATTATTTTCTGAAGTAGAGCAAAAAACTGATGCTGAAGAAAAGCCCTGGAATTCTGCCACAAACAACAAAAACCATCTTAGATATAATGAACGTACTTTTTCAATGAGCTCAATGCAGGCAGCCAGGTCCATCCCAAAGTCAATGAACTCCCATTCAATGCCTTCCTTCTTGTACTCCTCTTGCTCCAGCACAAACATGTGGTGGTTGAAAAACTGTTGCAGTTTCTCATTAGTGAAGTTGATGCAGAGCTGCTCCAGGCTGTTGAACTGTGAAAAAAATAAGATTTGCTTGTCAAGGTGAAGTACTCTCTGTAGAGCTTACTCATGTTCTAACTCCAGTTAAAGTTTTTTTTTTTACAGTTTAAAGATTTCTGGGTTTGGGGGTTTTTGTTTTTTTTGTGTGTGTTTTTTTTTTTTTTTTTTTTTTTGTTTTGTTGTTTTTGTTTTATTTTGTTCCTGTTATTTTTAAAGCAAATTTCAAAATAATTTAGTAATCTTATCCCTAATAATGTTCAATTTACATCTGTTTTCTGTTTTTTGTTTCTGTTTTTTTGTTGGTATTATGTACATTTTCCTGCTGAACTAACAGAATATATTAGATGTTACAAATGTTTGCCAATACCAGCCTGCACTCAGGTTCTTTACCCTAATTCATACAAACCATGCTTGCCCACCTTCTGTGCTTGCGTTGAAGGAAGTCAGTAGCATCCTCCTCTTGGAATCACATTACAGGTCTTCAAAAGCAAAGGGTATGTACTGCCCTCTTTTCAAAGCGTTAGGACAAGTTTGTATGGGACTTAGGTTTAGCTTTCTATTTAGATGTTGTATGCTATTTGACAGTGGATTTTGTGGATTTTTTTTTTTTAATAATAAGCTCTAGCTAATGAGAAACTACATTTGTGGCAACTATATAAAAGGCAGCAATGCAATTTCTTCCCTTTGTACTTCAGAATACTATTACATGAAAAATATTTGAGGCTAGTGCTTTGAGATGGAGAAAAAGCAGTCACATATTCAAAAGCTGTGGCATATTCAAAAAGGCAAGCATTTCCAGAAAACTGGAAATATGCTGCTTGCAATAAAATGCAGACCTTTATTTGAAATTGTAAGTGAACAGCATGTTTTCAAAAAACAGAATAAAAGCAACACATCTCCAGTTTCTTATGACCTGCAGTGGTCTTTAAAGATTTTACGTTATTTCTGACTTTCTTACATCAAAGATCTCAAAGCCAGCGATGTCCAGGACACCAATGAAGTACTGCCTGGGCTGCTTGGTGTCCAGCTGCTGGTTGATGCGAACAACCATCCACAGGAACATCTTCTCATAGACAGCCTTTGCCAGAGCACCAACTGAGTTGTTCACCTAAAACAGAGAATAATGCAGCAGGAGCAGAACGGCACCCAGAGCAAGAAGTACAGTATGCTAGAGGTTCCCAGTCATCATCTGTTTCTTACCTGCTGCACAGTTTGACCTTTGGTCACATACTCATTCCCAACCTTGACGCGGGGGTAGCACAGGGCCTTGAGCAGGTCTGCTGAGTTCAAACCCATCAGGTAGGCAGCCTTGTCTGCAACTGTATGCAGAGGAAAAGAGTGATACAGGGGCAGTGATGAGTGAACTGTGGATTTTCTCTAAGAGCTAAGTACTTTAAGTTAAGTTCTTTAACTGCAATACTTACAGTAGCTTAAAGGAAATTTTAGAAATATGATTACTGTGGAAACTGAGATTTATGTCTTCATAAAAGTGAATTGGAGCAAGATACCTGACTGCTACCTAACAGTTCTGAAACTATTTCTGTTATTGGCAGCTCTCCATATTAGTAGTACCTTCTGTGCCATCTGGCTCTGCCTGCTCCTCTCGCTGTTTCTGCTTGAACTTCAAGTTCCCATAGTGCATGACAGCTCCTGTCAGCTTGTAAATGGCAGTCTTTTCATCAGCAGTGAAGCCCAGGATGTCAATGGCACTCTGGCAACAGATTCAGTGAATGTAAACGCCACATATATTAAATGTATTAATAAATCAATTAAAATTTCTATGTATAACTTACATCTGTAGCCATAAGCTCCTCCTGATCATTAATGCTGGGAACAGTGATCTCGCCTTGACTCACAAAGTGGTAGTCATAGGGGTTGGTAGTTATGAGGAGCATGTCTGTAAGAGGGAATAGGACATATCTGGGCGTAAGAATGAAGACAAATATTAACTATGTTAAGACTTTACTAAAAAAAATGCTACTTCCTACCAATTAGCTCCGGCTTCTTGTTGGACATGATCTGATAAAAGATGTGGTAGCTTCTTTCAGCCTTGAGCTGGAAAGTGACCCTGGACTTCTCCAGCAGATCTGTCAAGAATGGTAGGAGAAACTTAGCACAAAAGGCAAGGACAGTCAGAAAGAACATGACCAATCAGGCCTGGAGAGTCTCTTACAAGTTTCAATGTCAGCAGAAGCCAGCTTGCCTGTGGCACCAAAGTGGATTCTGATGAATTTACCCTGTTGAGGGGAAAAAATATGCCTTGAGATTTCACTAGGAAAGACCATAATCTTGTGACACTATTATTCACAGAGGGCACATGTTGAACTAAGAAGTTCTGTGAATTTGTTTTTTGGAGTTTTGTCCCCACTTAAAACAGAAATAGAAACAAACAAACAAACAAACAAACAGAAGAAGAAACCAAAAGCTACCAAACAAACACAACCAAAGAAATCCCACCACAAGCAAAAGAAGAATGAAATTCAGGAAAAACTGTCAAAACTAAGATAAAGGCCAAGTTTTGCTGGATATCCCGATTGCAGAGGAGTGGGAAAATTATTAACAGCCTTTTGTCATTTAAGCTTCAGATGGATATAGAAAAAGAACTGATGGAATAAATGTTAAAATTATTATTATTTTTTTATCTTATGGAAAATGGAAGGTAGCATTTATCTTCTGAATAGTGGAGGTACACAGAATTTAGAATTTGAAGCTGGGACCGTGGATTGGCATTGCAATTTTTTCAAGGATATTTCACAGCCTATCTACTAATAAGCCCTTTGAATGAAAAGAGCTACAAATATGTCATAGAGCAGTTCAGTTTGCTACAGGATGTCTTAAAAACTTTTTTGTCCCATCCCTCAGCTCGTATAAAGGTCTGAACAGTTAAATTACTTGACCTGCCCAGTACTGTATCTAACAGTGACAGTAATATTTCACTGATTAAATACAAAATTCTAGTTTTTCATTACAGAAAATTTACACAATTTTATATCAACAGTCTGCATGACAGATACTAGGGGTGTGTTTAGATATACATATATATAAATTCTAAATACTCAATAATAAATACATTTGCATATATTTTAATGATGCCTCTTTTTACACATTTATTAGCTGTAAAATACTTCATGTAAAGACAATACTAAACTGTGTAAAACAACTACATAGTTAATTAGAGAATTAGATAGGTTTTTGTTTAAAAAAGATTGAGGAATCAATTAGTTCAAGAAATACATCCATCCGATCACATCACTTCTGAAGTGACAGCTCCTGTTCTGATATTCTTGCTTACCCACGAATATCAAAATGTCTCATCACAAACTTACAAAGCGTGAGGAGTTGTCATTCCTCACAGTCTTGGCATTTCCAAAGGCCTCCAGCAGTGGGTTGGCACTGATGATCTGATCCTCAAGCGTTCCCTACAGGACGATAGTTGTTCATTTACAGTGTTTATTTGATCCACGTAGCAATTAAAGACTGAGTTTTTAGTCTGTCCATTGTAGGAGCTCACCTGCATTTTGCCAGACTGCTCCTCCTTCTTCTTCTCCCCACTAGCTGCAATTGTTGCAAAGTACTGGATGACACGTTTCGTGTTCACAGTCTTCCCTGCACCGGATTCTCCGCTGTCGAGCCAGAAGCAGAGAGTGTGAGGTCAGGGAGAAGGTCCCCTGGCACAGGGCAGCCCCACAGGGACCGGAGCAGGAGCGTACTTACGTGATCAGGATCGACTGATTCTCACGGTCTGTGAAAGAGGCAAAAGGAAAGAGATTTTTTAAATGGAGAACAGAGCAAAACTGAAAATTAGTGCAATAAACTTAAATTCCACTGACAAAAAATGTGTTGTTTTTTTTTTACTTTACTATGAATAGTTTATTCAATTTATCGTCCTTGTAAATTAATAATTTTCCATAAACTTTAAAGAACCTTGAACAGATGTGGTTTTTTTTTCCATACTTCACTGTTAAAGTCTATTTTCTCCTGCATGAAGTAGAGAGAATAATTTTCATTTCTGTTAATTTTGATAGTTAACAAAACTTTCTGCTACTTAGACTGCGTTTGCAGCAGATGCAGAATTTTCACAGAACAGATAGAGTTCATAACTTCCTGACTTATAAGTCCTGCTTGTTATTTCCCATAACATGTTAGCTGTGGTTCTATAGCTTCTTTCTAGAAGTAATGATGTAAAAAAAAAACTGTTCAAGCCAAAAACAATTGACGGAAATAAAGCACAGATTGAGTGTTAAAATAATATCAACATATTTATCAGGAATATTCTTTTTAGTACATTTACTTTGAGTACCACTCACCAGTCAGCATGAACTGATAGGCGTTGTCAGAGATGGAGAAGATGTGTGGAGGGGCCTCCTGGCGCTTTTTGCCTCGGTAGGCCAACACCACCTCCGGGTTGTACACCGGCAGCCACTTGTAGGGGTTGACAGTGACACAGAAGAGGCCCGAGTAGGTCTGCGAGGAAGGGACACGGCACGTTGGCTTCCACTCAGCCTGGCACAGCAGTCTTCCCCAGCTACCAGCCAAGGAAGAGAGCTGCTGGTACTTACGTAGATCATCCAGGCTGCATAACGCTCTTTGAGGTTGTACAGCACAGCGGGTTCGTGGAGGTGGGTCATCATGGCCATGTCCTCAATTTTATCGTACTTGGGAGGGTTCATGGAGAAGATTTGATCTTCCTTCACGGTCAGAGTCTGCCAAAGAAAAGACAAATCCCTGCATGTCAGCTCAGAGACCACTGTGGAAATCAAATGGCGTCCCTCAGCCTTTCTTTTCACTCACTTCTCCACCTTCAGTCTTGACGGTGACCTTCCCGGATTCTTTGCTTTGGATTGTCCCTTTCACAAAGGATTCTTTGGGATGCACCACAAAGACAGATGTCTTGGCATCAAAGGGCTTGTTCTGGGCCTCGATTCTTTCCTTCTCTGACTTTCGGAGGTAAGGAGCTGCCTCCCCAAAGACAGCCATCTCAGCATCTGAAGACATGGCTGCACTTTATGGAGGGTCTTGTCAGCAGAGAACTCTATGGAAGAGCAGATATGTTGTCCAAATGAATCAACAATTTCTGTTGCCATTCAATTTTCTGGAATCATAGAATTCCACACTGCATCATAGAATTATTTGGCTGGGAAGACTCTCATAACATCGGTCCATGGTCCATTTTTTTCTGTGCAAAGCAGGTTCAGATTGGATTTCACCAGGAAATTTTTAATTAAGAGTAGTTCTGGAGGAATACTACCAGGCTCCTTTGATGAAATCGACATCAGTAAAGCATCTGTAATTTTATAAGCTCAACTTTTAAATTAAAGCATTTTTTAAATAATTTATGTCCTTCAGCAAGCACTGGGTTCCAATAAAGAAATAAAGCATCACAGTAAGGTGTGTATTCATACCACCTATGTGGAGTCACCCAGCCAAAATGCCCACACTAACAACTATACAGGCCTATACACAAAATAGTTGTGGGTGAATCTAGAAGGTGTTCTGAGGACTAACTATTGCTTTATGATTATTGCTGGTGCTCTGAATCATTTGCTGGAGTTTGCTCCCCACATGTTTCTTAAGGATTCCTGCATTGTAAATTCAGGCTTTGAAATAAGATGTACAGCTCCTCTTTCTGTGTGTCTTGCTGGTTATAGGACTAGAAACACTAGCTGCAGATTCTAAACAACTATATCTTCAAGCAACATCCATCCTGCTTGTCCTCTTACTGATGGATGTTGCATCCCTGGTTGCACAGTGGCGCGTTTGCTCCAGTAGAAAGATCCTGTGATACAGAATGCTTTCCAAACCCACGGTGAGGGCAATCTTCTAAAAACATGAGTGGGGCTAAGTTAAGCCCCCTCAGGCTAAAGAAAGCTTGGACTCCAGTCTCCATATTTTTTAGTATAGATTCTGATTATCAAGTGTGAGTAAGATGTGTTCAACACATTTCCTACTATTGAATTGAGTTCTGCATAAACTCTGAATGTTAGCTGAGGTATCAGCCATACAAGTCAGTGCTAGCTGAGCTCTGCTTATCGAATTTGTCTCCTTTAGGTGTTTAAGAGTTACAAAAAAACTTTTTTCTGTGTGTAAATTGAGAGATTTACTAGGTCCTATTTAAAAACAATTCTGGTTGTTAATTTATTGGAGGCAATGTCAATGATCTAAAACAATCATACAGGAAAATTTAGAGATCTGCTCCATCTAAACAAAGACTTTTTCCATATTTCATCTGAGAACATACATTATAAGTTGCAGTTTAATTCCTGTTTAATCTCATGCTTAAATTTCAGTATGGATCTCACCTTAAACAATCTGCACTGTTATTTCATTGACAACAGCAGAAACCAGTTACAAGAGATTTACCTCTGGAAAATAGTATAGTGCAAATAGTAGATAAGGATGGATAATTCAATAAGTTAAAATATTGCATCATCAGAGAATAGTTATATTAAAAATTCATCAGCTTCAGTTCAAGAATTTACGTATCAAAATGGTTATTGAAATGCAGTATTGAGTTCCCAAGGAAATACTGCATTTCTAGTAATAGGAAACACCTGAGTTCCCAGGAAGTCAGGCAATATATTTGGATGTTATGTTAGAACTTCTAGTTGCTGAAATGAATCAACCAAATGCCAACACTTTGCACAATTCCTAATAGCATGCAGAGCCCCCATCTTACTCTGTTTAATTTCAGACATAAAGTAAAAAGATATCTCTACAGGTTTTTTTTAAGTATGTTAGTTGTTTTTGGCTTTTTTACCAGGTTTCCTAATACAAATACCACACGCAGATTATAGCTCCACAGTATGGTCTGGTAGGCATTTTCATAGCAATTTCTGGCCAACATACAGTGTATGTTCTGTACAGTAATTCCTACATTTTATTGCAAACCTGTAAGATTTTGCCATTAGTTGTTCTGTTGGCTGGCTTTGTCTAATTAGACTTCATGCCAGAACAGATCATTTTCTTCACTGATCCACGATTAAACATGAGGAATCCCCAGGAAGCATTTCCTGGCATGGCAACAGTGGCTAATAGCTTCCAGCACATACACTTTGAAAAGCTTGCTTGCCATGAGCAGCCCAGCCTGTTCAACCATAAATGTGCTGTGTTTACCATAACAGGGCAGTGGACAGGAATATATGGGCTTATGTCAACTGCCCATGCAACTGCACAGAAATATGCCACTACCAAAAAAAAAAAAAAAAAAAAAAAAAAAAATCAGATCTGCAGAAATCCCCCATGTTTTTGACTGTCCCTTAAGCATGAGTAAATTAGGCTCTTACCTCTCGTGACACAAGTAGGTCTTGTGCTGGCTGGAAGATGATCAGTGCTGTAAAGCAGAAATGTTAGACCCTTCTTACCACTGCATAGAATTCCACAAATCAGTTTAAGTTAAGTACAAATGTGCTTTATGTCACAGACTTTAAACACTTGCAGACATAGATATATACACCAGAACAGCAATGGGCTGCAGGGACACTGTCCCTTTCTGCAAGTCACAGGCACTCACCATGAAGTTTTCTCTGCAGACAGGACAGCAGAGCTTCAAGGAATCTTTTATAGAGTCTGCTCAGCACATGCTACAGATACCTCCTCTGTCTTTGGGCAAAGCATTTTTGGCAAACCTTGTTTTTGGCAAAGCATTGTCTGGCAAACTGAACGAACTGAAAACTGGAAAGTGATGTTGCTAGATATAATTAGAAATTTTTGGTCTTGCTCTAGCTATGTGGATAAATCTATAAATAATATGAGAAGATTCTTAGGGAGAGAATTTCAGCTAACGCTGACTTGAGGGATGAGAGTCACTGCTATTAACTGTAGGCCATGGATGCTCTGTGAATCTGAGGCAGCAGGGACAATCATTCACTGGGCAAGCAGAGTGACATTTGGGTGCATACCTTAACTTTTTCTTGAGGGCATCAGAAGTCTAATGACAGCTGTCCTTTTACAAAGCTCTCCACTTACAGACTTTGGATATGAGAGGTGGATTTTACTGTTGGCTGCACTTTGCAGATTACTCTACTTCTTCCATTTGCAACATAATTTAGCGTAATATGTGAGATAGAATTGCCATCTCAAACCAAAATAAGTGTTCATTAAGCTGCATTTCATCTCTGGATATAAGTAAAAAATAACATTCTTTTATGTATCTTCCAACATTCTGGAAATCTTGAGTTTACAGATTTATAGTAGGACAGATGACTGTGTTCAGGAGTGTTTGCTAGATGTTTCTTCATTTGATTTAATCACTTCAGGATCAATTTTGCTTGCTCTCTGACCATGAGATTTACAGTTTAAATGAGCTTATTGAAAAATATTTTCTTTTTGTGATTCCCTGTCAATTCCTTCCTCTCATAATAGAAATATTATGCATAACAAAGCAAGTAGTGGTGATGTATTTAATTTCTCCTTGGACGGAAATAATTATTTACTTTGCATTAGCTTTTTCATTCTCCTCAGTAGTTTTATACTTCTATATTATCTCTCTCAAGATTTGATGAAAGGTAGTGTTAATACTGCAGTCCACGGATTTAATGGCTGCCCATCAACTGTATAAAATGGAGCTGTTTTTCCAATGTGCATTTCTTTGCACTTACCAATATTTTATTGCCCATTGAAAATACCATGAGATTCTTCATGATAAGAAACTAACTGAGGACTTATGGGTAAGGATTAAAGAATAGAGAGGTAAGGGTGACATTGCAGGCATGTCCAACCCACAGCCTATGGCCACGCATGGCATGGTCCAGCCCTTCCTGCAGCCACCCTGCCCCATTCTATTGACATAAATACATTCCCTGCCAATTTTCAGATGGAATATGTAGAGCTGCAGTCAGATATTAAGCTCAAAGAAAAACTGGATCATATCCCTTTCATCTTTCTGTAAGACCTCTCTTACCAGAGAAAGATATCCCTCACTTCACAATCCTGTCTTACTCATTACATACATTTGTGACCAATTGTTTTCCAGGATGAAGCACAGAAAGAGTAAAATTTCATTAGAAAGCTCTGACAAACACCTTGGGAACTCACTAGGAATTGCAATCACTTCCATTGAACCAGGATGATGCATTAGGTTCAGAAAAACAGGGTTAAATATCCCATTACTTTTATGGTTCTGTGGCCTTCTTCTCTGTTCAAATAAAAATATTGATAAAAATAAGGCTTGTTGCTTATGTGCTTTAGCTATATTATATATTTTATGAGGGCTGCTCCAACGGAAATGTCTCCTGTTTTCTGATTGGCCCACAATGTCACAATGTTGGAGGGATGGAAGTAGAGATTGAACCTTTCTGACAATATTCCATTATATTTTGTTGCTGTATGACAGATGGAAGCAGAGGGGGCATCTGACAAGATGGCATCTGATGTAGAAGTGTTTATGAAGCAAAGATGTGTCACTGAATTCTTGCACATGGAAACAATGGCACCTATTGACATTCATCAATGCTTGCTGAACATCTGTGGAGAGCAAACAATGGATGTGAGCACAGTGAGGTGGTAGGTGGTGCATTTAAGCAGTGATGGCAGTAGCAGTGGGTAACCTCTGCTGGTGCAAATTTTGATGAGTGCAGCCAGTAAGCTCTGGTGAAAATGTATATCTAATGCTGATGACTATGTTGAAAAATTGTTTTGTAGTTGAGAAATTGCTCTATTAAATAGTGTTATTATGTTCTTCCTGTCAATTGTAATTTCTGTGGAAATAATTAGGAGGTGTTAACTTTGGTGCAACCCATGTATATGCAGCCCAAGACAATTCCTTTTCACTCAGCACAGCCCAGGCAAGCCAAAAGGTTGTATAATACTCATGCATTATAGTCTGTCTGCTATATGGTGTCTGGTCAGGAAGAAGGATGATGACCTCTACAGACAGTTAGGAACAGCCTCATGTTTCCAGGCCCTAGTTCTCATAGGGGACTTCAACTATACTGGAACCTGCTGGAGACACATCCCACCAGGGAGTCAGTAATACAGGAAGTTCCTAAGGGACTTCAGTGCCATCTTCCTACCCAAATGTCACAAGGACACAAAGAGGAGAGGTGCTTTGCTGTTCATTAAACTCACAGGCAAGGAAGGGATCATTTGGAGGCAGAGAGGACGATGAAAAAACTGCTGGACTTCAGAAGAGTAGACTTTGGTTTCCGTAAGGTTGAAAGAATTCCATGGGATAAAGCCCTGGACGGAAGAGGGGCCCAAGGAAGCTTGTAAATATTCAAGCACTGCCTCCTCTAAGCTGAAGAGTAATCCATCCCAACAAAGAGAAGTCTGCATGAATAAACAAGGAGCTCCTGGCTAACTCAAACATAATAAGGAAGCAATCAGAAAGTGCAAACAGAGATGAATAGCATGGGAAGAATACAGTGCCATTGTCTCACCATACAGGAATTAGGTTAGGAAAACCAAAGCACAAGGGAACTGAATCTAGCAAGGAATGTCAAAGACAACAAGGACACCAAAATAAGCATAAGTCAGCAACGAGCCCTTCCCATAAACAAAGCTAAAGATACTCTTGGCTGTGCAAGGCAAAAGGAGGCCACATCTGGAGTCCTGTGAGCAGTTTGCTTGCTGCAAGACAGACTTGGATGTATTGGAGATACTCCAATGAAAGGCCAGAAATATGATGAATGGACTGGCATATTTCACATATGAGGAAAGATGGAGAAGTTGGATCAGTTCTGCCTGGAGAAGAGAAGACATGACAGGATCTAATCAATGTTTATAAAAACCTTAACAGAGGGTATAATGAGGACAGAGTCAGGCTCTTTGCAACGGTGCCCATGGACAGGACAACAGGCAATGGGCACCAGCTGAAACATGTAGGTTCCATCTGAATATCAGAAAATAAGGGGTTATTCAGAAAATAATGCCTCCTATTTTATTATGTTGGTCCTTGATGTCAGAGGCACATGTTGGTGATATGGCAGAGGAAGGTAAACCTTCCTTCCAATATTCCATTACACTTTGTTGCCATGTGACAGATGGCAGCAGGCAATCTGACAACATGACATCAGATTTGGAAGTGCATGTGAAGCAAAGGGCCACATGGAATTGAATTCTTCCATCCATTAAAAATTGCAACCTTACCATTTGTCAACTCTCAGTGAATGTTTATGGAATGTAGCCCATGTTAGTACATTGCAGCAACGATGCCATCAGAGTGGCTGTGAAACAATGGGTCATTTCTGCTGTTGCAGATTTTTATGAGTGCAGCATGTAGGGTCTTGTTCATCACTGGCAAAAATGGTGGTGACTATATTGAAAAAAATAGCATTTTGTAGCTGACAGTTTTCTCTATCAAACAGTGTTATTGTACTCTTTGTATCTGTTGTGGTTTCCATGGAAATAAACAGAAGGCATTACATTCAGAACGATAGATGTACTTCTTCACTGTTCAGGTGACAGAGCACTATGGGGAGGTTTGGAGGTGGAATCTCCCTTGCTGGATATTGCAAAGCTTGGAATGATCTTCAGCAACTTGTTCTAGTAGAGGCTGGGTTTGTAAAAGCTAGGTTTATCGAAGTAATTACAGATAAATTAGAAAGCTTTTCTTATAGAGGGAAGCTATACCTCATAAAACTGGAATATTTGAAAGAATACACAAGGATATAGAGAAGAAAATACATTTGGAATAGTGACATTGGGTATAGGAAACTTTTTCAGTGAAGTCCCTAATAATAATCAGTTAAAGAAATAAGCTATTTTGGGAAAAGGTGAGAAGTCATTATCAATATTTGTAACATAGACAATACAGGAAAGAATGGACATAAATCAAATTATAAAATAAAATATCTAATTTTTCCAACAGAGGAACTTTTTCAGTAGCATCTCATAGTAAGCAATACTAGAATGTGTTGTTATGTACTTATTTATAAATGATAGGCATGTAATTACAAATTATGCCCTGGTAGTGACTAAGCCATTTTATGCGAGAGGAAATTCAGTATGTGTATATCAAGTGATGCATTTTGGAGAAAATAACTTTAATTTACACAATATAAATTGTCACTTGCAGCAGAGCTCTAGAGGTCAATACAGGAAATTTTTCAATAACATCAAGTTACTAGATAGAAACTGTTAAAGCAAATATGTAATGTTAGAAACTAAGTGAGAATACAAATGTAAACATAACATGTTTATCTGGGGCACAGCTTTAATAGCATGTGAAACTGTGGACATCTCATTAAATAAATACATATATATATACATATATGTATAGTAAATAGGAAAGGGTTCTAAAGGAAGACCAACGTAACTTTTTCAACATCAGAATTTTATAGCAGGCCTGGGGCACTCTCTTAACAGAACATGCCTTTTCTGTGGCCTTCTGCCACCATCCATTTGGGGGAATTAAGGTGACAGGTCATCTCAGATTCCACAACAGAGGTGTCAGATTTAAGTATCCCTAAGGAGACTGTGGATCCAACCGTCTTCCTGGCTATCTGATGCATTTTCCAATGCATTTAGCACTGTTGTCCCTAACTGCGTTCCAAATTGAGGAAAATTAGTCATAGCACTGCAGCTGGACTACTTAAATTTCAGCTTCGCATTTCCCTGAAATCAGACCGGACCAATCTCTTTGGAACCATACTTGGTGGTAGCTGTTGTTGTCTTGATTGCACTGCAGCTCACCTAGTCACGGCTGGTCTACTGACATTTGAATAGTGCTTTTCTAGTCCACCAGAGGAGAGAGCAATCTGCTGGAGCTTTCTCTCATTTTGTATACTTGAATGTTCTTGTGTTCACCAACATTGCTCCAGACAACAGTCAGCTGTCAGCTACAAAGAATCATTGCAGATTTTCAAATCTCTTTGGTTCAATTTCTTATCTAAGTGAGGATCTCAATGTTTTGTATTTCATGTGGTAGCCTGGCCTCACCATCCACAAACATCCTGTACAATATAAGTAGGTCAATGCCATTTATGTTCCTGAGCATGAACTGTATGGTTCAAAAATAACATAAATCTCTTAACCAACAGCTGCCATTTATGTCAGGTCATGGTGAACAAGAGGCTAGCCTTTCCTACCAGGTGGAGTGGGGAACAGTAGATTCACTATCCTCATGTTCCCACTGGATAAGTATGTATTTTTACAGTATCTGTGACAGTGTCTCTGTACTATAATGAGCCACTGGAACAGCTTGCTTCTGATTTTGCTCTCCCTGTTCTTTCCCATGCTTTTAAGGTTTGCTCAGTCCTGGAAAAGAAGTTGTTACAGAGAAGTGGGATTTTCTATGGTATGCTGACCACTTTCCAATTTCTACTCTCCCACTATCAAGGCGCTGTTTCTTTATGTTCAGCTGAAGTTCTGCTGTTGTTTCAGAGACAAATCTCTGTCATTTTTAGTGTGAAGCAGCTAAGGAAGTTCAAAGGCCAGGTAAGGTTCTTTTGTCACAACTCCTGCTTCTAACAGCAAACATTCATTTTTTTTTCTAAACCTATATCCGAAAAAGAATGAGAAGTCAAACATTCATCACATAAAACTGATGCATACATTTGGGCAATGTTTGGTTTCATTTAATTGGATTAAACCGTTTAACTGCCTGCACTGCCACCATGTTGAAATATTTAATGAATGATGCAAAATTTGAAGTGAAAAGGAGAATGAAGTGGTCCCTGCCAACCATTCATTTTCTATCATTCTTGTTTATTTCCCTGTAGGGCTGGACTCCACTGGCACTGAATGGAAAAAACAGCACAGGCAAAAGAGAAGAGGTGGACTGAGAGCTATCTCTGTATATAGACTGTCCAACAGCAGTACAGAGTGGGCAAGGTGCTGGAGGGCTGACATTCCCCATGAAGGAGAGGGCATTCAATCTTGCTAAAAATGGATCCTTCTTCAGAATGAGACTGGGCAGCTGCCTCCTTTACTGCCACAGTTTGAGCAGTTGAATTAAGCAACAGTGTCTAGAGAATGCAAATTTCTGGCTCCTTGAAAATGTCCCTGTAATGCCTGAGTCTTAGTGACCTTATGACCTTATGACCTTAGTGATCTTATGGAAATGAGCATAAGAATATCTATACCAGGGTCTTCTTAGACCAAGATCTTGTCTATGACAATGACCAAGAAGAGATGCCTGATTATGGGAACGTAGGAAGTGTATAGTGATGCTTGCTGAGAATATCCCCATAGTCCTTCTGATTTGTTGCTTTTATATGTAATATGAAATTAATTCTTTTCTTCCATGGTTTTGGCCATTTCCTGGAGTTGTGCAGAACACAGCAGTCAAGAGGTTAAACATTTCATATGCTACCCAGGTGCAAAATCTAATGTATCCTGTAGCAAAAGTTCTCCATCTTGTGATTCAGTAGAATAAAGACAATCACAGTTCTATAGTTCCATCATGGAGATTTGACTGAGATTAAAATGGAGGCACTTTTTTCATTTCTCAGAAGGCCCAGTGATTGCTGACAGTACAAGAGATTCTTCCACTACACTGCAGGTATAATAATGGCTCATTGTACACAGGAGGGTCTCCAGTCACTGCTAGAAGTGGAGGTTTGTTCAGATTCGTAGTTGAAGTAATTTTACACATTCTTGCCTCAGAAAATTTAGTGTGGAAATCATCACTACTCCCGATTTTACCCAGTTCACAAAGCTGTTTCTACGACTATGGGACTGGAGATACATCAAATAAAAAAAAAAAAAAAAAGGAAGAAAAAAAAGAAAAATATAAGAGAAAAGCATATCGCTATTGGAGACTGAACTTCTTGTGTCAAAAAGAAAACAAAAAATAAAGTTACAGGTGAAAGAAAAAGTAGAAATTATTTTAGCACAAAAATACACAGAATTGTTCACAATAACAAAAAAAAAAATCCATTACACATTCAGAGAAGTCAACTCTGAGACGGTATTCGGAAGAAATTGTAACATGTTAGTGTTCAAAAGTTCAGAATCTTGGACACTGCATCTAACCTGAAATGAGGACATGTAAAAATTCTGTGATAGTTATTTAGATATTAATCAAATTGGAATCTTTGGGATAAGAAAGTAGGTAATTTTTCCTATTTCCGGTAACTGTGAACTAGATGATCACCATGTGTGAACAAGGTGTTGGCATTAATAAGGTACAAACAACTTGATAATGGCAGGTTTTCTTGGTAGGCATATAAAAGAGTAAGATGAAAACTCAAATGATAATTTGGTATTTTATCTACATGAGCCACATGACACAAGGGTAACTATAACCCTCCCAAATCTATTTGAAGTAAGGTGAAAACTCATCAGAAAGAATGTATGAGACAGAGAGGTCAGAGCATCAGCGGAATATGCGGGAGTGCTTTGGGTTTCACAGAAAAGATTGTGCTGAATGCATTAGCTGAGGTTTAGAAACTGATGCAGGTGCAATATTGACAGTGCATAAAACCCTGATGGCACCTGAGCAGAAATATTCTGCAAAATCTCTGCCAAACCTAGTGGAGAGAAGAAATGTCCTTGAGCTTCAGCTGGTCCTACACAGGAGCTGCTGACCACCCTCCTTCAGCTCCAGACACAGTGCAGCACTAAGGAAGGTGACCTTGTTTGCCCAGCTGCCATGTGTTCATGTCACCATGTAAACCAGCAATTAGTCTCTTATGTCAGCATTTGGCACCCACTTCACTGGCGGTGAGGAGTGGTGCAGATTAACTACAAGTAATTTGAAGAACTCCTTCCTTCTGTCTTTGGCCACCAGGAAATGTCCCCCTTGTCTGGTCAGCATGCAGTTCACATGAAGAGGGGTCTTTTATGTAGCATCCATGTTTTTTAAGGAAATATTTTCATCATGCTGATTACAATACCCCCTGAGTAATGTATACAGCATCTTTGCTGTCTGCTCAGATTTCAGTATCAAAGATTGTAACAGACATTAACACAGCAAAGTTGCCAGGGTGTTTCCTGACTATTGTCATGGAAGATATCACTTTGCATCCTGCCATCCTGCAATGCTACAGTTCATCACAGAATACTGCATCAGTGCTAGAGAAAACTGCGTGTGCTCAGAGGTCACAGAAGCACTGCAGAAAAAGGAGCAGTGTTATCAGGAAACAGACAACATAACACAGGGCTGGAGAAGACCTGGCAGTTGACAGTGCACTGCATTTAACATAGGAGGTCTACTCTTCTTCAGAGAAACATGGACACTGTTGACCATGCTCACTCTTCTCTTTCATCAGCACTGTTCTATTATTGCCAATTAAATGAAACAACATTCATAGCTTTCTTTTTGGTAATAAAATAAATCTCAGAGTGCAAGAGAATAAAAGTTATCCTCTTCTTATGTAATAAAACTGTTATTTTTAGATTCTGTGTATATAGCTGGACTATCATTTTACAGAGTCATGGAATCACAGAATCACAGAATCACAGAATAGTTCAGGTCGGTAGGGACCCCTGGAGGTTCCATGTTCCAACCTGTTCTGCTCATGCAGAGCCACCACGACCATGATCTGGGCAGCTTTTGATTACCTCCAAGGAGGGAGATTCCATCTCCAGACCTCTCTGTCAGTGCTCTGTCACAGGAATGGTGAAGTATTTCCTGATGTTCACACAGAACCTCCTGTGTTCCAGTTTGTTCCTATTGCCTCTTGTCCTGTCCTTGGGCACAATTGTAAAGAGCCTGACTCTGCCTCTTTGCAGCCTCCCTTTGGGTGTTTATAGACATTAAGATCCTCCCTGAATCTTCTGCTCTCTAGACTGAATAGTCCCGTCTCTCAGCCTTTCCTCACATGTGAAATGCTCCAATTCCTTCACAATCCTTGTAGCCCTTCACTCTTTGCAGGACATCCATGTCTCTCTTGCAGTGGGGTGCCCAGGACTGCTCACAATACTGCAGGTGTGGCCTCCCGAGTGCTGAGCAGAGGGGAATCACTGAATTGTTAAGGTTGGAAAAGACATCTAAGGTCATCTAATCCAAGCATAAACCCACCACCACTTTGTTCCAGCAGAAACTCAGGTTTCTCTGGGGATAAATGTTCAAGTATCATAGGGATTTGTGACATGACCAGTATGCTTCGAACCCTCCGGCAGATTGTGTGGAGATATTTCCTGTTACAATTTGCTGTGCACTCCAGTACATTGCTGAAAAATACACCTGGGTGCCTAGATGTAGAGCAGCTATGAGCACATATTCAGATATATATATGTACAGAAATGTCTGCAGTAAGTCGGCACGTTTGATAAGTCACGTGTCAGGAAGACGGATTTAAGAACGAAATGATAGTTACACATGGGGAGTTTTAAAGTTTCAAAAGACTTGCAGGACTCAAAGTCAGAATTTTAGACTAAAATCAACACAGGACAATTTAATAGCCTTGAAAACGTCAGAATATTATCACTTAGAATTAAACAATTTGTGGTTGACTACTGTAGAATTATAGCTCAGAAGTACAAGCATTGTAAGCACTTCTGCCTTTGTCAAACATGTATGCTCCTACTGTTCATATAAAAACCTTGTTTCCTTCCTTATACTATAAACATTTCTCCACCCAGTCTTTTCCATTTGGATGAATTATAAACATATTTATTTCAGTAGTATTTGTCATTGATAATATCTTTTAGAATTGAGGCCAGGTGCAAAGCCCCGAGTTGGGGCAATCGCAAGCACAAATACAGCCTGGATGATGAGCGGACTGATAACAAACCTACAGGTGAGGACTCGAGGGCACTGGTGGATTGAAACATGAAAATGGTCCAGCAATGTGCACTTGCAATCCAGAAAGCCAACTGTATCCCGAGCTGCATGGCAAGAAGTGTGCTAGCAGGTCAAGGGAGGTGACTCTCCCTCTCTGCTCCTTTTGTGAGATACCACCTGCAGTAGTTTGCTCAGCTTAGAATAAGAAGTACACAGAATAAGAAGCACATGGACATGAGGGAGGTGAAGCAGTGGAACAGGTTGCCCAGAGAAGTTGCTGATAAAGTTCCAGGTGATCCCAGGAATTGTTCAAGGCCAGGTTGGAAGAAGCTTTGGACAACAGGTTCTGGTGGAAGGTGTTTGTGCCTGTGGCAAGGCTCGTTGCACCTAGGCAATCTTTAAGATCCCTTCCAAACCAAACCATTCTGTGATGTTGTGAATAGCTTTATGCTTAGATGAGTTCTGTCCTTCTGTTCACCACAGAATGCTGCATGCGTGCTAGAGAAAACTGCGTGTGCTCAGAGGTCACAGAAGCACTGCAGGAGAAGGAGCAGTGTTATGAGGAAACTAACAACATAACACAGGGCTGGAGAAGACCTGGCAGTTGACAGTGCTCTGCATTTAGCATAGGAGAAGGTGCTGGGCTTCCACCAGTTCAATCACACCAGAGCAGCAGTCGTACCCTCATGTCCCCAGCTGAAATGCCCACATGGAAGTCCTGCCAGAAGCAGTCCTGCAGCACAGGGCTTGTTAACATGCCCAGGAAGCAATCCACACATTGAATGGCTGCTTGGATTGTTTGGGAACTGTTTGAGTGTCATAGAATCTACTAAAGAGTGGATTATCTGCATAACAAGGAAGTTTGGCACCTACATAGTTTGGCTTCCACATAATGCAAAGCATTCAGGCTGCTTCCAGCACAAGCCAAGGGCTCAGTGTGGTAGGTGTGAGGCATACACAGAGCTGGTAGTTCTGAACCAGGACAGAGTACGGAGTGGATATTGACACTAGCACTGCTTTGTCCTCTTAGATGGGAGGAGGGAAGGGAAAGGATTTGCCTTAAGACTGCTTCTATGTAGGGAAGAAAACGCTGGAATGCTGTTTCTTGGGTTGTAAGCACCAAATTTCAGGTGACAAGAAAGAGCCCTTTTGGGCTTTGTGTAGTTTTGTGAGGGAGTGCACATGCATGTGAGTGCACTGTCTGTGCAGCCAACTACAGGGCTGCCCACACACTCTCTTGAATCTCCTACAGCCTTGAGCCAAGTGCTTTCCCACTTTCCTGCCACCTGCACTGTCATCCTTGTGCCAATATATCTGCATTTTGCTCTGAGAAGTGCACTTTCATCACAGCCTTTTCTTTGGACATTTGTTCTTTTCATGTGAACCTGGAAAATGTCCCTGATGAACAAGGCCTTTACCAGTAGTTTTCTAAGGGAATATTGATTTGGACATAGTGGTCATAAAACCACATGATTCTGTTCAGTTCCCTTCTCTTCTATTTTGATTGATTTGCTTTCCATCAAGCTTCCCCGTTGTCAGCACTGAGCAAATTACAAGTTCCTAATATAGAAGACAAATAGTGAGGTTTGTGCCTTCCTGGCCGGGACAGACACAGGAACTTTCCAACTATGTTTGTCATTCACTTGTTATCTAAGACACTGCCAGAGTATATTGAACAGCAGATCGCTGCAGCACTGCCAGATGACAGGGGTCATCCAGAAGATTGTCTGTCTTGTAGGGAAACTTCTCTCTCTACACCTCACAATGATCAGCCCCTGGCGTTTTCATTCTTTGCCAGCACTTTTCCTGTTGGCTGTGTTCCAGAACTGGTTATGAATTTGTCAGATCAGCAATGTCATAGTTCATTTGTTCTTTCATTTGGGTTTCTCATCAGTGGAAGATGAAAGATTTGTCTCTCTGCGCCCACTTTCAACAAAGTGCCTTTCTCCACTCTTCCTTGTAGCTCGTGTAATTTACAGAATCTGTTGCAGGCTATTACCACTTGCTTAAGACCAGAGCCCGTTTCCCCACCCTCTACTCCAGACATGTCCAACCAGCAGCCCATGGCTGCATGCACTCTGGCCCAGCTGTCCCTGTGGCCGTCCCTGCCCCACGCCATCATGGCGGCCCTTCTGCTCAGCAGCAAGCAGACCTCACTGTGCCATGAGCCCATCTGGGCTGAGCCCAGGGATGGGGTGCAGGGCAGGGACAGCTCACCTGATGGCCAGTGACTGGATGCATTCTGATACACTGGCTAAGCATCATCCTGAACAGCAAAAACATGCAGCCATGCCTTCCAGTTTCGTAAAGGAATTTGGGAATAGGTCTCAAGATCGCAAAAAAAAAAAAAAAAAAAAAAAAATTCATCAATGTTTTTATTTATTTGCAACTCCATTTTCAGTCAACATAAATTCATTATCCGCAAATTTTCAAATGGAATGTTTAGAGCTGGAAACAAAAATGTGACAATGTCACTTCACCAGACCATTATCAGCTGTCTCTTACCAGAGAGAAATACCCCTCGCGCCACAGTCACACCTCATTCACTTTTGGCAGTGCGTATGCTGATGAACAGCTGTTCTGAAGGATGAAGCACAGGAGGAGCAAAATGTCATCAAACATCTCTGATGAGCACCTTGAGAGCTCACTGAGCATTACAACCACTGCTATCGAACCAGGGTGATCTGTTTGTTTCACAGAAACAAGGTCTAATATCCCACTAGTTTTGTGAGGGAGTTTTTGCCCTCTTTTTAAATCATTTTAATAGAGAAAGTAAATTAAAATAAGTTTTGTTACTTTATATACATTAACTATATGGTCTTCATGATGAGGGCTGCTCTGAAAGTAATGCCTCCTGTTTTATCATGTTGTCACACAACGTCAGAGGCAGATTGGTGGGATGGCAGTAGAGGTTGGACTTTCCTGCCAGTATTCCATCACATGCTGTTGACTTGTGACAGATGGCAACAGAGGGACACTGACAAAATAGCATCTAACACAGAAGAGTTTATGAAGAAAAGGTTTGTCACTGAATTCTTGCACATGGAAAAAATGGTACCCACTGACATTTACTGATACTTGATAAATATTTAGGGAAAGCAAACAGTGGATGTGAGCACAGTGAGGCGGTGGGTGGTGTATTCCAGCAGTGGTGGCAGTAGCAGTGGGTAACAACTGTTGGTGTGGATTTGATGAGCATAGCCTTCAGGCTCTTTCTTCACTGATGAAAACATATATCAAATGGTGGTGACTATGTTGAAAAATAGTGTTTTGTAGCTGAGAATTTGCTTTATTAAATAGTGCTATTGTGCTCTTTTACTGAATGGAATAGGGCATGGAGGACGTGCTCTGGTGGAGTCACTCAGGCAGTGAATGGAGGATTTGTAGGAGGGAGCCAGCAGGTTATGCTGCATTAGGGAGGGGGAACAAGAAGTAGCCTGATATTACTTGTGACATTACATGAGGATTACTGGGGCCCTGTCATGCTCTCCTCCAAGGACTAGCAGACAAATAATGTCAACGGGACAGAGATAAGACCTTGGAATAGGAGATTTCATGGTTTCTCGTAATTCATGGCCACAAAGCAACAATTCTGCTTGTTTACTCAATAGTCCCGGTCAGCAACAAATACAAATTTTTGGCAGTGGATAAAATAACGTGCACATCTGAGAGGATGTAACAACAACAGCTACACATGCTAAAAGCCACAAAAGGGAGCAGCAGGTGATAGTAATGCCTTCCTGCTGAGATGCACTGAGGCTCCCATCTCCCACCCTGTTGCATTCAGTTGAGAGATAACTGCTGCTTGCTAGGAGCCAGCGGTTAGAATGTTGCAGAGAGACTGTCACAACTGGTAAAAAGCAGACTGCAGTCATCTAGCTCTCTTGCCTTTGGCCACCAACAATTAGTTGCAGCATAGCTTTGGCAAGACTGACTAGGGCTTCAGGGTCCTTGGGGCAGAAGTGAATGGGGTGGTGGCACAGGCGGTCTTCTCTATATTGCCAGTGTTTTCCTTTGACCCAGCAGCCACTCACTCACTCCTCTCCCCTGCTCCCTCCTGCTGCCTCACCCACTGGGCTAGGAGAAAGAATTGAGGGAAAAAATGTCATATGATATGGAACATCTTTTTGATCTCTTGTCAGCTCTCCTGATTTTGTCTCCTCCCACTTTCTTGCACTCCTTTATGTTCTTTGCTGGCAGGACGGTATGAGAAGGTGAACTTAGAAGTGCTCAGCAAAAAAATCCAACGTCATTGCTCCATCCATAAAACAGCATTTTGATGAAAATTTACTGTATTCCAAACAAAACCAGCAGTATTGTCAGCAGGCTTCTATGATCATGGAAGGTGCTTTGACAAATACAGATTACTGGGGAGAGATGGGATCCTCTGGAAAGGAAGAAAGTCTTCTCTAGCTGGTCGACTGACACTGTTCTTTAAATTAACCATCCCGAGAGTTTGAGACCTTAACCATAACACTCACACACTCATGCACTTGCTAGAATGGAAGTTTATACCCTCAAGAGTAGTGAGAAATGCTTCTCAACCCTCCAGAAAGGTTCAGTCACAAAGATTAGAGAGTCAAAGACTCAAATGAAGTGCCTCTATAAAAGTGCTTACAATGTGGGGAAGAAAAAGGAGGAGCTGGTAACCACTGTCCAACTGGAATATTGTGATTTGATTGCTATCTTGGAAACATGGGGGGATGAATCACAAAATTGAAGTGCTGCAATCAATAGCTAAAAGCTATTAAGAAGGGACAGGCAAGGAAAGAAAGGTGGAAGAGTTGCATTCTACACAGAAAGCAGCAGTTGCTGCACATAGTTGTCTTTGAAAAAAAGCAATACACAGGTTGAGAGCTTGTGTGTGAAAATGAGAAATCGAACTAACAAACGAAACTTCATTGTACTCTTTAATATCTTTATCAGTGACATACAGCAGGATCGAGAGCAACCTCAGATGACAGAAGGAATACTTGACATCCAGTAGGACCTGGGCAAGCTTGAGAAGTGGGCCCACAACAACTTAGTGAGATTTGACAAGGCTAAGTGAAAGGAAATCCCAGATATGTGGACAGACTGGGAATTGATCTCATTGAGAGCAGCTCTACAGAGAAGGACTTGGAGTTCTGGTGGATGAAAAGCTCAACATGAGCCAGCAGTGGGCACTTGCAGCCCAGAAATTTAACTGTGTCCTGGGCTGCATCAAAACAGGAGTGACCAGCAGGACAAGCAGGTGACCGTCCACCTCTGCTTTGCCTTCATGAGGCCCCATCTGGAATATAGCATCCAGGTTTGAGGCCACCTGCATGAGAAATATAAGGAGTGCTGAAGTGCATCCAGAGGAGGGCCACGGGGATGATCAAAGGACTGGAGCACTTCTGCTATAAAGACAGGCTGAGGGAGCTGGGCTTATTCAGCTTGGAGAAGAGAAGGCTCTGGAGAGACCTCATTGCAGCCTTCTAGTACTTAAGAGGAGCTAATAATCAGGAACAAGATATTTTTTTTACACAGTCTGATAGTGATAGGAGAAGGGAGAATGATTTTAAAACTAAACTAAATGAAGAGAGATTTAGATTAGATGTTAGAGGAAAAAATTTCAACTGGAGGGTGATGAGGCACTGGCATAGGCTGCCCAAAGAAGCTGTGGATGCTCCATCCCTGGAGGCATTAAAGGCCAGGCTGGATGGGACCCTGGTCAACCTGATCCAGTGAGCAGCAAACTTGTCCGTGGCAGGGAGCTAATAGGCCTTCCATGATTCTAGGGGTCTTGTCTGGTATAGACCAGGAGAAAATGTTGAAGAGCTCTTCTTTCAACTCTGGGAAACCTGTTCACAGGCCCTGATTCTGCAATGTAATTTTGATACCCTTGCATCTGCTAGAAAGGCAGCACAGCGTATTGCAAGCAGTATAGCAAACTACTTGAGTGTATTGAGGACAACCTCCTAGTATAGATGATAGAAAGCCCTGTCAGAAGAGAAGTATTACCAGGCCTGTTGCTCAGCAGTGTGGAAAAAGTTTATTGGAAAGGTCAAGATTGGAGGTGGCCTGGTGTGCAGTGATTGAGCCCTTGTAGAATTCACAGTCTTAAAGGATATGGGAAAAGGAAAATGTAGAGTCAAGACTCTTAGATTCAGACAGGCAAACTTTGGACTGTATAGAGCACTAGTTCATGGAATCCGTTGGGAAACTTCTCTCGGAGATAAAGGAGTGTATGTGAGCCAAGAAAGATATTTTTCTTAGGTCCCAGATGCTCTCAGTCCTAGTATACGAGAAGTCAGGAAAGGAAGGTAAGAGAACATTTTGGCAAAGTAAAAACCTCTTAAAAAAAGTAAAACATGGGGATATACATCCTGGTAAGATTATGGGAATATGAGGGCTTGCAAGGAAGGGATACCATTCAAAGGAACCATAAAAGTCTTGATAGATGGGCCCATGTGAACTCCATGAAGTGCAACAGTCTTAAATGCATGACTGTGTACCTGCACTGGGACAATCTGAAGCAAGAATACAGGCTGGGAAATGACTAGTTTGAGAGCAGCCATGCAGAGGAGGGCTTGAAGGTAGATAGATGAATCTACCTTATATCGCTACCTAATAGATAGGTAGCGATAGATGAAAAAGTGGATTTTAGCCAGCAGCATGCATTTACAGCTCAGAAAGCCAGTCATATCATAGGCTGCTTGAAGCCCTGCACAGCCAGCAGGTTGAGGGAGGTGATTCTCCCACTCTGCTCCATTCTAATGAGACCTCACCTGCAGTACTGCGTTCAGCTCTGGCACAACATAAGAACATAGAGCTGTTGGAGTGAGTTCAGAAGAGCACCCCCTTATGAAGAAAGGCTGGGAGAGCTGGGGTTGTTTAGTGCAGAGGAGAGAAGACAGCAGGGAGACCATATAGTGGCCTTCCTGTGTTTAAAGGAAACCAACAAGAAACATGGGAAGGGGCCCTTTTCAGAGAGTGCAGTGACAGTACAAGGAGGTTTAAGCTAGATTTGATTGAATATTAGGAAGAAATTTTTTTACTATGAGGGTGTTGGAACACATTTCCCAGAGAAATTGTGGATTCCTGGAAGTGCTCAAGACCAGGCTGGATATGTCTTTGGGCAGTCTGATCTAGTGGAAGATGTCTGTGCCCATGGAAGAGGCTGGCTTTTGTTTTCTTTTTTCCTTTTTTTTTTTTTTCTTTTTTTTTTTTTTCCCTGTTACAGAAGTTTTTTTCCCATGTAATATGGGAGCATGCACATACTTTTCAAAATCACATCATACTGCATTGGCCAGATCATTCTTTACAATGTCCCTGTTGACTCTCTTGAAGTCAACTCTATTGTGAAACATGATTTTCATTTTAAATTCTATTCTTATTGTGGTTTCTACCAATTTGTCTCACACAAAAATAACACTCACTGACCTACTTCTCCACAATTAGCAAAGTGTTGAAAGTCTAACATTACACGTGCAACATTTTATTCCCTTTGGTACTAAGCATGATTTGAAGAACCATTAAACAACCATCATCATTGATTTTTAGAAAAATGATTCCCGATTGTGTAAAATTTGCTGCAGCAAGTATATTATTTTTGCCCACAACCTGAAATATCCAGTCTTAAGTTGATAAGGTCCCTTGCATTTTTTTTTCAATTAATATATGTTATTTTTTTCTAGAAACTTCCTCCCTTTTGGGGTAAAAAACAGAGCAAATAATATGTTTATCTTTTCTGAAACACCCTTCTTTTCCTTTACTGATCATAAAATGCTTATGATTGACATCTATAAATATAGATATTTATTGATGCTTGAGACCAGGCCATGATAATCCTTTATATACTTTATTCAAATTGGAACAGGTTAGTCCCAGTGATGCTGGTTGATGGGATTGCTCTCCCATGTTAGGTTATGTCACTTTCAGTGTGACTGAAGTTGTGGCAAACGCTATTATGCTTAGAGATGCAGAGGCATACTTACCATGTAATAATCTACATTTTGAAAGTTTACAGAGAACACACATGAACAAAGAAACACACTGAATTTAAACTGAATTTTGCGCTTCTTCAGATTATCTGATATACGACTTAAATAAAAATGTTCCCTATCAGATTTACAGTTTGTATGTGTTGCTGTCTGCCACACTCTCAGTATGAGCTGGGCATGCCAGACGGATCAGTGCCTCCTGTGGACCTCTGATGAACCAACTGACAGAGAATGCCAGCCTCTGCTGCCAGCAGCATTTCTGCTGCCCTCAGTGTAAAATGAGAGCTCCCAGGAATGTCAGTACAACCCGAAAAGAAATGCCGGTGCTCTAATTTTGTAGAGCAATGCTTCTCTTCCCTACAAGTCTGCTAAGATGCAGCTGAGCACTGGACCATGACAATGGTAAGGACATATTTTCTGTTTAGAAACTGATTGAAATTAGGTCAGACTAAGTGAATTAGACTAGTTAAAGTGAGGGAACTTTTTTGTGTTTCTTGAAGGTGATTAGTATACCATACTGTGGCTGCTACAACATGCTGTCTGGTTAGGAAATGTGCTTTATAAATCTGTTCTGCCATTCCAAACAGAGAATCTCATGCAGGAAACATTAACTGATCTGGAAGAAAGCTGCTAATGATACACTTGTACACATTGTTCAGGATGTAAGACAGTTCAGAATGGGCTTTGACATATTAGTCAAAATGCATGGAACTAGAGCCCCAAGACACTGCTTGTTGGTGGTGGTTTTTGTTTGTGTCTGTGGTATGAACAGGTGTTTTTTCTCTCTTCAAGTCTCACTATTCTTAGTGTTTGGTACATCTGTGATCTAACTTCAATTTAAAGAAATCAAAATAGTTACTTCTAGGATGCAAGATTGAAAAATGCAGTTTTGTAAAGGTTATGCTATCGTTTCTCAGTGCAAATATTGAGCAGCTTCCTGAAAAGCTACAGTGACAGATAATGTGGGGAGGCAATTACCTTAGTGGTGGAAAGCAAGGTAAAAACCATCATGTCCTGGAATATCAGGATAAGCAGCTCTTGAAAGTGCATCAGAATTAGCTTGTTATTTAAACTCCTCCTGACACCACAGCAAATTTGAAAGGATGACATATGAGGAAGATTTCAAATGAGACTGACATAGAGAATGTTCTTTCCACCACTCACTGTTACACAGAAATTGATGGTTCATAAAGACTGAGAAGTCCATGTGCAGGAGAAGATGCTCTTTGGAAATGTCTGAGATGTAGAAGAGTGAAACAGAGACAACAAGAAACCAGTATCCATTCAAAATAACAGCAAACAGCTTGCTTTTAGTAAGAGAGAGAAAAAATTATAAGGTATGTTTCATCTGCAGGGTTATAGTGAATGCCTCAGTGTCCAAATAAAAACCAATAAGAAGTAGTATTCCTCAAGGGTATGTTGTGGGGCTGACATTATTCAGCATTTTCTTTAATGATGTAGATAATGGACTGGAGTGTACTCTCAGCAAGTCTGTGGATGGCCCCAAGGTTTGTGGATTAGTTTATATACCAGAGGGAAGGCATTTTTCCAGCCAGACCAGGTCCTATCCAAAGGTCCTTCACATCAGCCACTGCAATCCCTAGCATTGGTACAGATTGAGTAGTGATTTGATTGACAGAAGCCTTGCAGAGAAGGGCGGAGGGATATTAGTAGATGAAAAATAGGATGCGAACTGGCCAAGCATGTTTGTTTCCCAGAAGGCAAATTGTATCCTGGGCTGCATAAACAGAAGTGTTGCTTGCAGATCAAGGGAGGTGATTTTCTCCCTCTCTTTTACTCTCATGAGGTTCTATCTGGAGTAATGCATTCAGCTCTGGTGCCCTCAGCAAAAGAAACATGTTGGCTTATTAGAGCAAGTCCAGAAAAGTGTCATAAAAAAATGATCCAAGGCCTGAAGCATCTCACCTATAAAGAGAGGCTGATAAAGCTGTGGTTGTTTAGCATGGTGAAGACAAAGGTCTGGGAAGACAAAATACTTCATTACTTAAGGGAGGTCTACAAAAATATAGTAAAATGCTTTTTACCAGGGCTTTTAGTGCTCAGTCAAGAGGTAATGGTTTCAAATTGAAAGAGACCATATTTAGATTATTAAGAAAGAAATTTTGTACCACAAGGGGTTGCTCAAAAATGCTGTAGCCATCCCATCCTTAGAGGTTCAGAGCCAGGTTGAATGGGATTTGAGCAACTTGATCTCATTCACAAAATCACAGAATTGCAGGATTTGGGAGGGACCTTAAGAGATCATCTAGTCCAATCTTCCTGCTGAAGTAGGTATCCTACAATAGGTCACACAAGTCGGCATCCAGATGGTCTTGAATATCGCCAGAGGAGACTCCACAACCTCTCCAGTGCTCCATCACCTTACTGTAAAGAAGTTCTTCCACATGTTTGTATGGAACTTCCTATGGCCAAGTCTTAGTACGTAGCTCCTTGTCCTATCACTACACACCTCCAAGGCTCTAGTCTGGACTCATCCATTTGCCTCCCACCTCCTTTTAGACATTCAGAATAATTAATTAGATACCCTCTCAGTCTCCTTTTTCCCAGCCTGAACAGAGCCAGGTTACTCATCCTTCCCACATACAGGAACTGCTCCATCATCATCTTTGTGACCCTCCACTAAGACTCCTTCTAAGAGATCTTGTCTTTTTTGGGCTGGGAAGACCAGAACTGGACACAATATTCTAAATGTCACCTCACCAGGGCTGAGCTGGGCGGAAGGATCACCTCATTCAAGTGGCCACACTCCTTTTAATGCACCCCAGGGTCCCATTGGCCTTCTTGCCCACAAGGACACAATGCTGGTTTGTGGCCAACATAACGTCCACCAGAACACTTAGGTCGTTCTCTGCAGAGCTCCTCTCCAGGCCGTTCCCTAACCTGCTGAAAATGCCCCTGACCCTGGCAGGGGTGTTGGACTAGATGATTCTTTAATTCTACAGTAGGATCTTTAAGATGCTTGCATGTAAATATTTTGGTTTCATTTTCAAGCCTGACTGTTTTGATGGCATAAATGGAAATTATACAGGCACTGTATCTCTTTTGATCCAGCTTTCTGTAAGGAAAAAACATCTTGAAACAGGAATTTACATTCTCTGTTGCCTTACTCAGAGCATTGTGATTCTGTTGTGCTATAATGTAGTTGCCATGCAGGACTAATTTTTGCCAGTGCTGTGGCCAGACTGGAGATACAAGGAGAAGGACCATGACCTTACTGCTCTACGCTTGGTAGATATTTGCATGAAGGTCACATTCACCATATATGTATCTCAGAAAGTTATCTACTTATAATGTACTATCTGTCTCATGCAGGGTCTTTCTATCTGTCCTTACTCAGTCAGCAATTCCAGCAGCATTCCACACCCTATCAGCCTTCCCAGTTCCCCACCAGTACGTCTTTTTTTCCTAAGTGCAGCTCACTTACATTGTTTTTGGTTCACTTACTTTGACACCATGATTTGCAAGGACTTGGGCTGTGAGGAAGCATCAGATTGCCCATCTCTCCAGCAGTGCCGGGACCAAGGAGACTCAGAAAGAGGTATGTTTTCCAAGGCATTGTGTTTAGTTAGACGAGTTTTCAAGTAGTCAGGAAATAGTCATGAGAGACTGTGTTCATAAAAGCAGTGTGTATCCCCTTTCCTATCTGTAAGTACAGATGTTACTGACAGATCATTCTTCCTTCCTTTCCTTCTTTTCTTTCCTTTCCTTCCTTTCCTTCCTTTCCTTCCTTTCCTTCTTCTCTCTCTCTTTTTCTCTCTTTCTCTCTTTCCTTTTTTCCTTATCTTTCTTAATGTCTTCTTATCTTCTTTACTCTTACTCATTTTTTCATTTCCAAGCTGTAGTAGGTAAGAGATCTCCATATGTAGCAGCAGCTTTAACGGAGCCCATCAGCTGCATCTATTTTAAACTTTCTCTTAAGACATTACTTTATGCCTATTATGGATCAAAGTTTTATCCAAGATCAGTTACCTTTGCATCAGCACTTATCAAATCACAAGCATCCTGACTCCAGAAATAGTGTGTCAACACAAAATGACTCCTGTTCTCCATGTGTGGCAGCAAACCACAAAGGGAGGAGTAACTAATTTTCCTTACTCCTCCCATTAATTTTCCATTCTGATTCCAAGAAGTCTCTGATCTTTCCTTCTGGGATGCTCAGTGGTAAGGCCAGGTCAGCCCAGTGCAGTGCGCAGTTTGAAACAGAGAATTGGATTGAGATGTCATAATTCAGAGAAACTGTAATGTTACCTTTTACCAGATGAGCATTTAGTAACAGATTCTCAAGACGAAATTGGTTACAGACAAGAGAGAAGCCATAACATTTTCAGCTGCTTTGAGATTCTTTCAGAGTTGGGCCATGACATGTTTTGAACAAGGATTGTAACATCGTCCAAGGGCAACTGGGATTTTAAGGATCAAACTATGGTCCTGAACCCACTGTGGTTCATTGTCAATTGAAAGACACTGTCTCCAGAATTAAGCTTTATTTTCTTGTTATTTAAACTAAATAAAATAACCAAGCCACCAGGAGAGTGCACTCGCTGTCTGATGTTTCCATGCAGCATGCGTGGGGAAGATTAATCTAGGATGTTCTTGAATACTGGCCAGTGTGTCCTTTTCTGCACCGTGCAGCTTTGCGTTGTCATTCTCATGGGAGGAACTGAACAGTGTAGAAATATTCTTTGAGCTAACATCCAAGGGAAAAGTTTTTCATAGCATTACCAAAATGAAAAGAGCTTGATTAGAGTTATGTTCATCTAATTAAGAAATTGGTTTTTTTCTGCCTTTCAATATGTGGAAAAAAAGATTTTGTCTACAAAGAAAGAATCTCATGTCTTTTTGGAGCATGCTGGGGAATGAAGATTGGAGAGGGGCTGTCTCCCTTCTTTGGATCCCAGATATCACTGGCATGGATACAACTTTCACAGTTTCACACATAAAGATGCTGTCTCTCAAGAGCTGTCATACACAGGGTGTCATCTTCTCCTCCAATATATTTAGTTGCTGCTTAGCAAAGTATGTCCATATTTGGTTACAACATGAGAGGACTCCATGGGTCTAAGGCTCAGTGTACCTGGGAGAAAGAGAGCCTCCTGATCCCAAATGCTGGTGCTGCAAGTACACTGCTGGCTGTGGTTGGTGTCAGTCTTTCCTCACACTCCTTCCTCCGCATCTCTTTGGCAGCAACTCCAATTCCTTTCTCCAGCAGCTTCACAGCTCCTTGAAGTGTTCCATGGAAACAGTGATGCAGAGCTAGCTAGGACCTCAGGGGCATAGGAGTTCCTGTACTGAGCATACTGACATTAGTATTACCCACAGCAGATACATGATGTACCAGGGTCCAGCGCTGCCAGGATGGCTATTCCATTTTTCTAGCTCCAGTGCTGCTTGCCATTCACATCATCAGCTGTCTTCTGTCTTAAACTTCCAGACCAGCAAGCACCTGAGTGACTTTTGCTTCTCTGTCCATCCAGGGTTCTGTTAGTATGTAATGTGCCCAGAATTATTCTCAGATCAAGTCTTATCTTACAAGATTTAAAAAACCTATTCTTTTACTTTTTTTTTTTTTTTTTTTTTAATATGTATTTATGCAAAGCTCCACATTATTCCACTTCACAAAAATTTATTATGGTTTTATATTAATATTTCAAAACTTAAAAGAGCTCCACAGTACAGCAGAAGTTTCTGCATTGTTATCCTTTCTGTATATGTTATCTTGCATAGGGCTTTATACCATAGTTAGTCCTCTTTTTCTTGCTTCTACAGTCATTCCCCATTTATTTTATAATAGGAAATGTCTGTTTGGGACTGGTTGGTCTACAGAATAGAGAAGTAAGAAAGTGTCATGTCATCTTATCCAAATAAATTATTTGTTCTACTTTAAAATTGATTCTTAAAAACATCTTTCACTAATAATAAGCTGTGTAATAGATCCTGCCAGATATTTTTAATATGGCTTGCAAACAAACGGCCACTTGTTCAGAGAAGGCAGCAGCTCAGTCCTTGCATAGGTTTCTCCATGAGGACTCAGAGCCATATAGTTACATTTGGGACTTCAGATTTTTCTTATTGATGTGTTTGTTTATTTCTTTGTTTATTTATGAGTGGTATCATGGCTCCAAATCCAGCTTCCAAAGTGAGAATGGACCAGCACAGACCACAGACTGCCTCTGTGTACTCTGCCCATTTGGAGAGAGGTCCCCAAAGAAGAAGCATTTTTACTGTGCTAGGATAGACCATGTAATCCTTCTGTCTCTGTCCTGATGCTACCCTATTGTCAGTATGGAGACTTTGTTACTGTTTATCCATAATTAGTAATATAATATGATAGAGTACAGAAACTGTGGGAATGAGACTAAGAAAATTGTTATCCAACCATAAAACTGGAAAAAAGGTTCATTTGAAAATGTTCCAAATTTACATACCTACAGAACTGAATTATAACAAACAAAAAGCCACACTGCTTCTGCTGTGTATGCAGAGGACTCTATGGTCTTTATTGTCTAGCTGTTGAGGTGATTATAACGACAAATTATAAGGGATAGCAACAGAGGGCACTCCTCAGGCCACTGTGCTGTAATATGACATCTTCATTCTTCCTCTTCTATCTTCTTGCCATGAAACTCCCGGCTCTTTGCTCGGAGCTTGTTGACCTGTGACTCTGCAATGTCAGCCCGCTCCTCGGCTTCCTCCAGCTCGTGCTGGATCTTGCGGAACTTGGTGAGGTTGACATTGGACAGCTCCTCCTGTACAGGGAGAGGAGTTATGTGGTGAGAACCAGGCAGAGTTTTCAGTCCTCCTGTGGCCAGGCTTAGAAGGATTCCCTGAGAGAGAGCGCAGACCCCTGTCTCCTGCCTACTGCTGCCTATACATAAGACCAACAAAGACCTCCTCATCCTCCCTTATTCAAGACTCCACTACAACCAACTGCACTGGTTCCTTGTTGCAATTGAGTAGCTATTTCATTACTTGATATTTTCATTTATGTACTCAATCCTGCTAATTTGCTGCTTGGGTACGAGTGGTTTGTCTGGATGACAAAGATCCTGAAACATCCCATCAATGAAAAATGGTATTTTCCAAATTTCTTATATTCATCACCACCAATGGAAAGCAAAGCTTGCTTATTTTCCCAGAAATACTTACAGCCTCCTCAGCTTGTCTCTTGTAGGATTTCACCTTCATCTGCAGCTTGTCCACCAGATCCTGGAGTCTAAGAATGTTCTTGCGATCTTCCTCAGACTAAGGCAGACGGTAAACAGGAAAGAGAGAGAATTGGTTTCCCCACATCACAAAATGACACTTCCTCTTGGACTTCATGGAAAAATACCTTGACTTTCTGGCAGAGGTGTGTGTCAACACAAAGATGCCATCAGCCTTACCTGGTAGGTCAGCTCCTTCACCCTCCTCTCGTACTTGCGCACACCCTTCACGGCTTCAGCGCTGCGCTTCTGCTCAGCATCAACCTCCCCTTCCAGCTCCCGCACCTGCAATGAAAAGCCCATATTTGGAGCTTCCCTGCTATCTCTGACCTGGCATTGCACACACTTGCACAAATACCAGCTCTACGCACCCTGGCCTCCAGCTTCTGGATTTGCTTCTTGCCTCCCTTCAGGGCCAGCTGCTCTGCCTCATCCAGACGGAGCTGCAGGTCCTTCACCGTCTGGTCCAGGTTCTTCTTCATCCTCTCCAGGTGGGCACTGGTGTCCTGCTCCTTCTTCAGCTCTTCTGCCATCATGGCCGCCTGGAGGAGAAAGAATCCCTTTGTGACTGGAGATATTTGGGGAGAATGCATCCACCATCAGCAGTGGAGGCATGCCCCAACTCACATCGGTGATGGCCTTCTTGGCCTTCTCTTCAGCATTGCGGGCTTCCTGGATGGTATCCTCCATCTCACTCTGAATTTGGGAAATGTCTGTTTCCAGTTTCTTCTTGGTGTTGATCAAGCTTGTGTTCTATTTAAAATCAAAAGTATTTTCTGCATTTTATTCCAAAAAAGAACACTTAATTTGAGAATTGTATTGCTTAAATTTGAAGTTACAATTTAAGAATCTATTATTACCATCTTCTTTAAATGTCTAATGTTGTCAGAGCATATACAGAAGGACAATAGGAAGAAGCACTCCTGAATGCAATTCTACTCACACAGATATAACACTGTTCTTTAACTAAGTACAAAAATTGAGATTTAGATTAAAATCCTTCCTACAAGGGATGGATGATTCAAGAACTTACAAAGAAGAAAAGTCTGGAAATAAAAACAAAAGATTGCTCAAAGGTATATTGAAATTGGCTATTTTAAATGAGAAAATGAAAACGATGACCAGGGCACCTCATGATCTTGAGAAAAATGAGAAGTAAAATTCCAGGGTTAATTTTCTTTTTTCCTATAGAATGCCTGTTCAACTCTGAAGAAGAGATTGCAACAACAAATGTATCACCTTACACATTATTTACATATCTATGTTTATTTTTCATATTCTCAGCCAAGAATCTAACCTGAGTGTGAAGGAGCTGAACTCTCTCACTTGCATCCATCAATTCCTGCTCAGCGACTTTCCTTGACCTCTCTGTCTGCTCCAGGGCTGCCCGTAGCTCCTCAATCTCAGCCTGCAGCAGGTTTGCTCTGCGCTCCACCATGGCCACCTGCTCCTTCAGGTCCTCCTGTGTCCTGAGAGCATCATCCAAATGTATCTGGGTATCCTGTAAAAGAGGAAAGAGTATAATATGGCAGACAACTGTTGGACAATAGTAGTTAGTGCTATTCCATAATAGTTTAGATACGTAATTATTATATCAGTATAATGCCATGCAAGACAGATAGCTATATGCACATTCTTAGTTTAACATACCTTGAGCACTCCTTGTGTGTTTCTGAGGTTCTTTTGTGCCTCTGCAGCAACACGGTTGGCATGGTTCAGCTGGATCTCCATTTCATTCAGGTCTCCCTCCATCTTCTTCTTCAGTCTCAGGGCTTCATTCCTGCTCCTGATCTCAGCATCTAGGGTGCTCTGCATGGACTCCACAATTCTGAGGTGACTTCTCTTCAGCTGGTCAATTTCCTCATCTTTCTCTGCTATCTTTCTGTCAATCTCAGATTTGACCTGGTTGAGCTCCAGCTGAAGGCGCAGAATCTTCCCCTCTTCATGTTCCAGGGAGGCCTGAATAATAACAAAAATATGTTTTTCTTACAGTTTTCTTCCAAATTATCTCACAGGAAAGAAATGGAAAGGCACTATTATACTCAGCATGATAGGTGTACCACTGCTAGACCTTCAGACCCAGTACAAACAGAGCAACAACATTTGCTCAATGCTTTTATCTTTCACTGTTAAACAGGACTCCACATGCTAAATCAGTGATTACGAGCATGTACCTCAGCTTCCTCCAAGGCAGCCTGGATTTCAGACTTCTCCTGCTCAATCTGCTTCTTGACTTTCTCCAGCTCATGAATCGCCTTTCCTCCCTCTGCAATCTGCTCCGTGAGGTCAGAAATCTCCTCTGTAGAGAAGAATGAACATTCACATGGTCAGGTATAGAGCATAGAGGGAAAGGCCCTGTGACCCCAGCATAACAGGTCTGCTCCCATCACTGCAGGCACAGACCCCGGTGGAGAGGTGGGCAGGAAAGCTTCTGAGAAAGCCCTGCCAGCAGGAAAGGCTGAGCGACTTACGCTGCAAGTTCTTGTTCTCACGCTTCAGCGTTTCCAGGTGGTCCAGGGACTCCTCATAGGCATTCTTCATCTTGAACAGCTCTGTGCTGAGGGAGCGAGACTCCTTCTGGGAGGCCTCCAGCTCAGCCTGCGTTTCCTCGTACTTCTGCTTCCACTCTGCCAGGATCTGAGGAAAAACAGATCGTGAGTTCGGATGCGACAATCATTGTGTGCCCAGGAAACACAGGCCTGGAGCCCAGAATACCTTGTCAAAGTTCTTCTGCTTCTTGTCCAGAGCTGCGCAGGCAGCATTTGCTCGCTCCACATCAATCATCAGGTCCTCCACCTCATTCTGCAGCCTCTGCTTTGTCTTTTCCAGGGAAGCACATTTGGCATTCACGGCTTCAACGTGTTCCTCTGCCTCCTGCAGGCGCTGTGCCAGCTTCTTCCTGGGAAGAATAAAGCGCATACCACAGTCAGCAAACAAAGAGTACATCTCACTGTCTTGCTTTTCTAAGAAAAGTGCACCTAACCACTCCATAGTCTGTAATCTACAACCCTTAGTTCTCAGACTGCCATTTTCTGCCTTCCGTGCATATTTTCATTTTCGAGTCCACACACATTAAAGGATGCATTTTCCCTCCTCTTGCCATCCATCCCAAAGCACGACATTGGCTTCTCCCTGGCAATACTTCAGGGTGTGTACTTTCAATTTTCTGTTACAACTTTCTGCCAGCCTTCCCCACTTTCCCTCCACATACTTGGCCTCCTCCAGCTCCTCTGTGCGCTGAATAGCGTCCGTCTCGTATTTGGTTCTCCACTGGGCCACTTCGCTGTTGGCCTTGGACAGGGCACGCTGCAGCTCACCCTTGGCTTCCTGCTCCTCCTCGTATTGTTCCCGGAGCAAGTCACAGTCATGGCGGGCAGACTGCAAGGCGTGGGCCAGGGCGTTCTTGGCCTGAGGGAATAACCATTAGTAGTATATTGAGTATAAACATCCCGGAGAATCTCTCACAGTGAATTAATTTAATACTTCAAATTCGACCACTGGAAATTATGTGTGTTACAATGAATGATAGATATAAGACTAGAGGACAAATCATACTCCCTACAGTAGTCCCTTTCCGTATTAGGCAAAGAGAAGTTAAATGTTTTTATCAGTGAGCTGTAAGAAAAGATATCACCTTGATTTCTTCCTCTAAGTGCCTCTTGAGTTCCTCAATCTGCTGGGTGAATGCCTGCTTGCCTCGAGACAGCTGAGAAATCAGAGCATCTTTCTCCTCCACCTGGCGTGAGTATTCACCTGAGAAAGCATAGAGAAAGGAAATCTAGCCACTTGGGACCAAAACCAAAAATTTAAAGGATGCCGTCCCATTCCACAATTCATGCACTCTCACCTGATTCTGTCTGCAGACGAGCCCTTTGAGTGCTGAGATCATTGATCATGCGTTGATGCTCCTCCTCCTTTGACTTAATCTCACTCAATTGGTCTTCTAGAGTACGACACACCTTTTCCAGGTTTGCCTGTGGAGATCAAATGGAATGAACAAGATTAATACCTGTAGTAAACTGCATTATGAACAGCACAATTTTCATCATAAAAAAGTGGCCAGCAGAGCAGACAATATGACGCTATTGGTTTTGAGTTTAAAAATACATTTTTATACAGATTTATGTATTGTAACCAGGTCACATTATTAAAGTGGTATCATTCAACATTATTTATTTTCCAGGTTTTTTTTAATATATTTTCAGTACCTTGGCTTTGGAGACAGACTCCATGTTGCTGGCCAAGTCATCAATCTCCATCTTCAGCTCACTCTTCTCCTTCTCCAGCTTCTGCTTGACTCGTTGCAGGTTGTCGATCTGCTCCCCAAGCTCCGCTGTGCTGTCCGCATGCTTCTTCCGCAGGGCGGCAGCCGTGGCTTCGTGCTGCAGCGTGGCCTCTTCCAGGTCGCGGCGCATCTTCTGAAATTCTGCCTCACGCTTCTTGTTCATATCGATCTGAGCTGCCGTAGCCCCTCCTGCTTCCTCCAGGCGCTCACTGATCTCCTCCAGCTCCCTGGAGAGGTCAGCTCGGTGCTTCTCTGCTTTGGCCCGAGAGGTTCGCTCTGCCTCGATTTCCTCCTCCAGTTCCTCAATACGGGCCTGGGGAGCATCAGGAACCCTTCACACCCATGTCCTTCTCCTTCAGATGTTTTCTGAAGGCCAGAAGGGAAGGACCAGAGACTTGCCTGCAGCTCCTTGATCTTCTTCTGTAACTGCATGCCCAGGGCTTGCTCATCCTCAATTTTGCTCTGGATTTGGCTGATTTCAAAGTCTTTCCTTTTGCACAAAACAAACTGTGTTAACACCTGAACAAAACCTCCTACGTGCACCTACCCAGCACTCAGGTGTCCCACAACCTCACTTACTTCTTCAGTTTCTCATCCAGTTGCTGCTTATCATTTTCCAAATCCATTATGGTATCCTGGGACATCTTCAGGTCTCCTTCAAGTTTCCTCTTTGCTCTCTCAAGGTCCATGCGCAGCTTCTTCTCTTGCTCCAGAGACCCTTCCAGCTAAACAGAATGGGATCATCAGTGCTCTGCCAGCCATGTTTATTTCCACAAATATAATAACCTATAATAGCCATATGCTTTTGTTCTTACATCATCCACTTGCTGCTCCAGCTTGGTTTTAGCTTTGGTCAGTGTACTGACTTTGTCCTCTTCAGCCTGCAGATCATCCAGTGTCTGCTGATGGGCCTCTTGGAGGGCTTTCTTCTCTTTTGTCAGCTTGGCAATTGTCTCGTCCAAGCCTGCCATTTCTTCTGTGAGGTTTTTCACCTTTGAAGAGAAAGAAGCAAGTTCAATTAAAGCTAAATAGGTACACGACTCCCATAACAGCACAGAGCTCTTTTCTGGAGTGTGATTGATAGCTTCTGCCTCATACCTTATTTTCAGTGGCATGCTTTTCCTTCTCAACCTTGGCCAACGTTAACTCCAGGTCATCTATATCTTTCTTCAGCTCTGAGCATTCATCCTCCAGTTTCCTCTTCTTGGCTGTCAGCTCAGCATTAATTTCCTCCTCATCCTCAGCCCGTTCTGTCACCTCCTTAATTTTGGCTTCCAGCTGGATTTTGGTTTTGATGAGCTGGTCACATCTTTCCTCAGCATCTGCCAAAGCATCAGCTTCCTGAGGGGAAAGCAGTTTATTTTGAAAATGTCTGGCTTTAACACAGAAGAATAAAGGCTATTTAATTCTCAAGGAATAGATCTGGAAGACTCATATAGTTTCTATTTGCAAAGGAGATACTGTGCAGTTACAATTTAAATTAGAAATTTTGAATAAGTTTTCAGTTAGCTTTATTTTTTCAGACCTTTTGCATCCCCAGTCATGGTGTTTAGTTCCTAATGCCAGTAGGCTATTCAATTCATTTTATACTGTCCATTCAAATATGCCAGTAATTTACCACTTATCATAATTTTCCATTTTTCACCATTGTCACTTTCAAAGTTATGTGGATGTACTGAGAAATGAAAATACTTTTTCTTTGTTCATCCATCACTGAGAAAATATTTTTAAATTTCTGGTAATTTTTCTCATATACACTAAGAAGCTTTTTTTCTGTATACTGAAAATGTTTTTGAAATTAACATCACTAAATGAGTGCTTACATGAAAGCCAGATATGTGACTCTAAGAGACTGACACACAGCTGTTACACTTAGCAGACGCTAACTACCACTGATAGTTTTCTGAAACAAACACTTCAGCACAAAGATATTGTTTAAAAATGATCTTGGGGCCAAATAGCATTGTCACAAACTACAAGTATCATGGGATTTCCACATACATCTTCTGGGATCAGTAGCTCAGGAGATATGCCAAAAGAAATGGCACCAGGCTATTAACATGTATAACTTAACTAAGATGAAGTAGTTGTCAATGGAATGATTATCCCACTTAACTAAGCACAGAGCAGTGACAATTATGTTTTCTGCCATGAACATTATGAAGATGCTACATGTAGGATTTAAGATTGAAATTTGAATTTATTTTTGAGCTGAACCAACAGTTTTTAATAGTAACACTGACTGTGGAAAGGAAGTGGTCTGAATTTTACCCACAGATACATGCTATTTGGCTTAAAAAATTTTACTAAAGCAGTACAGAATGCAGTTTCCTCTCTAGAAGAAGGCTTAAAACTTACTGAATGATTTCACTTAATAAAAATAAAAATAATAATAATGATGCTCACAGCCTGCACTTGGAGCTGCAGATCATTTTTCTCCTGCACCAGCTTCACCATTTTCTCCTCCAGCTCCTTCCTCTTGGCCTCAGACTTTGCAAGCTCTTCCTTGGTCTTCTCAAACTCTTCCTTCATGTTGGCCATCTCCTTCTCAGACTCTGCACTCTTCAGCAGGGGCTTGATCTTGAAGAACAGCTTCATCCAGGGCCAGTGCTTGACATTCATGAATGCACGAACGTTGTACTGGATGCAGAAGATGGACTCTCTGAAGCATAATTAAAATGCACATTTGATTATTTTGTGTGATATGATCACTAGGACTTTCCCCAAAGTGCCTTTAAGTGAAGATGGGGAACACCTACCTCCTCTCCACCATTCTCTGGTACTCCACTCTCATCAGGAAGCCCCTGCACCTGGCCTGTGTGCGAGTGATGAGCTGTGCCAGCTTCTCATCCCTCATCTCCTCCAGGAGTCCCAGCAGCCCAGCTTTGAAGAACACCTGGAGAAACAGAACATCGCAGTGCATCACTGTCAGAGAGAACAAAACACAGATATAGGGACTGAGTTGAGGAGAGTTGGTACCTTGGTGTGACCAAATTTGTACTGGGTGTGGTCCACATCGATTGACCCAAGAAGCTTCTCAGAAGCTTTCTTGCTATCAATGAACTGTCCCTCGGGGATGGCACTGGCATTAAGCACCTTGTACCTGGGACAAGCAAAAGAGAAAGCTAAGGCCATTCTTCCCAAATCTCGACATTACTTACAGTCATGCTAACAGGCAGAGTGCTCTTACCTCTGTTTGAAGTCTGCATAGAGGACCCTGCTGGGGAATCCTTTCCTGCAAATCCTGATCCCCTCCAGCACGCCATTACAGCGCAGCTGGTGCAGCACCAGTTCATGCTCCATGGCACCTAACAATTAATTTTACAAATGAATGCCACAGTTTCTACCACCGAGGGAGACGACTTAGTGTCTCTGCTGGAGCATCTTACCCGGTGTTTTTGTTTCATTTGGGATGATGCAGCGGACAAAATGAGGGTGAGTACTCCGTAGGTTGGTCATCAGCTTATTTAAGTTCTCCTGTGGGATCATGAGTAGAAGCTTAGATTAAATTTTTTTACTTCTACACACTCTGTATATAGGTGAAAAGAATATAATGAATCTTTCGAGAATGTAGCTTTCAGATCCAAACTTTAAATGTAATGAAATCTTCTATGTAATCTTATTAACAGAACGTTTAAATCTCTGAATCATAATCTGGAGGAAATGAAAAATTTTAAGACAATATATAAACATTGTTTTTACTACATCTCAGGTAAAACGAATTTTTTCATAGACAATATAGGTGAAATTTTGAAACAAATTCAGGGAGTCACCTGAAGAGTACTCGAAACATATCATAAATGTGAGCAGAAAATAAAGATGAAAAGGCAGTGAAATAACATCTGTGCAATTTATACTTATTGGTTTTTCATCATAAAACAAATGTTGTGAGAAGAATGTAAGTTGAGACAACTCAGATCCATAACTGTTTTCATGTCATTATAATGATTATGAGATTCATACTTTACCCGGAAAAGAGCTGAGACAGTCTGGAATGAAGAACCCTTCTTCTTGCCACCTTTCTTGCCACCACCACCACTAGCCTCTTTAAAAACAAATGTGTTTTATATTCATTTTTGTAAGGTTAATCATTACGTATTATGAAAGTGAGAACTTCAGAATTTTAGAAATCTGACCTGCTTCTGCTCCACCATAGTTGGCAAACAGTAAGGCCAGTGTCTTCACAGATGACTTCTGGTACAACCCAATGACAGTTTCGTTCAGGGGGTCCTTGTTCTTCTCAAGCCAGCCAGAGATATTGTAGTCCACTGTGCCAGCGTAGTGCACCAAGGAGAAGTGGGCCTCAGCCTTGCCTTTGGCTGGCTTGGGCTTCTGGAAGTTGCTGGACTTGCCCAGATGCTGGTCATAGAGCTTGTTCTTGAAAGAGGTGTCAGTTGCCTTGGGGAACATGCACTCCTCTTCCAGGATGGAGAAGATGCCCATGGGCTGGAAATATTACAATACATACAGTAGAATATTATATAGAATATAAATGATCACCATTTGGTCTTCAAGTGAATGTAGTAGAAGAGGAAGCTGAAGAAGAAACTTATATCCTTGATGTGAAGTAAATTTCATTCTAAAAAGTGAGTTTACATCACCTGAGGTTCACCTGCTTGACTCTAAATTTGGCACGATCATTTAGGACTTTTTTTAATGCAAAAAATCAAGTTAAAAAAAATCACAAAATCCATAATCATATTTAAAAACATTCACAAATGTTTCCATTTTATGTTTAGTTCATTTTTGTATTTTTAAGCAACTACCTAAATTATACAGCACTACAAGAAATATCTTTCATTCTGTTGCTCTAAAAGAACAGACAGAGATTTAACTTTACTATGAACCATCAAGAAAAAAAAAAAGTATTGTTCAACAAATAAATCAATTCCAGAACCTTAAGGAAATTCATTTATTTTACTTTAGGAGCTGCTGTATATTTTTGAAATAGTATCCTTTAATAAAATAAGCAGAGACATCTTGCATGCAGAGAAGGTGTGTAAAGAATGACTTCCATAGTTATTCATGAACATTGTAATAAAAAATAAGCAAATGCAGACGTCAAGAGATACTTCATTAACTAAAAATGAGTGCATTAAACTGATCAAGGAAGAAAGGAGGACTTTTTTAACAGTTAACCTCCAACGATTACCTTCTGAAAATGCAGGACATTCTGAATTAAAAATTTACCTTTTCAATGAGCTCAATGCAGGCAGCCAGGTCCATCCCAAAGTCAATGAATTCCCATTCAATGCCTTCCTTCTTGTACTCCTCCTGTTCCAGCACGAACATGTGGTGGTTGAAGAACTGTTGCAGTTTCTCATTGGTGAAATTGATGCACAGCTGCTCCAAGCTGTTGAACTTTCCAGTGCCAAAAACAAAACAAAACATAACAAAACAAAGTAAACAACATGTCAGTTATTAAGATGAACAATTACTGTATGATTTCTTTATAATTTTAATCTTTTATACACCTCTCTTGTTAAAATATAGTTACATAACATCACTGCATCACAGCAGTTCCCTGAAGAAATACCTACTTAATGAGGACAGGATTCCTGATGAATCTCCTAAAATTATTAAAGTACTTCTGCCTTTCTTTATTCAGACAAAAAAAAGAAAAAAAAAACTGTATGCTTTCAGTTTTATCAGTAATTATCTGATCTCTCTGATCAGTCATTTATCCAGTAACTTGCTTGTCTTTTAAACAAATCTCACATCTTTAACCTATTATATATTTGTCACTGGATTTCCAAATCTTAAGATCTGAATCCATAAGCTCTTTATACATATTCATATTTACATACATATATGTATGCATGTTTTTTTTGTTTTTTTTTTTAAATTGTTATCATTTCTCTAAGATAAATATTAAAATATTACCGCATATAGAATTGTAACTGCTACTTCTATGCAAACAACATAACTGCTATTGCAGAGGTTGGTGAGGACCTGGAACAGGTTGTCCAGAGAAGTTGTGGATGTCCAATTTCTGGACGTGTTCAAGGCCAGGTTGATGGGAGCCTGGGCAGCTTGATCTGGTGGGGGCAATGAGCTCATGGCAGGGGCAGTTGCAAAATGATTAAGATATTTAGAATATTATTGCTTGGAAGTCTCTGACATTATAATCTCACTCTCTAAAAGCAGACTTCAAACATATACTCCTTACATCAAAGATCTCAAAGCCAGCGATGTCCAGGACACCGATGAAGTACTGCCTGGGCTGCTTGGTGTCCAGCTGCTGGTTGATGCGAACAACCATCCACAAGAACATCTTCTCATAGACAGCCTTTGCCAGAGCACCAACTGAGTTGTGCACCTAAAACAAAGAAGAGTGCAGCAGAAGAAAAATCAATATATAAAGCAAAATGTGCCAGTCTTACAAGACAGAGGTTCTCAGTCATCAGCTGTTTCTTACCTGCTGCACGGTTTGACCCTTGGTCACATACTCATTCCCAACCTTGACACGGGGGTAGCACAGGGCTTTGAGCAGGTCTGCTGAGTTCAGACCCATCAGATAGGCAGCCTTATCAGCAACTAAATAGCAGGAGAAGGAGATAGAAAAATTAAGATTAACAAGATATGCAGAATATTGAAGAATAAACACTTTCTGAAGCTATTGCCATATCAAATGTTCTCGTGATCAACTTCTACTTGCTGTATGTTTCACAGGACGTATGGCAGTCACTGAATGAAAATTCATCTTTGTTTTGAACATCATTCAGAGTAGGATGCCTACCTGGTATTTGTGCTTTTGCAAATCTTCTCCGAATCATCTAGAAACAAATTCTTTACTGAAAATTCACAATGAAAACCAAAGCTTTCCCATCTATCCAGAGCTAATTGGTATCTATAAGCCTGGAACAAAACCACCAAGGTGTTATGAGGATTGCTGCCTGACTGTAATACAAAACATATATTTGGGCACTTAGGCTCCCTGCATATTTCTTTGGCAGCAAAAATGCCCTTCAAAAAGAATGCATTCCGAAATTACTGGCAAAAATTGTCAGGACTCAATTTATTTAAGTCATGTCTACATTATATAATATTCAAGTCATGAAGTAATCAGCTGAGAAAGATCTAAGTCACTTCTTTCCTAGTCTATCATATGTACCTATGCTTCACTTAGACTGCTGTTCATTTTGTTATGCAAGGATAGCTTCAAGTCTGAATGTCCATATGAGAAGAAATTAGAGTACCCTTTATTCCTGAGAAAAAATCTCTATTATGTGTTTATAAACAGTGAATTTAGTGCACCTACTTAATTGGGAGAAAAAAAAGCAGCTAGAAATATGTTTTATGAAAACATTTTCCTGTTAGCGGTTATCCAATATGAGCACATCAGACTGTGCTATCTAAAACTATGAACCCCAGAACGGAATTAATGGACACTCACACAATCCATACATCAGATTGATAGGTAGTCCTTGAAAAAAGGATGGCAGTTTTATACTAGCTCCATTGGGTACTAGCTCCATCTAGATACTTTTTTTACACATTTCCACTCTTCTCTAAGTTTTAAATTACTGTTAATACTGCTTCTATTCCTAATACCTATTAGCAACAGTGCTAGTACCCTCTGTGCCATCTGGCTCTGCTTGCTCTTCTCTTTGTTTCTGCTTGAACTTCAGGTTGCCATAGTGCATAACAGCTCCTGTCAACTTGTAAATAGCCACTTTTTCATCAGCAGTAAAGCCCAGGATGTCAATGGCACTCTACAATAGAAAATGTAAAGTAAAAGATTTGTCTGGGAGAGATTACAATAGACACAACATTTTTAAATGTTACTTACATCTGTAGCCATCAGCTCCTCTTGATCATTAATGCTGGGAACAGTGATCTCACCTTGACTCACAAAGTGATAGTCATAAGGATTGGTAGTAATTAGAAGCATGTCTGAAAGTAAGAAGAGGGAACAAACAGATATAGTTCAGTTAAGTGTGTAATACCATGAGCTGATGCTCAGCAATCTTCTCCAAGTTAGTCATCATTCCTACCAATTAGCTCTGGCTTCTTGTTGGACATAATTTGATAAAATATGTGGTAGCTTCTTTCTGCCTTCAGCTGAAAAGTGACTCTGGACTTCTCCAATAGATCTGAAGGGAAAACAGAAAGATTAGAAACATAAAGAAACAGCAAAAGAGAAAGCAGGGAGAAGGTACAAAGAGGGAATGGTGTTTAGATGGCAGGGTAAAAAGGATAGATGGATACTGATGAATGAGTGTATGGATCGTGAATAGTTGAGGAAAGTGTCTTACATGTTTCAATATCTGCAGAAGCTAGTTTTCCTGTGGCACCAAAGTGAATTCTGATGAATTTCCCCTTTGAATGGATAAAAATTGTCTTAAAATTTATGACATAAAAAATGCATCTGAAATGGTGAATTTTGCTCTTTATTGGGTGCAAGATTTCTTACTGAAGATATTTTCTTATGAGTCACATGTATTTTCACCACTAAGATAAAGTCTTTTAAATTTTTGCCCACGAAAATAACCAATAGAGACACAGCTGTATATTTAATGTATGCTGAACATACAGATGGAAAGTAATGAGTGGATTTCATTAGCCCATTTATACCTTATCCCAAACACTTCTGATTCTATCCTGCCTACACACAACAGCCATCTGAATGATATGGGAATATCCATTTAACTAGTACAGCTGTGTAAATCTGTCTTGGTATCAAGTGATTTGAATTATGATGAAATCAATTTGATATGCAGAAAAGATATATTCAGGTTTCCTTCCTTGCTTCCTTCCCTGCTTCCCTGCTTCCTTCACTCCCTCTTCTTTTTCTGTTTGTGTGTCCTGTAGTAACTGAACAAAAATATGAGGAAAGGTTAAAGAATATTGTATAAAAACATAGTGCAGGAGAATGAGCAGATGATCTGCTAATTTAATATGTACTCCAATGCAATACAGATAAATTTTTTTTTCAAAGAAGCACTGATTTCAAAATCTCACTAACTAATTTCAGGGTGTTAAAATCATGCTAAGAAAATTCAGTTTTACTCCTGTAAAATGGATGGCTGAACAACAGGAAAGGATAACTGCCATAAACTCCTGCTTATTATAATTCAGAAAATATTTGCTCAAACAAAACTTACAAAGCGTGAGGAGTTGTCATTCCTCACAGTCTTGGCATTTCCAAAGGCTTCCAGCAGTGGGTTGGCACTGATGATTTGATCCTCAAGTGTTCCCTACGTGATGATAATTGTTACTGGGTATACTTTCTAAAAATGAGGAACAGAAGAAAACATTGATTCAAGCCAGTATCTCTTAATGTACCTGCATTTTGCCAGGCTGCTCCTCCTTCTTCTTCTCCCCACTAGCTGCAATTGTTGCAAAGTACTGGATGACACGTTTCGTGTTCACAGTTTTTCCAGCACCGGATTCTCCGCTGTTGAACCAGAGAAGCAGAGAGTGTGAGGTCAGGGAGAAGGTCCCCTGGCACAGGGCAGCCCCGCAGGGACCGGAGCAGGAGCATACTTACGTGATCAGGATTGACTGATTCTCGCGGTCTGTGAAAGAAACAGAAATATAGGACATAAAACTCAGTGAATAAGAAGGAATGGTACACAGGTAAATTTAAGTGAATTAAAATTTAAGCTCACTAATGTCAAGCCTTACATCTAAAGTACAAAGACAAACCAATGAGAAATCCAGATTAGTTTCAATTCATTTAAATTAAAAAAAAAAAAAAAGCAAATAATGTGTGCGCAAAAAGGAAAAATTCTTCCTCTGAATTGTTTTCCTGTTAATCCTTCCTTTTATGTTTTTGACTACATGCTTCAGTTAGGCTTAAAAAAAAAAAAAAAAAAGCACAACCAAAACAACACTTTGCACGCTGTCTTTCATTTCGAATAGGAGTAAGAATGCTGTGAAGATAGAAAAGCTTAGAACTGTGTGGACAGAACAATGAAAGCTTTGAAAAATTTGTACTTCTGCTATAGAATTTGTCAGAATCACAGAATAAGGCAAGAAGGGTTATTATCAACCACCTTGCCCAAGCAGGGCCTCCTAGAACAGGTAGTCCAATGTGTTGTTCAGGCAGTTTTTGAGTATTTCCAATGATCAATACTCTACAACTTCCTGTCTGGGCTTGTTCAGTCTGAAAAAGAGAAGGCTAAAGGGAGACCTCATTGTGACATTCCAGTACTTTGAGGGAGTTTAGAAACATGAGGGAAATCAACTTTTTACACAGGTAGATAGTGATAGGATGAGAAGGAATGCTTTTAAAATAAAGGAAGTAAGATTTAGATTAGATGTCCGGGAGAAGTCTTTTACTGAGAGTGGTGAGGTGCTGGAACAGGTAGCCCAGATAGGCTGTGGATGCCTTGTCCCTGAAGATGTTCAAGGCCAGGTTGGATGGGGTCCTTGGCAATCTAATCTAGTACATGATCTAGCATCTGGCAACCCTGCCTGTGACAGGGGGGTTGGAACTTGATGATCCTTGAAGTCCATGCCAACCCACGCCATTCTATGATTCAATTATTTGTTTCATTTGACCCAATATGTCTTATTAATTACTGTTACTGTAACTTTTTTCAGTGCCCATTTTTGCATGCTATTAATAAGACTTCTATAAATATTTACAACAGAACTATGTTTCATGCACAATATTAGCAAATATTAAAATAACAGTTCATTAAAAGTTCATGCTGAGGTTTACATCTCTATGTAGACTGATTTTTTTTTTTTTAAAGCAAATATTAACTTTCAATAAAAACAATGCAATTTTCTCACCAGTCAGCATGAACTGATAGGCGTTGTCAGAGATGGAGAAGATGTGTGGAGGGGCCTCCTGGCGCTTTTTGCCTCGGTAGGCCAACACCACCTCCGGGTTGTACACCGGCAGCCACTTGTAGGGGTTGACAGTGACACAGAAGAGGCCCGAGTAGGTCTGCGAGGAAGGGACACGGCACATTGGCTTCCACTCAGCCTGGCACAGCAGTCCTCCCCAGCTACCAGCCAAGGAAGAGAGCTGCTGGTACTTACGTAGATCATCCAGGCTGCATAACGCTCTTTGAGGTTGTACAGCACAGCGGGTTCGTGGAGGTGGGTCATCATGGCCATGTCCTCAATTTTATCGTACTTGGGAGGGTTCATGGAGAAGATTTGATCTTCCTTCACGGTCAGAGTCTGCCAAAGAAAAGACAAATCCCTGCATGTCAGCTCAGAGACCACTGTGGAAATCAAATGGCGTCCCTCAGCCTTTCTTTTCACTCACTTCTCCACCTTCGGTCTTGACAGTGACCTTCCCGGATTCTTTGCTTTGGATTGTCCCTTTCACAAAGGATTCTTTGGGATGCACCACAAAGACAGATGTCTTGGCATCAAAAGGCTTGTTCTGGGCCTCGATTCTTTCCTTCTCTGACTTTCGGAGATATGGAGCAGCCTCTCCGAAGGCAGCCATCTCAGCATCTGGAGAAGCCATGGCTGCTCTTCACTGAAGACACCTCAGCTGAAGACTCTAATGGGAAGAAATAATGTAACACTATTTATATCTTCTGTAAGACAGGGAAAATTTCTATATTCAGTGTCTTTCACCACATCTTTTACCATGTCATGTGGTTTTTATTCATACTCCAATATTTAAGACAACAAAATGACCTAACTGAAATCCGAATCTGTAGGTTGATTTATACAACAGGGTTATAACTGATGTAGTCTAGATCTTCAGATTACAGCCTTTCACAACTGCAGTTTTGGATCTTTAGGAACAGTGTGTCTGTGACATGAGAGTGAAGTTGCTGAGCAACTTTCAATAAGATATCATTAATAGTGGAATTACATGTGGAACATTTTGATAGAAGGATAAAAAGTGGAGGATCATTTCTGAAAAAATGTAGATTAGGAAAAGGATAGGTTATGTGACTTTTAATACTCTGTCATAATTTAATTTGTTTATACAATTGCTATTCATAAGCACAATATCCAAATAATGTCAACTCTGAAGTTATAGCTTGGGTGAAACAAAATTCAAAAACTGAATTTGGAACTGCTATGCCTGTATGGAGCTCCCAAATAAATACATACTGGAGAAAAGTCTAGGAACAGGTGAGCTTTCAAAATTTTAATAAAATAAGAGTGTTTCTTTAGATGTTTTGTTTTGATGCTAAGTTTTGCCAGCTGCACTTGAAAAATTTTTAGATACTTTAGTAAAATTGATTCCCTCTGTTCAACAGCTAATATTTTTTTTATTTTATTAAATGAATTATTTTTTTAATTAAATGAATATATAAAAGGGCTTTGACATTTTACAAAGATTGTAAGAAGGTCTGTATTCTCAGATGATTTATTAATTGATAACATTTTGAGGAAAAATATACAATTTTCTATTTTCTGTTTTCTTTATTTTCTCCTTGGTTCATCTTGGTCCAGTTCTACTGCTGCAATGATATGAAGCTGGCACGCCTCACTCCCTGTTTGGTCAGTTAAGCAGAAATGAAGAGTATTCCAATGGGAATTTTCTGGTCTGTCATCAGAGACAGGAAGATAGAAACACAACCATTTGAAAACCTCACCAGCCATGAGCACCCACCAGCTGCCTACTGTAATCACACTGGCTTTGAATGCAGGGTAAAAAAGGCGATTGCTCATCCATACAGAAATCCCACCCAAAAGCATGAATAAATCAGGTTCTTACCTCTCGTGATACCAGATGGGTGGCTCACAGCCTGGCAGCTGGTCAGTGCTACAAAACAGAAATGGCAAGTTCCTACTTGGCACAGAATTCCAGAGTGAAAATGTGCAGGTGTCTTGAAAGCAGATTTAAAACTCGAGCTGAGGAATTGAGCTTCCTCCTGGAAACGAGCACTGGAGGCAGAGGAATGCTGTAACACAGAAAGACTCCTGCATGGCTGCGGACCCCATCCACTTACCTTGGAGCTTTCCGTGGAGACAGGGCACTCTTGCTGCAGGGACATTTTATACGATCTCATCTGCAGATGCTACAGATGCCTACTCTTTCTTCGGTCAAAAAATTTTTGGCAAGCCTTCTTTGGCAAAGCATTGTCTGGCAAACTGAACTAAGGGCATAATTGTCATTTGACATGACAAGATATAATTAGAAAATTTTGATGTCTTACCGACTATATGAATACATCTCCTATAAATAATTTGACAAGGGTGTTAAGGAGGGAATCTGGACTAGTCAAGGCACTTAGAGAACTTGGATGCGGGACTTATGGATTCTATTGCTGGCTTTCCCACCGACTCACTGTATGACCCAGAGTGGATCGCTTGGTATGTGTGTGCTGCAGCTACTCCAGCTGTACAATGGGGATGACAACATTTATCTTCTTTATGTCATGGTGTGAAATTTATGAGAAATAATTATGAGAAAAATTATGAGAAAATAAGTACTGATAAAAACATTTGGTAGTTATGTTGGCAAAAACCCTGAAGTAGATGAGTGATGTGCATCCTTCAAGCTCACAATGCTACTGCCAGAGCTCCATGGACACGGTGAGGTGACTGGTTGAGACAAAGAGTTGGTCACACTAGTAGGAAGCTGGGGTCCAATTGAACTAGTGTCTTGAGAAGAGATGTGACGTCATCTCTGATATAGAAAGAACTACATGCATACATTCATGCACAGATGTGTCAATCATTGTACTTAATATTGCAAAGAAGTGGGAGATTCTTCAAGAAATACTTCTGTAAGCCTGTGAATGAGATTATGTTAGGATAGTTCATAAGATGTTCTGTGATTTCTAATATGTAGGTCAGTGCAGTTGAGATCTGCACTCTGGTAGAACCTCAATCCAGAATGCCCATCACAAATACTTCACACACATTCATACAGAAAGAATAATTGTCAATATAGTCTTGCCTGAGCATTAGATGTTGTAGACAATCCTGGTACTGGATCCAGGGAGACATGCTGAAAGTCATGGAGAGCAACTCTTCTAGTTTTAGGAAAAGGGCACTGTCACTGGATCTGCTCTAAGTCCTGACAGATCTAAACACATCCTTCTCCTGGTCATTGGCATTTTGATTATTGAAAGACATCTGTAAATAATACAGGCACAAGGACAGAAAACGGATACTGTGATCCAAGGTAAAATAATCTGGTACAGTGCATGAAGAGCTTTTCTAAGGAAGCCAGTGCAGCACCCAAATTCTGGGTGTCTGGGCCTCAACCTGGAGCTCAAACTCATCCAAATCAGGATGATGAGTGTCACATGTAGCCCTGCATCCCAGTGGTTATAGGTCTGGCCAAGGAGGGGACAACAGGGCCTTGGCAGCTCCAAGCACTGGATTCAAAAGACTGTGAACAAAGAGCAAAGCCTGGGAGGAGCAGAGATGGATGAGACCACTCCCAGGATGGCAGACCTGAGGGTTTCCTCCCCCCAGGTAGAGGAAAGAGCTCCAGTTTCCCACTTCTGGGAAGCTGCAGCATCTGCACTGTCCAGGCAGCATCCCTTGGCAGCTGCAGATGAAGCATTAAGTAGCTGCAGCTGCTTTTCTGCCTTCAGCAGTTGGTAGCAAGCCTGTCTTATGCAGTGCTGTCAGGATGCGCTTGTGTCTCCAGGGACTATATGGGGACAGCTGAGTGTCCTAGGCCAGATGCCTGACTCAGGGGAATGGAAGTCTTTAATTTCCAGTTGCTAGTGACAAAGCCGGACTTCTCAGTAGAGCTCTTCAGTGTTTTTGCTGTTGGGTTGCCCAAGCTGTGGGTCCAGATATGTAATAGGCAGGAGTGTGGCACATGGCCAAGCAGCTCTAAGCACAAAGTCAGCCAAAGGAAGGTCTAGTTTGAAACGGAAGTAGCTACCAAGTCTAGATGACTCCAAGTGTTGACAATCCGTGCTTTTAGGATGATAAGCTTTGATGTAGTTCAGAAGATCCAGCTTAGGAACTAAAAGACTGTCCTGGAATTGGTCTCAGTCCCAGGGTAGATTTCCACATGTGAGTCAGGCCAAAGGAAAGAAGAACTCCTTCCTCACTCCTCCTTGTTCCTAATATCCTCTCAGTAGTTAGATGATAATCAAGAATTTTAGATGAAGTTCAATGCAATTCGTTACTGTTACCAGCAGGGGATAACTATACTTGTACAACAGTATAGCAGAAAATATCTATATGTATATAGTCAGATCTTAAAAGTTACATTGCTTCATATCTTTTCTGTACATGAGCAACGTGTTATTTGCCAATGTATTTCACAGTCCTAAACTCAGGTGACAATCTGTGTTGTTATCAGTAGAATTATAGTTCTCTGTCTTTTCAAATTCTCTAAAGTTCTCTGCAATTTTTCCAGTATACATCTTTACTTAAAAGTCTGCTTTACAGAACTATACTTCTACTGAATTGTATCAACAGATTAAAACTATAAACAGTTTTCCCCACTGTGGTTGTATCATACTGTCCAAAGACTATGCAAATATTTAAAGAATTAAATGATAGAGAATGTCACAGAGAAGGCCACACAAAATTTCTACACTTAGAATGAATTGGATTTGGGTACAGCAGTCAAAACTTAAATGTGATGATATACATATGCCAAATTCAATTGATTTTCAGTCTGCAGATAGAAGAATATTATTATCTATGCTCTGCCAGGAATGTTTAGGAAAATTCATACATACTGAGGTTATCTAAATTATGATGGCTTCTCATAGAGTAAACCACTGCACTGCCTTTCCCAGAAACTACATACCTGCTGAGGGACTGAGTCACCTCCTCAGTGTGACCTTGAAGGAGACTCTCGCAGCTCTTTTCAGTTTGAGGCAACAGCTGAGAAAAGTAGTAGCTGATTTCCACTACTGACAGGACTTATTGGAAGCACAGCAGGAGATGGCTGGAGAAACTAATTCCTTCTTGTGTCCTCTCTTTGATATTAATGTCCCCTGCTATTTGCCACCATTCCCAGGGAGGCATATAACTGAACTGTTTTCCTTGTCCCTCTCAAGTCTCTTCTGTACAAGCACAAATTCTGTTAGAAATGCTAACCATCTGCTGCCACTGCTGGGCTGAGGCTGAAACCCAGAGAGGCCATCTCCCCAGGCATGTGTTTACACAGAAACAGATCTTCTGAAAACTGAAAGAATTGCCTAGATGCTAAATTGAAGGAAGTTTCAAAATCTACTAGCTCTCTTATGGCCTGAAGAGAGGTGGGTGTTATGGGTGCAAGTATATCCAGCTGGATGGACTTTTCAGGCAAGTTGCCCTGTTGTGAGAGGAACTCACCAGGCAGCATAGTATCCACAAATCCAAGTGAGTGATTGATGCATGGCATGGTGCACTGACATAGGCTGAGCAACAGCCCTGCCTTAAGTCTTTGCAAGGCAAAGGTAAGCTGGGTTCTAACTCTGAGTTGATTGACTTGGCTTACAAGACCAGGGAGACTGTATCTTTGTCTCTGCTGAGAGCAGAGGGATAGGTCTCCCCGTTGCTCCTGAAGTGCTTCTATGCAACAGATACAGTGCTGTGGGACTAGAAAAAGGAGAATCCGTGAATGGGAAAACCCTGAAAAGGACAGCCTCACAAAGTTGGTTCAGCTAACCACCTCTGTTAGAACCAGTGGATGGGTGTTAGTAATTGGAAATCCCTCACTGAGAGACACTGAAGCACTCATTCACTGTCTGGACTTCTCAAGAGAGAGGTTTGCTGTCTTATGGGGGCCCACGTTCCCAATATCACAGAGACTACCAAACTTGGTGAAGCTAGAGGACTAATACAAATTCCTATTCTTTAATTAGGGTTAAATGAGGCTGCAATGAGGAGACCCTGAAATAACAATCTGTCCCTTGGACAGATGTTGAAGGGATCAGGAATGCAAGTATTGTAATCCTCTCCCCTCCTAAGTGGAGACTGGGACTCAGGAAAGAGACAGTTGGATTAGGTGAATGATTTCTTGTGTGTATGGTACCATGCTCAGGGTTTGGGTTCAATGATCTTGAATGCATCTTCAAGGAACCGAGCATGTTGACACTGATGGGATGCAACTGATCAGTTGGGACAAGAATGTTCTGGGCAGTAAACTGGCTAGACTTACAGAGCTTTAAACTAGATTCAACAGGTAGAAGGGAACGTATTTCTGTATGACAGAGAAGGGGCAAGGGAAATACCTCTAAGTTATCCCAAAGGAATTAGGAAGTGTTCCTGTATGTTCCTGTATTGTGGCCTTCAATTCAGTTAAGTGCCTCTGTAACAATGCACTCAACATGAGAAACAAGTAGGAGTAGGAAACCATGATGCAATTAAAAAACTACTACTAATCACTATCATGGAAACATGCTGGGACAAATCTCACAACTGCAGTCAAAGGCTGCAAGCTTTTTAGAAGAGGTAGACAGGGAAGGAGGTATGGGGATGTTGCCCTCTATGTTAAGAAATGTACAGACTGCGAAGAGCTGCCTCTGAGAAACAGCTACAAACAGACTGAGAACTTGTGGTTAAAAATTAAGGACCAGACTGATAAGGAGCATCTGGTGGCCAGGGTCTACTATAGCCTGCCTGATAAATGGGAGACTGTGGTTGAGGCCATCTTGCTTCAGCTGTGTGAAGATTGCAACCCCAGGCTCTTGTCCTAATATAAACAGTTCCCCTGTTAAAAAAAAAAAGAGGGAAAATTCTTTCATATTTTAGTAGGCAGCAGTAAAACAAAAGCCATTTTGACTGAAAGGACTATAGACAATTAAAAAATATCATCAAAATTTCACTTTTGACTAAGTATGACAAAACTGCTAAGATCAGAAATGCAGATTAAAACAGTAGCTTATTTATAGGTCTTAGTTAATAGTTTATTGGTAAAATCATTCCATAACAATGTATGTCAGAAGTTTGCCAGAACTTGCACCCATGACATTAGTATGGTTCTGCATAAGACTTCCAAGAGTGGATTTATGCATTTACTGTCCATAGCAAACATATTTAGCAGATATTTATTCAGTATGAACACTATTTTTTTTAACTGAGAGAGCAAAGATGACACAAAGAAAACAGAAACACAGGTGTAAAATATTGAACAGCAATTCAGCTGGGAAAAAAATGAGTTAAAACATTTGAAAACTTAGGTGATCCTTGAAAAAAAAGCCAGTGAATTTTTCTGCTTTTTGCATTGGTCAAGCACAAACAAAAATATTTCACTGATCTCTTATTATTAGTATTATTATTTGCATATCTGCTCTTGGTCACTGGCTGAAGATTTCAGCAAGCAATCTCAAGCAAGCAACCGATAAATTATGTGAAGTGTGCATCCACCTCCTCTAGCTCCTCTAACTCAGGAGTGCTAATGCCCAGCCACATTGACTCAGCCCAGTGCCTGAGACATAGGGTCTCTGCCTACACTGGGGCACATGGCTGCTGCTTTTTTCTTTGCAGACTGAGCCAGAAGCAGAACTGAGCATGTATCTCAGAGACACACAGACAGGACAGTGACACGAGTGGTCACAAGCTGTTCCAGCCAAGGTCTGCCTTCAACAGCACGTACACATAGAACTGACACAAAACATGGACATGAACAGCTGAGTCCCATTCCTCAAGACCAGAAAGCAAAGGCAGAAGATGAGTAATGCAGGTACACGCAGAGTTGAGAAAGGTTTGTCAACTAGTATGTGAACTGAGAGTTTTGTTTAATGTCATTATCTCTATTTCTGTTTTGTCAGAAATATGGCTCAGTAGTTTTGCTTATTGTGCTCCCTACTTCTCTTCCTATCATCCCAATTCAGAAATTCTTATTTAGACAACATTGCTTGTATCAATGTTAACACATTCTGTCTCTTTCCTTATTAATTAGTGCAAATGAACAAGTTTATTTGTCACCATTGGCTCCTAACTGAGAAGTCCTCAGTCATATTGCTGGAATAATCATTCCCACATTCTCACATGCCCTTGTCAATGTGTCATTGACCAGATTTGGCTCTCATCATGGCTCCCACTTCTTATTCTCTTATGTTGCATTGGATAAGTTCCTTCCCCAGATACACCTAAAAGAACAAATACTCTCCTTCTACATGCCTTTCCAGCAGGGGAAATAGACCATGTATTAGATTCAGATTTTCAAGACAAAGTGGCTGAAGAAAAGTCAGCTGGACAAGCTTGTAGAGGTCAAAGATGGAGATGAGCAACAGATGAACATCATGGAAAAACACTGAACATGAAGGGCTCCCATCAATACAAATAGCACATCTTTAATTCCCTGAAGTTGAGTTTTTTCATGGTAAAATCAAAGAAAGTTTGCAGGCAGCCTGTTATAGGCTATCCTTAGAAGAAAAAATTCCGAAGACTCAAATTCAGACACTTAATTGCTCACACGATTGTCCTCAAAAGGATTTTGAGCTGCTCACATCTGGCAGCAGCATTTTTTTTCTTTCACGAAGCTGATCTTCCTCCCACCAACAATCAATTTATATTTCCTGGCATGCAGACCTGTAAGTTTCTTACAAAGAGACTAGAAAACAAAGTATCCAATTTTAATTCTTGTGTACTGTAAGTCCACAGACCTTGGAGAATTACACTGGAGAAAAATATGGCTCATATTTTCTTAGTGCCCTGTACTATGCCAAGGAACATTTTCAGGTACATGAAGGCAATCATTTTTACTGATAAAATATTAGCATATTCCCTGTCAAGATTTTGACCTGTGCCAGCTGCCACTCTCCTAAGTAGATTCAAAAGCATAACTGGACGTTTGGCATTTTCTGGGACCGTTACCAATGCACAGCCTGCATCCAGCCGCACCATTCTTGATACAGATATAGTTTACTCCTATAAGCATGACTAGTACTATGCCAGTTGGCCTAAGTTCCTGGACATGTTTAATTACTAGTGTAGCATAGCCTTACTATAAAAAGTTCTTGAGCTGCCACAGAGATATCTGTCCCTGGGAAGAAAAAGACCACTGGAAGATAAGCAGTACCTGATGCAAAAAATAAAAAAAATAAAAATAAAAAAAAAGGATATGGATCCTGATCTAACTTTCTTCCATTCCTTCTTCCATCTCTGCAGGGCTGCAGTCCCCTGGCACTGGAAGCAAGGCATGGCACAATCTAAACAGAAGAAGCAGAACGCAGTCCCTGCATACAGACTGTCCTTCACAGCAGCGTGATGTGATCAAAGCAGTGCTGACATTCCCATGGAGGAGAGGGGATTCAGTCATGCTGAAAACAGATCCCTCCTGAGATGAAGATCAGGCAGCTGCTTTACTCTTGGCCAGCCCTGACAATGTAGCTTTCCCTCCCCCACGTTCTGTGACTGTATGAGAAATGGGAATGAAAGGCTGTGTCTTACCAAGGTAGCACAGGTAGAGTGGGAAGATGGAGGCATTTCAAGTCTGCTGGTTTGTGTCCCTCTAAAAACTTCCCCATCGTGTGTTTTTGTCTTGGTGCCATTCATCTTATGAGCTGAAAACTAATTCAGCTGAAATAAGCATGGGGATAAGGAAAGTTAGAACTTTAGATTCTGTGAAAATTAGTAAGTTTTTTTCAGCGTATTTTGCAAGTATCTTATTTGGAAGGTAAGGAAGCATGTGCTGGACAGGTACTGACCTGTCCTCTTTCAAACTTCACTGAGTGTGAGATTTGAAGACTGTCTGGACTATTCAAAGGGTAGCAATCAGCGGCTAATTAGTAGCTGGCTTATGGCTATTAAGGAGAACAGATCCCCTGACCTTCATACTGGGGCCCTTATCTTTCAAAGTCCTCATTAACACCCTAAGTCATGACACAGAATACAGCCAGATAATATAATTGAGGGGGGTGAATGAACACCGCACACGGAAGAGTTTCAATCCAGTGGGACCTTGATAAGCCTGAGTCAGACCAACAGAAGCTCAGTAAGGTGAAGTGCGGAGTTTCCGTCAGCAGCGTATGGGCTGGGATGGCCCGGTTCTGTGACTAGCAGGGCAGAGGAACCCGTGGATCTGCGCCTGGAAAAGGGAAAAGGGTAGAGAGATGGGCCCAAAAACAAAACAGCAGCAATGATGTGAGGAGAAACAAACTGATTTACTAAATAAGATATGGGAATGCAGGATAACGCACTATAATACGATATAATACAATATAATTGAATTGGAGCTGATAAATATAATGTGTCTGAAAAGCGAAGGCCTTACTCTAATGTTGAGGCGAGACAAGCAGTCGGGCGAGCAGAAGGACGAGAGCCTGGTCTCGTGACTTTGCCAGGAGTTTTGTCTCCTCTCTGAACGCGAAGTTCTCTGGAGTATATAGCTCTTCTTCTCTTCTGGGACAGCTGCCCAGAACTGGAGCATTAATTCTTTAACTCCCAGTGCACTACATGATGCTATGATGTTGAATATCTACAACCGAAAATCATAAAACCATGAAAAGCAGTATGACCCCTAGGACTGTTGTTAGCCCTGCTGGGATGAGTGTTGGCCTGTGGTTTAAATACAAGCTGGGAGTGTTTTCTTGCTGTGTGGAAAGCAAATTACATACTGACATGCTAGGAAAAAAGTGTACAACAGAGTGAAGGAAGGCATTCCCTCCCCTCTAAATTTGGAGCTGGTGCATCCATACCTGGAATACAGTATTGCATGTTGAGTTCTAGAATTCAAGAGGGATGTGGAAACATGGAAGGGATCCAGTGAAGGGATGCCAACATGATGACTGACCTAGAGCAAAATACTTGGGCTAATACACCTATAGCTGGGTTTATTTAGTCTGGTGAAAAGGTGAAGGGATGATCTAATGGCAGCCTACAACTATCTGTAACTATCTATTGTATCAACTATCTGTAACAACTATCTATTGTATCTATTGTATGGCAGCTATAAAACTGAGATCTGTACCAAGTAGGAGTAGATGATATATAAATGGGTAGCACTGGGTGAGTCAGATTGATTTGGGAAGAAAGTTTCCACAAGGAGGGAAGTGCAGTTTGGCTGCAGCCCATCCTGGAAAAAAAAAATAAAATGAAGAGAGAGAGAGAGAAAACACTATCTGGAATGTTTTTGATTTTTAGCTAATTAAGATCATTCTCTATAGAGTGATACACGACTGGGAATTCATCTGCATCAAACAGGTCAGACTGGAGGCTTCCAGAGACTCTTACCCACAAACATTTCTATGCTTCTTGCCCTTTAAGGAAGGAGATCTTGCAGGAGAGTAAGGGATCTCTTCCTCTAAGACAGTGATCCTAGGTTTTCACCCTTGGAACTACCCTAAGCCTGCACACCTAGAACTTAGCAGGCTCCCTACAGCAGGCTGCACAGCTCAGCATCCAGGTGGCTCTCCAATATCTCCAGAGAAGGAGAATCCACAGCCTCACTGGGCAGCCTGCTCCAGCAGAAAAGAAGGTGCTATCGATATCTGATTTACTTTTGAAGATACTGCAGCTGTGGAAATAGCAAAGCTGCTTGTGGAAATACCACTTACTACATTCAGTGGGTACTACAATCCCTCTCACCAGCTGTACTGGCTATATTCAAACCTGACATAAAGATCATCAGTGCTTCTTAATTGCTATGAGATTTGGTGGCTGTTCCTTGTTCACACAATTGCCATGAGGTGATATGACAGGTGAGCTGAAGCCCTCTCATTTCTCTGGGGACACTATAGTCCATCCTGCTTTTCCACCTCAAGTTTCCTACTGTATTTTATGATAATGTATCTTCTATCAAACAGCACTAAAGCTTCCTAAGTACTCAGTAAACTCAAATGGGAGCCTCTCCTAGTGTCTTTTCTGCCAGTGAGCCCAATCTTTGACCTTTCCTCTGTAGTGAGTTCCTACCTCTGCCCGATATGACACTTTGCTAGTCCCTCAACACCTGTACAACACACTTCAGGCTGTCTCATGCCTGCATCAGTCCCAGTCACTCAGCTCTTCCTCTTCTCAAGAAGTGCTGGCACAGCTTCATCTTCTGCAGTTCTTCCTCACTTCTGGGCCCTGGTTAGCAGTCCAGTGTCTGCCAGGGAGCTTTGGCACCCAGGCAACTCACTAAACCAAACACTGGCTATGTGGGTGTAAAGTCAGTAACCTTCATTCCAAACACAGGGTAGTTGCTGCCATATTTTGAAGCTGCAGAGAAGTGAATACTCTCCCCAGAGGGACTGACAACCCACCCACTTGTTTTCAGATAAGGCAGGTTGCATATAAAACAATCCTGTGTGCTCTACTCAGATGCACTTCACATCGATGACTTGATAAACTCAAAACCAACATCAGCCTGGAGCCAGTACCAACACCAGTACTGGAGCCAGTACCACCCAGTAGGCTCAGCAGCAGCCATGCTGCCCAGACAAGAAGAGGACCCCAGCTGGCCTGGCTCCCACAGCTTTGCTGTGAGCCCCACTGGTGTGTCCCCAGTGCTCATCACACCCCACAAGTGGAATTCACTCAGCTGTCAGCAGACCCAACTGTGCTGCAGTCACACCTCCATGTCTGAAACCAGTGAGCATTCAAGGCTGTGACTTGGCAGCTTGGGGATGGCGTATAGAGTCCTTCCACTCCCGGTGAGCTCTGTGCCTGGAGCTATGGGCAGCGGCTGAAGCTGAGACTGCCTGCCTGGCCCCTGCCAGGTGCAGCACCCATCCTGGCATGGCAGCAGCTCCCTGGCTCCACACTCTCTGTGGCACAGCCTCTGTGCCAGGCACCAGGGACCTCCCTGCACCGCTGCTGTGTGCCGGCTGCAGGTGTCAGGCCTGCCAAGACATGGGAGCTGCTCTGGTCAGCCCAAAGATGGACCCAGAGCAGTGTCTCCCAGGCAGCGTCTGCAAGCCTCACTAATGCTGAGGCCAAGAAACGATGGCAAGCCTGCAGTCTAGTTGTCCTCATGGCAGAGCCATATCTTGGAGCAGAGAAGATACTCTCAGGATCACCTGTTTTTATGATCCTGTTGCAGGCTGAAATGAGTCTGAGAGCTGTTCATATTCCACACACATGAGTATCTTTTTGAAACTTATTTTCTTGATTTGGAAGAGCCAAGTGACATTTCATTTGATATGGATATTTTCACTCTTTCTTGGCCTAAGCATTTTTATCAGTAACACATCCCTAAGGATAGCCCATGCAGTTATTTTAATGGATGTTAGTATCCTTGCTTCTTAGGGTTGGGTTTGAACAAAATGGAGCTTGTTCTTCACTCAAAATTCGAGGGGGAGATTAGGGCTCTTTCAGGAGCAAGTGCAGCATTTGACTGTCAGCTGCACAGAAAATACAATCTGTGCTTATAATAATATTTATACAACTGCAGACAGGATAAGTTCATAGTTATTTTAAAATAGTTATTTTGTCTATATGCAGGGAGCTGCAGACATGGAAAAAACGAATGTACACCCACGTTTGCCTACACACTGTTTATAGTGTTCTCACATTCTCCTGGGCTGTCTGTGTGGAGCCTGGAGGCTTCCTTTGAAGAAATATTTCCATTAACATACAGAGTGGCCAACTTGTCATGAGATAACCATCAGTGTTTCAGAACACAAATTCTGCAATCCTCTTTATTTCCCCCTTTCTTTTCCTACTCCTCCCTTACTGCCAAGCAAATTGCCAAGTTTAAATATTCACAGCTCTCGTTGTTAAAAAAAAAACAAACAGATTTCCACATGTTAGAGGATGAAAACTTTATTGGGCTGATGAAGTAAAAGATTTTCTGGGAAAGATTTCTCTGCTTCTGATTTTGCATGGAGAGGAAGACTCAATTCCTTCTTTGATAAAAGAAGTGAGGTTGTAGAAATGTCCCCTTGCCTGGTCTCCAGGGAGTTCCAACACAGCATCAAACTTCCCTTTGAAAACAAGATCATCATGTGTTGGGCTCAACATGTGTACCCCAAGGAATGTCTCCAGCAGCTTCTTTTCCCAGCCCCATCTTCAATACCAAAGATTGTAACAGGCACTAACTCAGCAAAGTTGCCAACGAGCTGCCTGAGTTTGATCAAGGAAGATTTTGTGCAGCAATGTGCTCTGTGTTTTTATGTCCTTCACTGCAGCATTACCATGCAGCCCACAAAACTTTTAGGAAAAGGAGTGAGTGAAGGTATGGTTTGAGAAAGACATCCCTGCAGCAATTTGAAGGAAAGAATGAGGCTTTGGTGAGATATGTCAGCTCCCCACACTGCGGTGCTGGAATTCTGTCCCCTTTTCTACATCCCAGATGTACTGAACAGGTAGGAGTGAGAAAGCCTGGGAGCTGCCACAGATGGTCACACACAGCATGTCTCAGTCAGCTAAGGTGCAGGGCAGAATCAAACAGAGCTGCCTCTCACAGGGGGGCAGGGATGGAAGGGAGCAAAAGTTGTGCTGGAGGGGAGCCTTAAAACTGCATTGCTGCTTCAGTGTGGTACAGCTGATACCAATCACACAGCTGGTACAGCTGATAGTCTCTCCAAAGTATGAAGGCACCACTGTCCCTCTGTCAGTCTGACAGCCTACCCGCTTGTAGAAAAATTCGGGTCAGCTGTCATAAGAGTATATCCCTGTTGTGGGTAACTGTACCCCGTATTTGGCTCAGAGGAAGGTGCTGGGCTTCCATCAGTTCACTCGTGCCAGAGCAGCAGTCATACCCTCATGTCCTCAGCTGAGATGTCCATGTGGCAGTCCTGCCAGAAGCAGTCCTGCAGCACAGGGCTTGTTAACATGCCCAGGAAACAATCCACACATTGAATGGATGCTTGGATTGTTTGGGAGCAGCCATAGTATCACTAAACCAGTGCATTAACTGCATAACAAGGAAGTTTGGCTTCTGCAATGCATTCAGAGCTCTGCTGATACAGGCCAACAAAGCGGTAGGCATGTGCAGAGAAAATGTGGTTCCACTTATAGTGTTATGATTGGTGAGTACAATGCAGCATGAATGAACTGTTCTGCAGCATGTGTAACCTCCATCAAGCAGCTCATCCAGAAAAGAACGTCAGCAGGTGCTGTAGTTGTAAGCAGCTAATATCATAAATAATGAAAGGAAAAGCTCTATCAAGAGACTTATAAAACAAAAAGAAGTGTCGAAAGTAAAAAGATGAACCACAGTAACTGTGGAAGAGGCACTGCATCAGACATTTAAGAAGAACAAAAACCAATGACAGTACAGTATTCCCACCCCATGTTATAGATTCAGCATTTAGAAGGCAAAGGATTATTCCCCTAGCAATGGTCTCCCTAAAGGGTGGGAAATGTTTGACATACCTTGAAAGCTTTTGTTAAATGATTTTTGTTATTTACATACTGCTGTTGCTGAGTGGGCATGTCAGCATATTTATTTGTCTACATAAACATATTACAGATATAGATACAAATATGTACATAAAGATACTACAGAGGCCTAAAAATCTGTCCCAATGGAGGAAGTCACCAACTATCCCTGCCATTCACTTGTTAACCATGACAGAGCCAAAGCTGTTGAGAAGTTCTGCAGAAAAGCACTGCACTTGTGACAGTCCAACTGGAACCAAAAAGAAGTGAAGCTTAAAATTAGAAGCAAGACTGGTGTTATTTAAAAAACAGAAGGAGAGGAACTCACAACTAGAGAACTTTGCAGTCTAAGTGTCTGTTTGTGTCAATCAACATGTCATAAAACCAATTCTGTAAACTCATTAAGTCACAGATTACTACCAGTAGTAATGAAGTACAATAGAGGAATCAAGAATTTTTTATATAGTGCTTACTGCTACAGTGAACAGAATTTGATGGCATCTTTCCAGCTCTGTATTTCTATAAAATTTATTTATTTACCACTAAGACTCTTGGAAGACAGATCCAGCATATGCTTGCGGGTCAGAAATACATGTCTTCATTCTCAGAATGCGTTAGCATATGCTGTTTTACAATCATTCATTCAACTGCTAGCATGATTTATTTCTTTCTTCTTTTCAGTATAGTTACACAAATAAGTCCACCTTGCATCAGTTTCTTCTCCCTAGATTAAGCAAACCAAGCTTTTCTAGTCACTCATCACAAACTCAGTTTTCATGATTCATTTAATAGCACTGACCTGCCTTTGTTCCAGTTAAGTGAATCTTTCCGATCTGTCTCATCAATCCTTATTTTATTGCTATCTCGTAGTCATTCTTGATGATAAAATTGTTTTCCCCATTCTTCAGTACAGCTATTGCCTTTTTTCTTTTTTTTCTTTTTTTTTCTTTTTTTTTTTTCTTTTTTTTTTTTTTCCTTTTTAGCGCTATATTATGATTCCCGATTTCATAGATTTGTTAACTGACCACAGAATGGACATCTAGTTTCTCAGTCTGGAAAGGATTAAACCCACATTTTGGAATTCCGAAGAAGGCGTCTGTGTCTCCAGCACAGGCAACAGAACATTTATACTGCTAGAAGTAGCTCTCTTCCAGCTGGAGCCACATGCAGGAATGCAGAAGTCAGAGGCCAGAGATAAAAAGAAGGCACAGGCACTCAGAATACAGAAGACAGCCTTAGTTTTATTTCCAACTATTTTAAATGCACATATATTTTGTATCTACAATTATTATAAATAAATTAAAAAGAAAGAAAGAAAACAAACAAACAAAAAAAAAACCCTATCCAACATAGGTTTTGAAGCACTCTCAATTACTGTTTATCTCTTTAAGACTGTTTATAATTTAAGGTTTTTACTTCTTCCAACTCCCTTTCGACTTTTTCTACAGATTTCCTTGCATCTGTTTTTCCATGTGCTCCTTCACTACCCTTTGGGGAGGAAGAGATACAAAGTGTCTGTGATTTTTATTCTTTCTCTTGGCTTTTCACTGGCAAAAACTTCTTTGTCATTATGCCACCTCCTCACTGTCCCCTGGACGGATTCCTTGCCTGCCTTTTAGCACTTGTCATTATGCCCAATTTGAGTATCATGCTCCTATTTGCAAGAGCCCCTGAAACCGCCATCATAACGTTTTGTAAACAAGAAACACACTTCTGAAGGAGTAAATGTCAATAGGTCAATGTCAAATTAGAAGAATATACTACACTGCATGATAATGAGTATGAAACGAGTTCTGCCATTCACATATGAATGTCACATCACAGAGCTTTAAAAGAGATTTTTCAAGTGATCCCAGAAATTTAGAAACTGCAGACATACTGAAATAGAAAAAGGGACACAGGAAGAATAAATCCTTTCCCAGGTAACAGATACAGCTCTGTAGCACAAGCTATTCAAATTGCAAATAAATAATTATTTTCCCAAGATAAAGAGTAAATGGTTAGGTTTTCTTTTACACAAAGGGCAGTGGGAATGCTGATGAAGCAAAAGCTGAGCATTCCTCGTCAGAAGGTTGACCCGTGGTGCCACAGTACACACTATGTCTCCAAATGCACAACTGGCCATATAGTGCTGAGAGGCAATGCATTAGAGCTTCGTGCTTGGTACTACCTAGGCAGAAAAGACAGAAAGAAATTTCAGTCTTTCAGAAATGTTCTGCTGGCAGTGCTCCCCGGTGCACACTGGAGCAACTGGCAGGTTTCATAAGAGAGTGGATCAGTGGGGTGAAACTGGAGAGACAGAGATGTGCAGTGGAGAGCAAGTCAGAAGGAACCAGAAAGATATGGGCTGGTGAGTAAAAGGAAAGCTAGTTTGAAGCAGTGTTGGAATGCCATCATGGCTCAGTGTCAGCTACAATGCCCACTTTGTTTGGAGATATGTATTTCTTTAGTGACATAACAGTATTTTCCATTCCACCTAAAACTCCCCAAACTTTTTTCTGGACAGGGTGCACTGCCTCAGACCTGACTAGTGTGCGCTCACTCTTTTACTCTCTCAGCTCTACCAGGAGTGTCCTAGACACCATATCCCCTCCCAGCTCCCACCTGTACCTCAGCCTTCCTTCCCCTTATTGTGTCCAGCCATTTGTTTTAGTCTGATGGCTGTATGGGTCGTGAGGAGGCACCAGACACAGCCTGCCTACCCATCCCTCCTGCAGAAGCCGAGTGTGTTTCCCAAGGTGCATTCTCCACTCAGTGAGACAGGCATTCAGACAGTCGGGCAACAGGCATGGAAAAGTGGATGGAAAAATACAGAATCTGCCCAGGGTTGGTAGATCTTCTTTTCAGGATTTTCACAAAGATTCAACCACATTATTCTTCACACTTGTGCTTTGCCTGTTAAGTTTACAAATCTCTGCTTATCACTGCTTAAGTAATGTCTGTTTGTGCTGCTACCCACTTGATTCTGAAGGAGCCCCAGTAACACGTGCCAAAGGTGAACATTCTTCTCAGTGAAAAAAACTTACCGTTGTCAAGTGTTAAATTACATCTCAGGTCTGAGATACACAGGGCATCAGGGCATCAGATTACTTGGGTTAAAGCAGTTTCACTGAGAAGTCTCATAGAACTAAACTCTCAAGGAAAAATACTTCCTTTGGAACTTGAAAGTCCATGCAGTACAAACAAGGTATCAGATGCATCTATTTTAAACTTTCTCTTAGAGATGTTCCTTTATGCCTACTATGGGACCATGTTTTCCCCATGATCAGTTACCTTTGCATCAGCACTTAGCAGCTGACAGGCAGCCTAACTCCAGAAATAGTAGTTCAATGCAAGATGACTCCTGTCCTCCATCTATGGCAGCAAATCACCAAGTGGGGATAAATTCATTTTCCATTCCACTTCTATTAATGTTCCATTTTTATCCTGATAATCCCGCAGACTACACAGGCTGGTTAGTGGAGTTCAGCGCAGTGCAATGTGTGGGAACTTTGTGTTTCCTGAAAGCACCATTTACAACAGGAAATCTAATTGATATTTTTACTTAAAAAGTCTGCAGACATTTCCTATATAAAATTGTCAGTGTTTTGTGCAAAAAGTGTAACACAAAAGCTTATTCATGAATCAATAATAAATATTAAAATATTTTATGATGGCTTTAAAATGTTATTTATTCTCTTTTCTTCATTCAATCATCCAAAGTAAACAGAATGTATTATAGCTGATTATGAATTCCCCAAAGTGTGACTAGAAACTTTGCTCTTCACTAAACAGACCTCAGCCTTTTCTACCGTTAGGCACAAACTGTTTTATGGATTCTACCAAAAGGCTTTGCATTGTCTCCTTCCTGCCTGTGGAAGACAGAGATGGCTCCAACCCATTTTGGTACTATAGTACTATTCAGATACAAAATCTTTTAACTAGTGCCCAGTAACACTTTACAGAGTTGAACTTTTTGCCCTCAGTAAAAAGTTTGTAAACTTAGGTGAAAAAAATATGTAGAATCCAAGTCAAATGTCCTGGAAGCCAGAAGGCTTGGCTGAATCCTGGGGTGCTTTAAGCATAGTATTGCTAAATAGTTGAATAGGCCCTATTCTACCTCCTCATGATCTGCAGTTTTCTCATAAGGAGGAGCATGGGGCGTGTTCTCTTTTCTCTGGCGACCAGTAAGAGGACTCAAGGGATGGTATGGAGCTGCATTCAGATTGGATATTAGGAGAAGGTTCTTCACTGAGAAGGTGATTGGGTACTGGAACAGGCTCACCAGGGAAGTGGTCATGAGTATGATGGTCTATGAATCCCAGGGCAAGAAATGCATGGACATTCTTGAGCAGTTTCCTCAGGGGAGTTGTCTAAGGACTGAGGTATCTGACTATGGAGAGAAGCTGAGTAAGATGGCATTGTTATTCCCACAAAAACAGATGGCTAAAGGGATTCATTTCAGTGTTCGTAAATGTCTGAGCAGGAAACAAAAAAGTCAATGCCAAATTCTTCTAAGTCTTACCTATTGACATGACAAAGACCATTGGAAACAAATTGAAATGTAGGAAATTTCACTTAAACATAAGAAAAATCATTTTGTATTGTGAGAATTGTTAAACAGGTTGACCCAGGTTGCCCAGAGAGATCACAGAATAATAAAATATTCCATGTTGGAAGGTGACCACAAGTACCATTGCGTCCAGTTCCTGAATCCACAAAAGACCACCCAGAAATCAAACAAATTTTTTGAACTCAAGCAGGATTCTCATGACCACTTCCTTGGGGAGTCTGTTCCAGTGCCAACCATCATCTTAGTGAAAAATCTTTTCCTAGCAACCAACCTGACCCTCCCTTGATGCAGTTCCATGACATTCCCTCTGGTCCTGTTGCTATCTCCAGAGATAAGAGATAAGCACTGCCCTTCTGCTCCCCCTTTGAAGAAGCCATGATGAAGTCTCCTTTTCTGGAAGTTGAACAAACCAAGTAACTCCAGCTGTTCCTGGTGTGTCTTCTCCTCTTGACCCTTCACCATCTTTGCAGCCTTCCTGTGGTTGTTAGAAGTTTTATGCCCTTATATTGCAGTATTCTAGGTGGCACCACACCAGTGCAGAGTAGAGCAGGATAATTAATTCCCTCAGCCAACACCTTCAAAAGCAGATTCCCAGGGTACCTTGTGAACTAGATTCCTGAGCACCTTGAAGTCTGCTCTTCCTATATCCAGAGTTGAAGTTCTGTTACTAGTTTTTTCACTATCAACAAAGTATTTAACTCAGTTTCTTCAAGGTCACTGTGCTTGGTTGCTAATTGCCACATCACTCATAAGACCCTATCCACTTACAAGAAAAAAGTCTATGAGTGTAGTGTCTTGATGTTTAGTCTTAGACCCTTACTCAATTACAGACTCACAGAATAGCTAAGGTTGGAAAGGAACCTCTGGAAGTCATCTTGTCCAACCCTCCTTGAGCAAGATCATCTAAAGCATTTTGTCCAAGACCATGTCCAGACAGCTTTTGAATATCTTCAGTGAAAGGGACTCTACAACTTCTCTGGTCAGCATGTTCCATTGCTTAGTCATTCACACAGTAAAAAAGCACTTCCTGATATTTAGGTGGACTCTCTTGAGTCCAGTCTGTGTTAATTGCCTCTTGTCCTATTTATTCCTTGGCACCAGGAATGCATCTACATTCTCACTTCATGAACTGTTTCCAGTCCATCTCTCCAGCCTGCCAAGGTACTTCTGGATGGCTGCATGGCCCTCTGGTGAGTAAGCCACTCCTGCCAGTTTTATGTCATCCACAGTTTTACTGAGTGTGCACTCTACCAAATGATCTTCCAAATGGTTAATGAAGATTAGTTAAACAGGACTGGACCCAGCATTGACCTCTGGGGCATTCTGTTCATTACTGACTTCCAACTAAACTTTGCACCATTGATCACTACCCACTGGGTCCAGTGTGTATTCAGACAGTTTTTGATCCACCACACTGTCTGCTCATCCAGCCCATAATTCAACAGCTTCTCTGTTTAATGAGGGACTATGCCAAAGGTAATGTTGAAATCCAGAAAGACAGTAGAAAGATGTATCTACTACTTCTCCCTTATCCATTAGGCTGGTGGTTTTGTCATACAAGCTTACCAGGTTTATCAGGCATGTTATCCCCTTGATGAATTCTTGCTGATTACATCTGATGATTTACTTCTTTATGTGCCTGGAAATGGCTTCCAGGATGAGCTATTCCATCCCCTTCACAAGGACTAAAGTGAGTGACTGGCCTGTAGTTTCCTGGGTCCTCTCTTTTGGAAGAGATAAGCTTTCCTCCATTCTTCAGGCACTTCTCCCAGCTGCCACAATCTAAAAAATATTGTAGGAGGTGGCCTTGCAAACATATCTGCCTGCTCTCTCAGCGCTCCTGGATGCATCCCATCAGGATCATGGAACTGCAAGTGTCCAGTTTGCTCAATTATCCCTAGACTTGATCATCTTTTGCCAAAGATTCATTTTCCTTGTTCCAGCCATTCAGCCTGGCCTCTTGGACTTAGGATTCTGAAAGTCCTGTCTTGGTGGTAAAGACTGAGACAAAGAAGATTTTCATTACCTTGGGATTTCCACTGTAATTAATGATTTTCCTGTAGAAAGACTGATAGAAATATTTAAAATTGGACTTTGATCTGGAGGATTTAAGACTCAGATCAACCTAACTCTTCCTTCCACCGTGTCAACCGCACCACTCAGCTTGGTGTCATCAGCAAACTTTCTGAGGCTGCACTTGATTCCATTGTCAGTGCCATTGATGAAGATGTTAAAGAGCACTTATCCCAAGACAGACCCCTGGGGAACACTGCTTATTACTGGCCTCCACCTGGACACAGAGCCATTGATCGCCACCCTCTGTCTGCAGCCTTTGAAACAATTTCTTATGCATCAGGTGGTCCACGCATCAAATCCACAGCCCTCCAATTTGGAGATAAGAACATGGTGGGGGACCATATCAAAGGTCTTGCTCAAGTCCAGGTAAATGACACTGGTCACCTTCCCTATGTCCACTAATGCTGTCACTCCATCATAGAAGGCCACCAGATTGGTTAAGCATGACCTTCCCCTGGTGAAGCTATGCTGGCTGTCTTGGATCACATGCTCATTCCTCATGTGATCAAGCATGTTCAGGACTACCTGTTCCATGATCTTCCCAGGAACAGAGATGCCATGTTTTTCTGTACACAGATTTTCCTCTGACTGTCACACATCTCAGTTATTTTTCTTCCACATTACTGTTAGGATATAAATTTGAATCATAGAATCATAGAATTGCTCAGGTTGGAGAAAACCTTCAAGATCATCATGTCCAACCACAACCTAACCAAACTACCCTAACTCTAGCAGCCCTCCACTAAATCATGTCCCTGAGCATCACATCCAAACAGTTTTTAAACACATTCAGGGATGGTGACTCGACCACCTCATTGGGCAGCCCATTGCAGTGCTTAACAACCCTTTTTGTAAAGAAATTCTTCCTGATATCCAACCTAAACATCTCCTGGCACAACTTCAGGCCATTTCCCCTCATCCTGTCACCTGTCACCAGTGAGCAGAGACCAGCCCCACTCTGCTGTAAGCACCTTTCAGATATTGGAAGAGAGCAATAATGTCTCCCCTCAGCCTCCTTTTTCTCAGACTGAACAGCCCTGGTTCCTTCAGTCTCTCCTCATAGGCCACATTCTCCAAGCCTTTCACAGCCTTGTTGCCTTTCTTTGGACCTGCTCCAGCACCTCCATGTCCTTTCTGTACTGAGACGCCCAAAACTGAACACAGCACTTGAGGTGAGGCCTCATGAGTGCTGAGTACAGGGGCAGGATGACTTCCCCAGTCCTGCTCACCACTCCATTCCTGATCCAAGCCAGGCTGCCATTGGCCTTCTTGGCCACCTGGGCACACTGCTGGCTCATATTCAGCCTATTGAGTACACCAAGCTCCATCGGGCAGCTTTCCAGCCTGTAGGGTTGCCTGGGGTTGTTGTGACCAAAACGCAGGACCTGACATTTGGCCCTACTCATACAGTTATCCTTGGCCCATCAATCCAGTCTATCCAGGTCCCTCTATAGTGCCCTTCTCCCTCAAGCAGATCAACACTCCCTCCCAGCTTGGTGTTGTCTGCAAACTTACTAAGGATGCACTCAATTCCCTCATCAAGATCATTATTAAAGATGTTAAATAAGAGTGGCCCTGGGGGATACCACTGGTGACTGGCTGCCAACTGGATTTAACTCCATTGACTGCAACTCGTTGGGCCCGGCCATCCAGCCAGTGTTTTACCCAGCAGAGCGTACGCCCATCAAACCATGGGCAGCCAGCTTCTCCGTGAGGATGTTGTGGGGACCAGTGCCAAAGGCTTTACTGAAGTCCTGGTAGACCACAGATCAACAGCCTTACCTTCATCCACTAAGCGGGTCACCTTGTCATAGAATGAAATCAGGATCGACCATTCATGCACTCATGCTGACTGGGCCTGATCCCCTGGTGACCTTTAGTTGATCCATGATGGCTCCAAAGATTATCCATTCTATAACCTTCCTGGGCACTGAGGTGAGACTGTAGGTCTGTAGCTACCAGGATCATCTTTCTGGCCCTTTCTGAAGATGGGTGCCACATTTACCAGTCTCTAGTTGCCAGCCGGGACATGTCCAGTTAGCCAGGACTGCCAAAGAATGATGGAGAGTGGCTTGGAAACCACATCCACCAACTCCTAGGGTGCAATCCATCTGGCCCCTTGGACTCGTGAGTGCCCAGCTTTCAGAGGAGGTCCAAGACCATCTCACTGTGGATTATGCAGGGCCCATTCTGTTCCCCATCTCTGTCATCCCTGTGCATCCTATGTGCATCCTTCCAGTCCATTCTATGGTCCTAAACATTTTCACAATTCTTTGTATGATCATAACACATTTAAATGATGCATCTAGATCAAACAGTTAAGAAATGCCAGGACAACATGACGCATTAAAAGCATGTTTAAAAACATTTCTGAAAATGCTGATTCTTAATAGCACAGTTCATGCTTATGAGCCAGAGTTCCTTCTGGATCAGCAGTAGTCACTGCATGCTACTAAATTACTGAAGAAATTCAACACTTTATGTAACTGTAAAAATGGAACAAATGCATCACACTGACGTCTCTGGACTGTGACACATCTCCAGAAGTGCATAATTTCATTTCACAACAAGCAAAACAAAATTGTACAATTCTTGAGATCAGCTAGTAGTTTAATTCTCCTTTAACAGGTGTGACCTGTTAAAGGTCCCTCTGTACCCTCTGCTCCTGATCTCCGGTTGGTTATGTTTAGCATAACCAACAGTAAGGTCAATACCTATAACATGTAAGTAGGCTGTTAATGTATATCCCTGGGTCCTTCTTTCTCCCTCTCTGGCCCCTGAGTGTGGGGACACCCATTCTCTGGGTGGTAACAAGCATTATTGTTATCAAGACCCAAGTACCGTGTCACCGAGAGCATATGGGTTTTGTTAGGACTGATAGGGTGATTAACACAACGATTGATACAGTGATTAAACACATTACCAGTTCCCAGGTGCTTGGCTGTCAGGTGATAGTGACACCTGTCCTGGAACAGGGAAGCATAACACCACAGGACAGACTATAAAATCAGGCAGTTAGAAGCCCTAACTAGGATTTTAACTAAACTTTGCTGCTGGTCAGCAAAATTGCAGTGCCCCCAGCAACTAGGGATGCCTCCATGCTCATCATCTTTCTCTTAGGACTTAGGATTGAGTGACTGATGTTCCAAGTCTGAATCTGGGATACGATTACTGTGATTGATCTGAATTTGACCTGGGGGTCTGTCCAGGTAACTGAAAAGCTGGTCTGTTTATGCTGACTGCTAATACATGTATTTTTGTTTTAATCCAATAATGTCTCTAATTATAGCCACAACCTTGTGGCTAGTCCTCATTTTCCCAAAGATCCCTAATAAAACTGTCTGTCTTCTGTAGTGTTGGGTGACAACAGGTTTCTTGTAACAAATTTTACCTCTATAGTTAGACCATTAGTCATGCTTCTAGTTACAGAGTGGAGTCAGAAGAGTATCTTACTGTGACAATGAAGCTGGCAAAACACCAAAATCATCCTAATCTGAAATTTCTTTTTCATTTAGTCTTCAACACAAAGTGAGCCATATCTATGTAACGTGTTCTCATGAGATGGAGGAACATATCTACTCAGAACTCCAATGCATGCTACAAGTTTTAGGGCAACAGATGATAAAAATTCGCAAAGAAAGATGACTCTCTACTGATGCCAGGTTTAATCAGCACAGATACTGCTTTGTGAAGGACATGTAAGCAGAAGCAGAGAGAGGACAAAAACAAAAAGGCTAGTGGTGATCAAGAGTCTAAATGTCGGGCTGAGCATATAGAAACAAAATGTGAGGTCCTGTAACAGACTCCTGCGAAAGAGTGGGAGGCAACCAGACTGTGGAGAAAAGCAGGAGGAGCCAATGCTGGATGGGAATGGGGGTCACAGCGCTCAGAGAAAGGACTTATCCTGCTGGAAGTTCACAGAAGCTGTTTTCTGGTAGCTAACCCAGAAACTAGTTCTCAATTTCATTTGCCACTTCTCCCAAGTTGGTTGCAACTGCTTTTAGCTCTGCTATAGTTTGGAGCAGTGGCTGAGCTGTATAGAAATTTACCTCTCCCACATGTTGAGACAGATTGGCTAGGATACCAGGGAGTAGCTAGATGTCACAGGAGTGCAGACAGGAGTCTCTGAACTTGCTTTAAGCCTTGTCTGTTGGTGAGAGGGTTACTGGCCTTTGCATTTCCCCATTGACTTAGCTCCAGAATTTCCCATGCTTGAGATTCTCTCAGACAAGAAGCCAGATTAACAGGTATTCTTTGAGCATTCATCTTTTAATAAGAGAAGTTATATGAGACTGAATAGCACTTCTAGAATGAGGATAATTATTCCTGGCCCTTCCTTGTGCCTTCAAAGACCTCTGATAAACGTTTAACCATGTGTTCAGTAATTACATCACTGGCTATAGCTTCTTCAGATTTGAGATCCTTAAAACTATTCTTGAAACATTTTTGAAACACTGGTGTCACTTTTTCATTGTTTGTTCACTGAGACTCAATTAAAAGTTAGTTTATAAACCAGGCTGAGTTGTTCTGAAGCTGTTAGTTCTCCTGCAAAACAATCCTCCAAGATCAATGTGTTTTGATCTTAGAAAGTTATTGGATTTCAAAACCTCCTCATTGGATATAGCTGAAAGAAGTCTGTAAATTGGATTCTGTTTGCATTTCCAGTATCTAAACTGAAAACAGTCATTCAGAGAGTCATTACTGCACCAGCAAATCAGATATTAGAGGAAATGATTCTTTACATGTAAACTTTCTCCATGGACCCATCAAAATAGCTCACGGGAAATGAAGGAGAAAGCTCAGATTCTAAGACAACAGTTCAGAGACGACGTTTACAGTATATTATCATTTGAGCTTGACATCTCATATTTATTTTCACCTCCCAGGGCTTATGGGAATCACTGGAGAAAGCAACGGATCTCAGTGAAATGGTAAAAGGATCATAATTGTACTGTACTCTGCTTTTTTGACTGCCATTTAATATTTGAAAATTAAAGTCCTACATCCCTGCCATTTTGTTCTCTGAGCATTTGACTGTTTTCTGAGGAATTAACAACTCCTCTGCAGCGATACTAGGAAAGAACACTCCAGTGTTTCCATAGAAGTCAACTTCAGATGCAGACAGGAAGAACTGCTTTAGCCTGCTGCTATCAGTATAAAACTTCCCACTTCAGACTCTTGGAGAAGGCAGACTAAAGCCAGCTAAAAGATATTCTAATCAATGCCATTATCCTAAAACGAGCATGGTCTGGCTGGTGGAATGAAAATGCGTCTTCAGTGGCACTGATGGATTGTGCCCTGCTGCCAGCAGATGGATGAAGAGAAATCAGTTCTCACACTCCTACTCAGTACAAATACTGCCAGTCATGACACCAATCACGACATGCTGATCTGCCTGAGAGAGCTGGCACAGACATACACTATGTACAGAGTTCCAGAGCAGCACTGTAGGAAAGGCAAAGAACACATCTACCTCAGATCCTACTCACAGTCATACCAGATCCAGTTCTCAGCTCAAGTTTGATCCACAACTGTGTAACTGTGGTAGCAACATTCATTGTCTCTCCCGACACAGAAGCATACCTTCTCATCTACTAAAGAGATGTGTGAGCAGGTTGTTTCAATGGAAATCTGAATCGTAACTATGTAAATTACACCTAGTAAAAAAAACATACACCCTTTATTCACATATAAATGTTTTTATGTACATATGTAACAGATCAGCTATGGGTTGGGTATGCCAAGATACTCCAAGTGGAGTTAGATAATTAATGTGATTTACAGTGTGCCATTGCCTAGACCAAAGTAAGTGGACACTTAAATTGTAATATGTTTGTGTCTTCTGCCTTTCTCTAGTTTTTCTGTTTACCAGCATTGGAATAATCAGGTGATATGCTGCTAAGGCTTTTTTATTTTATTATTTTATTTTGTTTTATTTTATTTTATTTACTTAAACCTTTAGACTTTCTGTGTTTTGTGGTGGTTCATTAAGAAAAGAAGGCATTGGTAGACATGTCCCAGTCTGTGGTTGTCTTGCCCTAACAGGCATGCAGCAAAGGCCATTACTATCCCACAGTGTAGATCCACAGCCCGTATACATCATGACTAGCGAAGGTAAATTTGGTGATTCCATCTCAGGCAGATGAGACAGAGTAGGAGGATCACTAAAAATGGCAGAAAAGGATCATCAGAAAGATCATAGTGTAATGTGCTAAATACCAGCATAGGGAACTTCTTTAATCTGTACTGCTTAGCTTGGTATAACCAAAAGTCAGACTAAAGCTCAGAGGGTAACAGTGAGTGGGCCTACATCTGGCTGGTGGCCAGTCACTAACTGTGTTCCCTGCGACTCATTTCTAGGGCATTCTGCTGAAAATTTTTATCAGTGATCTGGCTGGGGGAGTTGAATTCATCCTTAGCAAGTCCACTGAGTCTGTGGAAGGACAAGAGGCCTTGCAGTGATCTAGAGCACTGGAAATTAACAATGGCATAAAATCCAGCAAAGGTAAGTGCTGCACTCGAGCCAGAGTAGTGCCAGTCACAAGCACACCCTGGGGGAAAAGTAACTGGAGAGCAGCTCAGCAGAAAGAGATATGGGCATGCTGATTGACAGCAAGCTCAACGTGAGCCAGTGATGTGCCCTGGCAGCCAAGAGGGAAAGGTGTATTTTGTGGTGCATTAAACACAACATAGCCATCTGGTCAAATGAGGTGGAGAATCACCTGCTATATTTAGGATTTGAAGATACTTGCATTTTGTTGTCCAGAGGAGGGCAAAGAAGCTAACAAAAGGGCTAGAAGACATGTTCTACAATTGGGTAGAGAGGTGATCTCATTGCTCTCTACAGCTCCCTGAGGAGGGGAAGCAGTGGGAAATGCCAGTCTCTGCTCCATGGTCGTTGATGGCAGGACTCTTGGGAATGGCACGAAGATGAACCAGGGGAGATTTGAACTGGACCTTAGGAAAAAAATATTTACTGTCAGGATTCTTAAGAGGTGGTTGATTTTCCATGCCTGTCAGTGCTCACTAACATGCTTTTGGTTAATTCTGAAGTGGTCAGAGAGTTGGATCTGATGATCACGATTATCATGATTATTGTATAGAGCTTAGTGATGGTGACGATAAGTTTTATGAGCAAGAATCAGGGGATAGGCCAACAAGGCAGTTGTCAAGGTGTCAGTCTGTTGTAGACTGCCCAATCAGGATAAATAGACATATAAAACATGTCTGAGAGTCTCACTATAATTAGCCCTTGTTCTCATGAAAGGCTTCAATACACCAACTGGAACTACAATACAGCAGAGAGAAACAGTCCAAAAGGTTTCCAGAGAGTGTGGAAGATAACTTCCTGACCCAGATAGTGTGTGAGACAACTAGAGAAGGCATCAGTGCTGGACTTTTGTTTGCAAACTGAGAAGGACTGGTGGAAGATGTGAAGTTTGGAGGCTGCCTTGAGCATAGCATTCATGAATTATTATAGTTTTTGGTTACTGGAAAAGTAAGGAGAGGAATTAGCAAACTAACACTTTGGACTTTGGGAGGGAAGACTTTAGCTTATTTTGGGGACCTGATAACAGAGTACTTTGGGATGCAGTCCTGAAAGGCAAAAGAGTGCAGGCAGTCTGGGCACACTTCAAGAACGAAATATGAAAGACACAGGAGCAGGTCATACACATGTGCTGAGGGCTGAGCTGGTGGGGAAGAAGACCTGCCTGACTGAATTTTCCTGAGGATAGGAAGGCTCTACAGAGGGATCTGGATAGGCTGGATTGGTGGGCCAAGGCCAATAGGATTAGATGCAATCAGGCTAAGTGTCAGGTCCTGCACTTCTGTCATAATAACGCCATACAATGCTACAGGTGAGAGGAACAGTGGCTGGAAAGCTGAACCGAAGAATAGTACCAGAGGCTACTGATCAGTAGCCAGCTGAACTGAAATAGGTTGCTCAGGAAGGTTGTGGAGTCTTCTTCATTGGAGGTAATCAAAAGATTTATAGTTGATGACAAAGAGTGTGGTTGGACCAGATGACCTCTAGAGGTCCTTTCCAACATGCAATTCTGTAGTAGCCCTGGTGTGGTATCCTAAGAGGAGGAAAAAAGATGTGGAGTAATTCAATTTAACCTGCTTATTGGAATAGTCCTTGGAGCTAAATGCACCTTCTCTCAGTTTAACTTTAAAGAGGGGATCTTAAAAAAATGATAGCAACATTTTCTTGGTCAGATAGGTACAGGACAAAGTGGAACAGTTTTATACTAGAAGAGGTGAGATGTTAGGAAGAATTTTTTTTATTTACCTACAGAAGTTGTGGATGCCCCATTCCTGAATGCCAAGTTGGATGGAGATCTGGGCATCTATGGCAGAGGTGCTAGAATGAGTTGATTTTTAGTATGCCTTCCAATGCAAGCCATTCTGTGGTATTATTTTATAATAGTTTTCCATTCCAAATGGCCTTTGAGATAATTTTCCTCTTATTCACACAATGCAAAATGGCACTGGAACTTTTCATGTGTGAGGAAGGTTATGTCAAAAACTTTATATTTCCCAACCATCTTTGCAATTTTAGTGTGTATCACTCTACCAATCTGAGACACATATACTGCATTTTCTACCCTTCTGACACTCTAAAGTAACACTTAAATTCCAGTTTGGAAGGGAAGAGAAATTTCCAGTTTTGTATGTGAAGTGCAGGACGTGTAGATAGAATGAAGTCCTTAGCTATGTCACAAATGACCCCTTTGTATTAGAATGTGTGAATGGGTTGGTTGCATTAGTACCCATCAGTATGAATGGAGAAACAGTTACCAAAAGATACCAGTCTGAACTCAGACCACCAAAATGCCGTATTTGTCCTACACCACTGTCTCACAAAGATATCAATAGTGGGCTGCATAACTGGGATGACATCCAAGAGGGTGGTCCAACAGCTTGAGTGTAATAATTGTGGGAATTTAATTAATACAATGTGTCCAAATAAATATTGGTTGTGATCTGTATCTTCATCTGACTCAGCCCTCTTATCAGCAACTAAGGAATTTGCAGCTGCAAAACTGTACTGCATCAAAGCTGATTAGCATGGCTTGTATAATTTTCAGTGCAAATAAATTTTAACAGCAATAGGATTAAATAACAGACTGACTTGCATTTTCTTTGCTGATTAATAGAATATACAAATACTCTTCTGGTATAATTTGATCAGAGTGGATTCTGTCGTTTTGGAGATTTAGGGATAGAAAAAAATTACACTCTACTCTGGTCCACAGTTAAAAATAAGACATCACCTGCAAGTGGATTTAAGTCCGGATTAATGGAATGTAACTATAGTGAATGAGAGGTAAAGATACAGGTTTGATCTGTATTCATCTCAATTCATTACTTACTGCTTTTCTAATCAACTACAGTCATTTTCAAAAAAATATAATTTCTCAACTGTTCATGTCATCATGGTTTACTGTAGGCAAAAGATTGGAAGGACCCTAGAAGTGTGTGAAATATATTTTGATTTGGGAGCACACAGGGACACAAGTTGAAGTTTCTCCTCTCCCTGACACACATGTGAAGTGTGTGATGACTTCTTCAAATGGACCAAGTGGAATGGGAGCCCTACTTGTGAAAATTCCTGTTCTATACTGGGCGCAGGAATCCAATAGCAAACATTCCTCTAAAGACTCCAGCCTGGATAGTTATTTTTATGGCTGTTAGTATCATTGCTCCTTGGTGTTGGGTTTCAGCAGGAAGAAGCTAGACTTTCGCTGACATGTTAAGATATGAGCACTCCGAGGAGGAGTGAAACATTTGGCTCTGCCAGCTGCTCAGGGAACGTGATCCGAGTCAAACATAAGAGCCTGTGGATTTATACATTTGTTTTGAGCATCATAAGTGCATTTTAAGAAATGATTCTCCCTGGACCCACATACACACATGTACTCAGTTATACCTGCATGTGCCTCCACACCATTTTGCCTTTGGAGTCAGTCTTGTGTTTGCTGTGTGCAGCCTAGATGTGTTCCTGGAAAGAAATCATAGAATCACAGAATCATAGAATCCTTAGAGTTGGAAAGGACCTTTAAAGGTCATTTAGTCCAGCTCCCCTGCAATGAATAGGGACATGCACAGCTAGATCAGGTTGTCCCAACTTGATCAAGCCTCACCCTGAAAAAATCTCTACATGATGTACAGACTAACTAACTCTTCCACAAACTTTTTGGAACATGACTGAGCTCATGTTGCTCTGTCTCCCATTCCATCACATTCAAAGCTCTCTTTGGTAAGTAAAGAAGTTCTTGGGTGCAAGAGACTAGCTTTCTTTAGCTGATCAGATAAAAGATTGTCTAGGGCAGAGATTTATCCAGCACTCGTTTTACACTGAGGCGTGGATTAACTTCCTTCGGCAGCAGTAGTAAGGTGGTAGACATGGTCCCTACATGCACACTTTGTCCTCTGTAGGATACTGCTGGAGAGAGATCTCACATGTGTCATCAGTGTAACTTAGGGAAGCATCAGCAGTATGTTAGACAGAACACACATACACGCATAGGAAGAAACGGCTGCAGCAGTTTATTTGTCTCTTCTATATTTAACAACAAAGGCCTTACAAGGCTTAACTTAACAAAACTACCTGGGAACCTTTCCTGAACAATGCAAGCATGATGAGTGCTTAAAAGTGCTTCACTTTGCTCCCAGTACAGGATCCTTAGGTGTTTTGGGAAAGGATTATGTGAGTGCACCTGTGGTTTGGATTACTCAATCCTACAGGAGTGTCAAGTAAGGAAGAAAAATCCCATCTCGTTGTGCAAGGCAGGAAGGTTATGCGTGGTCTAAACAACTATACTAGCTGAATTCCTAGTATTTGTCCAAAAAGATTCAGTCTTCTGCATGAGGGAAGCTGATAACTTCTTTCCCTTAAGAGACAATAAACTCTGTAAAGATGTCCGGACAGTCAGCATTGTGGACAGCATGGCCTATTGCCCATTACTCTGAGTTATGTGATCATAATCAAATACCAGGAACTATAAACGTTGCTCCTAGAATGTCAGACGAGCCTATCTATCCTTAAAAAAATCATGGATAAACTCTCTGCAGGTCAAGAAAGATTGCTTAATCTGCAGTGTAGCAGAAAGACACACAGACTGTTATTTACTCAGATGAGCTCAGTGTCAAAAAAAAAACAACTGCAATTTTTCCTCCCACTCCAAATCTTTTCTTTACAAGCAAGCTATGGAAAATGGAACAGCAACACCCCCACACTAATATCTACTGTTCCCTAAGACAGAACACATGCCGTGCCACCCCACTGTCTTCAGAGTAAACAGCACAGAGATAAAAATATACATATATACATATATATGTATAACAGTCGGAGAAAACCAATGACATGCAGACCATCTGATTGGAAGTGGGGTACTGTAGACTATGGGATTGCATGGGCTGGTAGTCACCATCAGGCAGAATTGATAAAATATAGCCAGGGATTATACAGATGGGTGATTCCAGTATTCTTCTGTACCCAAAAAGATTCTGTTCCATTAGCTGTTGCTTCCCAAATATGTCCACCCTAGAGATGTCTGGCCTTTCAGCCCAAGTGATTTCTAAAGTACTTCTCTCCATCAGCATTCTCATTTGCCCTGAACTGTACAGCTGGTTCAAGCCAAAATAATCACCACAACATGTACTAGTAAGACAATGCTAATGATTGTGATTTCTCGCTTTAGAGTGCAGGAGCAGATGATCCCAAAATACTGGAAGTCAAGGTGGGGCAAAAGACTGGATCAGCTGAGCAGGGATCTCCTTCAACTAAGATGGAAAAGTGGGACTTGGCAATCAAAGTCAGGTGACACAGGAGAACTACAGACATGCCATTTATCACTGTATAGTGAAAATTCATCTGGCCAAACCTCAGTGGATCTGAATGATGAACTCCTAGCTGACTCTGAACTTGGATGGTATTTGCTACTGCAACTGAATGTATCTAAGTGTCATCAAGGCACACTGTTGACTTATATCAACATACTGCTTGCAGATGATACTAAATTAAAATATTTTGTTGATTCTGTTGAAGGTAGAGTGACCTTGTAGAGAGATCCTGAGAGCCTAGAGGGCTCAACTACTGCATGAAATTTTAAAAAATGAAGTGCTAGATTTGGATTAGATGTCAAGGGGAAGGTTTTCACAAAGAGTGATGAGGTGCAAGAAATGGCTGCCCAGAGAGGTTGTGGATGCCTCATCCCTGGAGGTGCTTAAGGTCAAATTGGATGGAATCCTGAGCAACCTGATCTACTTCTTGATCTAGCAGTTGGCAACTCTGCCCTCTGCAGGGGGTTGGAACGAGATGATTTTAAGGTCCCTTCCAACCCAAGACATTCTATGATTCTATGATTATGATTCTGCAACTGGAATCGAGCAATCCTGGTAAAAGGCCAGAGAACAGCTGCATAGAAAGGGATCTGGGACTTCTGGTTGACAGCAAGTTAAATCTGAGTAAACAATATACTCCGGCAGCCAAAAAGCCAGACGTATCCTGGGGTATGTCAGACAAAATAATGCTAGCTGGGCAAGGGCAGAGATTCTCCCACTCTGCACTGCTGCGACCTCATCTCAAACAATGTTTACAGTTTTGACAATGATAAGAACGTAAAACTATTAGAGAGAGTCCAAAGGAGGGCTGCTTAGATGATGAAAGGTTTTGAGAGGAAGATATATGAGAAAGTGCTGAGGTTTGTCACCTAGAGGAGACTGAGAGGAAGCCTCATGGCAGCCTACAGCTTCCTCACAAGGGGAGCATAGAAGCAGGTGAGCATCTCCTCTCTCTGGTAACAAAGATAGGATCCGAGTGAATGGCGTGGAGATATGTCAGTGGAGGACTGAATATTAGGAAAATGTTCTTCGCTGAGAGGATGGCTGGGCATTGAAACAGGCTTCCCAGGGATGTAATCGTGGCACTAAGTCTGCTGGAATCCAAGAATCACTTAGATAATGCTCTCAGAGATACGGTTTAATTTTTAGGTAGTTGTGTGTGGAACCAGGATTTGGAGTTGATAATCTTTGCGGATCCCTTCCAACCTATGATATTCTATGACTCTATGATAACTGGAGAACTCAAAGAACAAAAAGAACAAAAAGAATATAAGGGACGCAGAGTACTATGAGCATGACAGATCACCTCCTTGTCCCACTTATTTTGAAGAGTTCCTTTCCCTTCTACTCAGATTGATTTACCTTCCCTTGGAAAGACAGTTTGCCTTCTTGAATCCTATCCATTCTGGTGGTTTCCTTTCCCTTCTATTTTGACTGATCTACTTTCTAGCAAGGTTCCTACCTGTCAACACTGGCTGGTTAGTTAATGTGTTTAAAATAGACGAGAAATGTTAAGGTTTGTATCTTACAAGCCAGTCAGATTGTGGAGCTTTCCAAATATGCTTGTTATTCACTTGTTATCTAAGACTGCCAAAATGTCTCTAGCGGATTTTATTGCACTTCTTCCAGTCCAGTTAAGACAAGATAGAAAGTAGTATTTACCATAAGAAAATCACTGGAGAGTGAGGGGAACAAGAACAGTGAACTGCCAGTGAGAGTCACTCTCTGCTATTATAAACTTCAACATTACAAATAGGCAAAAGTAGATTTAATTCCCTTAAATACAACAGTCCTAATTGTTAAAAGAATGTAAATAGAAGAAAAAAAGTCTTATATTTATTTCCAGTCCAATTAATGGTCATTACACCGACAGATTTCTGCAAATTACAGGAAGAATGACTTACACTACTATTTGAGGAAGACTCATAGGTCATAAATCTATGACTTTGATTGTCATAAATTAGCTAGCTGCTAGTGAAGAGAGATTCCATCTGTTTTAATAATCTCCAGCAGAATGACCTGAATGCCATCCTGAAAGCCAGGTAACTATCAGAAAGTTTTTAGCAAAAGGTTCAGGAGCCCAAGTCTTTGTACAGGGAAGGACTGATCTGAAAGCAGGATATACTCACAAAAAACCTTCTCTAATAGACATTGAAATAAGAAAGGTTAAAAATCCCATTAAACATGGACCTGGTAATACTAAATGTGGAACAGTCCTTTTTGAAAAAGAGACTACTCAGTTACTTATGGGAGCTATACTGTTGGCTCGTTCACATAGTTAATCCAATAATGCTAAGAAGGCAGCAAATGGGATACGAGGTTGTTTTCTTTGTTCTTCATTTGTCAATTAGTTTCTGCTGTTTGACCGTTATTTATTTATTTACCATTATGTTAAAAAAAATGAAAGATCAGAGAGACCCACAGAGCTCACTAGGTATTTATGGAATTTATTGGAAGGCAGTCTTAAGTCTTGTGTGGAACAAGTAATTGTTATGTTAAATGTTCTCTAATACAGAAGTCTGGAAGAGCAGTGTGTGCCCACGACCAAAAGTTTCAAAAAATGTTGTAGGATAAAAATACACAATTATTATTGAAATATGAAGGCATCCATTTCAAGGGAAAACTTGAAAGTTTGAGACATGAAGGGAAGGTTAAACTAATGAATAGTACTATTGATGGTATTAAAAATCGCAAGAGCTAGGTCGTACAGCTTTTATGGATGAATAGCAGTTAATTGTGGAAGGGGTAAATAAAGTAGGCAGTAAGAAAGCTGCATACTTCACTAGATCTGGTTGAGTCAGGTAAAAAGAAAACATCAAAAATTTATAATTTGAGGAAGAATGAAAGAAGAAAGTCCATAGGTTTTTTCGGATAATTAAATTGTGCTATTTTTTTATGACGGGTTTAAGTGACAAAAAAGTTCATTACATTCTCATCTGAGACATTTTAGTGTTCCCAGTTCAGTTGATTTTGAGAGTAGCTCTGTAGAGAACACAGAAACTAGAGTGATGTGTTGTGTCCACTTATTTCATGCTTCCTCACTAATTATTTTCCCTTAGAAATATGGAATGCTAAGGATTTGAGCAAGTTGTAGAAATTTTAATAAACTGACTCTGTCCAGTCAACATCCCATATAAAATATCCCATTATAAAATAGGTTTGTCAAACTAGGCCGAAGTGAATACTTCTCTATGCTGGCTTTAAGACCACTGACAAATTACACTGAAAAAAAGAGTTTTCAGAAAATTAGCCTATATTTGTCAGTGACACAGGACTGTGAGTTTAATACAACTTATGGATAAAGAACAGAACTACATTTCAGAGATCAGTCAGCTGACTATAGAGCACCAGCACTTCCTGGAAGTTTGCACCCCTACTATCATTCCTTTTAAAAACAACAAAAACAACAAACTGGGACAAAATATGCATTTTCTAGAGCTGACTGGTACACTCAGATAAAAAAAAAAAGTTTTTTTCTGTGGTGTGTATCTTGTAAACACTGTTGTCAGCCATGCTATCAGAATTAGAAGGGCATGCTTGGGAACATCAATCTGGCCTGTAAACTGTCAGTGTATGTGGCATGATGTAGGAAACGTAGCCTCATTCTGCTGTTCCCTGGGTAAAAGGAGAGCTCCCAGGAATGTTGGCAGATGATAAGCAGAAATGCCAGAACACTAATCCCTCAGAGCAAATCTTCTCATTGCTACACTTTGACTAACATGTTGCTGTGAACAGGACCTGGAAATGGTAAGGACACACTTTCTTTATTAGATTTGATAAGTACTGGATCAGATTAAATTAATTACATGGAACATCTTCTGTATTTGCGACAGAACATGTCTGTTAGATGTGGAGCTTCACATTTTGCCATGCCTTCTAAAGATGTCCACTAAGAATCTGTTTGAAAGTTCATGATAAAAAAATCATGTGTTGAGGCAGAAGGGTGGGAAGAGATAAAAGATTTTGCATTGATTTCTTGAGAAAAAAACAATAATGGCCATTATTAATATGGGTTGTGGACTAATTCTCCAGTAATAAGACAGTTGGCACTAACAATCTGCCTGTGCATGTCAATGAAAACTGCAGTTTCTTGGGCTCAACATAAATTTCATGAGGACATTATGGATGATAACTAGTTTATGTCACAGTTCAGACAAGGCAGCAGCAGAGATGACCATCCTCTTTCCTAATCCTGCTCAAGAACTAGTATCTGCAATACCTTGTTTGTTTTCAATTTAATATTACTGCATGAAAAGGAAAGCAAATATTCCATGTACTCACACATGGGACTTGTATACACTCAGTCTTCTCTTTCCAGTAATAACTCTGTTTCTCACATAAACTGAAAGCAAATTAGTCCCTTGGAAAGGTCCTGAAGCAGCCACCTGAAACTATAAAGGTATATAAACGTGCAAACTGTGATTAAACATAGGCAGTACTGTACCATCAGGATTTACAGTTCAGACAGTATTAAGTGACTCTTAGATGAAGATGGTGACATTCAGAATACCCTTTCCTTCACACACTCAAGCAGCTGAGTGACTCCAGTTACAGAACAGGTGAGTATAGTGAAAAAGCCTGGAAGCCTCTGGGTAAGGTGCAGAAATCAGAGGAACAACAGGTGGCCAAAAGTCAGAGAAGGGCAAGCAGGCAGATGGAAGGGAAAATAAAGTTACTAATATAATACTAACATTTGGACTAAGATGACTCCAGAGAAGATGTTAGGTGGCATGTTCCTTAGCTGACCCTTCATCTGTCACAAAATTGGTGAGGTGTCATGAGATGAATGTAACCCTGATGTGTGACTCTCAGTAACAAGACATGGAAAGTACAACTAAACTATGATTTGCCTGAACATCGTGTGATTATTTCCTACTCATTTTAAGCTGTAAAGACCATTTCACTCGATCACTGCTTTACCGAGTGCACAGATGTAACCTTTGACTTATTCCTTCACGCGGTCAAGTCGCTAATGCTCTGCTGCTCCCTCGGAGACTTTTCCAGCTGAGCTGCATCTCCCTGGAGCAGGGTGACCCCTAGGGGCTTCTAAGAAAAGCTGGCAAAGAATTCGGGCGTTGGTGCTCTGCGCCGTGCTCTACCTTGCACATTTGCTGTCCTTGGATTTTACCTACTGGTATCCCCAGCCTGAACTCTTTCTGTATGTCGAAGGATACGTTCCCAGCAATACTGTCTTGTCTTCCAAAGGGATATCCAATAAGTAGAATAAAATGTTTTAACTGACTTCTTTTTCTCTCCTTCATGACAAATGCATGATCTTTCACAACTAGTAATCACATCCAGAGTTCAGAAAGACTTGTGAATGGAACTGATTAATTGGTTTGTCAGTCTTCACTCAGTAGAAGCTTCTTTCTTTAGAACGGGAATATTTTCAGTTAATCCTAGTTCCATTAATAAAAGTTATTTACATTGCTGAGCTCCAGATTGTCATACCCCCAAGAGCCTTTGCAATCCATGTAGCTCTACTGGAGTCCATACACCAACCAAATCTGTGTCAAACTTTCTCTCAGAGTTGTTCATATATGGTATTTATGGGCCAATCTTTATTTTTTATAAGATCAGTGACCTCTATATTACTTATCAGCCAATTAGCAGCCTGACTCTCCAGGATGTTTATGAAAGCTGATTCTAATATTGAAGGTATGGCATTGAACTACAAATACATGGGATATAAAATATAGTTTCATTTACATTAATTAATGAGAGTATTTTCCTGAAATTAATGAGGAACAATTCCAGATTCTCAAGACCTAAACAAATATTTAAGACATAATATTTATGGACTTCTACTGGTCAAATGCAACCTGATGGCACCTGCAGGTTGAGCAGTTAATAGAGGGAGGTCTCCCTGCTTATAGCAGAGGATTGGAACTAAATGATCTTAAAGGTCCCTTCAACCCAAACGATTCTATGATCACCACTGTACATGTGCAGCTTGTTAATCACTGATACAGTTTAATATTTTACTTTTTAAAATAATCTATATGAAAACTTTTATTTTTAGTATTAGTACTCATCTTCTATTCAAAGAAAGTATCAAATCAAAGATGCAAAGTCTCTGACAGCATGGTGTGTAAAATTTCTTTGGAAAATAACACCATGCCTTTCCATATGAATGCTATTAATTGTGCCCACTTGATTCCACCAAGATAGCAGACAGAAGACAGACTGTTTTGCAGCAACACCAACTCACTATGTTTTTTAGTTTAGTAACTGTAAAAATAGTTTTGAATTAATATAAACATGTATCTTTTCCCAAAATTGTACGGACTGTGTACTGAATTTTCTTTCCCCAGAAGCACCAAATCCTCAACTTAGACATTTTCATTCACCCAAGATGCTTACAATGACCTTAACCATTGCTTAGAAAGAAAAACAAAGATAGGATCTTTCTTACGTTCTGCCATGTGCATAATGATGTAATAATTATGGTTATAATTGTTCATATAATCATAATTGTACCGACTTTACACATTTAAAAGCAGCCTCAAGTCTATGAGTTCTTATAAAAAACACCCCAAATCTTCTTGTCCCTGTTGGCCACCTTTGTCTCCTGTTCCTTACCTTCTCCTGTCACTCTTGCCTACTATATTCTCCCAAACTCAGCATCTTTTTTCCTTATTCTTCTGCCCCTGAAGCTGGCTTCAATTTGTATTTCCAAATGTCCTCATCAATGTTAATATCCTTTTCTTTCACATGTAGCCACAGTTTTCCACCTCATATATCAGACATCTCAACCTTTGTTAATTCTCATCTTATCTCAGATCTCATTTGTGCATCCTCACTCCTCCTTGGAGAGGTGATCCACACAGACAAGGGCATGAAGTGCAGCCCACGCAAACACTGTAACTATCTCTGCTTCTTGGCCTTCCAAAGTTATACCTTGCAGTTGTGGCTAGCTCGTCTCCATGGAATTAGAGAGAAGACCTTATGAAGGAGAGGATTTTAAGAACACTGCAGCAAGAGTGTACTTCTGTGCCTGCAGTCTTGTCTGCATAGAGATCTGCAGTCTGGAACTTCTCCTTTGGGCCAGGGACAACATCTCTGGGGGATGCTGTCACCCAGCCCCTGCTTCACATAAGGTCTGCACACGCTATCACAGTACAGTCGGCATTAACTGTAGGCATAGTCTTTGGGCATGCCTTCATTATCAGTTACTGTCACACAGTTTGGCTGTATGATGGAGTGTTTCTGGAACACATTAACCGGTTGTCTCTGGTTAGAAACAAAATCAAACTCCTGTTCCACTCCCACCAGCTTCCACCCTCAGCCCCTTTCCCAGAAAGCTGCGCAGGGCAGGAATCTGTGCAGAGAGGACTGAGGCAGGAGCCAGTCCTGCACCTTGTCTTCAGCGGCTTTTTCACCACTAATTTACACTTTGGATGAGCAGTGCCCCAGTAGGTCAACCCTAGCGGGACCCAGGAATTGTCTCTGCCTCTGGAGAAGGGCAGGTATTGCTGCTCCCTCCCCCCTCCTGGTGGGCACTGCAGCAGCAACCGCAGCAGGGCCTTGCCACTGCTGGCTGTGTGTCCGCCTGAGGGGGCTGCAGGCGCTGTCTTTGCAATTGCAGGGCAGATTGCTCTGTCTTTCTTTTTTCTTTTTCTTTCTTTTTTTGTCGCTGTCTTTGCAATTGCAATTGCAGATTGCTCTGTCCTGCCAGCAACTGTCTGGTGGATTTGCTCACTAAAAAGCTATCAATCTTCTTACCTGCCTACATGCTCCTGCACCTGTGTGGGCAGGGTCACAGAGCACTGCAGGTGTTAGGCCTCCGGCTGCTGATAAATCTTGCTTCATTTGTAAATTTTCAGCCCAGGATGGTGCAGTAAATCCTCTGAATCTTACTGGGATGAGAATATTTCTTGTGTTGTCACGTCACAGTAGCTTTCTTTCACATTTTGAGACATGGAGGGAGACCTCCATGTGGCCTATAGCTTCCTCACAAGGGGAGTAAGTAGCGGGGGAGGCTCTGATCTTTTCTGTTAGGGAACAAGCAATATGGCTTGTGGGAATGGAATGTAATTAAAAAGTTCTCCACAGAGAGGGTGACTGAACAGGCAGTGCAGGGAGGTGGTCACAGCAGCAAGCCTGGTAGAGTTTGATAAGCATTTGGAAAACACTCTCAGATTATGGTTTGATTTTGGGGGAGTTCTGTGCAGAGGCAGGAGATGGACTCAAGAGCTTTGTGGACCCCATCCAACTCAGGATATTCAGTGATTTTGTCCACCGCCAGCCAGTGTTTTAAGAGACATGGATACTTAAGGAAAGCATGACCTGTCTAAGCAGGCTGTTAACAATCCATCCTTCCAGAAGACTCTTCACCAAGGCGGAGAGCCATGCACACCTGGTAGTGCAGCCTCTGTTGCCTCTCACCTCACAGTCGTGCAGGTCGATGTGCTTCATCCTTCAGGATAGATTAGATCTTTTCAACTGGGCACATGCAGAAATCGTACTGATTTTAGGCCCATCTACAAGGTTCATATCTCTATGGCTAGTTTCTCAGGTGGTAAAACATCCATTCAGACATTTTACACATTTCCACTGAATAGTGTGTCTTCTTGCAGAGGTGCAGCTTGCCTTTTTTCTTCCATTCAACTCTCTTAGAAACTCTCCCTAAAAGGGAAACTGCATTTTATGGCAGCCTGGACTACACTCTTCTGGAAGTGCAGAATCACCTCCCTCACTCTGCTGCCCACCCCCTGTGGGGCTCAGAGGGTTGAGATAACAACAGATCTGACCAGATCACGTTACAACAAAATTGTTGTAAGTGGTAGAGTAGCTTAACAACTGCTGGACACAATGCTGATCTTTTCATTCACTGTTGCTTTATTTACTTTCAGGGTTGTTTTTCTTAACTCTGACCATGTTGGTTATTACCTCTGAGAGCTGACTTACGCTTCTTTATGGTTTTACCAGATTGAATGTAGCATGTTCTCATGTTATACAAGTCTTGGGTTGTATTCAGTATTGCCGCCATTCTCTGACTACAGGAACCTTACTGCAGAAATTCTTATCAAGTAAAGAACTCCCTACTACAGGCAAGCTAAAGCAGTTGTTGAAAATTTTTAATATACCTGGAGAGTTCAAATAGGCACGATCTTACTGCTATGTCTTCTGTATGTGTATCCTGTTTAATTTATGGTTAAGAAATTATTCAAAAATACCACCCAGAGATCTGCCTTGGGGCAAGATGACTGTGGGTGGTAAGGTGTGTGGAAAGATATGGGCAGATGATCACTTCTGATGGATCTGCAACTCACCCCTGAACAAGTGCAGAATCCTAAACAGCTAACAGAATGTTTTTAAAAGTTATGCCCTGATCCTGGTAATGTCAGAGAGTAACAGCACTGTGTTGGTGCCTGGCCTGATCCAATTAAACACTATTTAGCATTACTCAGCACCCTCAAAAGGAAATGCCTCTGGATCTGACTCAACTCCAGCAACAACCCTGTGACTGAACCAACCTCTGCAATAGGCCCTGAGGCTGAGCCAGAGAGCCGGTCAATGCCAGTGTCAGTTGCCCCTATAAGCAACAGGGAAAAAATGTTAGCGAAAATCAGATTGTTTAGTAAGGAAAGAAACTCTTACTAAGAGGGAAAATGAAGATGAAGCAGATGAAGCAGGGCTATCACAAAAACAGGAGGAGAGAGACAGAACTCCTAGAAGAGAACCATCTGACCCTAATGTTAGATGAACTGTGAGATATGGAACGGGATTTCAGCCATAGTTGTGGTGAACACGTCGCCACCTGGCTGCTCCAGTGCTGAGATAATGGAGACCATAGTCTGGATTTAGTGGGCAAGTGAAACCAAATGGCTGGGATCTCTTTCTAAGACAGCTGGCACTGACAAAATAATAGGAAAAGGGACATAGACCTTCACCCTGTGGTGCAACTCTCATCAGCTGTGAAGGAAAGATATGCTTCAAGGAAGGGTTAATATTTAACCCAGAAAAATGGACCACAATGGAGAAAGGTGTCCAGTACCTAAGGGAGCTAGTGTGGTAGAGATAATAAGTGATAGTAACTTGGGCAATAATATGTTATTCCAAGATCCAAATAACATCATGTACGCACAGTCTTTGTAGTGTAGATACGTAGAGAGTGCATCACAACTTGTTCTGGATGCCATCTCCAAGCAATTGGAAGAGAAAATCGGGAGTATTCAACATGGATTCAGCAAGGGGAAATCACGATCAGCCAACCTGATAGCTTTCTATTATGTCATCACTGGCTGGGTAGAGGAGGGGCGAGCAATGGATTTTGCATACCTTGACATCAGCAAGGGATTTGACATTGTCTCTCACAACATCCTAGTTATTAAACTTAAAAAATGGTGGGATAGATGAGTGGATGGTGAAATGGATTGTGAACCGGCTGACGGATAAAGTTCAGAGGGCCATTATTAGCAGCATAGAGTCTGGTTGGAGGCCTGTAACTAGCAGTGTTCCCCAAATGTCAGTGCTGTGTCCAGTCTTGTTCAACATAGTCGTCAGTGACCTAGATGAAGGGATAGAGTCCACCCTCAGAAAGTTTGATGATGATACAAAGCTGGTAGGAGTGGCTGACACACCAGAAGTCTGTGCTGCCGTGCAACAAGACCTGGACAGACTGGAGAGCTGGTCAGGGAAGAACCTGATGAGATTTTAAAAGAGCAAATAAGTCTTGCATTTGGGGAGGAAAATTTCTGTTCATCAGTACAGGTTAGGGGATGACCTGCTGGAAAGTAGCTCTGTAGGAGGATGGGAAAGTAGGAAAGTAGGAGGAGGATGTGAGGGTCCAGGTGGACAACAGATTGGCCATGAGTTAACAGTGTGCCCTTGAGGTCAAGAAGGGCAATGATATCCTGGGGTGCATTGCAAAGAGAGTGGCTAGCAGGTCGAGGGAGGTGATCCTCTTCCTATGGTCTGCCCTGGTGAGGTCATATTTAGTATACTATGTTCAGGTCCAGGCTCCCCAATTCAAAAAAGACAAGGATCTCCTAGAAGGTGATAGGGATAGGACAAGGGGAATGGTTTTAAACTGAGACAGGGAGGTTTATGTTGGATATTAGGAGGAAGCTCTTCACACAGAGGATGGTGAGGCACTTGAACAGGTTGCCCAAGGAGGCTGTGGATGCCCCATCCCTGCAGGCATTCAAGGCCAGGCTGGATGTGGCTCTGGGCAGCCTGGGCTGGTGGTTGGCAACCATGTGCATAGCAGGGGGTTGGAACCAGATAATGCTTCTTGTCATTTTCAACCCAGGCCATTCTATGATTCTATGATTCTATGAAGGTGTCCAGTAGAGGGCTACAAAGATTAGTAAAGGTCTAGAACATTTCCTGTATGAGGGAGGGTTGAGTAACCCGGGTCTGTTCAGCCTGAGGAAAAGAAGACTGAGGGGGGTCTGATTAATGTTTATAAATATCCAAAAAGTGACGTGGGACACAAATGGATAATGCCAGGCTCTTCTCTGTGTAGTGATACGACAAAGAGCATTGGCCTAAAACTTGAACATACGAAGTTCCATGCAAACATGAGGAAGGACTTCTTTATAGTAAGAGTGACAGAGCACTGGAACAGGCTGCCTAGAGAGGTTGTGAATCTCCTTATATGGAGATATTCAAGACCCGTCTGGATGTCTACCTGTGCTGTCTACTGTAGAGTACTTGCTCTAGCAGAGAGGTTGGACTTGATCTCTTGAGATCCATTCCAACCCCTGTAATTCTGTGATTCTGTGATCAGTCTGTGTCTCAGCTGTAGACAAACTGGTTAAATGGCCCAAAGAAAAGAGAGTAAGTTTTCTCCTGCACATGTACAAACCACTTGAGGGACAGGAGTAAGTGGGTACACCCTATGTGCCATCCTATGGCTTTACCCACATGACCATGGAGAGGATATGAGGAAGCGGGATGGAAAACCCACCTCGAATCTACAGGCACATGTATGTGAATTGCAAGGGAAAAACCATCACAAGAGAGTGTTCTTCCAGGAAAATGGCTGCTCTAGTTTCCAGTGGGCTGATCCAGACTGGTCTGACACAGGGGAAGCTCCTGAACCTGCATTAAGTTGATGACATCATTAAATGAGGCAACACAGCAAAGAAAGTTTTTCAGAAAGGAAAAAAAAAATTCAAATCCTTCCAAAAGCTGGGATTTTTTGTTGTTTTGTTTGTTTGTTTGTTTGTTTTTATAAAATAAAGTAAGGTCAAAGGACCTGAACAGGAAATCCAGTCCTTAAGAATAAAATGACAAAATGGACATGATCAGATCCCCATGGATGTGATCAGTAAATAAACTATTAGGTCTCCATCAACTAACAAAAAGACAAGATTTCTTAGTTCTTGTGAGTTTTTGGAGAATGCGTATTCTGGATTACAGCCTGATTGTAAACCCTCTCCATGAAGTGATCCAGAAGAAGCAGCTGAGCAACTACAGGCTTTGAACAAATTAAATAGGAGATAGTTCATGTAGTAGCCATTGGGCCAATCTGGACTGGAAAAGATATAAAAAACATGCCCTATACCACAGCTGGACAGAATGGCCAGACCTGGAGCCTTGGGCAGAAATTCTCAAGGAAAACAAATTGTGGAAGATACTGAAGGAGAAGGTGAAGTAAGCCAATTTGCAGAGAGCCACCCAGCTGGCTTTAGGCATTGCTAAATGAGAGAAGTGGCAGTGCTCTATGTCTATACTGACTCCTGGGGGGTGGCAGATGCTCTCTGGGTGTAATTACAGCTATGGAAGCAGAATAAATGGCAGCGCAGAGGCAAACCCATCTGGGCCACTGCACTGTGGAAAGGTCTTGCTGCCCTGATAGAGAACATGGTTGTAAAGGTACATCACACAGATGCTCATGTACCCAAGAGTCGTGCCACTGAAGAACATCACAACAACCAGCAGGTGGATCAGGCTGCTAGGATTGAAACGGCTGAGGCAGATCTGGACTGGCAGCATTAGGATGAATTATTTCTAATTTGGCATGCCCATAATACCTCAGGTCATCAAGGAAGAGACACATCCTGTAGATGGGCTTGGGATCAAGGGTTGGACTTGACTATGGACGGTACTGCAGAAGTTACCCTTTAATGTGAAGTGTGTACTGTAATTAAATAAGTGAAGTGGATAAAGCTCTTTATTTTGAAGAGTAACGGCTGTGATTTCCCTGCCTTTGAAATGTCATTTCTAATTTTGTTCCAATCACTAATTCACAGCTAATGAATTGAGATAGAAGTGGTAAGCAATTGGCTGCTAGTAGACAGAAAGCTCTACCGTGGTAAGAACATGCAAAGGTTATAAGCCAAAATTGGGCCCAAAAGCACATGGTAACAGACACAGTAACCAGTTACAAGAGGAAGAGATGAAATCTAATGCTCATGATGTGTCTGTGAAGTAATCCTTTTATTTGCCATGTATGGAGGGGGTTAAAAATACAAATTATGGAAGAAAGTGACAGAGTTTTCACATTTTGTGAATTCCTTATGCCACTTTACTGTCATGACATTCTCACTCTTCCTCTTCTATCTTCTTGCCATGAATCTCCCGGCTCTTCACTCGGAGCTTGTTGACCTGTGACTCTGCAATGTCAGCCCGCTCCTCTGCTTCCTCCAGCTCGTGCTGGATCTTGCGGAATTTGGACAGGTTGACATTGGACAGCTCCTCCTGTACAAGGACAAGGAGTTGGTGGTGAGGAACCAAGGCAGGGGTTTCAGTCCTTTTGTGCCCAGGCCTTGAGGGGCTGTAGCTCCCCAGAGGAAAGCACAGACCTTGTCTCCTGCCTACCATGGTTTAAACATAAGACTCACAAATACTTCCTCATCCACCCTTATTTGAGAACCCACATTAACAAAAAGCACCAGAAATTTGTCACTCTTGAGGAGCTGTTTTGTCACATGGTCTTATTATTTCTTGTACTTATTCTCCTCTTCCCTAGTGCTTGATTTACATTTCATTTGTTAGATTCAGAAACACATGAAAACCCCATGATGTTGATTACTGCCACAGATTCATGAGCCTCTTATTTAATGGATGTTGGCAATTTTAGTTTCATTTCCTGGATAAACTACACTGCAAAACATCCCTCAGTCAATCTCTGACTGCAGCATGCCCCAAAGAAAGCAAGGCTGCCTGACATGATAATGAACAATGAGCCAAGACGTGTCTCGGGAGATTCTTTCAGGCCCTTTTCTGGTTTTCATTCTGATCTCTACAATCATACTTCCTTGAAGTAAAATTACTCTCACTCATTCTTCAAGTTATACTTACAGCCTCCTCAGCTTGTCTCTTGTACGATTTCACCTTCATCTGCAGTTTATCCACCAGATCCTGGAGCCTGAGAATATTCTTCCGGTCTTCCTCAGTCTAAAGAAGTTGATAAGCAGGAAAGATAGAATTGCTTCCCAAATGAAGACAACAATACCGCATGGGGACAATGTGCAGCCATTTTGACATGCTGGTGTAAGGGGTGTCAACTCAAGGAGGCTTCCTGCCTTACCTGGTAGGTCAGCTCCTTCACCCTCCTCTCATACTTGCGCACACCCTTCACGGCTTCAGCGCTGCGCTTCTGTTCAGAATCAACCTCCCCTTCCAGCTCCCGTACCTGCAATGAGAAACCCATATTTGGAGCTTCCCTGCTATGACTTGGTATTGCACACACTTGCACAAATACCAGTCCTACGCACCCTGGCCTCCAGCTTCTGGAGTTGCTTCTTGCCTCCTTTTAGGGCCAGCTGCTCTGCCTCATCCAGACGGAGCTGCAGGTCCTTCACTGTCTGGTCCATGTTCTTCTTCATCCTCTCCAGGTGGGCACTGGTGTCCTGCTCCTTCTTTAGCTCTTCTGCCATCATGGCCGCCTGGAGAGGCAAAGCAGCAAAGCCAGGTTTGCCAGAGACTTTTTGGGGGAGATGCATCAGCCATCAGCAGTGAAAGAGCCACGACTCACATCGGTGATGGCCTTCTTGGCCTTCTCTTCAGCATTGCGGGCTTCCTGGATGGTGTCTTCCATTTCACTCTGAATTTGCACAATGTCAGTTTCCAACTTCTTCTTGGTGTTGATCAAGCTGGTATTCTGCATAACAGGAATGTTAGGATTTTTACTCTTAGACCTGATACCTCCACATCAAGAACTGAGAGGGAGAATAATGTTTGTTAAAGTTTGTAATGCAGGAATCCTCTTTAGAGCCATGGTAGCAAACCAGATAGGGATGGCTAGCTGGATTAGATATGTTGCGGTATTGTTCTTCAAGTGTTTACACAGTGAGATGCACAGCAATAAGTAAAATACATAACGATATCTCATTCTACACTATCTCATGCTGATGGGATTAATTCCCTGGAAATAATCTGACCTGGGTGTGGAGGAGCTGCACACGTTCAGTTGCGTCCAGAAGTTCCTGCTCAGCCACTTTTCTCGAGCGCTCTGTCTGCTCCAGGGCTGCCCTTAGTTCCTCAACTTCAGCCTGCAGCAGGTTTGCTCTGCGCTCCACCATGGCCACCTGCTCCTTCAGGTCCTCCTGTGACCTGAGAGCATCGTCCAAGTGTATCTGGGTATCCTGTAAAGCAGAAAAAGTAGATTACAAGGTTGCAGAGCAATGGAACCCTGTGGATAGTGACATTTCTTGCTCTTTTAATGAATTACAACTGTAATAACGACTCTATATAACAGGAGGGAAGCAATATGCCTATGTGCATTTATTTAGCTTCATACCTTGAGTGTTCCTTGTGTGTTTCTCAGGTTCTTCTGTGCCTCAGCAGCCATGCGGTTGGCATGGCTCAGCTGGATCTCCATTTCATTCAGGTCTCCCTCCATCTTCTTCTTCAGCCGCAGGGCTTCATTCCTGCTCCTGATCTCAGAATCCAAGGTGCTCTGCATGGACTCCACAATTCTGAGGTGGTTTCTCTTCAGCTGGTCAATTTCCTCATCTTTTTCAGCTATCTTCCTGTCAATCTCAGACTTGATCTGGTTAAGCTCCAGTTGGAGGCGCAGGATCTTCCCCTCTTCATGTTCCAGGGAGGCCTAGACAAGTAAAAAAGAAACAGTGAATAGAAATATAATTTCCTCTCTAAGCAATCTCATATGCAATCCTTCAGAACATAATCTATATTTTCCACAATATCTACAGATTACTGTTTCCATTCCATAATATTGGAAACAAGTCTTAGCACTATGTACCTCAGCTTCCTCCAGAGAGGCTTGGAGTTCAGACTTCTCCTGCTCAATCTGCTTCTTGACTTTCTCCAGCTCATGAATTGCCTTTCCTCCCTCTGCAATCTGCTCTGTGAGGTCAGCAATCTCCTCTGCAGAGAAGAATGAACGTTCACGTGGTCAGGTATAGAGCATAGAGGGAAAGGCCCTGTGACCCCAGCATAACAGGTCTGCTCCCATCACTGCAGGCACAAACCCAGGTGGAGAGGTGGGCAGGAGAGCTTCTGAGAAAGCCCTGCCAGCAGGAAAGGCTGAGTGACTTACGCTGCAAGTTCTTGTTCTCACGCTTCAGCGTTTCCAGGTGGTCCAGGGACTCCTCATAGGCATTCTTCATCTTGAACAGCTCTGTGCTGAGGGAGCGAGATTCCTTCTGGGAGGCCTCCAGCTCAGTCTGTGCTTCCTCGTACTTCTGCTTCCACTCTGCCAAGATCTGAGGAAAAACAGATCATGAGTACGGATGCGACAATCATTGTGTGCCCAGGAAACACAGGCCTGGAGCCCAGAATACCTTGTCAAAGTTCTTCTGCTTTTTGTCCAGAGCTGCGCAGGCAGCATTTGATCGCTCCACATCAATCATCAGGTCCTCCACCTCATTCTGCAGCCTCTGCTTTGTCTTTTCCAGGGAAGCACATTTGGCATTCACGGCTTCAACATGTTCCTCTGCATCCTGCAGGCGCTGTGCCAGCTTCTTCCTGGAAGGAGGCAAACACAGCTGCAGGTTAGAGATGAAGAGGGAGCCTGCGTTTTACATTCATAAGAGGGCATTTGATCACATGGGGATTTTGACCCTCCATCTGTTCAGTGGTTTTTCTGCATAGTGGTTGCATGCAGTCTAAAGGGTTTGTCTAAGCTTTGTCCTAACACCTACTGAGTATTCAGCCTTTGTTAGCTTAACAAAATCCTGAATGTATGTGTGTCTTTCAGTCTGCACTTTTTCACAGACTGAAAGACTGAAATGCTTTTCCTCTCTCTCTTCTAGCGCAAGCAAGGATGTCACTGCCTTCATCCCAACCCTATCTTAATCCATTATCAGTGACTTCTAATTTCCCTTGATTATCTCAGACTTCTCCAGCCATTTCACATCCTAATTCCCCACATACTTGGCCTCCTCCAGCTCCTCTGTGCGCTGAATAGCGTCCGTCTCATATTTGGTTCTCCACTGGGCCACTTCGCTGTTGGCCTTGGACAGGACACGCTGCAGCTCACCCTTGGCTTCCTGCTCCTCCTCGTATTGTTCCCGGAGCAACTCACAGTCATGACGTGCAGATTGTAAGGCATGTGCCAAGGCGTTCTTGGCCTGTGAGAACATTGAGATTTCTAAGCTGAATATCTTAAGATGCATATTGAAAGCGGGATTGTCATAATCAGGAGTACTGCTCCAGGGGTAAGGATGGGTAAACCCTGATGAAACAAATGTAAGGCCGGGAGACAGTGAATCCCTCAAAAATGTGTGCTAGAGGATCAAGATATGTTAATGAAAATTGGCCTGGGGACAATAGTGTGATGGTTCTGTAAATATTTCTAGAAATGAGCATGGATCTTGTCTTACAGGGTATCAGAATCTCCTCAAAGGATAACTTTCTCTAGCATCAAATTCACTATGGTTCCTTCCCCCTCAAGTACAAACGCTGCTCCCTCCTGTACTGCAAGTGTTTGGGGAAAGAACACTGAGCCGCTCTTGTTTTAGATAGGATTCTACACATGCATGTCATGGTAACATGGCTTGAAGGAAGAAGGTATTTCCAGACCTTTATTTCTTCCTCTAGATGTCTCTTCAGTTCCTCAATCTGTTGGGTAAATCCTTGCTTGCCCCTAGAGAGCTGAGAAATCAAAGCATCTTTTTCCTCTGCCTGGCGAGAATATTCACCTGGAAAATGTAAAGTGAGAAGAAAAAAGAAGTGTTATACTAACAGTAGAATCATAGATCATAAAGTGATTTGGTTTAAATATGACCCATAGGTCTTATAAATCCCATCATTGTCACTTAACCATGTCCTTAAGCATCTCATTCACACATTTTTAAATGTTTCCAGTGATTCTAATACTTCTCTCAGCAGCCATTTCCAATGCCTAACCACCCTTTCCATGAAAAAATTCTCCCTGACATCTAATCTGAACCTCCCCTGGTGCAAACAGAGACCATTCCCTATCCCTAGACCACTGAGAAAAAAATCAAAACCAGCTTTTAAGAAAATGTAGAGCGTGATGAGTTTTCCTCTAAGCCTCATTTTCTCAAAACTAAGCAACCTCAGTTCCCTCATGTCTTGTTTTCTAGCTGCATCATCAGCACTACTGTTCCAGCAGCTCTAGAATTTTAGTGTAGTGAGGGATCCAAATGTGTAGCGAGTTGCACCAGTGATGAGTAGAGAGGGACTATCATAAAATCATGCAATCAAAGAGTCAAAGAATAGTTTGAATTGGAAGGCACTTTCAAATCCATCTACTTCCAATCCTCCAGCCATGGGCTGGAATGCGTTCCATTACATGAGGTTGCTCAAAACTCCATCCAATCTAACCTTAAGCTCTCCTTCAGAAGGGACATACACTGCTTCTCTGAACACTCTGTTCCAGTGCCTCACCACTGTCTGCCTAAAGAATTTCTTCCTGATGATTAATCCCTTCCCTAGTCCTGCTGGCCACACTATTACTGATGTGGTCCACATGGACATTGCCATTGTTAGCGACCTGAGGTCATGTTTGACTGAAGATAAATGATATAAATGTTTAAAATATCTACAATAACAAGCACTTGGGTACACTGTAAAGCCATGGAATCTGGAATAGTTATGAGATGTGAGCTAAATTCTCCCTTTGCACTGTAACGTATCATTCTAATTTAGAGGTTCTCTCATTGGACATCAAGAATTAGGATATGTCACCTGTTTCTGTTTGCAGACGGGCTCTTTGGGTATTGAGGTCATTGATCATGCGCTGATTCTGCTCCTCCTTGGTTTTAAGCTCACTGAGCTGGTCCTCCAGAGTGCGGCACATCTTCTCTAGATTTGCCTAGGTATTGAAAGCAAGGAAGGAAAGGAGATGAAAGTCTGGACTCTGCCTGATTTTTACAGCAGAATTCTGGTACAAATGTGATTTATAGATACCGCCTAAGCACCATGCCTTTGCCCTGTGAATAAATAGTATTGCCTTTCTTTACCTTGGCTTTGGAGACAGACTCCATGTTGCTGGCCAAGTCATCAATCTCCATCTTCAGCTCACTCTTCTCCTTCTCCAGCTTCTGCTTGACTCGTTGCAGGTTGTCGATCTGCTCCCCAAGCTCCGCTGTGCTGTCCGCATGCTTCTTCCGCAGGGCGGCAGCCGTGGCTTCGTGCTGCAGCGTGGCCTCTTCCAGGTCACGGCGCATCTTCTGAAATTCTGCCTCACGCTTCTTGTTCATCTCAATCTGAGCTGCCGTAGCCCCTCCTGCTTCCTCCAGGCGCTCACTGATCTCCTCCAGCTCCCTGGAGAGGTCAGCTCGGTGCTTCTCTGCTTTGGCCCGAGAGGTTCGCTCTGCCTCGATTTCCTCCTCCAGTTCCTCAATACGGGCCTGGGGAGCATCAGGAACCCTTCACACCCATGTCCTTCTCCTTCAGATGTTTTCTGAAGGCCAGAAGGGAAGGACCAGAGACTTGCCTGCAGCTCCTTGATCTTCTTCTGTAACTGCATGCCCAGGGCTTGCTCATCCTCAATTTTGCTCTGGATTTGGCTGATTTCAAAGTCTTTCCTTTTGCACAAAGCAAATGATGTTAGTGCCTGAAAAAAAACATTTAAGTGTACCCACTAGCACTCAGGTGTCCCACAACCTCACTTACTTCTTCAGTTTCTCATCCAGCTGCTGCTTATCATTTTCCAAATCCATTATGCTATCATGGGCCAACTTCAGGTCTCCTTCAAGTTTCCTCTTTGCTCTCTCAAGGTCCATGCGCAGCTTCTTCTCTTGCTCCAGGGACCCTTCCAGCTAAACAGAATGAGATCATCAGTGCTCTGCCAGCCATGTTCATATATATAATAGCCATATATAATAGCCATATGCTTTTGTTCTTACATCATCCACTTGCTGCTCCAGCTTGGTTTTAGCTTTGGTCAGTGTATTGACTTTGTCTTCCTCTACTTGCAGGTCATCCAGTGTCTGCTGATGGGCCTCTTGGAGGGCTTTCTTCTCCTTTGTCAGCTTGGCAATTGTCTCGTCCAGGACTGCCATCTCCTCTGTGAGATTTTTCACCTACGAATTGGTGGAAACATTAAAACATGGTATAAAACTTGCCTGTTGTTGTAGTGGCAGTTGCATTTTGCAGTGTTTTGCAATGAGGTTTATTTTATCTTTTGCAGTTTAGATGAGATCCTGCACGATTTTTCCAGAGCCAACATGTTCTGGTGCAGTAGACACTTCTACTCTGAGAGTAGCTTCACACATTATGTGACTTCTCATGTGTGTACCTTGTTCTCAGTGGCATGCTTTTCCTTCTCAACCTTGGCCAACGTTAACTCCAGGTCATCTATATCTTTCTTCAGCTCTGAGCATTCATCCTCCAGTTTCCTCTTCTTGGCTGTCAGCTCAGCATTAATTTCCTCCTCATCCTCAGCCCGTTCTGTCACCTCCTTAATTTTGGCTTCCAGCTGGATTTTGGTTTTGATGAGCTGGTCACATCTTTCCTCAGCATCAGCCAAGCTATCTGCTTCCTATGAGGAGACACAGATTTTTGTGAGTTATAATGTTTTGAAGTTCTGTTTTGTTGTTGTTTTTTTTTTTCTCCCACAGACACAATATTTAAATGCTTCTGTTTTGTTTTGTTTTGTTTAATATAATATTGGGGAATTAGGTGTTTTTATTTGTGAGAATAATGAACTAGAGAAGTTGGTGGTTTTTTTGGAATGAAGAAACTGACTCCTGATTGATAGCTGAATGTCAAATATCTAGCAATCTAGTCATTATGGTACATTTGTGATTAGGAAAAATGGGTCCTTCTCATGGTTGCTTTTACTCTATTGCATAAGAGCACTGCTTTGAAGGCTGAACTGATGGAGATTCTTCCTATCCAGTTCAGACAGATTTGTTTGCTACTTTTTACAATTGATTAGTGCTACAAGTCTCTCTCCTTAGGACAGAAGAGCCATCAAGTTTATTTGGCATTGCCAGGTTACTTCACTGGCTGATAGGGGGCACCCCTGCCACTGTCCATTTATTCAACCTTCCAGTGACTCTAAGTGTGTGACTTTTTTCCTACTGTAAATTAGTTATCTTCCTACAAGTCTCTGCCTGGAGGAAAAAAGCAGTCTGCCTGTGTAACACTTTATCCAAATAAGCAATGATATTCACCGCCTGCACTTGGAGCTGCAGGTCATTTTTCTCCTGCAATAGGACAACCATTTTCTCCTCCAGCTCCTTCCTCTTTGCCTCAGACTTTGCAAGCTCTTCCTTGGTCTTCTCAAACTCTTGTTTCATGTTTGCCATCTCCTTTTCAGACTCTGCACTCTTCAGCAGGGGTTTGATTTTGAAGAACAGCTTCATCCAGGGCCAGTGCTTGACATTCATGAATGCACGAACGTTGTACTGGATGCAGAAGATGGACTCCCTAAAATACAATTCATGTAGTGATTACATACCTTGAGTGTGAAAATTTTAAACTCAATTAACCAAGCACCATGAGAATAAATAAACTAAATATGCATATTTACCTCCTCTCCACCATCCTCTGGTACTCCACTCTCATCAGGAAGCCCCTGCATCTGGCTTGTGTGCGAGTGATGATTTCAGCCAGCTTATCATCTCTCATCTCCTCCAGAAGTCCCAGCAGCCCAGCTTTGAAGAACACCTTGAAAATAAAATGTTGCAGCACATAACTGTCGGGTAAGCCATAATACAGAGACAACAGGCTTTCAGCTTTCAGAAGGAGACATTAATGATCATGACCAGCCTAACCTTGGCTTCCTTCACACATCATTTTTCCACTGTGTCTAGGAGCTTCTTGATAGCTCAGCCCTAGACCTTCAGTCCCTGCCTGAATCATCTTATTACAATTTTGGTTTCCCACTCAGCCTGTGAGACCACAGTGAACTCTTCTTCCTGACTTAATGTTAGACCTGTTTCATTGATCAGGAAATTACTGAGTTGTGCCTGATCCTTGGTATCCTACCTAGACCTGGCCACAATCAACCTTTAAAACAAGAGTTTCTTGTTGAGTCTTCACCTCACACCTTTCTTGTTGTCACAAACCTACTGGATGATTTGGACTCTTAGTTGAATCTGTCCTTGGTTGGTCTTCTTCACTTGCCTTGGCAAAGTACTGTGTGCTTGGATCTTTTTTGGCTGAGGCACCTGAGCTGCCAGCTGTGTTACTGCACTGCACTGCACTGCACTCCCTGACCCTCAGGAAGCAACCAGCTCTTATTGCTCTCTCTTTGAACACAAGACTTGTTCATACCTTGGTGTGACCAAATCTGTACTGGGTGTGGTCCACATCAATGGATCCAAGGAGCTTCTCAGAAGCCTTCTTGCTATCCATAAATTGTCCTTCTGGGATAGCACTCGCATTAAGCACTCTGTATCTGTAGGAGGAAACAAGATATGAAGAAATACCTGTTATTGAAACCCCCAGTACAATTGAACCCCAGTCTTCTCAGACTATCTCTTTGAATTAGTCTAATGCTGGAAGCCAATTCAACCTTTGAGAGTGGGATACGGAGAATATTTTTACTGTTAGTTCAGAGTCCAAAGTAATCCTAATCTTTGGCCATGTCATCATGATCTGACAGAGAAGCATTTACATATTACTTCAATACCAGTGTAACGTGTATGTTTCAAGTGCATTTCAACATCCAGGCTATTCACTTCGTTCTGAATGGACAGCAAGTGGTACCACTCTTACCTCTGTTTGAAGTCAGCATATAGGACTCTGCTGGGGAATCCTTTCCTGCAAATCCTGATGCCCTCGAGCACACCATTGCATCTCAGCTGGTGCAGCACCAGCTCATGTTCCATGGCACCTAACAAACACCACAATTAGTGACTACCCCACTGTTTGACACTCAACCTAAGAGCTTCTGCAGTTCTAATTTTACCCACTGTATCTCCTTACCAGGTGTTTTTGTTTCATTTGGGATGATGCAGCGTACAAAATGGGGGTGAGTGCTTCTCAGGTTTGTCATCAACTTGTTTAAATTCTCCTGTGAATGTATGAGATTAATTATTATTAATTGTTGTCCACTTAATAGTGGATTTATCAAACTGAATGTTTCAGGATACAGACTTATCTATCCTACAGCATATTGCAGAGCTCCTTGAGGGAAACTGGGAAACTGCAGACACCTGGTTTTGTCAGGCTAAGCCTGACTACATTTTTATGTGGTAGTAGATTTCACAGAATAGAAACAGAACAGTTTTGCATTGGAAGAGACAGGCTTGGGACAGAGTGACTGGGAGACTGTGCAGAGGAAGAAGACCTGGGGGTGTTGGTCGATGTTCAGCTGAACATGAGCCAGCAGCATGCCCAGGTGGCCAAGAAGGCCAATGGCATCCTGACTTGTATCAAAAACGGTGTAGCCAGCAGGAGCAGGAGGTGATCTTCCCCTGTACTTATCATTGGTGAGGCTGCACCTTGAATACTGTTTTCAGTTTTGGACCCCTCACTACAAGGAAGAAATTGTGGCCCTGGAGTACATCCAGAGAAGGGCAATGAAGCTGTGAGGGGTTTGGAGCACAAGTCTAATGGGGAGCAGCTGAGGAACTGGGATTATTTAGTCTGGAGAAGAGGAGGCTCGGGGGAGATATTATTGCTCTCTGCAGCTACCAGTAGTGAGGTGAGGGTCAACCTCTTCTCCTGAGTAACTAGTGAGAGGACAAGATGGAATGGCCTCAAGTTGTACCCAGGGGAGGTTCAGGTTGGACATCAAGTAAAATTTCTTCTCTGAAACAGTGGTCAGGCACTGGAATGGGCTGCCCAGGGAGGTGGTGGAGTCAGTGTTGGGTCCAAGAAACTTTTAGATGGTGTTCTAAACGACATGGTTTAGTGGGGAAATACTGATGATAGACGGATGATTGGGATGGATGATCTTGGAGGTCTTTTCCAACTTTGGTGATTCTATGATTCTACGATTCTACGATTATTTATTCTAAATCTAAGTTGGTGAACTTTACCCTTTTGCAATTTCTATTGAATCCAGAAAAGATAAGAGCAAAACTGAAGGAGACAGTTGCGATAAATCAGCCAAGGATGCAATATCTGTAGCTAATTAGAGAAAAAGGAACAAGCAATTGCCTAGATTGTTTCAGGAGGCTGAATGATATCAATCTATCTCCTTCAATAAGAAGACCAGACACACATTGAGGTACAGCTTTCCTGGTATTTCTAGTGCCTCTTTCTGATTCTGCAAGGATGATAAGATTAATGTCCAAAACTGAAACACACATTTCAGATCCAGAATGAGTTTGCTGTCCTTCCATGAAAAAGGTAAGTTTGGTACTTACACGGAAAAGAGCAGAGACTGTCTGGAAAGAAGAACCCTTCTTCTTGCCACCCTTTTTGGCACCACCCTCTGAAAATCGAAAGAAATAAAAAGATCAGAAATCTTTAGCATTGCCTTTGAGATTCTGCTTCAAACTCTATGCGCATATGAAAAAATTGATTGTGGAAAATTTACCAGCTTCTCCACCGTAGGTGGCAAACAGTAAGGCCAGTGTCTTCACAGATGACTTCTGGTACAACCCAATGACAGTTTCGTTCAGGGGGTCCTTGTTCTTCTCAAGCCAACCAGTGATGTTGTAGTCCACTGTGCCAGCATAGTGTATGAGGGAGAAATGGGCCTCAGCCTTGCCTTTGGCAGGCTTGGGCTTCTGGAAGTTGCTGGACTTGCCCAGATGCTGGTCATAGAGCTTGTTCTTGAAAGAGGTGTCAGTTGCCTTGGGGAACATGCACTCCTCTTCCAGGATGGAGAAGATGCCCATGGGCTGGAAGATAGCACAAGAAGTAACAGAGAAAGATCACCTTAGTGTGAAGCGTGTGCTATGAGATTCAGAGGTACCTGTGTATTGCTGGTAGCATCTCTGCCTGAATAAGAGGCTAAGTTTGTAAAGAATTCTTTTGTCTTTCCTTACCTTTCAGCAGTCTGTCTTCTCTGAACTGGTAAGAATGTCTCACCACTTCAGGTTAAAATTGGCTGTAGAACCAGGAGAAGTGGCAGACAAATACAATTGGGAAAATAGCTACAAGATGCAGATTGTCTTGGAAAATTGGGGCATGCCATATTTATTTCCTAAACAATGTGTGTGGAGTTTTGATTTTGCATCTTCAGAGAAAATGTAAAGTGACTTTAGTTGTTTTTAAAGAATTCTGTTGGTGGGAGTGTAGACTACCTTTTCCATGCTTGAAGACACAGTGATGCAAGATTGGTGATACAGATTTCCATTTAGCTGTACTAATTCCTGAGCACTGGACTAAAGTATTAATTCCACAAAATGCCTTGTTTCACTGAAACTGGCTGTCCGGCTGCAATTTCTCTCCTAGCTGAATCTAACTGAGAAACATCACAAAATTCCAGAATACATCATACACTTAAATGGAAAAAGTACCTTTTCAATGAGCTCAATGCAGGCAGCCAGGTCCATCCCAAAGTCAATGAATTCCCATTCAATGCCTTCCTTCTTGTACTCCTCCTGTTCCAGCACGAACATGTGGTGGTTGAAGAACTGTTGCAGTTTCTCATTAGTGAAGTTGATGCACAGCTGCTCAAAGCTGTTGAACTGTTTAAAGCAAAGAGAAGTACACAGGTTCTCAAAGAGGCAGCAATGATCACAGAGTTGTGTTAGTATACTTCTGATTCTGTTTGAAATTCCCTAACTGAACCACCAAACCTAGCAATACAGTAATTACATCTAATTTCTTAGAAGGATTCCTACTATAGAAAAAATGTACCGTCCTTGCAGGGCTTTATTAGCACTATTTTTGAAATCAATCTGCAAGTAAAATTTATTTGTTACTGTGCTATTCAAAGATTGATTTTTCAGGAACCTCAGTTGCTGCACCATGGAGGTGTGTCAGATCTCTAACTTCTGGGAAAATGGAGGCTTCCTCAGTATCCACCAGAATTTCTCTGCCCTCAAATCACGAATCTAGTTTTCTTTGTTTTGACACAGAACTCCTATTAGCACCACTGCATTCACAACACAGGAAATATGCTCTATTTCATATATCACAGCATTTCCCTTTCCTTGGCTCTTCCAAGACTGTTCAAATCCCTGGTCCACATCTGTGTGAGCTCTTTTCCCAGTCAATGGTGTCTAAACTTGTCTGTCAAAACAGTGTTTTTTTCTACCTGTTGACAATATTAAGAGTCAAAGTGTACGCTCATAAAGCAATTTAAGCATTCTACTGTGATAAAGAGAGATGATTATCTCAAAACCAGCAGATTAGGAGCATACACTTCAGAATCTTCTTAAAAAGAAATGTGTTTCTGAGTTCTCAAGATCTCTTTCTGCCCCTCTCATAACTATGATGCCAAGTTTTGTTCCTTACATCAAAGATCTCAAAGCCAGCGATGTCCAGGACACCAATGAAGTACTGCCTGGGCTGCTTGGTATCCAGCTGCTGGTTGATGCGAATAACCATCCACAAGAACATCTTCTCATAGACAGCCTTTGCCAGAGCACCAACTGAGTTGTGCACCTAGAACAGAGATTAAAGAACTGGGGTTACCTTCTGTTGCAGAAGAAGAATACTCACATTATTCTTCAGATCATATAGTTTTATACTTAAGATTATACCTGCTGCACAGTTTGACCCTTGGTCACATACTCATTCCCAACTTTGACTCGAGGGTAGCACAGTGCCTTGAGCAGGTCTGCTGAGTTCAGACCCATCAGGTAGGCAGCCTTATCAGCCACTAGAAAGGAAGAAAGTAAGAAAGAGGGGAACATTCATCATTGGTCAGTGGCTAGAATTTGGTCTGTGTGAGCAAATCTGCTCTTCATTTTTCAGAAATGCGAAGTTATTGGTATGCTCTGACTGGCTCAACCTGGAGAAGAGAAGACTGAGAGGGGATTTTATCAGTGCTTATAAATATCTACTGAGTGGGAGTCAAGCAGTGGTGTCCAGCAACACAACAAGAAGCCACAGACAAAACTGGAACATAGGAAGTTACATATTTACATGAGAAAAAAAAAATTACTTTGAGGGTTACAGAGCACTGGAACAGGCTGCCCAGAGAGGTGGTGGAGTCTCCTCTGGAGATATTCAAAACCTGCCTGGAAGCTTTCCTGTGTAAGTAACATAGGGAACATGCTTTAGCATAGGGTTAGACTAGATGATCTCCAGAGGTCCCATCCAACCTTTATAATTCTGTGATAAGTTATGGGAAGGAGTGAAGATTATGGAAGCTAATGCTCGCCTGTTTTAAAAGCAAGAACAGGCATTGTATGAATAGGGAAAGCTTGAATCTGGAAGCTCCCAGAACCACTCCTAAACCCTCTGATATCATATTAGGCATGATTGCTGCCCACTCTTGTTCTGAGGAAACAGACCTTCTGCAAAGCAAGAAATGCAGGACAGATTTTGGAGAAACAACAACAGCAACAACAACAACAACAAACAGTTATAGTGCTTGAAGGTTTTTCTAACTGAGACCCTTAGTTAAAGTTCCCATTTTCAGGCTGTGTGTTTTTGAGAAGCATCCACTGGATAAAAGAATAGCATTTCTTGTGATCAAGGATACAGTTAAACAGACAATGAACAAAGAAGCTTTTCATCATTTTTACTAGCTGAACTAGGTGATACCTTCTGTGCCATCTGGCTCTGCCTGCTCCTCTCGCTGTTTCTGCTTGAACTTCAAGTTCCCATAGTGCATGACAGCCCCTGTCAGCTTGTAGATGGCAGTCTTTTCATCAGCAGTGAAGCCCAGGATGTCAATGGCACTCTGCAGTGGAAATAGTCAAGTAAAATACGTCTTTAGTAAGCCACCCTGCAAGGCATAGAATGCAGGTATCTTTGTGCTGTGTTACTCACATCTGTAGCCATAAGCTCTTCTTGGTCATCAATGCTGGGAACAGAAATCTCGCCTTGACTCACATAATGGAAATCGTATGGGTTGGTGGTAATAAGGAGCATGTCTGAAAGCGAGAATAGCAAAGATACAGGGTTACATTTTCAAAAGGGCAGAAAAGGAAACAGTTGCTAGGTGATCATCTCCAAAAAGATGTAATGATCCTTCCTACCTATTAGCTCTGGTTTCTTGTTGGACGTGATCTGATAAAAGATGTGGTAGCTTCTCTCTGCTGGGAGCTGGAAAGTGACTCTGGACTTCTCCAGCAGATCTGAGAAGGAGGGAAGAAAGAGTCAGGTACAAGACAGGACATGGAGGTGGGAATTTGGGAAGGAATGTGAGCAGGCCAGGAGCATCTCTTACAAGTTTCAATGTCAGCAGAAGCCAGTTTGCCTGTGGCCCCAAAGTGGATTCTGATGAATTTACCCTGTTGAGGGGAAAAAGAACAATTTCAGCCTGGATGCATTTCACTGCCCCTGTATAAAGCAAGGAGAATAAAGGACTGAAACACCATTTCTGTGAGGGAAGGCACAGAAATGACAGAGAAATGTCAGGGGCATCTTTTCAGTGTCTAGAAATGCCTCAAGGGAAGGTGCAAACAGGTCAGAATCAGGCTCTTTCCAGTCTTGCCTATTGATAGGGCAAAACACAGTAGGAGAAAAAAAAACAAACACACTTGGAACACAAGAGTTCCATCTTTACTGTGCTGATGGCTGACACCGATTGCACAGAGAGTTTGTGGAATCTCCTTCCTTAGAGATCTTCAAAAGCTGCCAGGACGTGCTGCAGGACAGCCTGCTCTGGGTATGTTCTCTTGAGTAGGGAGGTTGGAGCAGATCACCTCCAAACACACCTTCCCACCTCAACCATGCTGTGATTCTGTGAAAGTTTTTGTCCTAAGCAGCAACTTACAAAGCGTGAGGAGTTGTCATTCCTCACAGTCTTGGCATTTCCAAAGGCCTCCAGCAGTGGGTTGGCGCTGATGATTTGATCCTCAAGTGTTCCCTACAGGATGATAATTATTCATTAATATTGTTTAGTTGCAAGGGCAATCACAGATCAAGTGTTCTATCTACTTTCCCTAACTTACCTGCATTTTTCCGGACTGCTCCTCCTTCTTCTTCTCCCCACTAGCTGCAATTGTTGCAAAGTACTGGATGACACGTTTCGTGTTCACAGTCTTCCCTGCACCGGATTCTCCGCTGTCAAAGCAGAGTAACAGAAAGCTGAGGTCAGGCAGCTGTCCAGGGACACAGGGCAGCCCTGCACAGACTCCAGCAGGGAGCGTACTTACGTGATCAGAATTGACTGATTCTCACGGTCTGTGAAAGAGGCAGAAATAAAAATGTGTTAGTGGTGGTCTTGAATAAGATGGAACTCATAGTGTGAGGTAAATACAAGCAGTATTTTTGGAGAGAATTACATACAGGCAGCTTCAGTGAGGAAAATACTTCCTGTTGACAAATGCTAGGTTTCTACACTGTTTTTTGCCCCTGCGCTATTCATTTAAAATCTCTCTTGGGGCAATGAAACTTGATATCTCTTCTTGACATATTTCCTCAATCAATCTAAATATGGCATGAAGACTGCTGGAAGAATTTGTGTAATTTTACATTTTGGAAAGTCTGGAGAATTATGTTCCTCAGAGATGTCATTATTATTGACGCTGGATTGAAATGCTCATATGAAGCAACTCCCTGTAGAATCCACAGAGATTAATCATATACTTCTGGTGCGTTTTTTGAATGTTCCAGGAAGTACAACTAAAGACTAATAAAACATCAGAAAGTCTTCAAATAGTGGAAGAATCTGTGATCAGTTTCTTTCAACTTCCCTTTAGCAAAATATCATTATAGAAGTCTGACTAATTGGCTTCCCTCTCTATATAGCAAGCAGTTATAGACAATAAATGTATGCATCAAAAGAATTCTGACCGCCCCCTTACTAAACTCCTTTTATTTCACTATTCTGTCCTCAGTAACTCTGGTTTCTAAAATTGTAGAGACTTAATCAAAGTTGGAAATGTTTAAACAGTCTCTTTTTTTTTTTTTTTTTTTTTTTGTTTGGTTCTTAATGATGAATTCAAAGGGATTCATTATTTCCAAAGTGGAGAAGAAAGTTCCTATATTGTTTTGGTTGTCTTTTGTTTCAGATTTTTTTCTGTTCATTGTTTATTTCTGCCTTTGCAAGTCTGTTTTTAAACGCACTGACTAAGACAAAGAAGCATGAATAAGGCATATATGAAAGAAAATGCTGAGTTATTTGTCCTTCATGAACTTGCTCTAATGCTAAAAAGTGAAAGTAGAAAAGGAGAAGAAACATATAAATTATCTTCGTATTTTTCTTCAGTATTCAAGTATTTTATTTATCAGACAACATTATTATGTTTAGTTATGTTTCTGTGTACTTATGAAACTATTGTGGATGCAGGAACATCAACGATTTTATTTTCTTCAGAAAAACTGCAGTTTCAGTGCAAGGATACTCGTACATTTTGGTCAAGAAACTTTCTTGCCTGAGAAGAAACAACTCCAACAAAGGTATTAGCCAATAACTAATTTGAAATTAATACCTCTGTTGTTGTTTCTGGATGGTGCAGTTTTGCTGAGATCCTGACTCCCGTTCTTTCTCAGCAAGTTGTAAATATCAGACTAACACCTGAAATCAGACCATTTTCTTTTTTCAATCTGTGTCTAATCTGTGTCTTGACTATGAAGATAAAATACCAAGGACTTAAGCTACAATATATTTTAAGTGATAAATTTAAATCATCTGAACTCTATTAATATTTTATGTCATGTTTCAAGCAAATGAGATCCAAATAATGAATAGGGCTGTGGTGCTCACCAATGCAGAGGAGACTGGTAAAGATACCAAGACTGGAGGCAGCCTGGGCTGCAGTGTTCATGCCCTGGTTGACTTTGTGATCTTGAGGAACATGGGCCTGGCAAAGAGTGGAGTCAGGATCCTAAACTTCAGGAGAGCAGGCTGTTTAAGTAATTGTTGCATGAGATCTCCTGAGAAGAAGTCCTTAAAGACAAAGGAGTGGAACAAAGCTGGCTACTCTTTAAGGATGCCTTTCTGAGAGCACAAGAGTTCTCCATCCCTCAGAATAAGAAAGCAGGCAGGAGAGGCAGGGAACCAGCATGACTGAGCAAGTAGTCAAACTGGGGGAAAAGAAGGGCAAGTATCGACAGTGGAAGCAAGGGCATGTCACCTGGGAAGAATACAGAGATGTTGTCTGGACTTGCAGAGATGGGACCAGGAAAGCCAAGGCACAGATGGAATTGAACTTGGCAAGGGATGTTAACAACAACAAGCAGGGATTCCACAGGTACATCTACAGAAGAGACAGGCCAAAAAGATCCCCTGCTAAATGAAAAAGGAAAACTGACAGCAACAGATATGGAAAAGACTGAGGTACTCAATGAGTTCTTAGCCTCAGCCTTCACTGGTAGCCAGGATTCTCACATCCCTGAACCTGAACCTCAAGGCAGGGAACTGCTCCCCACTGTGAGGGCGGAGCAAGTCCGAGACCAACTCATGAGGCTGAATTTAGACAAGTCCATGGAGCTGGATGACATGCAACCCACAGTCCTAAAGGAGCTGGCTGATTTGGTTGCTGAGCCACTCTCCATCATATTTGAAAAGTCATGGCTGTCAGGCAAAGTTCCCAGGGACTGGAAAAAAGGAAACATCACTGCCATTTCCAAGAAAAGGAGGAAGGATGACCTGGGGATCTACAGGCTGGTGAGCCTCACCTCTGTGCCCAGGAAGATCATGGAACAGCTCTCTTCCTGGAAGATGTGTGAAGGCGCAAGAGGGACGATCAGGTGATCTGATATAACCAGCACAGCTTCACCAAGGGAAGGTCGTGTCTGACCAGTCTGGTGCCATTCTATGATAGAGTGACAGCACTGGAGGATGAAGGGAAGGCAACTGATGCAATCCACTTGAACTTCTGCAAGGCCTTTAACATGGCCCCCTATATTTTTATCTCTAAACTGGAGAGAGAGAGATTTGAAGGATGGACTATTCAGTGGATGAGGAATCAGTTGGAAGGTCACAGCCAGAAGCTTGTGGTCAATGGCTATTTATGTCCAGATGGAGGCCAATAACGAGTGGCCTCATCCAGGGGCCCATCTTCAGTCTGGTACTCTTGAACATCATGAGTGCACCTCAAGATGTGAACCTTCAGGAAATTTTTTGATGACACTAAGTTAAGTCAAGTGATTGATTGATTCAGCAGAAGGAAGTGATGCCATCTAAAGGGACCCTGATAAACTCTAAATCTGGGCCCTTGTGAAGCTAAGAGGTTCAACAAAGCAAAGTGCAAGTGCAAAGTGCACTCTGGTGAGATAATCCCAGATATGTATACAAACTTGGAGAAGAATTCCTTGGAAGTAGCCTTGCTGAGAAGGACTTAGGGTTCTGGTTGATGAAAAACTTAGCATGAGCCAGCAGTGTGCACCTGCAGACTGGAAGGTCAGTGATATCCTGGGTGCCATCAGAAGAGGGGCAGCCAGTAGGACAAGGGAGGGGACTCTATTTGACCCCCTCTATTCTGCCCTTGTGAGGACTCATCTGAAGTACTGTGGCTAAGTCTGGAGCCCCCAACACAGGAAAGACATGGAGCTTTCAGAGAGGGTCCAAAGGAGGGCCACGAAGATGATCCAAGGGCTGAAGCACCTCTCCTATGAAGGCAGGCTGAAGGAACTGGGCTTGTTCAGTCTGAAAAAGAGAAGGCTAAAGGGAGACCTCATTGTGACATTCCAGTACTTTGAGGGAGTTTAGAAACATGAGGGAAATCAACTTTTTACACAGGTAGATAGTGATAGGATGAGAAGGAATGCTTTTAAAATAAAGGAAGTAAGATTTAGATTAGATGTCCGGGAGAAGTCTTTTACTGAGAGTGGTGAGGTGCTGGAACAGGTAGCCCAGATAGGCTGTGGATGCCTTGTCCCTGAAGATGTTCAAGGCCAGGTTGGATGGGGTCCTTGGCAATCTAATCTAGTACATGATCTAGCATCTGGCAACCCTGCCTGTGACAGGGGGGTTGGAACTTGATGATCCTTGAAGTCCATGCCAACCCACGCCATTCTATGATTCAATTATTTGTTTCATTTGACCCAATATGTCTTATTAATTACTGTTACTGTAACTTTTTTCAGTGCCCATTTTTGCATGCTATTAATAAGACTTCTATAAATATTTACAACAGAACTATGTTTCATGCACAATATTAGCAAATATTAAAATAACAGTTCATTAAAAGTTCATGCTGAGGTTTACATCTCTATGTAGACTGATTTTTTTTTTTTTTTAAAGCAAATATTAACTTTCAATAAAAACAATGCAATTTTCTCACCAGTCAGCATGAACTGATAGGCGTTGTCAGAGATGGAGAAGATGTGTGGAGGGGCCTCCTGGCGCTTTTTGCCTCGGTAGGCCAACACCACCTCCGGGTTGTACACCGGCAGCCACTTGTAGGGGTTGACAGTGACACAGAAGAGGCCCGAGTAGGTCTGCAAGGAAGGGACACGGCACGTTGGCTTCCACTCAGCCTGGCACAGCAGTCCTCCCCAGCTACCAGCCAAGGAAGAGAGCTGCTGGTACTTACGTAGATCATCCAGGCTGCATAACGCTCTTTGAGGTTGTACAGCACAGCGGGTTCGTGGAGGTGGGTCATCATGGCCATGTCCTCAATTTTATCGTACTTGGGAGGGTTCATGGCGAAGACCTGATCTTCCTTCACAGTCAGAGTCTAACAGAGGAACACAGATTTGTTAATGTCAGCTAACAGTTGAAAGTAGTTATTACTTTCAGTTCTTAACCCTTGTTTTCTTCTCACCTCTCCAGCTTCAGTCTTGACAGTGACCTTCCCAGATTCTTTGCTTTGGATTGTCCCTTTCACAAAGGATTCTTTGGGATGGGCCACAAAGACAGATGTCTTGGCATCAAAAGGCTTGTTCTGGGCCTCGATTCTTTCCTTCTCTGACTTTCGGAGATATGGAGCGGCCTCTCCGAAGGCGGCCATCTCAGAATCTGGAGAAGCCATGGCTGCGCTTACACAGGAAGCACAGTCAGAAGAGCGCTCTGTAGGAAAGAAAATATGCTCAGTCAGTGAGTATACTGTTCTGTGAAAAAGAGAAAATCTAGAGTATACAAGCATATAAGATCTAAAATATAAAAGTAGGTATAAACAACACAAAAGTTTTATTTCAGCCTACCTATCTTGGTTGGAAATACCTGTATTCTTTCCTGAAATTAAGATCAATTCCTAATTACATCTGGCTATTAAAGGAAGAAATTGTTTTTGAGTGCTGCATTGTTGCAATACAATCTTTCAGTGTTGTATTATCTTGGTAGATTATAATGAATTTTGATGATGCCACTGCAGAGATTTCAAATGAAATAAGTCTGTGATGTTGGCTTAAAAACTATCTGAAAGTCTCTGAGAGACTTTCTTGTCTAATAGAATTTACTTGCTATGGAAAATTCATCTTGCACTTTTACATACATTAATATCATGATTGCCTACACTGCTTTCTCAAAAACTTAAGCTGCAGCATTTGTTCGTGGTCTTTAAAAGTTGATACATTTTGTTGTCAATTCTTATGGCAGAGGCTGGAAGTCAGTCACTGCTATTTGAAAATATTGCAACTCGTTTTATCTGTTGCACAGATAAAATATATATAAAATATATCCAGAGTTAATGTTTGAGTGGATAGCAAAAAAAAAAAAAAAAAAAAAAAAGCCTTCAAACCTATACTGGTAATAGATATAGTTCCTCATAGAAGTAGGTGTCCAAGGCTTGTAAGAAGTAAAACAGAATAAAAGTTTTTGCCCAGAAATTCACTGGAGCCATGTGCTTACCTTGAAACTTTCTGTCAAGACTGGGCACAGCACTCCATAGAGACTTTTATAGAGTCTGGTATGCAGATGCTTTGGATGTTTCCCTTTCCTTCAGTCAAAATATATTTTGGCAAACTTTCTTTGGCAAAACTGTCTGGCAAACATAACTAATGGCATAATTTTCATTTGATTTCACAAGATATATTTAGAAATGTTTTATATCTTACCACTCCTGTGGATATATTTACTCTAAATAGTCTGAAAGGGCTGTTAATAAGGGGATCTTCATGAGTCAAAACACATAAAGAAGTTGGATGCAAAATTTATAGGTTGTTTCACCACTCTGGTAACAGCTTAGTCTTTGAATCAGGTCAGATTGTTTGACACTTCTGTACCTCAATTATATTAGTAATAAAAAGGGAACAATGCAAAATATCTTTCATATACAGTCCTGTGAATTTAAAAAATATCTTTAAAGTATGAGAAACGACAATTTTATGAAAGAAAAATTCTGAATGTTCTTTACTAATTCACTCCATTTTATATGGAAAATAAGAAAAACAAACACATATCTTGAGCCAGGATATTGACTTTAACAGTGCTAGAAGAAGGAAATGATACAGCATATCAGAATAAGAACTCAGTTTCAGGCACGTCGTCTGTACTTAGAGCATGAAAATTGACTCCTCAGTAAAAACTAGATAATAAAAAAATGCAAGGTAGGGAAATTTTTGCTGTTTTCATAGTCAGACATAACTGATACTAAAGGAAAGTCTCATTTAGTCTAAAACAAAAAATTACTTGCAGTACCTCATACTCAAAAGAAAGAAATTATACAGCATTTTTTGAAACAGTTCTAGTTGTAAAATATTCAGTGATTTTTTAAGAGCTGATTTGGAAGAAATGCGTAACATTTAATGACTAGCACTTGTGCTTCCTCACAGAGAAGTCACTAACAGTCAGTTATTTATGTTTCTTCACTATTACTGAAAATACTCCAAGACATCTTAGAGGCAAAAGTAACCTAGACCAATAAAAATCTTCAACAACAAATATATGTATAAATCATAAATAAGTAGTGATACTTTCCGTTTCCCCTCACTAGAACAAGCCCTGTTACCCCAGCTTAAATAGATTGTGTGTCTCATGATAGTTTGTACAAGAATAACCTCAACAATGCCAGAAAGCAAGATGGGTTCTTGTAGACCTTCACTACCTACAACTTCAAAAACAGGAGCCACTCCACACAACCACAACTACACACACAATCATTCACATACAATTCACAGCCCAATGCACTCTGACATATTCCTAGTCCAGCATTCCCATACCATCCCAAATATCTTGCACATTCTTACACTTTCTTACACTTACTTACACATTCATACACTTTCAGCAAAACAAAAGCTATCGACATGATGATGCTCATAACAGAGTGTGAGAGGTGATAGGCAGTCCTGCACAATGCTAATGCTCTGAGAAAGAAGGAATTTGCTGGTAGTCCTGGAGAGTGACTAACCTAGGTACAGGAAAAGGGCACTCTCACTTGATCTGCTTTGAATGCTCTCAGATCTAAACATGCTCTTCTGCTGGTAGTTGACATTTTGGTTATTAAAAGCTCCAAGAAAAGATTAATTTGATCTAATATCCAGGTATAGACCTGTGCATGAAGAGGACTCTGGCACTATGGCACCCATGTTTTGGGTTTCTGAGGCCCAAAATGGGAGACCAAATCCAGAGCTCCATCCTGGGCCCACTGAAGAGGGAGTGAGGAGGATGATGGAAACCAGGAGCCAGAAGCTGAGAGGCAGTCAGTGCCATAGGGGTATGTATTAAGCCCATCCTCTCTGGGCAATCTCTGACCACTACTCACATTCAGAAGTTACAACATGAGAATAGTTCAAGGACAATTCTTGTATAAATAATATGAGTCCAAATGAACATAGAGTTGAGGAGAAAGGTAAGGAGACAACTCCCATTTAGATTTAGAAAGAAAAACACTCCAAGCAAAATTCTCAGTGCTCTTGCAAATGGTGGCTCAGTCTTCACACTGAAAATACTTCTGCTTAGTCATCTCAACTAAATACCACACAGGCTCTCCATCAAATGGTGCTACCCCCAGCACTGAGTGACTTCTGCAAGTGCCACCAGGTGTGTCTCCATATCTCTCTGTCAGTTGACTTGTAATGCAGATACAGTAGCTAGGTGGCTCAGACCCAGTGGTGATGACAGTCTGAAAGTGTTAAGCATTACAGAATTCAAGGCTCAGGTTGAGAAATTTCACTGTAATACAAAGCATGCAAAACCAGAAATGAACTCCAGAGAGGCCCTGATAAGAGTCATGTTACTTATTCAACAAGATGACTATTCATAACTCCTCCTTTGGGAACTAAATACCAACAAAAGCTTGGTGGCAGCAAATCCTTGAACTGCCCTCTTCAGGGCAGAAGGCTCCTGGAGGGAAAGAGAAAGGACTCACAAGGGCAATCCCAGAAGGCCACAGGGAAACATAACATTGGTTTGAGTTCAATTCCTTTTTCTTTCAAGGAGTGCTTAATTTTTGCATGCAGGCATCTAAAGGCTTCCCAGACAATGGGAGTCTGCCAAGGGAAGTTGTTGGTCCAGAATCCACACAGGTTGAGCTTCACAGTTCTCATTGAGTTAAGGCCCAGAAAACTCTGACCCACTTCCTCTGTCCAAGTGTGGGGCAGCCAAGTCAGCACCTGTTCTTGACAAGGGAGAGGTTTGCAAGAGGAGGCAGCCATGTCCTGATGCGAGGAGGGAAGAGGGATCCTGACAGCCACAGATGTTCTGCCATCCCTGTTTTCATTGCTGTAGAGGGTGGGATGGAGTCCAGTGGTACGAGAAGGAAACCACAGCACATATTCCTAGTTCTTGCCTGATCATTCTCATTAGCTGCTCCTTTCCCAGGAGCTCTTCCAGCTGTGTGCCCCTTCCACCTCCAATGTCTCCAGACCTTCCTTCCTTACCTCTGCAGCCCCCACCTGCTCATGCCCTGCTGGCAGCCCTAGCTGGCTGCTCCAGCTAATCCCTTCAGCTGATGATTGAGTGACTTCCTCAAGATCTCCTGGCTATAGCAGGACCCATGGAGCAACCAGAGAGCAAGAAGTCTGTGCTGCTGAATGGGTGTAGATGAAAGAAATCAATTACCTGCATGCAACATTAATATTTCCTTCCCACTCTGGCATGATTGCCTTTGGTGGAAGTGCCCCCAATAACAACAACTGCAGAGCACAAGTCAAACACATTTCAGGTGCTCATTTCACCAGCTCCTCATGCAGCACGGCCCTTTCTCATGCCAGTGAGCATGAAGGTACCTCTTGGTCCTGCACACAGCAGGAGGGATTCCAATTCGTACCAGCCAGCAAACATTCTTCCAGACCTCAACCCTGTTTGTATGTTTGTATGAGGTCTCAGCTTGGCCTTTGGAGTCTTCGCAGAAGTCTCTACATTCCCTGGGCCCCATGGTGCCTGTTCCCATCCAGAGTGGGCTTCTCCCCCAGTTCCTGTTGGAGCCATTATTTCACTCAAATGTTACACAGACAGTTCAGTCTTGAACACATTCCTAAGTAAAGGAATAGACCACCTCTAGAAAGAGCAGAGGGCGGGATGGAGTCAGACACTTTCTCAGTGTTTTTTTAAGTGCTTCTGCGGAGCGGAGCTGGACCTTTTCCTCTTCTGCTAAGTCTAGAAAAGTGGAATAGAATTTGTGATTCTGATAGACTGGGAAGAGCATTCCCTGAGGGATTTGCAGCATGCCAGTGTTGTTATCAGCCATGCTGCCAGGCTTAGCAGAATATGCTTGTAGAGATCATTGTCCCCTGAGAATGACAAGTGGATAGTGTGACATGGAAAATGTGGCCTCAAGCTGGTGTGTACCAGAGCAGACATAACAGAGAATGCTGGTTTCTGAAGTGGCAGCTACAGCAGAGATGAGTTGTTAGTTTGTCATTAAAACATCCGTATCCTTCCAGAGTCTGTGATTTGTTTCACACATTGGATTTCTTGTCACAGTATTAATGGGTGTTGCTGCCCATGGGTGGGGCTTCGTGGCACTTCATAGGTGAAAAAATGAAGTCCTCGTAAACTTCCATTCAAGTAACGAGTTGGGTTGCATTTGCTCAGCACTGAACCAAGGAAGGAAATTAGAGATAAAGCAAAAGAATTTTCAGTATGAGCAGAGGCAGGAAATATTTGAAAACACCTATGGCAAGAAGTCCAGCTTCCAAATGGTGCTGTCAGTTATGCTACAGTTATTTGTTATGCGTGCTGAGAGAGATGTCATCATATCTGATGGGCAGTGTGACAGAGAATGCCTACAAGTTCAACAGTGTTTCTGCTGTCCTCTGTGTAAAAGCAGACCTCCCAGGAATGCTGGCCCCAGCCAAACAGAAGTGCTGGCACTCTAATCCTTTGGAGAACAACTCCTCTTCCCTGCCTTTGTGCTGAACCCACAGCTGAGTGCTTGCTTGAACCTGGGTATGATACAGGCACATGATCCTCATCAAGAATCTGTCTGTTCTGCTTATGGACATTGAGTCATGTGGAATTAAAAATGTGTGCTTTCTCCACTTCTAGCAAAACGTACCTATTCCCTGTAGGAGTCTGAGGGTTATTTGATTAAGACATACCCTATGTCAGGATAGCCATGGAGAGACTGGGATGCCATCTCCTAACCTTACTTCTCCACCCAGAGAACAACAGCAGGTCTTCCCTGCAGGAAAGCAAAAGGGAAGTGAATGCAACTTTTTTTATGGGGGTTTGAATCACAGCTTTTTGCATTATTTGTATCTTCTCTTTCCAGTGATTGACCTTACATGGCTTCCTGAAGCCCAAGCTCCACTGAGCATCTCACTGGAGAAGAATCAGATCAGCTAACCAGACAGGTAAGCAGAGAGGCTGGTAGGACAGACCTGTCATTTGAAGATAGGCATCAGATGAACAACTGTCCAATCTGCACACTTGCTCAGACACCTCTCATGTTCTCAGCTAACCAGTCATTGCTGGGCAGTGGATCCTGGCTGAGAAGGTGACCTTGTGAATATCCTTTCATTCCATCAGCTATGAAAGTAAGTGGATGACTACTGATATAGAGCAGGTGAGGAGAGGAGCAGGTCTCTTGAGTAAGAGCAGGTTAGGGTAGGTTAGAAATTAATTAATAAACAATAAAAACATAGGTAATTTATTTCTGAAAGAAGGAAGACATGTCCCTTTGTTCCTTTGCTGATCAGAAATGTCCCACTGTGGCTGTATACAGGGTTGGCTTATCTGTCTGACTCTTGGACAGCTAAGGAAGGGTATAATATTGACACTTTTAACTTTAATGATTAAAGCATCTGTGGGATTTTAGAGAGGAACTGATAAATGCCAGAAAGGGCTGCAGTAACGTACCCTTACTTATGTGGGGGCTGGATATTTTTCCAGTGATGTTTTACACAGCTCTTTTTAGAAGTCAGAGAGCTCACCTCAGCTCTTGTCTCTGGAAAGGCTCATCTGCATACTTAGAGTTGACTAGGGCAGTCAGATTTTCTCTTTTAGCTCATTGCATGGCAACCATCTCAGATAATAGGGACAGGTACAAGGCCCTGCTCACTTGAAGAGCAAGTCAGCTGTGTAAAGCAGACCAGTGCCAGTGGGAAAAATGATGATGACTCCAGGCAGCCAGCCACAAGGGTCATAGGATGCTGATGCCCACTGTGGGAGGCTAATAGTCAGGGGATCTAACATCCCCTGTCCTGCTGAGATTTCCAGCTCACTCTAATAAAGTCTACCAAGGACTTAGCTCCTTACCTCCATGAGGGTATGCCTACTGCAAGAGAGACCAGGCAACCCAGGAGGACAATGGAGTTGCTACTTGCCACTCTAAGGAGAAAATCTGTGCAAAACTCAGAGCTGAAACTGGCCAGGGACAACAAAAAGGTCTTTTCAAAATATGTTAACAGCAAACCAAGGACCAGAGAAACCACCCATCCATTAGTTGATGAGGATGGTCAGCTTACAAGCAGGGTCACATATAAAACAGAAACATTTAATGCCTTCTTTGTCATTGTCTTCAACACCAGTGGTAAGGCCTTAGATGGGGACTGTGACTGCAGAAACAATGAACTCCCAGACAACCTCAGACTTCTTTGGTATTTGCTGCTTCAGCTGGATGCATATAAGTCTATGTTAAATCCCATCCCAAGGATGGGAAACCCTGAGATGTTGAGCACTGACAGAGATTCATGAGCTTCTAGTTAATGGATGTGGCCCTTTGCAATTTTAGTTTGATTTACCTGAGTAAAATAGGCCACATAACCCTCAGTCCATCCCTCAGTCCATCCCTAACTGCAACATGCCCCAAAGAAAGTAGAGCCACCAAACATGATAAAGAACCACATGGCCAAAACTGTTGCATCTTGGGACATTCTTTAATGTCCTTTTCCTGATTAGATATTGTGGCACCCAGAATTACACATAATGTTCAAGATAAGACCACACCAGCACAGAACAGGACAATTCCTCCCTTTCCTGACTAGCAATGCTGTTCTAAATGCACCCCAGGTTACATTTGGTCACTTTGGCTGCTGGGGTATTATACTGACTCAAATTCATCTTGCCATCTGCCAAAACCTTCCAATTACTTTCCATGGGACTGCTCTGTGGCATTTTGTCCTGCACCTGTACATATATATTCAGGATTACGTTGTCCCACATGCAGAATTTGGTACTTGCCCTTGTTATATTTCATACAGTTGGTGATTGTCCGGTGCTGTATGAAAATCTGTCTGCAAGGCCTCTCTACTCTTGTGGAACTCCATACTTCACTTAATTTAATACTGAACACTCTTACCTCTGTTTGAAGTCAGCATACAGGACTCTAGTGGGGAATACTTTCCTGTAAATCCTCATCTATTCTAGCACACCATTATCCATTATACCACAGTTGATGTAGCAGCAGTTCATGTTCCATAGTACCTGCCAAACACCACTGTTTGTTGTTACTCTATTGTTTGACACTCAGAAGATCTTCTTTCCACCTGTTGAACCCATTATCAGTTGCTTTGTTTTCATGATGCAGCGAACAAAGTGAGGGTGAATGCTGCATAAGTTTGTCATCAGCTTATTTAAGTTTTCCTGTGAGACTGCAAGATGAAGTTTAGAACAAATGTGAAAGATCTCTTCCCTGTAGCTGTCTGAATTTCAACCATGGGAAGGAGTTAATCTTTGGATTATAATGTTTTCATATTAATGCAGATAGCTTTATCCTTCATTTGTCTTTGTCCATCTATTAACAGAAAATAGGATTTGGCTATTCTGTCATCATAATTTCTATATTACAGAGGCTGGGATATAACTCACTTCGTACCCCAAAACTGTGGCTGTGGAAACAATGAACAATTCTCTGTGCCTGCTCTCATGAATCAGTAGAACACCTGGGCTTTTCTATGCAAAAATCTTATAGATAGTCTCTCTGTTTCTCAGAATTATTCCATCATTTATGAGTGGTGCGTGGCAGCAGTGCTGAAATATTCACAAGTCCCAAACCTCATTTTGGAAAAATGTTTGGAATTTTGTCAATAAGCAGGAAGAAGCTGATGTTTTGCAAGCTCGTATTTAGCTTAAAAAAAGAGGTGCATGAAAAAAAATCTGCACTACAGCATGCTCAACCATTTGAAATACGTCTCTTTTTCATATCTTAGTGTGAGTATGCCATGCCATGTGAAAAAAAGAACACTCATTTCCATTTCTCTTTGTAGTATATGGTCTTCCTCAGCTTTAGGACTTTAAGAGTTTATAACTTCACTTTTAACATTAAATTCTCTTTCTTCAAGTGAGAAGAGTCAAAGTCAGGAAACGTGTATGGAAAACATCTGAGAAAGTCTGGAAAGAGAAACTCCTTTTCTTGCCATAACAAATCACAAAAATACAGAGCAGCTTATTAACTAAATTCAACATTTTAATTCAATATACCCCAGTTCATTATTTATCCTTCATTAACTAGAGAACTCAGACATTGATGCATATGAATAGGAAGGATACCTTCTTAATCAGCTCAGTACAGGCAGCCAGATCCATCCCAAAGTCAATGAATGCCCATTCAATTGCTTCCATCTTGTAATCCTCCTATTCCAGCACAAACATGTGGTGGTTGAAGAACTATTGCAGTTTCTTGTTGGTGAAGCTGATGCACAGCTGCTCAAGGCTATTGGACTAACGAGTTCTAAAAAAAAAGAATATTCTTAAGGTTTAGCAGTCACAATGCCCTGTGCAGTTCTCACTCTTCATTAGGTCTCTTCAGACAAATACGAGGCCTCTTTCCAGTTTGTTCTCCCAATAGTCCTTCAGAAGTATGTACTTGCATTCTGAAGACAAAAAAAAAGACTTTTAATTAATCACACTGAAGATATTTTTTCTCCGTTGTCTTTTTTCTATGCCTACTACATATGTTCTTTAATAATCCCTCTTACAAGCTTGAACATCAGCAGAAGTCAGTTTCCCTGTGGCCCCAAAGTAGATTCTGATGAATTTGACCTCTTATGGGGAAAAAAAGCACATATTTTACCCTGGATTGATTCTTTGGACATCTCCTTATGTGTAATAACACTATCCATTATTAATGTAATAGTGAGAAGGAGAGATTCTGGCCAAAGCAACCACTTACAAAGCATGAAAAGTTGTCATCTGTCAAAGTCTTGGCATTTGCAAAGGCCTCCAGCAGTGGTTTGGTGCTGATGATTTGATCCTCAAGCAGTCCATACAGGATGTCAATTATTACAGGTTATACTTTCCAAAATTCATGCTAGGAACAGAACAAAGTATTGATTCAAGCTTGTATCTACTGATGTACCTGCATTTTTCCAGACTGCTCCTCTTTCTTCTTCTCCCCACCATCTGCAATTGTTGCAAAGTACTGGATGACACGTTTCGTGTTCACAGTCTTCCCCGCACCGGATTCTCCGCTGTCGAGCCAAACAGAGAAGCAGAGAGCGTGAGGTCAGGGAGAAGGTCCCCTGGCACAGGGCAGCCCCATGAGTGAACTGAGCAAGAAATAGACATACATGATCAGGATTGACTGATTCTTGTGATCTGTGACAAAACAGAGTTTTCTTAGTGCTCAAGAATGGAGAGAAGTCAAATTCCGAAGGAAATGAACAGTGAACTGAAGCATCCTTAGGGTGTAGGAAGATTAGAGAATCAATTTCCAGATAAAAACCCTGAAAATTTAAACCCTTTCAGGGCTTGTTGAAGTTATCCACAGGAAAATCTGATATCTAATTTGGACTAATACATATATGGATTTCAGACAAAATATCATGCCTTATTCTATTTAAGAGTATCATGTTTAAATCAAGTTAATCATTTCTGATATGGGAAACAGCCAAAATCTATTTTATTTTCTGGTATTAATATGATTGAAGTCACTCAACAATCTGAAAATGATCTGAAACTTTCTAGGGACGGAAGAGTCCCAGATCAGACTAAAGGCTTTCTCGATCTGGACATGGTATAATTTTCCTTAGACACAAGAGATGGATTTTGCATGAGCTCGTCTCCTTATGTTCTTCATTGACGTTGATATTTTGGACATGTGTTTTTCTCTGATAATGAACTTTCAGGACTTAAGTGTTACGTAGTTTATTATTCCCTTTGCCTTTTTTTAAATGTCTCAACTGAAAGTTCATTTTGATGCTTCCTAGTTGCTTTCCTGCAAGATAGAAGGGAAGAGTGAACTGTCTTCCTTTATGTAACTCTTGATGCCTTGGGCCTTTCTGTCATATTCTCTATCCTCAAAGGGTACTTATCCACTTAATTCTTATTGTTACAAAATGTATGACATGCTTATGAAGACTGGTTCTTCAGTTAAGAAGTTAACCTCCTTGAATTCCATTATATCCATTTCTAACATGGGAAAACAAGAACTGCTTACTTGTTTAAAATTTGAATGTTCCACTTTTTAATGGAATATAATGGTTGTGTTGTTCTTTTAGCTTTTTTCTTTTTCTTTTTTCCCAAATAATCCTTAATATCCATTTTGTTTCCCTCTGTTCTGAGAACTGAGCCAAGGAATTACCCATTGTTAGCCTGAGATCTTATTTTTAAGACATAACAGCCATTTCTTATCTACTCATTCTGCCTGTCTTCCACTTTCCATTCTGTCTCCTGCCTTTTAAGCTCTGTTACTTCCTTCATCTCTGAAGATCACTATTGTCCAGAAATATTTCCTTACCTGGTGGCATAGATGTTATATTATTAATGTTTGTTTCTAAAATTTTTCTTGAGATGCAGCACCAACAGTCCTGTAGTATTTCTTATTCTGCTTTCCATCAAACTCTCATTCTATGATTCTAAGTTGTGTAATCATTTTAAGAAATGTCTGATTCTATGATTCTATTTGCTCTGCAGTTATGAAAGTAAATTTCTAGAGTTCCTTTCACAATACTTCAGTATACTCCCTACTACCTCCCCAAACTGTCATCTCAGCATCTGAAGAAGTCATGACTGTACTTTACTGAAGGCAAGTCAGAAGAGGACACTAAATGGGGAAGAAAACACTTTCCATCAGTTAGAAAATAGTTTTCTGTGCCAGTGATGAAATCCCATAGTTTTCACCTTCCTGGTATTTAAAGTAGTATTATATTTTCAATAACAGTTTTTACAAGATAGTTTTATTATGAATACTTAAGTACCAGCACCCTATTTGAGAATGAGACAGTATTCTAAATCTCTCGAGTCTTCTACTCATGAACAGAATTTTTAATACTGTTTGCAATTTTGCAATTAATCCAGGTGTGTTTTTTCCATTTTACAGTACATGAAAAACTTATTCTAAACCAAATTTGTCTCTTTTCTTGTTCATGATTATCATCAATGAATCTCTAATTGGCCCATGATCTGTGGAAAATGAATTTACTTACTTTCACATTAAATGCGTGTTACCAGGCTCAGTCTTATCTTTCTGCAATGGGTATGAAAACAGAAAAAGGGGAGAGAATATAGGAAAATTACCTGCAGTTAATTTGCCTAACACTTAGGCACTGTTAGAGTGTTGCTTTTTATGACACCACACATTCTTACTTACTAGTCTATTATCAAGTTGTTAACTTTCCTCTCATGTTCCATAGCACTCCAGAGAGAAATTTTAAGTTTGAAACATACTGTGAAAAGTGGATTGAAAATTCCAGCTGACAGAAGCAACCCCTTCTAGATAAACAGATATTGGTTAGTTTACACAGTCCTACAGAACCAATACACTTACCTTGAGACTTTCAGTGAGGACAGAACAGGGGATTTCCTGGGAGATTTTATAGTATCTGGTATGTAGATGCTTTGGATTCTTCTTTTGGTCAAAGCATTTTTGGACAACATTATTTGGCAAATAACTGCATAGCAAACTTACCTAAAGACATAATTGTAAACAGATTTGAATATATATATATATAATTATCTTACTAATAATTATATTCTAAAATTCTGTGGTTGTTCTATGGTTTAGAGGGGTATATTGGAAGTAGGTGGACAGTTGAACTGTTTGATTTTGGAGTTCTTTTCCAACCTTGGTGATGCTATGATTCTATGGTTCCATGATTTTCTGATGACTTTCTGATCCATCTAAGACAGATTATTTTGCACACAGTGCTGCAAAAATTTTGCCTGCAGTGCAGGTAGATCAGTGCATTGATCTTCACCACGATGATACTGTGAAGTTTGTAAAGAAATACTTGGAAAATAACAAATACCGGTGCCAAAAACTAAAACTCATAAAACCCATTGCTTCTTAAACCGGGAAATTTTTCTTCAGTAGCAGAAACAAGACACTTCCTGTAGTTCAGGTTACTGTATAGGCATTGTATCAGCTCTTGTAATATAGCTTTTTATAGAGCTTTTGAGGTGACTTCTATGGTTAAAAGATAAATGCAGATGGATATATAAATATACCTTATTTCTTAAAAATGGTGAGATACCTACAGACATTGTGTATGCCACTAATAATGAACCAGGAATTGCAAATCTTAACATTTGTTACGCAGTGTGAGAATAGAGGTTCAAAAAGTGTCTTCTGATTTTAACAGCTAAAAACACAGTATCCTTGTGTATGTAAAAAAAATGAAGTATAATCTGCTGAGCAAAGACAAAATTCCTTATTTACAGGGCTCAGCCACAGTAAATATGAAACAGCTATTATTGAGCAAATTCGAACTGTCTCAGAACTAAACGAGTTCTTCTCTTGGTCATTGGCATTTTAATCACTAATAGAGTTCAGTGAAAACAGGGACAATGTTAGAAAACCAATGCATGGAATGTGACACAAAATCCAGCATCAGCATTGCCATGTGCATGAACACTTGTTCCAAAGGTGACTTCTGCACTGCCATGCATGTTTTTCTGATGTCCAGGTTCCTTCTTGGAGCCCAAACCTAGAACTCCCACCTAGATGGGTAAGCTGATGGAAATGTCCTGTCCAGGATGAGCTCAGAGCAAACCGGTGTGAAACGATGTCCACAGGATACCTATAAAGTCTTGCCTGTCTGGGACTGGACACTGGGGGGCTCTGATGTGGGCTCCTGCCTCAAGACAGAGTGCAAATGGGCTCCCAGGGTGAGGCCTGTAAGCATTGCTCTGACAGACTTCTTCACCACTCTGGTGCCCTGAGGTGCCACATGGAACCCTGCATCCCAGTGGCTATAGGTCTGGCCGAGAGGTGACAAGAGGGCCTTGGCAGCTCCAGGCACAGGGTTCAGAAGACCATGAACAAAGAGCAAAGCTTGGGGCGAGCAGAGATGGATAAGGCCTCTCCCAGGGTGGGAGAGCTGGGGGTTTCCTTCTCTCAGGCTCAGGAGAGAGCATCCGTCTCCCACTTCTGGCATGCTGTAGCACAGGTACATCCAACCCACAGCCCCTTTACGAGCGGCACACATGCAGCCCTGCGATTTCAAGGCAGCGGCTCTTCCTTGCAGAGCCGCCCTGGGCTGTGGCCGTACTCAGCAACAGTCAGACCGCCAGTGTGTGTCAGTGTGTGAAAGCAGGGCACAGGGAGGGCAGTGCTGTGCAGTGCCAATTCAAGTGATGGCAAACAACTGTATGCATTTTCAATAGGTCTTTGAAGTGTAAAAGACACTGTAGCTAGAAGTCAAATTTCTGTAGGGCTGAAAAGAAGAACCATGCAAGTAACATGGTCTGCTTGGATAAGCAGGGTAGCCAAAGCAGAGAATGTACAGACATTTCAAAATCCAGGTTTTCAGACTGGGAGTGCTGAGCATGGACAGCGTGCTTTTCTGGAGCTCTGCACAAGCAAACCCAAAACCTTCAGTATGTCCCTTTCGAAGTAGTTTGTTCCTGAAAGTACCACAACCTATACCTTTTGATGTCAGTGCCTTCACATCCTGCTTCAGTTCACTGAAGACTTTCAGAAAGTCTTAAGGTATTATATCAGAGTTCCCAAACAAACAGTGAGGAATCTGCAGACACACAGCCTTGTTAATTCTTCTTCGGAGAGCTTAATCTTCCTCTGTGTGAAATATGGCAATGAGGATTTCACTAAGCATTTCTGACAAAAAATGGAATGAAGAGATTGAGACCATCCATGTTGTATCTAAATGTGAGACAGCGGCAAAAGAAGTGTTTGCTAGAGGAGGAAATCTCAAGTGAAATGTATTTTCTTAAGATATGTGAAATTTTGCTCTAAGTTATCTAGGAAGTATTACTGGGGAAGAAAGGAGGCAGGTAAAAGGACCCCTCTCAGATCCTCTACAAGCAAGAAAAGTTGTCTCAACCCCTGCAGGAAGGTCCTGAGCAGTGCTGGAACGACCAGTGTGTAAATGTGAATTTCAGGGGATAGTAGTAGTTTGTGAGCAGAGATCTCATGGACCACATTTGCTGTTTTGCATAGTGCAGGAACTGCACATTGTATGTATCTAAATTGGCAACTGGTGGTTGCAGAGATCAAATCCATTTAATTTGTGGTTTAAGCTTATGGTGACCTCCAGAATCTATACATACACTGAGCTAAATGACTATAACTTCAGCAGTAATCTAAGGAATTATGCAGCTGGTGGTATAAGGGCATTTGACAGCTGCTGGAATTATTTGAAAAAAAGGCATATCAGCAAATTGTTCAGATCTTTCATCCATGTTTTGACACAAATTTTCATGGAAATATTGTTTTCCTGACCCCTCCTTCCCCCTTCCACCCCTCCCCTTAAAAAAAAAAAAAAAAAAAAAAAGTAGCGAAGTAGCTATTTCATTTTCATTCTTCTTGCTCTGAGATTAATTGTTGTGAACTTCACCTTCACGAATAGGCAAGTGAAGTATATAATCATCTCATTGAAAGATGACAGAACCTTGCTTACATGAGAGCACTGAGAGATTTGTACAAGAGCAGGGCTGGTTTAGAAATGTCCTTGCAGTTAAAGGACTTACCCTCATCAGCGGATCCATAAAACTATTAAAACAAAGTATTTATGATCCTTCGTAGGCTTTACATAAGCAAAATTCTCTGGAACTAATTGCTAGTAGTGTGCAGAATGCATAAACCTGTAGATTACTGCTTAGCAAGGATTAAGGTATTGTTAAGTGAGAGGTCTAGTATCAAATGGGATTTTGTTACTGTTCTTTAGTACTACTGGAAAGTCCAAAGTGAGCTAATTAAGACAGTGCAGCTATAGTAATACAGTGAAATGGAAGCTTTGTTTTATAATTGAATATTTAAAATGTCATTGCAAAAAATATTGTCACATTTAGAGAGATTCCTTAAAGTTAGCAAAAATTACTCATATGCTTGTATATTTACGGGTTTTGCTTTTTCCTAAAAGTTCTAATAACAGAAATTTTTCAAAAGTATACCCTCCTTTAAGTTATCCATATGGACTACTCTTAGTGTACTTGCCCATTTTTCAGTTTGCTGTGTTGCACTATTAAGGTGACAGTTAATTTATTGGGCCTGTAAAGAATATAGGTGTTCAGTCAGGTTAAACAACAAACTTTTCAGTGCTGGGCGTTAATCCACTTACTGCAAACGAAACAAACGCCAGTGTAAATTAAGTAAGCTTTCCTGGTGCAAATGGCAATTAAAAACTTGCTGTGTGGAAAAAAAAAAAGATACAAAATATCTAACATTTCTTTTAAAATCTGTAGTAACATGCAATTTTCTTTTTCCAGTTCTCATCATCAACAAGAAATTCCATGCTTTTCTGTGAATAATAATAAAATCCATTTATTTTAAGCAAGGAAAAATAATTGATAGCGATGGCAGCTGTGACAGACCGTATGATGTTGATCACAAGACTGACAGGAATTCCCAGTACAGGTTTAGAAGAGAAAGATGGATTAGATTTGAAGATGTTGGAAAAGGAAAAATGAACTAGATCCTATCAGCCACTAATTTTCTCTCAGTTCTGTTCCTGTCTCTGCAGACATAACTCCACTGCAGCTGGGTATAAAACACAGCACAGTCAAAAAGAGAAGAGGCAGAATGAGAGCAATCCCTGGGTACAGAATGTCCTGCAAAGTAATGTGTGGGCAAGGTACTGCAGCGCTGACATTTCCCATGGAGAAGAAGAGTTTCAGGCATGCTGAAAATAGAATCATCTTGAGAAAGGGATCGTGCAGCTGCCTTGTTCTCTGCCAGCCCTTAAGCTATGACTTCTCCACAATCAGGCTCTAAGGTTAGTAGGCACAGAGAGACAGAATACTTAGCAACAGATCACAACTAAACTGAAAATACACATGCAGACACAGATTTCCCTCTAGAGCCTACATACAGAAACAATGAATTTTGGTTTTAGATTTTCATTGTGAACTGAGATCTTGATCTTGCTATGTTTCAGTGGAAAGAACTTTCACAATCTAGTAGTGTGATGTTTTCTTTCATTGCTGTTATCCACTAGTTTCAATGCTGTCATCAGTGGAAGAAACCCCATGGTACTGTTCTTAAGTCTTCTGCCCAGAATGAACCAAGGAAAAGAATGATAACAGGCCCCAGATCTAGCACTCATCTGTTTGATAGGAGTCATTGAAGAGAACCGCTGCTGATCTCTTACATTCAGTTTGCATCTTCTTTATGGTAAAACTTACTATAAAAAGGATGTAATTTGCAGTGTCAGCCAGCAAATTACAGTACAGCAGAGAACAAATTGTGAGGTTGCATTTTATATTACATAACCACACAGAACGAAATTCTGTGCCATTCATAACTTCTATACCCTCATCAGATGTGTTTGGCAGTCTCATTAGCTTTCCTCTTTTTCACTAGGTTTTCTGGTACAATCCCAAGAACTTCTGAGATATGTTGTGGACATCTGGCTTATCCACTAGGTCATCTGCTCAACAGGCAATAAATTAGGAAGTCCTAGTTTACAGATTCATCTCACAAAGAAATGTTCAACATTAGGAACTTCTAATTTGAAGTCGTATCATTCCTTGAATTAAAAAAACTGTGATTCTTGTTTTCTGTCATGCAGCTTTTCCTGAAAACTGGATGCTATAGCTTTTATGTTTAATGACTGCACTTTTGACAGGAATTCATTCAAGTCAATAAGCTTTAGAAATATCCAGTGTAAAATAGTTGCGATCTATGCCTTACAAGATTTGACTGTTTATGTATCAGCATGGCATTGGAAAGGTGCAGATGGAAAGTGACTCAAAGTGGATAACAAGATGCATTGCCAGCAGATGAAGATTAAAAGCATGTTCGCTTTCGTGACTTCAAGTGAACTACTGACGCCCCTCTCAGCATGAAGCCTATGAAACTCACAGGATACAGCAAACAGCCCCTTCTGCTGAGCCCTGAGATGCTGGAGAATGTTCAGAGCTACTCAGCTTCTGCTAGATAGGAAACCTTCTCTTGTAGGTCAAAAGTCCTGGGCCTGAAAAAAAGGCTTAGGAGCTTATTCAGAAGATAGTGTCTCTTGAGCCTGAGGACAGTTCACCTCAGTTACTCCTCCCCCAGAAATCAGGGGCCCTGATGTCCTAACAGTGAATTGAAGAGGCTTAAAGCCACAGGAAGAACCTGGAATATCTGTGTGGATGTGCTGCTCCTCTGATAGACCGTGGCCCTGCATGAACTGATTGCAAATACAGATGGGACAGACATGAGCCCTGAGCATGGACAGGGGAAGGGCTGGCATACAGCTCTGGGACAGACTGCAATCAGGGAAGTGAGTGGGGGAGGAATGAAAGAGATTCGTCAGTGAGAAAGATGAGATGGGAGAATGCAGGATAGTGAATGTGGTGAAAGGAAGAAGAATTGAGTGAAGAGCCCAAAGGAAAGGACAGGAATTGGATGCAATAATGTGTGTTGTGTGTTGGTGTTGGACCCAAAATTTTGGGAACTGAAAGGGCTTGAGGTAATCTCAGATATGGCACCTGTAGAAATCAAGAGGGAAACTTGCTAAAGCACTGAAAATTTCAGAATGAAGTGTTCTTTGATTGCTCACTGATTTTTTTCAATATTTCTATATCAGAAAAACAAACAAAAGTGCCAAGAGGAGCTGAGTTCTCTGGAGATTTAAGTTTACATTTGTGATGAAATTCTGTGCCCTTTCATGCCAGTTTGCAAGTCTGCCATGATCACACTTTTTGCACATGCATCATGTCAAAGTGCAGTGCATTCTGTAAGAGCAATGTGAGAATGCAGATCTGTGCAGCTGCAGATGGTGCCTAAGTTGATGACACTGAAGTTGAAAAGCAGATGAGAGATTTGAGAAATCTTTCCCTCAAAACTTAGTCTGTCTCTCTGTGAAATATCATTTCCCACTGGCTTTCTGCATAACATTTTTTTATTTGAATGTTCTTCTGTGACTCTCAGAGGATGGACCCCAAAAGCATTTAGTGGAACTCACGCAGCCTGCAGTGCTTTCCTACAAGGCTGTAGCTATCTTCACTGTCCTGTATTTAAACCAGCTACTGTACAGGACATGTATGGTACTCAGTCATCCTCTCTGCATAGCTGGAAATGTCAAATTCAAGTTCATAAGAAACCACCTCTTTTTCATCCCACGAGTTTCAAAATAAGGAGTTCTCATGTCAGAACAATGACCACTGCCCCAAGAAGCCATGCACAACCATGCTCAGTGGTTTTCTTAACCTTTTCCTAATATCCAAATTAAACCTCTCTGCTCCCTTGGGTTTCCACCAAGAGGAGATGATACCAAGTGTAATTATAAAGCTCTTGTGATAAAATTCAGTCAATGAAGCTTGACCTTTGCATTTCATAAGCTCATTCAACATTAACTAGTAGGAAGTGAGGTAATAATGGACATTGGGAGTGAGATGTGTACATCTCACATGTAGAAATGTACAGGGAAAGACTTCATTGTATTGGTATTGGAGAAAGCTGGATATGATTACGCTGCTTTTCATAGAAACATAGAATATCCTGTGTTGGAAGGGACCCATAAGGATCACTGAGTCCAACTTGCATCTCCATGCAGGACTACCCAACAATCAGACCCTGTATCTGAGATCTTTGTCCTGAGGTTTCTTGAACTCCAGTGAACCTGGTATCAGCACCACTTCCTGGGTGTTGTGGTTTAACTCAGCAGGTGGCTAAGCACCACACAGTCATTCTTATTCCCTGCTCTTCCCAGCAGGGTAGGAGAGCGAGTCAGAGAAAACAAACAAACAAAAAAAAAAAACTTGTGGGTTGAGATAAAACTATTTACTAAGATAGAGAACAGGAAAATTATAATAATGATGACATACACATATGTGTGTGTGTATGTTACAAGTGATGTGCAAGCAATTGCTCAACACCCCCTAACCAATCCTGAGCTAACCCTCTGAGCAATGGAAAAGCGGAGACGAACTTCCCTTCAAAACTCTTTCTGCATGATGTCACATGGAATGGAATATCCCTGTGGGTAGTGTAAGTCACCTGTCCTAATTCTGTTCCTTCCCAGCTCCATGGGCCCTTCACTGAGAATGGCATTGGCTCTGCATTGCTGCTCTTAGAGGCAATCATAAACATCAGTGTGTTACTGACATTGTTTTACTCTTAGAACCAAAATATAGCATCACTCCAGACACTCTGAAGAGAAGAACTCCATCTCAGCTGAAACCTGAGGAAACCACTGAGGAGGTTGTTCCATTGCTCAGCTGCCCTCTGGTGAAGAACCATTTCCCGATATCCAACCTGAACCTCCCTGATGAAGCTCCATGCTGTTCTCTCAGGTTTTATCACTGGTCACCAGGCCATAAAGAGCTGCAGGCCACAAGGGGACTGTATGCCTTGAGGGGGCTGCAGGCCACCATGAGGCCTCCCCTCAATCTTCTCTGGGCTGAACAAACCCAAAAGTGGAATTCAGCTGCTCCTCACACACTCCTAGAACATTGCCATCTTTCTAGCCCTCCTTTAGACACTCTCCAATAGTATTATGCCCTTTTTGGACTGTGGTACCCAAAACTGCACCCTGTGCTCAAGGTGAAGCCACACCAGTGCAGTGTAGAGGGGGTCAGTCACTTTACTCAACCAGCTGGCAATGCTGTACTTGATGCATTCTAGGATGTGGTTTCATTGCACCCTATAAAGACAATTAAAACCGTTCAGTTAGGACATGCTCTAGGAGTGCCTGTTCTCTCCACTGACTGCAGAGACAGTGCCTGGTGTACACTGGACAGCTTGTACTCACTGTTTTCACCTGTGACTTTCACAGGAAACAGCTGGGTTTCCATTGCAGAAGTACACAACCAGTGTAAGGGCTGCATCTAATATCATTAAATGTAATTAATTAGAGTGCTCTAATATATGCTTATGGAAAATAGCACTGGAAGGTTTATTACCAACAGTTATAATGGCTGATCTTCATGAATGTCTTTCATGTTAGGATATTCCCTCTCTCCACAAAGTAACTGCAGTTTTTAATAGATGTGACAGCATAAGTTTGTGCTATTGCATTTCTGTCTTTTCGTCAAAAAGGTATAATCCAAACAACAACTTTTAAATTTTGCTGAGGTTTCAGAGTACCCCTGACAGAGCCTGAGATCATCACAGAAGAGAAAGGACAGTTAGCAACCCTGCCTGCAGCATGGAGTTGGAACTTGATGATCCTTGAGGTCCCCTTCAACCCAAACCATTTTGTGATTCTGTGAAAGTGCCTGGAAGATGAACATGGTTAGGTCAGCTTTTATACAGGGTCTAGGACAGCCTAGGTCATTCACCAGCTGTAAGATTTTTAGTTCAACAAGCTCTACAAAAGTCTCCTATGAGCAGAGCTTTCCAGTCTGTTGGAAGTCTTACTGTCTTACACTTTTGATACCTAAGTGTGTGCCTCCTTCCTGCTATGCTGTTCCCTAGTCATGCTGCAGGCCCTGTGTTCAGATCTCTCTCTTACATCTCTCACACTCACTCTGGAAGTTACTTCATCATTTTCCTATCCTGTTTAAGTGTTGTCAGATAAGGTCCAGTCTTCTCTTCAGAAGACTTCACCCTATCCATATTGAAGCAGGCGGGACAAAGCTTTCCCATGTCCTCCCCTGTTTTACTGTTTGATTTTAGTTTTTATACTAATCTTAAAGAACATTCCTGATGGGATTTGCAGCTTGCAAATGCTGTTCTCAGCTTTGCTGTTAATATTTATAGGACATTCCAAGAGGAATCTTTGTGCCCTTGGATCCTTAATGAACAGACTGACAATGAATGTGTAGCCTCATACCCCTGAGTAAAATAAGACCTCTCAGGAATGCTGGCATGAGACAAGGAGAAATGCTGGAATACTAATTCTCTGGTGCAAAGCTCTTCATCCTGACACTTCTGCTAAGTTGTGGCTAAGCAGTGAACATTGGAGATGGTAAGGACATTTTCCATTTAAAAAGTTCCCTTTATACTATTGAAAGTTGGATGATGTGTCAATTTAAATATAATATGATGAGAGTTTTCTTTGTTCCTGATGTAGTTTATCTAGTCTGGGTAAGGGATTTTAGCTATTATTCCAGATGAGCAGTGCTAGAAAGGATGGATCAGAAAAGAAGTTGGAAAAGATTTATTGGGAAAACCCAGTGATAAGCCCAATAAATGAAACGGCTAATTAATCTGGTCATATGAAGGGCATCCTGGCCCAGTTGTTGGTTTGATAACGGTAAAGACAAGATACATCCTCAGGTTAGGTGAGTTAACCTTTGTGTCTGTTTCTCTTGAGAAAATTCTTGTATATTGGGCTAGCTGTGAATGGGCTCAGACGATTTTGTTATCTTCTAATCCTATTCCTTTGTTTGATGACTGATTTATGCAAAGCCTGATACCATTACTATTTAACTTTAGAGCAGGGAAAAGATAAATGACTTCTATTTGGGAAGTTTCAACAGTAGATTTGAAAACCAGGAATGTCTGTACTTCCCTCTAATACCATTGAAGGAGCTACCCATACAGTACAAGTCACTCTTACAAAGAAAAGGGAAGATGGAGGGCAAAATCATCTAGAAATTAGATAGAAAGAAAATACAGAACTTAGTTTTGAAGAGGAACAGCTCTTGAATACACATCAAATTTCTACAGTTTCTGAAATTCCTCTTATCTCTCCAGCAAATGTCACAGTGAATTGTATCTGGGCAGTGGGTGCTGGTTGAGGAGGAGACATTCAGAACGCAATTTTCATCAGATGACAAAGCAGATAAACAGCTCCAGTTACAGAGCAGGTGAGTAGACATGCTCTGATGACAGCAGAAGAGGAAGGAAAAGGCAAAAAGAATTGGAGAATGGAATGAAAGAAGGAATGGTGATAGTATGTTTTTCAACTGGAAGTTCATATGTGGGAGATGGGTTACTCTATGGAGATAGATTTGTACAGATTTTTCATAGCTAATATTTTTTACTAGAAGTGGTTATATGTCTAACTATCCTGCTTTATTTATTAAAATAAACAAAAAAAAATGACAGGCATAGTCATAGTCATAGTCATAGTCATAGTAATAAATTATAAAAAGCATTCACATCTGCAGAAACAACATACAGTATTGACATCATGTGAAATATTTTCCACTGGTTATTCCCATATTCATTATTTACATTGAAAGAGCAACATTCTTAAAACTTATTTTCAGTTTGGAGAGTAGTCCATGGCAGAATACCTCGCACAGAGAACAGACTTCACTGGCATTCAAGTAAAATTAGCCTAACTTAAATTAGCCTAATCAGCTAAATTTCAGACCATTTCACTTGGTCACTGCTTTGCCAGGCAGCACAGGTATATATCATCTCCACGGCAAGTCAATGTCTTCAGCTCCCTGGCAAGCTTTCCAGTTGACCAGTATCATTTGTGAGCGGGATGCCTCGCTGGGCCTCAGAGCAGAGCCATCTCACAACTGCGCTACTGTCTGCCTCTCATATTTGCTAAGCCTGCATTTTACCCCTAGTGCCTCATTTCCAAACCTTCCGTGTACATTTTATTTCTTCAGGCAGCACTGTGCTGACCTCAGGGAGCTGCTGGTATGAGAAGGTGGTGGTGTCAGTTCTGCTGGAACTGTAAGAGTGCTGTCATGAAACCCTAACAGGAAGGCTCAGGTACTGTGTGTTTTCCTCTTGAAGCTCCTATCAGGATATCACAGTGTGAATTGTTCAGTGTGGCTTTAGTGACATTGAAGGGAAATATTTACAGCCATTTTCTCTGCTGTAACTAGAACACAGATAATGCATTCAAACCACACAGAACAGCAGCTCTATATGAGCACATCATCTACATCTATTTTAAATTTTCCTCTGGGAGATCTTTCTTTAGACCACCAGGGGCCAATGTTTTTCTCAGGACCTTTGCACTAATACTGATCAGATGACAGACAATTTTACTCTAAAAATAGTGCCTCAGTGCAAATCAACCCCTGACCTTCACACATAGCAGATAATCAGAAAACAGTATCTTAAGTATCTTAGGGGAGGTACAGGAACAGACTTTTTAGCAGGGTCAGGCCTTCAGAGATCCCTTCCTGCTCTAAGGATTCTATAATTCTATGATTCAAATAGGATAATTTTCAATCCTACTTGAAGGTAAATTACATATTTAAGGTATTTCTAAATTAAAGTAAATCCTAATATGATTTTGTTTTGTTAAAACTATAACATAAAGCTAGCGATTTTCACATTCATATAATTACCAGTCCAACTAAGCGAAATGTAAATCGTTTCCTTCTATAGAAACACTGTAGGTTTACAACAATAACATCCAAACACCAGTACAAACCAAATAAATTGTTAGGAGCATATTCAAAAATATCAAAATATCCCTTTTTCATAGCTGTGACACAGTGCCAGTGATTTGTTCCAGACCTCACTTCCTTTCCTTTTCTGGTTAACATCTAAAAGCTGTGCATTTCTCTGTCATATCTTCCCAAAAGTGTTTTGTTCCTCTTCATTAAATTTCTTTCTTGATTTGGAGACAGTTTCTCCGTTTTAGAACAGCTTCTCATTATCCTGATCCCCTTTTGTCCTGCCATAGTGCTTTGATGTCCCTCTCCCAGAAGCTCTCAAACCCTTCACAAAGTGTATAGGCCATCTTGTGTAAACACAATAGGTAATCATGATAATTGCTTTATGGCAAAAATGGAAGCACATGTTCACGATACTGTGTGGTTCCATAGTGTGGCACAGAACTCCTCTGCTTTAAAACCCAACAGAAATGACAGGGCGGGATGCCAAAATGCTCTTGTAGATTTTATTCTAGACACGTCAGTCTCTGGAGGCAAAGGTCCCTGCCAGTCTCATGCTAGTACAGACTACTTACATCTCAGTAGAGGTGACATAAAGGAAATATCACATTCTGGGCCAAAGGCACACAGACTCCTCCTTAGAGAGGTGTTCCACACAAACAAAGGCATGAAGCAGAGCTCACCTAAAGAAGGCAAGTATCCATGTTTTTTGGCATTTCAAAGTTCTCTCCACTTGTAGTTGTGGCTAGCTCATCCACATGGGGACAAAATTAGAAAAAAAAGACTTCACGCTTTTCAACAAGAGAAAGGAGGTAACTTTAAGAACGGTGCAGCAAGAAGGGGGGCTCTTCTATACCTGCAGTCATGGCAGCACAGAAACTCGTATGCTGGACCTTCTACCCTACAGCAGGGACAGCATCTCTAGGGAATGTTGTTACCCAGCTGCTGAATCACCTCAGGTCTGCGTAAACCATCATGATGTAATTAGCACAAACTGCACGCATGATCTTTGGGCATGTCTTCACTAATACTTAGTGCTAAAGAGGAATTTGATCTTGTAGCAGATCTCTCAGTTCCAGATATTTGCTTCCATGACAGCTGTGCAGCATGGACACCTTTGTTGTACTCCCACCTTAAACTACGATTAACATTCTGGACCCCCCACGTGTCCCTGAAAACCACCCAGCCTATGTGTCAGGTACAGCGTTCCTGAGAGCTGGCTGCTGGCTGTAGCACACACGGCACCCGAAGGAGGGACCGCCTCAGCGGCTCCGTTCTGCCACCTGCTGGCAACTTGTGCCCGGAGCACAAATAGAGCAGGGCTGCCTGCGTGAGCTCCCCGTGACTGACAGGAGCTGCTGGAGCCCGAGGCTGAGGGGAAAGAAAACTCATGGGGATGAAACGGGCCAGGGGACGAGGGGACAGGCGCAGCCACTCTCCCAGCTGATGCCTCTGGGCCTTGACTTCCTCTGCCTGATTGCCTGTGGGGGCTGAACTTTCTGCGAGCCTCTGAAGCTGAGAGTGAGCTCTGACTTGTCCCTCACCCACTGAGGCTGCAAGGAGAAGCAGCTGTGAACTCTGAGGGCAACAGCTCATCTTTTTCATTTGTTGATACCCAGGAGAGGTGATCACCCCCACCACACGCACCCCAAGCTGAACACCAACAGCAGCTGTGCAGCAGCCGTGCTCCTGGTGGCACAGCACATCCCCAGCAGAGCAGGGCAAGCACCCAGGGGCCACGTTCACACACTGCCGTTCCACTGGCTTCAGAGGGGCCCCTCCGGCCGGCTTCTGACTGTTCACATTTCAGCTGAGAAAGGAGCTGTGCCGGACGGAGCAAGACTTTCTGGGACAAGAATAGCATCTGCCATCTTAGGACACAGCACAGTTGTCCAGCTCCTGCATGGCAGCACGCCGCAGTGAGATATAGAAGGCAAGCTACCCGCTGAGGAATGTCTTCGAGTGCTATTCATGGAGGCGTATCATCTACAGCAGCAGGCCCGGCCCCACGCAGGAGCCTTGCGAGGGGGGTTATTTTGAGCTTTGGGCGCTGAGGATTGAAGGGAGACAAATGACAGCCATCCTCCTGGCACAGGCAAGTGCAGAGCTCTGTGCACAAGCCCCGCAGCCTGTCAGCGCTTCTGGGGATGACGCTTGTGAAGCTGCTGGGCGACGCGGTGGGACCTGAGAGCCCAGGAGATGGGAGCCAGGAGGGAGCTGAGAATTCGCTGGGGACGCGAGGGCAGGCCTCAGGCCCGCCTGTCCCAGACTCAGGCACTCCTCTGCCTGCTTTGTTTTGACCGCATCCCTGGGAGCGTCGGCAGGTAACTTTGTGCAGGTAAATATTGTGATAGGTCAGAGGAGAACAGACACAGGCTCTTGATTTCATAGCTGCTTCATCTTCAGTGAATTACCTTCCCTTTCATATCAGTGCTTGTTGTAACATTTTCCTTTGTATAAAAAGTATTTGTCAATTTCTCCCTTCCCCTACAACCTCAGACTCTCCACAGTGTTGTCAGCTCAGCCTTTATGTAGGCCATAAGTCCATCTATCTGGGAGTAAAACACCCATCAGCTTTCTTCTTTTCCCTTGCCTGAGGCTGTGCTGCACGCAGCCAGTTGTGCAAGAGCTGATAAGGCTGACATTCAGGTGATGGGCTGAGGAGGTGCGTTCTTCTATGCAACGTGTGGAAAATCAGCCCTGAGGGGGCTTCCTTTCGGTAGGTGGCCCCAGGCAGGGCTCAGCCTTCTGCCACATTGGAGGGAAACCACAAATAGATGGCATCAGCTCAGAGAATCTAAAGTAAGAGAAAATGCACAGTTTAGAGGCACCATCAAAGTGTCATGACAGTGCACTAATTTTGGTGTCTGCAGGAAATTGTTTCTGCTGAGGAACTGTCTGTCCTTCACGGTGTGATACACTGCGCCATCTGACAGCTTAGTTAGAGACCAGAGTTTAGGATCTGTGATTGCCATGATTGCAATCCATAGCAGGGAAGGAAAAAAGGGAAGGGATCGCTCTCTCTTGCCACTCACATGGCACGTAAGCTGTGCTGACAGGACAGTAGGAGAAGCATTAAGAATATATGAGGGCAAGAGTAGTGCAAGGAGACTGAAAACAATGTATGTAGCTGCATCAGTAATATCCCAAGCTCATTCAAATGAAAAAGGAAACAAAAAAGAGAAAGGAAATTAAAACAGAAAAAAAAAAAAAAAAAAAAAAAAAAAAAAGAAAAAGAAAAAGTAAAATGAAGAAGGAAAAGAAAAAAGGGAAAGGAAAATCAGAGAGAAAGGAAAAGAAGAAAAAGAAAACAACAAGGAAGCCACTGTTTGTAGTGCTTATGCATATTAATCTATGGTTTTTATTCTCTAGACACTGACATGGTTACAAAGGCATTGCAAAAGAAAGCGACAGAGGGTTCACATTTTGTGCACTCCTCACACCGCTTTGCTGCCTCATGACATCCTCACTCTTCCCCTTGTATCTTCTTACTGTGAAACTCCCGGCTCTTCACTCGGAGCTTGTTGACCTGTGACTCTGCAATGTCAGCCCGCTCCTCGGCTTCCTCCAGCTCGTGCTGGATCTTGCGGAACTTGGAGAGGTTGACATTGGACAGCTCCTCCTGTACAGGGAGAGGGAGTTGGTGGTGAGGACCCAAGACAACGTTTTCAGTCTTCCTGTGTGCAGGCTTTCAGGGACTGTGGTGTCTCCCCAGCACGAAGCATGGACTTCCTGTCTCCCATTGCTGACCCAGAACCCTCCCAAAGACCTTTTCATTTTCACTTATTTAAATTATCCCATTTGAACTAAGGAAAGCAGTTTTTGAAGTCTTATCTCACTTTTGCCCTCCAGATTGTGTCTGAAATTAGCATAGCTCAACAGTCTAACTGTAGTGTAATTTTGGCAGTCTGTTTAGTCTTCATACTAAAAAGTTTGGGCTACGGAAGTATGCTTGTTCCCCACAGGTGGGTTTATAAGTGATCCATAGGGAACTGCCTTCTTGTGCCACTGGTGAGTGTAGTTTCACATTCCTTCTCCACATTTGCTGTGACAGCACTGATATGTAACTGCATGATATGGACTCTTGGAAAGAGTCCAACGGAGGGCCACGAAGATGGTGAAGGGCCTGGATCATGTCTCCTATGAAGAAAGGCTGAGTGAACAGGGTCTGTTCAGCCTTGAGAAAAGAAGACTGAGAGGGGACCTGATCCAGGTCTATAAATATCTAAGGTGTGGGGGGCAGAATGGCGAGGCCAGACTGTTTTCAGTGGTGAGTGGAGACAGGACAAGGGGAAACAGCCAGAAACTGCAGCATAGGAAGTTCTGCACCAATGTGCGCAAGAACTTCTGTACAGTGAACAGTAGTGAACAGACGGAGCACTGGAACAGACTGCCCAGGGAGGTGGTGGAGTCTCCTTCTCTGGAGATGTTCAAGACCTGCCTGGATGCCAACCTGTGCGACCTGGTGTAGGGAACCTGCTTTGGCAGGGGGGTTGGACACGATGATCTCTGGAGGTCCCTTCCAACCCCTACAATTCTGTGATTCTGTGATTCCCTTCCATAGCCATACAAACCTCTTGCAATCCATACTCCCAGCCTCTGTGGGAAGTAACTCTTAACTCACTACTTTTTTTAGGAAGTTGATTGCTTTGCAGGGAAAATGGAAACTTTTTTCCAGTTCAACAGAATAACTAAAAATTTCTATCTCCTCTTCTGGTTCAGTGTCCTAGTTCTGCAATCCCTAATATAAGGTGAGGAACATGAAAGAGGTAAGTCAGTTAAGATGCCCTAAATCTCCCCCTCTCAAATCAACCACACATCATAGTTCAGCAAAATTTCTCTGTACTTGGCTGAAATCAGACCTCAGAAATTTATCAGCTAAGAGAATGGTTGTGAGCCCTATCTGCCAGTCTGCCCTCCAGTATGAAAGAGACTACAGCATATCTCTCAGTTTACCCCTGAAAACAGCATGGCCCAAATAAAGCAACACCAGTTATATTATCAGGAATATGTTACCAGAGCCATTAAACTTTCTAGGTAAACCATCCAACAGAGGCTTCATAAGGAGGAGTCTCTTGAAGGTAAACACAAAACAATATCCAGTTGAAGCCATCATTATTCACCAGTTTCTATGCTTTCCAAGTCCCTGATATATTTTCTGTTCCACCTCAGGAAGTTATATTTATTAACTCTACCAGAAATACTTACAGCCTCCTCAGCTTGTCTCTTGTAGGATTTCACCTTCATCTGCAGTTTGTCCACCAGATCCTGGAGTCTAAGAATATTCTTCCGGTCTTCCTCAGACTAAAGCAGACAGTAAGCAGGAAAGAGAGAGAAATTATTTTCCCCACACCACAAAATGACATTTCCTCTTGGAGTTCATAGAGAAATGCAGTGGCTTCCTATAGAATGCTATGTCAACACAAAGATGCCATCAGCCTTACCTGGTAGGTCAGCTCCTTCACCCTCCTCTCGTACTTGCGCACACCCTTCACAGCTTCAGCACTGCGCTTCTGCTCAGCATCAACCTCCCCTTCCAGCTCCCGCACCTGCAATGAAAAGCCCATTTTGGAGCTTCCCTGCTATCTCTGACCTGGCATTGCACACACTTGCACAAATACCAGTCCTACGCACCCTGGCCTCCAGCTTCTGGATTTGTTTCTTGCCTCCCTTCAGGGCCAGCTGCTCTGCCTCATCCAGACGGAGCTGCAGGTCCTTCACTGTCTGGTCCAGGTTCTTCTTCATCCTCTCCAGGTGGGCACTGGTGTCCTGCTCCTTCTTCAGCTCTTCTGCCATCATGGCCGCCTGGAGAGGCAAAGCAACAAAGCCAGTTTGGAGTCAGAGACTTCTTGGGAGAAATGTGTCGGCCGTCAGCAGTGAAAGGGCCACGACTCACATCGGTGATGGCCTTCTTGGCCTTCTCTTCAGCATTGCGGGCTTCCTGGATGGTATCCTCCATTTCACTCTGAATTTGGGCAATGTCTGTTTCTAGTTTCTTCTTGGTGTTGATCAAGCTGGTGTTCTGTACAAATAGAGATTGCAAGACTTGTACTCTGAGACCTGGAATACACCAGCTACAGTCTAAACCAATTCTTTACTCTTCAACCTTTGCGTTTTAAATGTGGAATTCTTTGTGAAATGGCTGTTTACACAATTTCAGTGGTGGGCTAAGCTGATGGACTGTGACCATGTTCTCATTGTTGGCACCACTATTTCCTGCCACTGTAACAGTGCCTACACAACTCGTTGGAGCATCAAGGCCTCACCTGGGTATGGAGGAGCTGCACACGCTCACTTGCATCCAGAAGCTCCTGCTCAGCCACTTTCCTCGAGCGCTCCGTCTGCTCCAGGGCTGCCCGTAGCTCCTCAATCTCAGCCTGCAGCAGGTTTGCTCTGCGCTCCACCATGGCCACCTGCTCTTTCAAGTCCTCCTGAGTCCTGAGAGCATCGTCCAAGTGTATCTGGGTATCCTGTAGAAGAGACGAGAGAAACGACAAGGGGCACAGCAAACCCAAGGTGACTAAAATGTCAGGGAAGACATTCCCTTATGTGTATTTTGCTGAACAGACCTTCAACACTGTCTGCGTGTTTCTCAGGTTCTTTTGTGCCTCTGCAGCAACACGGTTGGCATGGCTCAGCTGGATCTCCATTTCATTCAGGTCTCCCTCCATCTTCTTCTTCAGCCGCAGGGCTTCATTCCTGCTCCTGATCTCAGCATCCAGGCTGCTCTGCAAGGACTCCACAATTCTGAGGTGGTTTCTCTTCAGCTGGTCAATTTCCTCATCTTTCTCTGCTATCTTCCTGTCAATCTCAGACTTGACCTGGTTGAGCTCCAGTTGGAGACGCAGGATCTTCCCCTCTTCATGTTCCAGGGAGGCCTGGACAAATAATTGTCATCATTTATCATATAAGTAAAACGACTTCTTACTTTCTAGCTGAATACAGAATATCTCAGGAAATCTGAGGTAGGTATGCCCTGTAGCCAGAACAGAGGACAACCATGCCTTTCTTAGACAGATTTCCTCCCTGCTGATATTTTTAGTGTGGATGCCGGTTATTATGAGCATGTACCTCAGCTTCCTCCAAGGCAGCCTGGATTTCAGACTTCTCCTGCTCAATCTGCTTCTTGACTTTCTCCAGCTCATGAATCGCCTTTCCTCCCTCTGCAATCTGCTCCGTGAGGTCAGAAATCTCCTCTGTAGAGAAGAACGAACATTCACATGGTCAGGTATAGAGCATAGAGGGAAAGGCCCTGTGACCCCAGCATAACAGGTCTGCTCCCATCACTGCAGGCACAAACCCAGGTGGAGAGGTGGGCAGGAAAGCTTCTGAGAAAGCCCTGCCAGCAGGAAAGGCTGAGCGACTTACGCTGCAAGTTCTTGTTCTCACGCTTCAGCGTTTCCAGGTGGTCCAGGGACTCCTCATAGGCATTCTTCATCTTGAACAGCTCTGTGCTGAGGGAGCGAGACTCCTTCTGGGAGGCCTCCAGCTCAGCCTGCGTTTCCTCGTACTTCTGCTTCCACTCCGCCAGGATCTGAGGAAAAACAGATCGTGAGTTCGGATGCGACAATCATTGTGTGCCCAGGAAACACAGGCCTGGAGCCCAGAATACCTTGTCAAAGTTCTTCTGCTTCTTGTCCAGAGCTGCGCAGGCAGCATTTGCTCGCTCCACGTCAATCATCAGGTCCTCCACCTCATTCTGCAGCCTCTGCTTTGTCTTTTCCAGGGAAGCACATTTGGCATTCACGGCTTCAACATGTTCCTCTGCCTCCTGCAGGCGCTGTGCCAGCTTCTTTCTGGAAGGTTGTAAGCACAGCTCAGACTTTGGGAGCAAAGTGGAGATTTTTCTGTCTTTTTCACTACCGTACTTAGGCACTTTGCAGTGTTCTCCCCAGATGCACCTAATGCAGAGCGTCTCCACAACTTTATTCCCTTTTCCTTTCCTCAAGTCTAGAAATTCCTCAATTCCTCATCTCACTGCATACATCATACACTGCCTTTGTCTTGCATTCTATCACATTGCCTATTTGTCCTTTTGAAACCACCATCTCAACAGCACAAATTTCCCTTCTTATCACTCCTCTCCAAACTGCTATTTGTCTTTTGCCCTTCAGTATCTCAGAGATTTCTTCAAATTTCCACTACTTTCTACCAGCCTTCCCCTCCACATACTTGGCCTCCTCCAGCTCCTCTGTGCGCTGAATAGCGTCCGTCTCATATTTGGTTCTCCACTGGGCCACTTCGCTGTTGGCCTTGGACAGGGCACGCTGCAGCTCACCCTTGGCTTCCTGCTCCTCCTCGTATTGTTCCCGGAGCAAGTCACAGTCGTGGCGGGCAGACTGCAAGCTGTGGGCGAGGGCGTTCTTGGCCTGTGGAGAAAATTTTATTAAGGCAATGAACTGCCTGTGAGACAGTAGTATGGTGAGAAAGGGAAAATTGTTTAAAGCAATTTGAATCAGAAATCTGTGGTCAGCTCAATATGAAAAAGTGTGTATATATTCTCAAAAGGTTCTTAAGAGTTCAATCATCAGAACATGGAATGTTTGTTGAGGAGATATGATGGGTAGATTCTAAAGAAAAAATGTTAGTCTGAATTCTTTGAAATTTGTTCTGAATGTCATACTGCATTAAAGTAAAATAGAAACTCAGTTTATATAGACGTATATCAGCCTTGTTTATACACCATTAGGCAATGGTATATAAACAGTATATACCATCATTAAACCAACTGAAAATCTAAGGATGTCCTTTCCTACTTTTATATCCACTTTGGAGGTGATGCCTTCTTTGACTTTCTTCCTCCAATAGGTAGGGTGGTTTGTGAAGCTGTCCACCAGTTTCGAAATGTGCAAAATGAAAATTTTGATTTTATGTAGAATTACAGGAATTATTTAAGAAAAAAATTAGCTGAATCCCAAGCCTACCCTGCTACAAAACAAAGGAGGTACCTTGATTTCTTCTTCTAGATGTCTCTTTAATTCCTCAATCTGTTGAGTAAATGCCTGCTTGCCTCTTGATAACTGAGATATCAAAGCATCTTTTTCTTCCACCTGCCGTGAATATTCACCTGAAAAATTTTACAGATAGATTGTAATTTCAAGAGAAATACTAAAACAAGATGCGCTTATAACACTTCATGCTAGTTTATAGAGGATAGGCCAACTTGAATACAACATGGCACTTTTCTTGGCTGAATTACTTGGAAATTTTCCCATTCTTCGGGAGTGTATGGATACCTTACCTGCTTCTGTCTGCAGTCGAGCTCTTTGAGTATTGAGGTCATTGATCATGCGCTGATGCTCTTCCTCCTTTGTCTTAATCTCACTCAGCTGATCTTCCAGTGTGCGGCACATCTTCTCCAGATTTGCCTAGGTATGAAGAACATTTAGAGAAAAGGAGCATATCATTATATTCTGGTATGATGCTCTTGTGATGAAAAGTAACACTACTGAGTACGATTGCAAATTGTAATTTAAAGGTTCAGAATCATGTTTTTGGCCATAGGATAATAAGTCTAAAGTATCCTGTACCTTGGCTTTGGAGACAGACTCCATGTTGCTGGCCAAGTCATCAATCTCCATCTTTAGCTCACTCTTCTCCTTCTCCAGCTTCTGCTTGACTCGTTGCAGGTTGTCGATCTGCTCCCCAAGCTCCGCTGTGCTGTCCGCATGCTTCTTCCGCAGGGCGGCAGCCGTGGCTTCGTGCTGCAGCGTGGCCTCTTCCAGGTCACGGCGCATCTTCTGAAATTCTGCCTCACGCTTCTTGTTCATATCGATCTGAGCTGCCGTAGCCCCTCCTGCTTCCTCCAGGCGCTCACTGATCTCCTCCAGCTCCCTGGAGAGGTCAGCTCGGTGCTTCTCTGCTTTGGCCCGAGAGGTTCGCTCTGCCTCGATTTCCTCCTCCAGTTCCTCAATACGGGCCTGGGGAGCATCAGGAACCCTTCACACCCATGTCCTTCTCCTTCAGATGTTTTCTGAAGGCCAGAAGGGAAGGACCAGAGACTTGCCTGCAGCTCCTTGATCTTCTTCTGTAACTGCATGCCCAGGGCTTGCTCATCCTCAATTTTGCTCTGGATTTGGCTGATTTCAAAGTCTTTCCTTTTGCACAAAACAAACTGTGTTAACACCTGAACAAAACCTCCTACGTGCACCTGCCCAGCACTCAGGTGTCCCACAACCTCACTTACTTCTTCAGTTTCTCATCCAGTTGCTGCTTATCATTTTCCAAATCCATTATGCTATCATGGGATAACTTCAGGTCTCCTTCAAGTTTCCTCTTTGCTCTCTCAAGGTCCATGCGCAGCTTCTTCTCTTGCTCCAGGGACCCTTCCAGCTAAATAGAATGGGATCATCAGTGCTCTGCCAGCCATATTTATCTCCACAGCTGTCCTATAATAGCCATATGCTTTTGTTCTTACATCGTCCACTTGCTGCTCCAGCTTGGTTTTAGCTTTGGTCAGCGTATTGACTTTGTCCTCTTCAGCCTGCAGGTCATCCAGTGTCTGCTGATGGGCCTCTTGGAGGGCTTTCTTCTCTTTTGTCAGCTTGGCAATTGTCTCGTCCAAGCCTGCCATTTCCTCTGTGAGGTTTTTCACCTTTGACAAGTGGAAAGTAAATGTATATAAAAAATGTTGTTTACAATTTCATACTGTGTATCAAAGCAGAATTCTTTCCACAGTGACAACTTCTGCCTCATACCTTGTTCTCAGTGGCATGCTTTTCCTTCTCAACCTTGGCCAATGTTAACTCCAGGTCATCTATATCTTTCTTCAGCTCTGAACATTCATCCTCCAGTTTCCTTTTCTTGGCTGTCAGCTCAGCATTAATTTCCTCCTCATCCTCAGCCCGTTCTGTCACCTCCTTAATTTTGGCTTCCAGCTGGATTTTGGTTTTGATGAGCTGGTCACATCTTTCTTCCGCATCAGCCAAGCTATCTGCTTCCTGAGGGGAAGACACATATTTTCTTCATTTATGTTCTGAAGTTTTCTAAATGTGTTGTAAAAGCAGGGCTGAAATTGTCTATTACTCACACAACTGACTTATTTTGCTGAATGTGTTGGTTTTGTTTTTTTGTTTGTTTTTGGGAAGGGTATACAACCTTTCTCTGGAAACTATTGATTCTGAATTTTTTTTCTCTCCTAAATGCGTCTGATGGATGGGGTAAGTGTGAGAAATTCTCACTTACACAGTAAACAAAGATGTTACAGACTCTTTCTTCTTCAAAAATGCTGTATTGAATTTTCTTTTGTGATTTAATCCCGTAGAAAACACTTTTTTGTGGGGAGTAATAGTTTTGGTAATCTAAGGAACAATTTAAAGGAAGAAAAGGAGTCTATAAATTTATTAAGAATGCTCCTTCATTAAATGGGGTATAACTCATGCACATCTTCTACCTATCATCTTCCCAAAGTTTGTATGGAGTTTCATATGCAGATTTCAACTGAACACCACATCCTCTTACTCTGGTGAGATTTTTGATATTATAAATTTGCTTTTTTCCAAATACTCTTGAGAGGTAAATATCTGACAAGAGATTTTAATGGGGTATTTATTTTTCTTCAAATACCAGGGAAAATAGATAACACAGTTTTCCTATTTTTCTATTGGAATGTTCAAATAACTGAATAATTAAGTACTGTGTACTGGTTTTATCTGTTAATTTATCTAATCTAAGCTGATTTTTATAGTGATTCTTGAATGCTAAATATATTTGTGCTTATTTTTAATCAGTGTTTTATTTTGTAAAGTGCTGTGTCTCTACAGGGTTCTTAGAGCACTGTTTACAATAAGCTACCATACAGTGCAAATAAAAAAAAAAAAAAAAAAAGGAAAAAAAAAAGAGATGCAAAAAATTTCAGTGTTCAAAAAAACTTTAAAAATATTTTTTTTCATTATAACTTGACCTTGATTTACACTAGTTAAATCAAAAGCACATAGAGTCTATTATGGAATTAATAGCGGAGGACAGAAAAAGACCCACAGGTGGTATGACTGTTTCTCAGAAACAGGAACTCGGTGTCTGTATCTTCTCAAACTAAGTGGAAATAAGAAGATGTATTTCCCAATTTCAGAGTGAATTATTAGTTTATAGTAAATAAGAAAAGGGTGGATGGCTTCCCCTGAACAGTTTATAGTAGTTTAAACTCTGGCTTGCATTTACACTCCAGAAGGAATTCACTGTTCTACATCCTGGTGCTATGAAGACAGCCTCTGCAGAATTCAATTGCTCAGAAGGTGTCGAGGGTTTAGGTAGAACTCTGAGTATTGCATGTTTACTAGCTGTAGATATAACTTCTTTAGCTCAAAGCAAAAGCAGTGACTCCAACTTCATGTTCACTTATTCTTTGTACGGGCATTCAAGAGGGCTTATCATGTGGAAACACCTGTTTCCTAAACAGTGCATACAAATGACTGATAAATCTCCAAATTTCTGACTTGTGGTATTCTGTAATCTGACCTTCTGTTTGATGAAGAAAAATCTGAACATGCAAACTTATTTTCTCTGTGATAAGTGAATGATAAACTCACAGCCTGTACTTGGAGCTGCAGGTCATTTTTCTCCTGCAGTAGGGACACCATTTTCTCCTCCAGCTCCTTCCTCTTGGCCTCAGACTTTGCAAGCTCTTCCTTGGTCTTCTCAAACTCTTCCTTCATGGTAGCCATCTCCTTCTCAGACTCTGCACTCTTCAGCAGGGGCTTGATCTTGAAGAACAGCTTCATCCAGGGCCAGTGCTTGACATTCATGAATGCACGAACGTTGTACTGGATGCAGAAGATGGACTCTCTGAAGCATAATTAAAATGCACATTTGATTATTTTGTGTGATATGATCACTAGGACTTTCCCCAAAGTGCCTTTAAGTGAAGATGGGGAACACCTACCTCCTCTCCACCATTCTCTGGTACTCCACTCTCATCAGGAAGCCCCTGCACCTGGCCTGTGTGCGAGTGATGAGCTGTGCCAGCTTCTCATCCCTCATCTCCTCCAGGAGTCCCAGCAGCCCAGCTTTGAAGAACACCTGGAGAAACAGAACATCGCAGTGCATCACTGTCAGAGAGAACAAAACACAGATACAGGGACTGAGTTGAGGAGAGTTGGTACCTTGGTGTGACCAAATTTGTACTGGGTGTGGTCCACATCAATAGATGAAAGGAGTTTCTCAGAAGCTTTCTTGCTATCAATGAACTGTCCCTCGGGGATGGCACTGGCATTAAGAACCTTGTATCTGCAGTCAAAAACAGATTAGGATGTATTCAACAAGCAAACACTGCTTGTATTGAATGCCTTGATGTTCTGCGGGAGAAATGATAGTTTTATAGGAACTGTTTTCATGCTAATGAAACAGATGTGTGCAGAACCTCAGTATTACTGATACTTAAGCTGATATTTATGGAGACGAGTCCGTAGGATTAGCCTCTTTTTTGAAAAGAATAAAGAAATTCTGTGCAGTGCATAGAGTAGGAAATAGAGTGGGTTTAATCAGTTGTACAGGGTGCTCAGCATAGCTAAAATCAGTAAGGAGAGAAAGCCTTTTACCTCTGTTTAAAGTCTGCATAGAGGACTCTGCTGGGGAAGCCTTTCCTGCAAATCCTGATCCCCTCCAGCACACCGTTACAGCGCAGCTGGTGCAGCACCAGTTCATGCTCCATGGCACCTAACAATTCATTGCATAAATGAATACCAGTTTTCTACAAAGAGGGAATGGTTGTAAAAGAGGAAAATCTCTTTTTGCTTAAGCTTCTTACCAGGTGTTTTTGTTTCATTTGGGATGATGCAGCGGACAAAATGGGGGTGAGTGCTCCGCAGGTTGGTCATCAGCTTGTTTAAGTTCTCCTAGAGGGATCAGTAAGTAATGTCAGTTTTGTCTAGTGTCTGATACATCAAGCTTATGGGAATGACTGTTGAGACTTGTCAGAATTAGCTCTGCTTCCAAACACTCCGGTAAAGCCACAAAGCCCAAACATTTATTCCATTTGTAGATAGTTAAGGTCATTATTGAATTCTGAAATACTGCTATTGTGCTGTTAATCCAGTGGAAACTATTATACAGTTTCTCACTTCCACACAAAATAATGAAGTTTTTTGTGTTCTACCTACTAAAGTTAATCTGTTTGAGTAAAAATCAGTTTTATTCTGTTTTTAAATAAGTTAAATACCTTCTTGGAAAATGTTTCTAAGGAGACTCTGAATTCACCATAATACAAGCCTCATAGAAATGCAGGTATGCTAAAATTACAGCTGAAGTCTGACCCAAAGACTTAAAAAAATAGTACAATCTTCTCAAAACAAACAAACTAAAATAAGATTCTCTTTTCTTAATAACTGAAGCATAAAAGCTTGATTTTGAGCAATACATATTAACAATATTAAAATTAATCTTGAAAATAACAGTAATGAGAATAATTTTATCAACTTCACAGTAATTCAAAAGTAGTACCTTAATATTTAATATTGCTTTTACCCTTTCTCCATGTTACAAAGAGATAAGGAATACATTACTGTACCCGGAAAAGAGCTGAAACAGTTTGGAAAGAAGAACCCTTCTTCTTGCCACCCTTTTTGCCTCCGCCAGCCTCTGCAAATGATAAAAATGAAGAGTACCAAATATGGATTCTGCATATTGGAGACATTAAACATTTAGTGTTCCCTGCTCCAATTAACTTTGAATGTTTATGAAAGGATAGAATTTACAGAACTGACCTGCATCTGCTCCACCGTAGGTGGCAAACAGTAAGGCCAGTGTCTTCACAGATGACTTCTGGTACAACCCAATGACAGTTTCGTTCAGGGGGTCCTTGTTCTTCTCAAGCCAACCAGTGATGTTGTAGTCCACTGTGCCAGCATAGTGTATGAGGGAGAAGTGGGCCTCAGCCTTGCCTTTGGCAGGCTTGGGCTTCTGGAAGTTGCTGGACTTGCCCAGATGCTGGTCATAGAGCTTGTTCTTGAAAGAGGTGTCAGTTGCCTTGGGGAACATGCACTCCTCTTCCAGGATGGAGAAGATGCCCATGGGCTGGAAGACAGCACAACAGATAGGACAGAGAAACAGATAAAAAAGGAGGCATCTTTTGATTAAAAAGAAGGTAGAGTCAAAAAGAAGGTTGTTTCTGTGCATTTCATGATCATTTGACAGAGAAGATTAACTGAGGCTTATCTTTTTTGCTGATGGAAATATACCTTCTCAATGAGCTCAATGCAGGCAGCCAGGTCCATCCCAAAGTCAATGAATGTCCATTCAATGCCTTCCTTCTTGTACTCCTCTTGCTCCAGCACAAACATGTGGTGGTTGAAAAACTGTTGCAGTTTCTCATTGGTGAAGTTGATGCACAGCTGCTCAAAGCTGTTGAACTGCCGAAAGTAAAAAGAGTTGCAAAAAATGTTTGCAAGGCTCAGGAATAATAGCAAGATTTTTTGCTGTGTAATTCTTCTTCATGGATTATAGTTTAAGGTCTCCCTCTTTTTTTTTTTTTTTTTGTTTTTTTCTTTTTTTTCTTTTTTTCTGTGATTAAGGAAAAGGCAATTCCAAACAAAAAGTGCAGAGGATTGTATCTTCTCTTAAATATGTCTCAGAATTCCCTTTATTCTCAATTGCTGTTTTAAGAAACTGCTAGGAAAGCTGTGCTACTCACGTCAAAGATCTCAAAGCCAGCGATGTCCAGGACACCAATGAAGTACTGCCTGGGCTGCTTGGTATCCAGCTGCTGGTTGATGCGAACAACCATCCACAAGAACATCTTCTCATAGACAGCCTTTGCCAGAGCACCAACTGAATTGTGCACCTGATGCATGGAGAAAGGGTTTGGATAATGGAGCAGAGGAGAACCAAAGAGATCTTGATTCAAAGCATGGTTTCAGGTGACTGTGTTTCTTACCTGCTGCACAGTTTGACCCTTGGTCACATACTCATTCCCAACTTTGACTCGAGGGTAGCACAGTGCCTTGAGCAGGTCTGCTGAGTTCAGACCCATCAGGTAGGCAGCCTTGTCAGCAACTAAGCACCAAGAAAGAGTAAGAAGAGAGTTAAATGTTGGACAGTGCCTTAAGTTTGGTCCTTAGAGATTGTCTCAAAAGTAACAGCCATGTTCACTGTTACAAATTTGCAAAGAAATATTTGAGTTAAAGCTACAAAGCTAATGTCTCTGTTCTCTATAGGACACAAAGTTCTTTCTAAGCTTTGGTTTTTACAAATGTTATTAAGGAGAACTCACTGCTTTTATCCTCTTTCAGACGTGACTACAATACTTCACACTTTCTATTCCTATAGCAAGTGAGTCTTGATTCAGAGAACTGGAGGTGTGGACTTTAGGTCCTTCTGTACAGGAGAGGAATCAAATATGCATCTCACATATCTGTTCCTTCCCAGCAGGTGAGGGTGAATAGGTGTTAGAGCCATTAGAACTAGAGCACTTAATTACCCCAAAATATAAATCTATCCTAACAAGTGTATGACCAATAACATTAATGCAGCAAGTGCCTATGGTTCCTGAATTCCTGCCAGCGCACACCAGATTTTTATTTAATAAGTAGTCAAAGAATTAAAACAGAAATATGATAGATGAGGTAGGTGTATCAAAAATTACATGACCATTGAATTCTGTTTTTTAATTCTTAATTTTACATACTAAAATCCTGAAATCTTCCTGATTTTAGCTCTCTTTCAGTGACAAATACTGTATCTTGAGTTAGATGATACCTTCTGTGCCATCTGGCTCTGCCTGCTCCTCTCGCTGTTTCTGCTTGAACTTCAAGTTCCCATAGTGCATGACAGCCCCTGTCAGCTTGTAGATGGCAGTCTTTTCATCAGCAGTGAAGCCCAGGATGTCAATGGCACTCTGGTAACAGACTCAGTAAAATAAATACATTTGTAAAAGAGCCGCTGACCATAAAATTACCCGTTTTGTATGTTACTCACATCTGTAGCCATAAGCTCTTCTTGGTCATCAATGCTGGGAACAGAAATCTCGCCTTGACTCACAAAGTGATAATCGTATGGGTTGGTGGTAATAAGGAGCATGTCTGAAAGCAGGGATAGAAAGGATACAAACTTAGTTTTTCAGCTGGGCAGCAGAGAAAATACTTGCTTAGTGATCATCTCCAAAAAGATGTAATGCTCCTTCCTACCTATTAGCTCCGGCTTCTTGTTGGACATGATCTGATAAAAGATGTGGTAGCTTCTTTCTGCCTTGAGCTGGAAAGTGACTCTGGACTTCTCCAGCAGATCTGAGAAGGAAGGAAGAAAGAGTCAGGTACAAGACAGGACATGGAGGTGGGAATTTGGGAAGGAATGTGAGCAGGCCAGGAGCATCTCTTACAAGTTTCAATGTCAGCAGAAGCCAGTTTGCCTGTGGCCCCAAAGTGGATTCTGATGAATTTACCCTGTTGAGGGGAAAAAGAACAATTTCAGCCTGGATGCATTTCACAGCTCCTGTATAAAGCAAGGAGAATAAAGGACTGAAACACCATTTCTGTGAGGGAAGGCACAGAAATGACAGAGAAATGTCAGGGGCATCTTTTCAGTGTCTAGAAATGCCTCAGGGGAAGGTGCAAACAGGTCAGAATCAGGCTCTTTCCAGTCTTGCCTATTGATAGGGCAAAACACAGTAGGAGAAAAAAAACAAACACACTTGGAACACAAGAGTTCCATCTTTACTGTGCTGATGGCTGACACCGATTGCACAGAGAGTTTGTGGAATCTCCTTCCTTAGATATCTTCAAAAGCTGCCAGGACGTGCTGCAGGACAGCCTGCTCTGGGTATGTTCTCTTGAGTAGGGAGGTTGGAGCAGATCACCTCCAAACACACCTTCCCACCTCAACCATGCTGTGATTCTGTGAAAGTTTTTGTCCTAAGCAGCAACTTACAAAGCGTGAGGAGTTGTCATTCCTCACAGTCTTGGCATTTCCAAAGGCCTCCAGCAGTGGGTTGGCGCTGATGATTTGATCCTCAAGTGTTCCCTACAGGATGATAATTATTCATTAATATTGTTTAGTTGCAAGGGCAATCACAGATCAAGTGTTCTATCTACTTTCCCTAACTTACCTGCATTTTTCCGGACTGCTCCTCCTTCTTCTTCTCCCCACTAGCTGCAATTGTTGCAAAGTACTGGATGACACGTTTCGTGTTCACAGTCTTCCCTGCACCGGATTCTCCGCTGTCGAGCCAAACAGAGAAGCAGAGAGCGTGAGGTCAGGAAGAAGGTCCCCTGGCACAGGGCAGCCCCGCAGGGACTCAAGCAGGAGCATACTTACGTGATCAGGATCGACTGATTCTCACGGTCTGTGAAAAGACAGAGAAAAAAAAGCTTTTCCTACTGCTCATCAATAACAAGAAACACAAAATCTAGGAGACAAATACGAATGGAAATCTGCAGGGGGTGCGGGGATGGAAAGCAATGAAAATCCCTGGATATTCCAGTTAATGTGTAGCAATGCTATGTAGCCCCAGTACACGAATTCTCAGCAAGTTCAGTAAAGATATCACTTCAGAGTAACTTTTATGTTCTTTTAAAGATATATGCCTTTGATATGCCTTTTAAGGTATTCTTTTTTTTCATCTGATTTCTCTAATCAGTGCTAAGTATATATGACAAAATTATTGAGATTGGGGATTGATCTCACTTAAATTCTCCTGGAGATGAAATATAGCTGGGAAAATCTGGAGAGCTCACAAACAATAACGTCTAACCAATCTTTCTCATCAAGTTTCACTTATTTCATTTTTTATTCTACATATACAGAAATTATATATTTCTGAGATCATAAATAGACAGGCTTTATTCTAATTTTGATTTACTTTCCATCATGTAACAAAAGAACGGGAAAAGAAGATATAAAATCTGAACCATTGATTTAAATATACTCATTGGAAGAGAAAATAAGGAGAAGAAAAAGTCTAAAGCAAATAAATTGATGAAAGCCAGTGTAGATTGATTGTTAAAAGCTTTTTATTTTCCCTTTGTATCATTTTTCTAAAAGCATTTCATTTTATCCTCATTCTCAATAGATCAGTATAATCTAGACCAGACACTAGGTGTCTTCTTGACACAGAAATTACTCCTTCGAGACATTCATTACATGGTCCAGGCCTTTATTGATTGTAATGGGAATACAATACTCAGCAAATACGGATCCTTACAGCTGAGTGCATTAATTTTCCATTAATCTCAAACACTGTATTTTGATTGTTGCATGTTTGTTGTGTTTCCAAGAAAGACTCCTATATTTCCACCTACTTAAAGCTCGTTACAGTAGCAATTTGCAGGAGATTAAGCAAACTCATCAATTAGCATATATGGTAGCAGTTAGCATATCATTTTTCCTAACAAAATATCTGTGGTTCTGTACTTCCTTTGTAGAAATACAAATGTCAAAAAGCCTGTTTAAAGAAGCACTGATTAATGCTAAAACTCAAACAAAACACAGATAATATGTCATCAGGAAAATTCTCCTTATTTTTAAAACACCATTTTAGTAGAATGAATTTGGGATCAACTCACCAGTCAGCATGAACTGATAGGCGTTGTCAGAGATGGAGAAGATGTGTGGAGGGGCCTCCTGGCGCTTTTTGCCTCGGTAGGCCAACACCACCTCCGGGTTGTACACCGGCAGCCACTTGTAGGGGTTGACAGTGACACAGAAGAGGCCCGAGTAGGTCTGCAAGGAAGGGACACGGCACGTTGGCTTCCACTCAGCCTGGCACAGCAGTCCTCCCCAGCTACCAGCCAAGGAAGAGAGCTGCTGGTACTTACGTAGATCATCCAGGCTGCATAACGCTCTTTGAGGTTGTACAGCACAGCGGGTTCATGGAGGTGGGTCATCATGGCCATGTCCTCAATTTTATCGTACTTGGGAGGGTTCATGGCGAAGACCTGATCTTCCTTCACAGTCAGAGTCTGTAAAGGAAGTGAAAGATCTGCCTATGTCAGCTAAAAGCTCAGAGTGAAGATTAAATGCTGATCTGAAGCTTGCTTTTTTCTCACCTCTCCAGCTTCAGTCTTGACAGTGACCTTCCCTGTTTCCCTGCTTTGGATTGTCCCTTTCACAAAGGATTCCTTTGGATGGGCCACAAAGACAGATGACTTGGCATCAAAAGGCTTGTTCTGGGCCTCGATTCTTTCCTTCTCTGACTTTCGGAGGTAGGGAGCTGCCTCTCCAAAGACAGCCATCTCAGAATCTGAAGAAGCCATGGCTGCTCTTCACTGAAGGCACCTTAGCAGAATCTGGTGGGGCAAAAATGTTGTGGATCACTGATAAATTCCTTACAATGAAGCTAATAAAATTCTAGTTAATCTTCAGGAAAGCCTCTTAGCAACAACCACTTACATTCACTCTGACTTGAACTTAAAAGTTCTAAGTACTACTCAAGAGAGGGACTTGGACTTCTGAAAAACCTCAACAATAAATAATAGAATATCATCTCAATACTGACTACAGTTTTGCATCTCTCTTTGATCAATTCTGATCAGTTTTGAGACCTTCACATAAAAGAACCTACAGCTGGAGAAAACCACTCTCTGTCTGGTCCTTAATTATGAATGATGATTCATTAAGACAGTGCTTCCTTTTTAAAAGTATTACCATGTGGACTATTAATTAAGTTACTTCACTTTTTAGATCTTTCCTGTTTTCAACAGTCTAGCCTAAGCACGTCTGTACAAGCCTGATACAATGAGAAATCATGCAGCTGTAAATAATCCTGTAAACAGTCTGTACTGTAGGAGTGCATTATTTAGCATTGCCCTTTAAGAATGACTTCTATAGGGGAAAATTGTCAGTCCTGTGAAATAGGAATGGCAGTTGTTTCTTGATGCAGCAAAGAGTTTTAGAGAAGATTCCTAGATTGCAGTTACAGACATGCACTGAAATTATATAAACAGTTTTGTTCACATGGACAGTCCATAATGGAAATGGTCGGCAGGGGCAGGATAAATTGACTGGATTATTGCAAGGACAGTGTCCTCTTTTTCCAAGCTCACAAAATGCATGCTCTTACCTTGAAGCCTTCTGTGGAGACAGGCCAGACTTGTCCCTGGGAGATTTTATAGTGTCTCGTCTGCAGAAGCTGTAGATGCTCCCCCTTTCTTCGGTCAAAACATTTCTGGCAAAATTTCTTTGGCAAAGCATTGTCTGGCAAACTACAGACATAATTGTCATTTGATTTGAATGATATAATTAGAATGGTTTTATATCTTACTGACTATGTGAATATATCTATAAATAATTTATCAAGTGTGTTAAGGAGAAAATCTAGACTACTCGAGGCACTTAGAGAACTTGGATGCTGGAACTTATGGTTTCTATTGCTGGCTTTCTCAGTGATTTGCTGTTTGACCCATGGCAGTTTGCTTGGTATGTTTATACCACAGTTCTTTAGTCACACAATGGGAACAACAGCATGTCTATGATGCTTTAGGAACAGACACACTGAAAGCAACAGGAAAGGTAGGTCAAAAATCAGCAAATTGTTTTTAAGAACTGTTTGCATTTGCATGTTCTAAAAATCAGGAAGTCAAAATGTATTACAGCTGCAGTTTCTATATAGGACAGTCACAATAGCTGAGATGGTTTGAAATACATTGAGTTGAAGTTCAGGAGGCTCTTCCAAGTAACAGGAGACTTTAGTTTGAAATGGAACTCTACACAGATTCCTGAGCTGACTTTGAGATATCAAATTAAAATATATATTTATGTATGCATAGATAATATATGCTTTTGTGTGTATGTCATTAAAAAAGGACTCCCCTAGAACTTCTGCTTTCTCTCTGGTCACTCTCTTACACATTTCACATGCATTTGATGTATGTGTCATCTACATAAATAATCCCCTCTTGTCAAACCACAGTTACAGATGCCCCCAATCCCTTCCTTGCCTACAGCTCCCCAGGACAGTATCCCTCACCCAGTCATGTTTGTAGACACAATCTCATATATTACCTCAGCGTACCATTGTAGATGCTGTGCATTCTAATAAATCCTCTATCCAGCACTACCATCCCATCAAAAGGTTTATATTTACACGTTCACAATCCAAGAAAAAGTTTAACATCACAGTACTATCGACACAAGAGCTATGGAGGTAACAGACTGTCTTGTGTAACACCGGCAGTCTGAGAAAAGATCTGCAGCCAGTCAGTCATGGATTCTTGGAAAAAATGAGGCATTCAGTTATTATTTGAATGTGGTGCTCAGGGGCATGATTCAGCGGAGGGCTGCTAGGGTAGTATGGTTAGGTTGTGATTGGACTCGATGATCTTTAAGGTCTTTTCCAACCTGAGCAATTCCACGATTCTATGATTCTATGATTAGGAACATATACTGCCAATTTGCTGCTCTTTCTTTTCAGTTGTACAGCAGATTCAAATCAAATAGACTGTACTCAAAATATTTGGAAATTGTGAAGACATCATGTTGAGCATTGAAAACTTGTGTCACCATTTGCCCATGCTTACGTTGTTCAGGGAATTCAGAAGTAGATTACTTCAAGTTTTCAGCTTCAAGTCCTTCACCAAGTCTCTTCTCACTTCTCATCAACCACCCTCTCAGGACGTGATCACTACTTGCAGTTCAGAGAGGAGTACCACACTGCTAGAGCAAGGAATGCAACAGCAACAGGGACTAGAACTACTCCATACAGAATGGGAAAATGTTAACTTTATGTTGTAGTGGCAAAACTGTATTTGTGAACACTGTCAGAGAGTGCTTCACAAAAACACTAGCTAGGGATTAGTCTGAAGGATAAGCAGTCTTGAGCTATTTCATTCAAATGCGTCTGTGGACATAGTTAAAAGTGAAAAATTGCTGAACATTTGCTACGTGGTAATAATTGTAGTATGACTATAGGCAACATCTTTGAAGAGTTAAAATAGCCAAAAATGCTGTATGATTCTGTTAATAAAACACATAGAAAGGAGGCAGTTCAGTTTTAGTATGTTGACAGCTACTTCATGACGTTACAGTGAATGTTCAGAGCAAAGGTATGCTAATTATCAGGAAAAAAAGGAGGAAAAAAACACTGCTGGAAGATGCAGATGTCTGAGTGAAAGTTTTGACTGTGAAGACTGATGAAGAAAAGTTGCTGCATACTGAAGTATTTTCTGTATCATCCTGCACCAGGTGGTCTCCTAAATTCATTGGGAGGCATGTTTCCCCTGAGTGTTCTTTTGCATCATACCCACAGAACTGTTATGCTTAATCTCCCTATGTGCCCAACACTACTATTTTGTTGCCAGTCCTTGTTTCCACATCTTGTATAATTTTGTGGTTTAAGTCACCAGGAAGCTAAGATGAAATTGCTAGTCTTCCTGAAGAACAAGGTGATTTGTTCCTGAGGTCTCAGTATTTTTTTTTATACACAAGCTGTCTCTCCTGAGCAGTGTTCTTTTGCGTAGTTGCTTTCAAGGGTATTCCCTGAATCAACAGTTCCTTGAATAAGGTGAATTCTGGTCTTATGAAGTCTGAAGTGCTCAATTCTGCTGCTTACCTCCCTGACTTTCCACTAGCTCCTTCACACAGTCATCATGTGTTTAATGCAGCCTGAACTGGGATTATATGAGGGCCACTCGAAAAGCAAGGCCCCCTACTTCATTCTGTTGGATCACATGAGAAGCAGATGTTCTTGGGATGGCAGCAGAGGGTGGACCTTTGCAACAATATTCCATTACATTTTCTTGCTTTATGACAGATGGCAACAAAGAGGCACTCTGACATGAAAGTGCATGTGAACCAAAGGTGTGTCACTGAACATCTCCATGCAAATAAAAGGCATCCACCCACATTCATCAGTGCTTGCTGAACATTTATGGAGAGGAAACAGTGGATGTGAACACAGTGAGGTAGTGGGTGATGCATTTCAGCAACAATACTGTCATAGGTGCTGTGAAACAATGGGTCATTTCCACAGGTGCAGACTTCTATGAGTGCAGCATACAGACTCCTGTTCATTGCTGCCAAAAATGCATAGCTGATGGTGGTGACTCTGCTAAGAAATGCTACTTTGTAGGTGAGAATGTGCTCTTTCAAATAGCGTTCCTGTGCTCTTTTTACCTGTCGTAGTTTCTATGGAAATAAATAGGAGACATTACTTTCAGACTGAGCTGCGTATTTGACAGCAGTTTATTTCTGCTTCCAGAACTCAGCATTGCTCCTCCATCATTTACGTTAGGATACTGTCATTAGCACTATTTGAGAAGTCCAGCCTTGTTTGTCCAGTACTGTTGCTCTCTCAGCAGGTGACCTCATGCTGAAATCCTCTCTAAGGAAGTGATTTCTGCTAGTTTGTAAATGTCTTTCCCAGCTTTGTCTTAAACAGGGCATCTATAACAGACCCCATCAAAATTTGCCTCATTTTCATCTCATCTCAGTTCTCATCTACAATTTCAAATATCAGCACTACATAATCAAGGAGTACCTTAACATAAAGCATAAATCCCCCTCATCTTCCCTATCTATTCTTCCTAAGCAGCCTGTACCCTCCCATGCCCATGCTCCAATAATGCACAATATACCACCATGATTCCAACTGTGTTCTCTGTCTCCCATTCAAAATGTTGTATTTGCAGCTATTCCTCTGCCAATTATGGACTTAGCTTCTGATGATGATGCCAATTTCATGCTCTTGTCTTGCACTTTCACTGCAAAAACTTTATTTCTTATTTCTCAGATGCAGACGTCCAAAGGTCTAGACAAACAAAGATGAAGTTAAATTTCCTAACTTGGCATGGAAACTGCTCCCTGGAAATTCAGGTGACTAATGGTATTCTATGGTATTAAAAGGGTTTACAGGGAAATCAAGAGAACTATAGTGCAGTAAGTATGATGTGTGTACTGGACAAATCAGAGGCACTATAATAGACCAGAAATAATGGACGCAGGAAAAAAGTGACAGCCCTTCTTTTGTATTTGTAAAGGAAGTAATACTTCTCAAACCTGCTGGGCTTTTTGATCAGATAAAGATTAGACAGTGTAGGTAAGGAGATTTAACTATTAAGACTGCATCTTCAGTACTAAATAAATCTACTTCTGAGTGCAGTCTCTGGTGTCAGATAGCGCTGCATCCAGTGCTTACTGCTTGTAATCACCAGAATTGCCTCGCTGCACTGGCACTGTCTAAACACTTGGTTTGAGTCTTGCCTACTTTCCATTCCACACCAACTAAATAGAGTATAAAACCATCATATTTGCCCTGAAGTTTTAACAGGCTGATGTTAGACAATGATGTGGAAGGAAAATTGTGAACTGCAGCGTTGACATTGCTGCATTACTGTTCACAAGAAACAGTGCATTACTTGTCAGAGCAGATTTCAAAGGGAGAACTCCTTATTCTTTGTACTAGACCTGGAGAGACTAGAAGCTGATAAGGTTATTGGAAGAAAATAGAAAACTGGGAGGTCAACATGGGCAGTTCAGAAGAACTTTCAGGAGAAAACAAGACCAAAATTGTTGTGGGTTTTTTTTGTCTTGTTTTGTTGTTTTGGGTTTTTTTTTCTTGTTATTTTGTTGTTGTTTTTTTAGCATATTCTCCAGTTGTTCTTTTGGAAGATGAAGAATATATTAAATCATACTTGCAGGCAAACTATATTGACGAATTTTCACCCACAAGATTTAAAAATTTTGGGCATAAGGATACTCAGACAGATATCCCTTAAAAAACTCTTGTCTACAGATCGCGAGCTTCAGATTTATTTTTATTTATAGAGATTATCAGTCCTACACAAGCAATACTTTTCTGTGACAGGATCCACTGGGCATTCCCTCTTCATGCATAGGAGTACTCAGTAATCTGAACTACTGGATCCAGAAGCCAGATGGATTAAGCCCCAGAAAACTCTGACCCACTTGCTCTGTCCAAGTGTGGGGCAGCCAAGTCAGCACCTGTCCTTGACAAGGAGGGGTCTGCAGGAGGAGGCAGCCATGTCCTGATGGGAGGAGGGAAGAGGGATCCTGACACCACAGATGTTCTGCCATCCCTGTTTTCATTGCTGCAGAGCCTGGAGTCCAGTGGTACGAGAAGGAAACCACAGCACAGCTGGAAGATGCAGAACGTGAGAAATCCATGGATGCAGGCAGTCCTGCACAGCAGTACAGTGGTGAACATAGTGCTGACGCTTCCCACAGTGGAGACGACATCCAGACATGCTGGAAACAGATTATACCCCATTTTCTGAAAGTTCCTGTAAAATATTCTGAGTTGGAAAGACTACACCAAGTTTTTTACACGAGAGAATTACCAAGTTCAACTCCTGTCTGCACATAGGACTACCTAAAAATTAAAGCATAATTCTGAGTATTGTTTAAATGTCTATCTACTATGGCTGCAGCAGAGATCTAACCATGGCCATGTAAAGTGTCTGACTGGCTCCAGAAGCCCTCATTTGTTCACATGCTATTTTCACAAGACAGCAGATTCCTGATGCTGCAATGGATCTATGCTATGAAGCACTGGATCTTTCCTCCAGAAAACTCACTGTAGCCCTGCGTCTGTCACTACTGCATCACAGTTCTCCTCAGAGTACACAGTACTTTGCCTTGCCATCCCCAATTTCTTGAAAAGCAAAGGAAAATTCACCAAGCAGAGGGGAAAAAAAAGCATAAAAACAGAACAAACAAACAAAAAAAGACCCATAAACAAATATGGTTCTACCTTCCCTTGAAGTTACTTTGTTCAATCCCTTTTTCACGCTGAAACAGTCAAGCACATCCATAACTCCAATTATTTCTCAGCACCAAAATAACTCACACCTGATAGACACTTAGAGGCCTGGCTAAGCACAACCATGCTACCCTACAAACACCAACTCCTGGTTATCACAGAATCACAGAATTGCTGTGTTATGATGTTGACTTTCCTTGTCTTGTGTTCAGTGAGCATGAAGAGAGGAGGCAGAGGCACTCATGACAGTGTTGAAGGGTGACAGTGGAGCACAACCAAGCACTCCTGAGTTCATGGTTCAATGCAAACTACATTCTCATCTCTGCATTTTGGAGCAACAGCATCAACCTTGTAGCCTGTTTAGTTAGAAAAAAATTTCACATCCAATATCTCCATGTAATTACCATGGAACCATATGCAGACCTTCTGTTTAAGTCCTCTGTTCCTTCTACCTGGAGCTGCTCTGAACATGACCTCCTGGACAGTTGCAGTGACATGAAAAGTTGCCACTGGCCTGGTCTCCATTTCAAATGGATTGATCTTTTCTGCCTAGGGAAGATCAAATAAAGTAAATCCTGGCAGACCATACAAGGAAAATGACCTAGGAAAATTTAAGAATGGATCTTCCTGGGAGTCAGTATGCATGATGGAAGATTTAACCTTGGCCTCTGGTGAATTCAATCTGGTGAATGAAAAGTACCTGTTAGTGAGCTGTCATCTCTCTGAAGAAGCACAGCATCACAATCACTGTCACACAGTTCATGCTCTCATGAGAACATCAGATACATTTGTTAATGTCTCTAGATTCAGTTAGCCATACACCCATCCTAGAGCAGCTGCACAATGGATTTCATGGCCATTTAGAGGAGGTGTGCTCAAGTCAGGTGGGTATCCAGTCAGTGGATGCCAAAAAACAGGACATACTGAAACATGAAGTTTCTTTGCCAAATGGAGGATGCTTTTAAAAAGATATTTAGTTGTTTCCTTTGCACTGGGATCCACAGGCTCTCCCAAAATTTCACGAAGCTTTTTGTGATCTTGACCAGCACCAGCTCCTTTTACTTGGCTGCAAATGTGAAGAGAACACATTCACGTTAAAGATCAGCAAGAGATCTCAAGATGGCATTGATCTCACCCTGTCCCTTCAGTGTCATGTCACCAGCAATTTCACTTGGAAAGAGGCTTGGTTAATTTTGCTCATATCAAAAAGGAGTTCAATGCAGGAGAAGCAGGAGAGCCAAGAGTGCCTGCGGATAGCAGCCTGCATCAGAGACCAGGTAAGGCAACCTGAACTCTAGCACACAGAATGAAATTCTTGGTCTTCATGCTTGCAAGTACCATGCAAGATTCCTAGGAGAGGCCTGTAATGCTTCTGTAAATACAAATCCCATTGCATTCCCTGCTCGTCAGTCCTGCAAGGATGGAGAGGGCTCAGGAATGTTTGCTTCTGCTCCACTAGGAAACATCCCATGGATGTGCAGATGTCTGCACTGTGGACTGTGGCAGAGTGGCTGAGAATGGCTCTAGTTTGACCACATACTATGGGGTTGTTTAGAATGGAGAAGGGAATGCTTTGGACCTCATTGCAGCCTTTCAGTACTTAGAAAGGAGATTATAAAAAAAGATGGAGGCCAACTTATTACATGGCCTGACAGTGATAGGACAAGGGGCAACGGTTTTAAACTAAAAGAGGGGAGATTTATATTAGATGTTAGGAGGAAAATCTTTACTCAGAGAGAGGTGGTTCACTGGCACTGCTGCCCAAAGAAGCATGGGTGCCCCATCCCTGAAGGTGAGTATGGCCAGGCTGGATGGGGCTTCAGGCAGCTTGAGCTGGTGGGTGGTGACCAGTTCATGGCAAGGGAGTTTGAACAAAAAGATATTTAGGGGCCCAATTTAATCAAAACTGTTCTATGATTTATGACTTTATGATTCTCTGTGAGAGTAAGGACATGCAAACTTTGTATAGCAACAGCAGAGTGAGCTTCCACCTTTTGCAGTACTATACCCAAACTGTCACAGTTCTGCACAGCTGGATAAATGCTTTCTCATCTCAGTATCTGCAATTTCAAGGGACAGCAGTCTACAAGCTCCCTCAGCAGCCTCTACAGGCTCCTATATTCTACCACAGGAACAAATCCAGTAAGCAAGACAGAAGAGATCAACAGAATCAAAGCAACTATGCCATGGGCAAGATGCCACCCAACTGTCCTCCACTTCCTGTCAGGGGATTGCCTAGATGCCTTTCCATCCCTTAGACTGTCATTGCCCATAGCACTTTGCAGCCCAAATTCTGCCTTGCAATTGCATTTTAGCTGTGATAGACACTAAGTGCTATACAACTGCTTGCTCACTATCTCAGCAGGAGAGAATTGGAACAGTAAAAATGAGAATATTTGTGAGCTGAGGTGAAGATACCTTAATAGACAAAGCAAAAGCAAGCAAAACAAAATAAGGTACTCGCAGAGTCACACGGAATCACAGAATCATCAAGGCTGGAAAAGACCTACAAGATCATCCAGTGCAACCATCCACTATCACCAACAGTTCTCACTAAACCATGTTCCTCAACACAAAATCCAAACGTTCCTTGAACACCTCCAGGGTCGGTGACTCCACCACCTCCCCCGCAGCCCATTCCAGTGCCTGGCCACCCTTTCAGAGAAGTAGTATTTCCTAATGTCCAGCCTAAATCTCCTCTGGCGCAGCTTGAAGCCATTCCCTCCAGACCTATCATTAGATACATGAGAGAAGATCCCTGTCTAGGGAGACCAGGACTAGAACATGGTATTCTAAATGTGGCATCACTAGGGCAGAGATCCCAACATAACTGCCCTCTGTCTGAGAGTCCCATTCACAGAGCATTTGCCCAGAAAGTGGGGTCTGTGTGCAGCACTCTTCTCAGCTAAGGAGCGATGTGCATGCTCAGCATCCTTTACATGCCTCTGAGATCTTGGTCCCTTACCAGCAGGTAAGGATGTATTCTGGTTGCATGCATTGTCCACAACCCCATCTCGAAGCTTGTCCACTGTGCAGGCAGGCACATGACCTACACCAACATTGTTCCCAAATTATGGCTTTAGTTCCCATAGAGACAAATGCACTTAGATCCCAACAAACGCACTTAGACCCCTCCAGTCTCATGCTCACCATTTTCCAGGGTAGCTAGCTCTAGCCATAGGTGGCTTTATGCTTACTTTTATCACAAGACAACTTCTAGAGGTGTTTCCTAACCTGACTGTAGGAGGTGAAATCTTTCAGAGGTGAAAAATCTCTGAGAGCAGTGTGGAAGTCTCTTGTGCTCTTAGCTATATTGAAGAGGACTAGGCATCTACATCTTGCATCAGCACTGTATAGCAGGAGGTGCTAAGAACATACTCTGCATCTCTCCAGGCCTTCCTGCCACTCTTTGTGCCCATGTCCTGCTGGGTGGCAGGAGGCCTTCTTTGAACTTAGCAAAAAGACTTGGATGAGGAGGAGCAATCCTTTGCAGCTTAGCCCTGAAGTTTCTGCATTACTGTTCTATGCTGTGTGGAGGTTGCTGTGTATGCAGTGGGGCTGTGTGGATAAAGTACATATGGGCAAATCTCGTGGTTAATCTTTGAGGATTGCGCTAGAGGAGAACAGAAAACTTGTCAGGCTCTACATGCTTTATGCATCCCTGATCATTCTCATTAGCTGCTCCTTTCCCAGGAGCTCCTCCAGCTGTGTACCCCTTCCTCCTCCAATGTCTCCAGGCCTTCCTTCCTTACCTCTGCAGCCCCCACCCGCTCATGCCCTGCTGGCAGCCCTAGCTGGCTGCTCCAGCTAATCCCTTCAGCTGATGATTGAGTGACTTCCTCAAGGTCTCCTGGCTATAGCAGGACCCATGGAGCAACCAGAGAGCAAGAAGTCTGTGCTGCTGAATGGGTGAAGTTCCCTGATTTCCTCGCTACTTTAAAATATATATATATCTTTTCATGATTTTCAGCATGCAACCACTGCTGTTGGCCATGCTGCTATTATGATAAGGTCTGTCTAGACGTCAGTTTGCTCCGTAGCTCCTGCTGGACATCCTGACATAGAATGCCCAACCTCTGCTGTACCAACATTTCTGCTGCTCTCAGTGTAATAGGAGAGCTCACAGGAACATTAGCACTGGACAAGCAGAAATGTCAGAATGCTACTCTATGACAAAACCTTTCATCCCTACCCTTTGATAGGATGTGACTAGACCCCGCAGGCGGTACGAAAACATTTTCCATGTTAAAGGGGAATTTATCAGTTCAGCTTATTGCTAAGGTGCATGCTCTCATTGCTTCCTGCAGAATGTGTTTACTCCATATTTTTGATGCACCATCTAGATGGGAAATGTGCCATTAAACAAACACTATCAGTAAGTGTGCCTGAAGGAATGAGGTGAGAGAACTGATAGAAGCAATAAACGCTTTCCCAGGAAGAATTACTTAGGGTCATAATGAATGAGACTTAAAACCCACAGGTTGAAAATGATTGTGAATCACTCATTCTTTGCTATGGTGAATGCAATCAAAACTTCCTTGGTTTATCTGTGAGCACTTGTAAAGACAAGCAAAAGTCACAGACTGGTTATGAAGAAGTTATGATGGCCTTGCTTTGCCTTGTCCCTTGTGCTCCATTCAGAAACTAATTTCTGCAGCTTGGAATGCAGTTATGATTTACCTTCACTAAATGTCAAGGAAGGTGAACAGGTCTCTCCTAAGAGGAACACTGGTGACAGATGTGTTGTGAAGTAGCTTCCTACAGAGCGGTGTTCTTGGAAGTTCCTAGAATGAGTTAACTGAACACAAGAGGCAAACAAAGCCCATAATCTGTGATCAGAAAATGAGCAGATTCAGATGCATACCACAGGTGCACCATTACTGAGACTCCTCCCTTCTGCAGCACTAACAGCAGTGGAAGAGATCTGGGCAGCACATTCTGGCCAACAAGATGACATTCAAGATGCCCTTTCCATAATTCAGCAAAGCAGCTGAGGGGCTCCTGTTACAGAGCTGGTGAGTGGAGTGTGCAGGCTAGGAGACCACCGGATTAAAAAGTCCTGGAAACAGCAAGTGGCAGGAATCGGGGAGGAGGAAGGAAGGGGAAGGAAAGGAGAGAGGGAGCATGATATTACTCCCTGCAGGCAACACAGAATGAGCTGTACTTTTGATATCAAAGGTCCCTGTGGCCCAACTTTCTGTGTTTGGAAGTGATGCCCAGGAAGGAGACACATGTTGCCTAAGGCAATGCAGAGTGACATTTCATCAAAACTCACCCACTGCCAGCAGTATGTATTTATGGAGACCCTAAATAGGACATGATGTCTTGGTATTCAGTAGCTCATGATGAATTTCAACAGATTAATTAGTCCAAATATTTTTTCAACCTGTCGACTGTTCTACGAATGCATGGCATATTGCTGTGATGCACTACTGAGGATAACTCAGAGAAAAGCAGACAAGTAAACGTAGTTTTCTTCACTTTGTTACTATCTCTCGCTGAATGCTACAAATAAATATATTCTTCACACTTCTAATTTTCATATGAAGTCACACATTTGAGGAAGCAAAAAGACTGATTAAACTACAGAGAATATCTACAAAATGTCTCAATAAAGTATTCTACAGTTAATCTACACTCATAGTAAGCCCACAGTTTGCCCCTTAGCAACCTGATGTGTTTTGTCCACAGTCCTATCTTTCTTGGAACTCTCTACTCTTAGAAGTTTGGTTCTGCATTTGAGGGAAATTGGGGAAAGAAAGGACCTCTTTTTGTACACACTTTTCTTGCTTATATGCCAGATCGATCAGTAAGTGCAAGGAGCTTTAGAACTGAATTTTTTTTTCCTCATGTTTCAAGAAGTTTATTCCCCTAATGCAGAATAGCTCTTACTTGCTCAGGAAATACACGTCCCTCCAGACCAGAGCTCACGGATCGCAGGTCCTCTGCTGTTGGGCAGCGTTCTGTTGGAACATATGCACTGTATCTATTTTAAACTTTCTTGCAGAGATGTTCCTTTATGGCCAGCACAGGAGCAGTGTTTTCCCCCTGGTCAGTTAGTGCTTGTCAGCTGGCAGGCAGCACAACTCCATAAATAGTGTGTCAGTGCAAAAGGCTATTATTCTGCACTGATGGCAGCAGGAGCGAGGAAGGAATCCTTGGTGTCCCTCTCCTTGGTACACTACTTGGGCTCTGATAATTCGTCATCATTCATGGCCTCCCCAGCTGAACTGTACTGTTAGTTCAGCAGAAAACAAACTGTGAGAATGCCTGGTTTTCTTTTCTTTTCACATATTCTATCAGTATTTAATGTATCAAGTTTAGACTATTATACTGATACATAGCACTGTTAGGGATGTCTTTACAGTTTGAATAGTTCTGAAAAAATAGTTTCGTAGTAGGTCCATAAAAATAATCAGAGTTCTCATTTTAAACAGGTGTTTACAGTCTCAAATTAAAGGCAATAAGTTTATCAATTTTGAAACTCGATGTTTTTATATACCTCAGATATCCCCAAACAAACCTTGCTGTTCAGGTGGGCAAATAAACAGAACCCAAAAATGGGAAGTCTCTCTGACTGAAAAAGAATCTTTTTATAGATAATATATATGACAGATATAACACTTCCATGGAATTCTGCTGGCTATTACAAGGCAAAATCAGACATATACACCTTCTCAGAAATTACGGCAGCTTTTCCACATAGGATTAGTAACTATAAGATATAAATGTAAAAATAGACATGGTGATCATCAATGTTTCAGTTGTGGGAAAACTATTTATTTACTTACTATTATATTATGATATTATGATATTACTATATGAACTTACAAAAGTTCATATAATTTACTATCTAGGCAGCCCTTGCCAGATGCTTATCTAACCATTCAAATCATAGGCCGAAGGAGATCATGCTAGACTATAGCTACTCTCATTTCTCATTCAAATATTTCATAAATCTTTACTCCACATCATATTTAATGCAAATTAAACAGTTATACTTTTGATCATAGAACCACCTACAACCTTTAATTATTTTTCATTTTAGAAAATTATTTCTGTACTCCCATACACAGTCTTTACTTTTCTTATATCTTGATTTAACAACAAACATCAGTCTATAACCCTTCATAAATCATCTTTTTACTTGCAATTCCATCTCCTTCCTACACTACTGGAAAATTTTCTCTCTCAAAAAACATTTTTCAAAAGTGTTCTATGCAATCATCAAATAATCCGCTCCTGAGAAAAGCAAATATTCACTCCGTGTGGCATTCCCCCCCTGCTGTGTGAACTACACCTCTTAGCAGAATGTCATCTACCAACTAGCTGAGGATGAACTCAATCCCACTGTCCACATCCCCAGCAAAGATGTTAAACAGTGTCAATACCAGCACCAACCCCCGAGGAATACCACTTTTCATTGCCTCCTACCTGGACATAGAGCCATTGACTGCAGCTCTTTCAGAGTGACCACCCAGACAATTCCTTGTCCACCAAGCAGTCCAACCGTCAAAGCTATGTCTCTCCAATTTGCAGATAAGGATTCCGTGTCTTCCAGTGTCAAATGTGTCACACAAGTGCAGGTAAACGACGTCCATTGCTCTTCCTTTATTTGCCAACACTGTAATTCTATTGTAGACAGACACCAAATTTGTCAAACATTATTTGCCCTTAGTGAAGATGGGTTGGCTGCCAGTAGTCATGTCTTCTTTTTTTTTTCCATGTGCTTTAGCATACTTTTCAGGAGGACCTATTCCACAATCTTGCCAGGCACAGAGATGAGTCAGACTGAGCTAAAGTTCCTGAAGCTATCTCTTCTTTCTTTCCTTTTTAAATTTATTTTTTTCCCACTTTTCCAGCCAGTGGGAACTTCATCAGACTGCCATGAAATCTCAGATTTGATGGACAGTAGTTTAGCAGTTTTATCCACCAGTTTCTTCAGGACTCTCAGATACATCTCATCTGTTCCCATGGATTTGTGCACATTCATATTGCTTAAACCATCTTGCTCCTGATCATCTTCTACAGTGGGCAGTTCTTCATTCTCCCAGTCTCTGCATTTCAATTCCGTGAGATGAGTGGTGAAGACTGAGGCAAAAAAGTCATTAGGTACCTCAGCCTTCCCCATATCATGGATGATCAGGTCTCCTGTTTCCTTATGAAGAGTGCCCACATTTTCCCTAATCTGCCTTTTATTACTGACACACTTTTAGAAGCCTTTGTTGTTGCCCTTTAAATCTCTTGCCAGATTCAGTTCTATCAGTGCCTCAGTTTTCCTAACCTGATCACTGAGTGTCTCTCTGTTAATCCCAAGCTACCTATCCTTGCTTCCATATTCTGGAGGTTTCCTTTTCATGTTTGACTTTGTCCAGGAGTATCTCCTTCATCCCTACAGACATCCTGGTGCTTTTGCCCAACTTCTCTTTGTTGGGATGCATCACTCCTGCGCTTGGATGAAGTGATCCTAGAATATTATCCAGCTTTCTTGGGTCCCTCTTCCCTCCAGGGCTTTATCCCACAGTACTGTACCAAGCAGGTCCCTGAAGAAGCCAACATCTAATCTCCTGAAGCCCAGTTGTGAGCTTCTTCTGCGCCCTCCTTACTGCTATGAGGATCTAAAACTCCACAGTGTCATGGTCACCATCCAAGTAATCATAATATTCTCTGTGTGGTGAAAATGGCATCTCATGTGTTACATCGTTTCCAAGTGTGAAAGTGAACATCTCTGCTTTTAAATGCAAAAGAATGATATGAAAGAATGTCTTTCATTTGCTCTTCGCTCTTTCATTTGCTCTTTGCTCTTTGCTGGCTATAGTGAATTTTATCCTAGGGACTTCAGTCCGTATGGACAAAGGTCTATTCCAGACTCACGCTGGTAATAACTTTTAATTAAAGTACAGCTGTGCATCATGGACACTTCTGCTGTGCTCCCATGTCAAACTGCCATTAGTGTCCTGGGACCTTCACACACCTATCCCTGGAAACCATATAATGTAGGTGTCGGGTCCTCAGCACCTGCTTCTGCCCCACTGGCAGTCTCCTGTGGTGCCACTTTTCTTGCTAGAGGGAGACAGCCTGTGGTCCAGTGCCTGTGAGTGACTGCTGCTCAAAGCAGCTGTCTCCCAGGGTCCTGCTCACAGATCTCAGAGAGAAAAGAGAACCTTACATGCTATTTTTCTCACACCTCGCAGGGCACTCTCTGCAAGATGAAGCTTCAGGACGGGAGAGGCTGAGGAGGGAGATGAGAGTCAGGATTTCTTCCCGCTGTGACAGGGTTCCAGAGTCCCAGCCTCTCCTGTAGAGCCCTGCACAGTAAAGGTCCAGCCAGAGCAGAGCTAGCAGAAGAGTTGCTACAGTCGCTCTCCCCTAAGGATCAGTCAGGCGCGTGGTGGAGCTGGCAGAGCGGTTAATGCCTCGTACTGGCCTTCCAATAGTCGCATGCTTCAAAGAACCCATTGGTGTCTTTTCTCAGCAGAGGGCCCAATGCAAATGAGGCCTTGCACAGGAACAAGTGCCTGTTCATGTCAGCTCAGTCTCTTATTTATCAATTAATGACTATTGAATTTCAAGGCTTTTTTGGTCCAGACAACCTGTCTTTGTCCTGGTCCAGTGGATACAAAAAGTTGGGAGACAAATCTAGTAAGATTTCAACCCATTTGATCGCGTTTGGTGATAACATCTGGGCCAGGTAGTTTCACCAGGTTTAGAAGCGCTCAGCTTTCCTGAGAGCTGGCTGCTGGCTGTAGCACACACGGCACCCGAAGGAGGGACCGCCTCAGCGGCTCCGTTCTGCCACCTGCTGGCAACTTGTGCCCGGAGCACAAATAGAGCAGGGCTGCCTGCGTGAGCTCCCCGTGACTGACAGGAGCTGCTGGAGCCCGAGGCTGAGGGGAAAGAAAACTCATGGGGATGAAACGGGCCAGGGGACGAGGGGACAGGCGCAGCCACTCTCCCAGCTGATGCCTCTGGGCCTTGACTTCCTCTGCCTGATTGCCTGTGGGGGCTGAACTTTCTGCGAGCCTCTGAAGCTGAGAGTGAGCTCTGACTTGTCCCTCACCCACTGAGGCTGCAAGGAGAAGCAGCTGTGAACTCTGAGGGCAACAGCTCATCTTTTTCATTTGTTGATACCCAGGAGAGGTGATCACCCCCACCACACGCACCCCAAGCTGAACACCAACAGCAGCTGTGCAGCAGCCGTGCTCCTGGTGGCACAGCACATCCCCAGCAGAGCAGGGCAAGCACCCAGGGGCCACGTTCACACACTGCCGTTCCACTGGCTTCAGAGGGGCCCCTCCGGCCGGCTTCTGACTGTTCACATTTCAGCTGAGAAAGGAGCTGTGCCGGACGGAGCAAGACTTTCTGGGACAAGAATAGCATCTGCCATCTTAGGACACAGCACAGTTGTCCAGCTCCTGCATGGCAGCACGCCGCAGTGAGATATAGAAGGCAAGCTACCCGCTGAGGAATGTCTTCGAGTGCTATTCATGGAGGCGTATCATCTACAGCAGCAGGCCCGGCCCCACGCAGGAGCCTTGCGAGGGGGGTTATTTTGAGCTTTGGGCGCTGAGGATTGAAGGGAGACAAATGACAGCCATCCTCCTGGCACAGGCAAGTGCAGAGCTCTGTGCACAAGCCCCGCAGCCTGTCAGCGCTTCTGGGGATGACGCTTGTGAAGCTGCTGGGCGACGCGGTGGGACCTGAGAGCCCAGGAGATGGGAGCCAGGAGGGAGCTGAGAATTCGCTGGGGACGCGAGGGCAGGCCTCAGGCCCGCCTGTCCCAGACTCAGGCACTCCTCTGCCTGCTTTGTTTTGACCGCATCCCTGGGAGCGTCGGCAGGTAACTTTGTGCAGGTAAATATTGTGATAGGTCAGAGGAGAACAGACACAGGCTCTTGATTTCATAGCTGCTTCATCTTCAGTGAATTACCTTCCCTTTCATATCAGTGCTTGTTGTAACATTTTCCTTTGTATAAAAAGTATTTGTCAATTTCTCCCTTCCCCTACAACCTCAGACTCTCCACAATGTTGTCAGCTCAGCCTTTATGTAGGCCATAAGTCCATCTATCTGGGAGTAAAACACCCATCAGCTTTCTTCTTTTCCCTTGCCTGAGGCTGTGCTGCACGCAGCCAGTTGTGCAAGAGCTGACAAGGCTGACATTCAGGTGATGGGCTGAGGAGGTGCGTTCTTCTATGCAACGTGTGGAAAATCAGCCCTGAGGGGGCTTCCTTTCGGTAGGTGGCCCCAGGCAGGGCTCAGCCTTCTGCCACATTGGAGGGAAACCACAAATAGATGGCATCAGCTCAGAGAATCTAAAGTAAGAGAAAATGCACAGTTTAGAGGCACCATCAAAGTGTCATGACAGTGCACTAATTTTGGTGTCTGCAGGAAATTGTTTCTGCTGAGGAACTGTCTGTCCTTCACGGTGTGATACACTGCGCCATCTGACAGCTTAGTTAGAGACCAGAGTTTAGGATCTGGGAGCGTCGGCAGGTAACTTTGTGCAGGTGCACACTGTGATCAGAGGAGACGCAGTTAGACTTACAACTTGATAGCTGCTTCATCTTCAGAGAGTTACCTTCCCTTTCATATCAGTGCTTGTTGTAATGTTTTGCTTTGTACAGGCCAACTATTTTCAAACGCCACACTTACCAGTTTGTCCAGGAGCCTGCTTATTCTTCTTCAGAGCTGCTGCCTTATCTCTTCCCTTTGGCTGTCTTTGTGGCTGCCTTGCTTTCTTTTAATGTGATGATGTATCCTTGCGCTTCTACAGTGGAGCCAATAGCAGTTCAGGGTCTGCAGTGTAGAATTTCAAAGAGTCTTAGAGGTTTATGTTTGTACAGGTTTGCTCTGCCATTACAGTTAATGGGGATGCTCACTAGATGCTACGACATCTAAATTCTATTCAGCCTCATTGGCAGCTTTGGAGAAACCTGCAGGTGTGAGATGTGTGTGGTCAAGGATTCTAGAGCCACCCAAAGGGAGCACTGATTATAGGTGAGTTTGGATATTCAGTGCTGACCACAGAGGTCGTGGTTATTGCGGCAGAGCTGTGCACACTGTCAGGCAAGGAAGTTGGATGAAAGGGATGAAAATGCATGAGGTTCTTGAGGTTGCACCTGGAAGCCAGGTAGGGTAGATAATACTGTCATAGATATGCAGCTGTGGAGCAACTTCACAGCAGTGTGTCTGTTTGAAGGTAGAGCTGTTGGCATGGACTAGCAAAGCTTAGACCGAGAGACTGTCCTTATCACTTCCCGTGACACCCAAGAAGCTCCACTCACAAGCTTTCCATTTAAAACATTGTATGCAAATCAAGGTTGAAAGCACTCAGAGGCTACCTGTCTCAGCTTTGGGCACAGTCATTTTCTGCACAGTCATTTCCCTTCAGCCCATAGCACTAGCCCCACTCCCATCCTTGCTGCCCTGCTAGGCTTGGTACATCATGGAGGACCAACTTCAACTTTTGAATAGCAGGTCTTGTACAATATTCAGAGTGGGAAACCCACAGACTCTCACAAAATTTCAGCAACACATCCTCTGTTCTCTGTTCTTACATGGGCTTCTTACTTCCCTTCAGTGCCAGCTGCGCCTCAGCAACTGCTAATGGCTCCTCATCCACTCCACATCAGTCTGCACCAAGAGCTCCTGCAGCGTGGAGTGAATGGCGAACATTTCAGCCAGGGGAAATGCTGCTACACTGGGTGTAATTGTGCAAATTTAAATGACATAAAGAATCACTAAATTCACGGACCTCAGTTACCACTAACCTGGTTATGATTCATTGTATGCTCAGCCCTGTGGCCTTTGTTCTTTCCGAGAGAATCTTCCAGGTCCATGTGGTCTTCCTGAAAGTAAGGGAGAGAAAATACTAGGAAGTATATATCTGCCAGTTAAATACGCATTTAGGCTGATATCTTTGCACATGCTTTTGACATACAGTGATGCACTCCATGTGACTTTCACCTCAACCAAAGGCAGTGTGTCAAAAGACTTCAGCCAAGACAGCTCATGGAGGGCAGGAGACCAGGGTGATACCTGTCTCGCGTGCCACCTCAGGGTCTGAATGGAAGGAAAAACATTTGTCAATTTCCTCCTTCCCTTCTGAGACCCTAGAATACTGTCAGCTCAGCCTTTGTGTAGGCCAAAACGAAAGTCCATCTATCTGGGAGTAAAACACCTATCAGCTTTCTTCTTTTCCCTTGCCTGAGGCTGTGCTGCACGCAGCCAGTTGTGCAAGAGCTGACAAGGCTGACATTCAGGTGATGGGCTGAGGAGGTGCGTTCTTCTATGCAACGTGTGGAAAATCAGCCCTGAGGGGGCTTCCTTTCGGTAGGTGGCCCCAGGCAGGGCTCAGCCTTCTGCCACATTGGAGGGAAACCACAAATAGATGGCATCAGCTCAGAGAATCTAAAGTAAGAGAAAATGCACAGTTTAGAGGCACCATCAAAGTGTCATGACAGTGCACTAATTTTGGTGTCTGCAGGAAATTGTTTCTGCTGAGGAACTGTCTGTCCTTCACGGTGTGATACACTGCGCCATCTGACAGCTTAGTTAGAGACCAGAGTTTAGGATCTGTGATTGCCATGATTGCAATCCATAGCAGGGAAGGAAAAAAGGGAAGGGATCGCTCTCTCTTGCCACTCACATGGCACGTAAGCTGTGCTGACAGGACAGTAGGAGAAGCATTAAGAATATATGAGGGCAAGAGTAGTGCAAGGAGACTGAAAACAATGTATGTAGCTGCATCAGTAATATCCTAAGCTAATTCAGGAAAACGAAAGGAAAAAGATCAAAAAGGAGATAACAACAACAACAAGGAAGCCACTGTTTGTAGTGCTTATGTATATTAATCTATGGTTTTTATTCTCTAGACACTGACATGGTTACAAAGACATTGCAAAAGAAAGTGACACATTTTGTGCACTCCTCAGGCTGCTTTGCTGCCTCATGACATCCTCACTCTTCCTCTTCAATCCTCCTATGGAACTCCCGGCTCTTTGCTCGGAGCTTGTTGACCTGTGACTCTGCAATGTCAGCCCGCTCCTCGGCTTCCTCCAGCTCGTGCTGGATCTTGCGGAACTTGGAGAGGTTGACATTGGACAGCTCCTCCTGTACAGGGACAAGGAGTTGGTCGTGAAGAGCCCAGCTCCTGTCTTTCCAAATGATTACCAAGTTCTTTGAATTTCAAAGGATCACAAGCATTTATCTTAAGACGCTTATTTAAAACTCAATAGATCAAAAACATTTTCTTTAGAAAAATTCTTAATATATTGTGCACTTAATATTATTGCTAAGAAATGCATTTTAGAAACATTTCCATTATATACTCCAGAACAATTTAAGTGCATTTGGCCTGTTTCCTTTTTATCATCTCATTACTTTTGTCCTGAAAGGCAAAGTGGATCAATAAATGTGTCAAAGAACTTGAAGCCCACCACAATTGACAAATCAAACTTCCCAAATCTTTCATATTCTTTTCCTTGAAGAGCACTCTTAGCACTACTCAGAGTGATACTTACAGCCTCCTCAGATTGCCTCTTGTAGGATTTCACCTTCATCTGCAGTTTGTCCACCAGATCCTGGAGTCTAAGAATATTCTTCCGGTCTTCCTCAGACTAAAGCAGACAGTAAGCAGGAATGAGAGAGAAATTATTTTCCCCACACCACAAAATGACATTTCCTCTTGGAGTTCATAGAGAAATGCAGTGGCTTCCTATAGAATGCTATGTCAACACAAAGATGCCATCAGCCTTACCTGGTAGGTCAGCTCCTTCACCCTCCTCTCGTACTTGCGCACACCCTTCACAGCTTCAGCACTGCGCTTCTGCTCAGCATCAACCTCCCCTTCCAGCTCCCGCACCTGCAATGAAAAGCCCATTTTGGAGCTTCCCTGCTATCTCTGACCTGGCATTGCACACACTTGCACAAATACCAGTCCTACGCACTCTGGCCTCCAGCTTCTGGATTTGTTTCTTGCCTCCCTTCAGGGCCAGCTGCTCTGCCTCATCCAGACGGAGCTGCAGGTCCTTCACTGTCTGGTCCAGGTTCTTCTTCATCCTCTCCAGGTGGGCACTGGTGTCCTGCTCCTTCTTCAGCTCTTCTGCCATCATGGCCGCCTGGAGAGGCAAAGCAACAAAGCCAGTTTGGAGTCAGAGACTTCTTGGGAGAAATGTGTCGGCCGTCAGCAGTGAAAGGGCCACGACTCACATCGGTGATGGCCTTCTTGGCCTTCTCTTCAGCATTGCGGGCTTCCTGGATGGTATCCTCCATTTCACTCTGAATTTGGGCAATGTCTGTTTCTAGTTTCTTCTTGGTGTTGATCAAGCTGGTGTTCTGTACAAATAGAGATTGCAAGACTTGTACTCTGAGACCTGGAATACACCAGCTACAGTCTAAACCAATTCTTTACTCTTCAACCTTTGCGTTTTAAATGTGGAATTCTTTGTGAAATGGCTGTTTACACAATTTCAGTGGTGGGCTAAGCTGATGGACTGTGACCATGTTCTCATTGTTGGCACCACTATTTCCTGCCACTGTAACAGTGCCTACACAACTCGTTGGAGCATCAAGGCCTCACCTGGGTATGGAGGAGCTGCACACGCTCACTTGCATCCAGAAGCTCCTGCTCAGCCACTTTCCTCGAGCGCTCCGTCTGCTCCAGGGCTGCCCGTAGCTCCTCAATCTCAGCCTGCAGCAGGTTTGCTCTGCGCTCCACCATGGCCACCTGCTCTTTCAAGTCCTCCTGAGTCCTGAGAGCATCGTCCAAGTGTATCTGGGTATCCTGTAGAAGAGACGAGAGAAACGACAAGGGGCACAGCAAACCCAAGGTGACTAAAATGTCAGGGAAGACATTCCCTTATGTGTATTTTGCTGAACAGACCTTCAACACTGTCTGCGTGTTTCTCAGGTTCTTTTGTGCCTCTGCAGCAACACGGTTGGCATGGCTCAGCTGGATCTCCATTTCATTCAGGTCTCCCTCCATCTTCTTCTTCAGCCGCAGGGCTTCATTCCTGCTCCTGATCTCAGCATCCAGGCTGCTCTGCAAGGACTCCACAATTCTGAGGTGGTTTCTCTTCAGCTGGTCAATTTCCTCATCTTTCTCTGCTATCTTCCTGTCAATCTCAGACTTGACCTGGTTGAGCTCCAGTTGGAGACGCAGGATCTTCCCCTCTTCATGTTCCAGGGAGGCCTGGACAAATAATTGTCATCATTTATCATATAAGTAAAACGACTTCTTACTTTCTAGCTGAATACAGAATATCTCAGGAAATCTGAGGTAGGTATGCCCTGTAGCCAGAACAGAGGACAACCATGCCTTTCTTAGACAGATTTCCTCCCTGCTGATATTTTTAGTGTGGATGCCGGTTATTATGAGCATGTACCTCAGCTTCCTCCAAGGCAGCCTGGATTTCAGACTTCTCCTGCTCAATCTGCTTCTTGACTTTCTCCAGCTCATGAATCGCCTTTCCTCCCTCTGCAATCTGCTCCGTGAGGTCAGAAATCTCCTCTGTAGAGAAGAACGAACATTCACATGGTCAGGTATAGAGCATAGAGGGAAAGGCCCTGTGACCCCAGCATAACAGGTCTGCTCCCATCACTGCAGGCACAAACCCAGGTGGAGAGGTGGGCAGGAAAGCTTCTGAGAAAGCCCTGCCAGCAGGAAAGGCTGAGCGACTTACGCTGCAAGTTCTTGTTCTCACGCTTCAGCGTTTCCAGGTGGTCCAGGGACTCCTCATAGGCATTCTTCATCTTGAACAGCTCTGTGCTGAGGGAGCGAGACTCCTTCTGGGAGGCCTCCAGCTCAGCCTGCGTTTCCTCGTACTTCTGCTTCCACTCCGCCAGGATCTGAGGAAAAACAGATCGTGAGTTCGGATGCGACAATCATTGTGTGCCCAGGAAACACAGGCCTGGAGCCCAGAATACCTTGTCAAAGTTCTTCTGCTTCTTGTCCAGAGCTGCGCAGGCAGCATTTGCTCGCTCCACGTCAATCATCAGGTCCTCCACCTCATTCTGCAGCCTCTGCTTTGTCTTTTCCAGGGAAGCACATTTGGCATTCACGGCTTCAACATGTTCCTCTGCCTCCTGCAGGCGCTGTGCCAGCTTCTTCCTGGAAGGTTGTAAGCACAGCTCAGACTTTGGGAGCAAAGTGGAGATTTTTCTGTCTTTTTCACTACCGTACTTAGGCACTTCGCAGTGTACTCCCCAGATGCACCTAATGCAGAGCGTCTCCACAACTTTATTCCCTTTTCCTTTCCTCAAGTCTAGAAATTCCTCAATTCCTCATCTCACTGCATACATCATACACTGCCTTTGTCTTGCATTCTATCACATTGCCTATTTGTCCTTTTGAAACCACCATCTCAACAGCACAAATTTCCCTTCTTATCACTCCTCTCCAAACTGCTATTTGTCTTTTGCCCTTCAGTATCTCAGAGATTTCTTCAAATTTCCACTACTTTCTACCAGCCTTCCCCTCCACATACTTGGCCTCCTCCAGCTCCTCTGTGCGCTGAATAGCGTCCGTCTCATATTTGGTTCTCCACTGGGCCACTTCGCTGTTGGCCTTGGACAGGGCACGCTGCAGCTCACCCTTGGCTTCCTGCTCCTCCTCATATTGTTCCCGGAGCAAGTCACAGTCGTGGCGGGCAGACTGCAAGCTGTGGGCGAGGGCGTTCTTGGCCTAGGAATTAAATTATTGCAATAAGGAATTATGGTATTCTGGGAAATCTCCTCTTACTATCACCTGGACACTGTATTTTCTCCCAAGAGAAACAGTGATTTATGCACAGCATGAAAAAAATGAAGCCAAATCTCAGTACTCTATAGAAAGCTGGGAGTCTGCACTGACAGGGCCTGGACTGCATGTTCTAGTCATTTATTAAGTACTCTTAAGTAGATCACTTTTTGAACTGTTGGATTTGCATGGAAACCATGAATGGTCTTCACCTTTATCTCTTCTTCTAGTTGCCGCTTTAGTTCTTCAATCTGTTGTGTAAAGGCCTGTTTCCCTCTGGACAGCTGAGAAATTAAACCATCTTTTTCCTCCGCCTGGCGTGCGTATTCACCTGGAAAATGTTTTTAGTCAGAAAATATTTCAGCAGCCAATCTTAAATTAAATTATGCCCTTAAGGTTAATATATTATTTCCAAGCTAGAGCTGAGGTGTCTAACCAGATTCTGTTTGCAGGCGAGCTCTTTGAGCACTGAGATCACTGATCATGCGCAGATTCTGCTCGTCCTTTGTTTTAAATTCACTCAGTTGGTCTTCCAAAGTGCGGCACATCTTCTCCAGGTTTGCCTAATTATCAAACATACATAAGAAAACAGAGTGAATACCAGGCTCCATTTTATTTACAGAAGGAAAAAGTGGCCAGAAGATACACTTTACATATTTAGCGACAATGTGCATTAATTAGGGTTTTATCTGTTCTATTCTGAGAAAATACAGCTGACAATGTTGAAGCAAGGTAAGATTGAATATAAATATACTGTTGAGAAAGTGCTAATAAAAGTATCCTGTACCTTGGCTTTGGAGACAGACTCCATGTTGCTGGCCAAGTCATCAATCTCCATCTTCAGCTCACTCTTCTCCTTCTCCAGCTTCTGCTTGACTCGTTGCAGGTTGTCGATCTGCTCCCCAAGCTCCGCTGTGCTGTCCGCATGCTTCTTCCGCAGGGCGGCAGCCGTGGCTTCGTGCTGCAGCGTGGCCTCTTCCAGGTCACGGCGCATCTTCTGAAATTCTGCCTCACGCTTCTTGTTCATCTCAATCTGAGCTGCCGTAGCCCCTCCTGCTTCCTCCAGGCGCTCACTGATCTCCTCCAGCTCCCTGGAGAGGTCAGCTCGGTGCTTCTCTGCTTTGGCCCGAGAGGTTCGCTCTGCCTCGATTTCCTCCTCCAGTTCCTCAATACGGGCCTGGGGAGCATCAGGAACCCTTCACACCCATATCCTTCAACCCTTCACACCTGACCTCAGTCTGTGTGATAGAGGAAAAGAACCAGAGACTTGCCTGCAACTCTTTAATTTTCTTCTGTAACTGCATGCCCAGAAGTTGTTCATCCTCAATTTTGCTCTGGATTTGGCTGATTTCAAAGTCTTTCCTTTTGCACAAAGCAAATGATGTTAGTGCCTGAACAAAACTCCCAAATCCCCAGCACTCAGGTGTCCCACAACCTCACTTACTTCTTCAGTTTCTCATCCAGCTGCTGCTTATCATTTTCCAGATCCATTATGCTATCATGGGCCAACTTCAGGTCTCCTTCAAGTTTCCTCTTTGCTCTCTCAAGGTCCATGCGCAGCTTCTTCTCTTGCTCCAGGGACCCTTCCAGCTAAATAGAATGGGATCATCAGTGCTCTGCCAGCCATATTTATCTCCACAACTGTCCTGTAATGGCTATATGCATTTTGCTTACATCGTCCACTTGCTGCTCCAGCTTGGTTTTAGCTTTGGTCAGCGTATTGACTTTGTCCTCTTCAGCCTGCAGGTCATCCAGTGTCTGCTGATGGGCCTCTTGGAGGGCTTTCTTCTCTTTTGTCAGCTTCACAATGGTCTCATCCAGGGCTGCCATCTCCTCTGTGAGGTTTTTCACCTTTGACAAGTGGAAAGTAAATGTATATAAAAAACGTTGTTTACAATTTCATACTGTGTATCAAAGCAGAATTCTTTCCACAGTGACAACTTCTGCCTCATACCTTGTTCTCAGTGGCATGCTTTTCCTTCTCAACCTTGGCCAACGTTAACTCTAGGTCATCTATATCTTTCTTCAGCTCTGAGCATTCATCCTCCAGTTTCCTCTTCTTGGCTGTCAACTCAGCATTAATTTCCTCCTCATCCTCAGCTCGTTCTGTCACCTCCTTTACTTTGGCTTCCAGCTGGATTTTGGTTTTGATGAGCTGGTCACATCTTTCTTCAGCATCAGCCAATGCATCAGCTTCCTGAGGGGAAATGCTTTTTTTTCAGATATGCCCTTTGGGCGAATAGTGTGACTCTCCGCTTCATAAATTTAGATTCCTTACTAGCAATTTTTTAGTTAAATGTTTGTTTTATATTCCAGGAGAAATAGAGACAATTTTTAATTTATTTTAGATTGTTCCTTTTAATACATCTGGATTTGAAAGCTAATGCCAAACAAAACCCTTTCTTATCTACAGGAAGAGCTGAGTATTAAAACACATATACATGTGTATATGTATCTTAACCCATAATAATTAACAGAGTGTGTAAATGTGGGTTTAATTATATGAATAATCTCTCTTCTAATTACAAGCATTTACAAATGCTGAGTGATAATCATATGCCAAGACATACATACAAATACCAAAGTGACGCTCACATTCATACTATTTTTTATTTCTCCTTTTTACCCTACTGGCTTTTTAGAGCAACTGTTTCTGCTTTAGATTTTCACGACTTCTCAAAAAACACTCAGTATCCATCAGTTTCAGCTTTTTGTCTGCAGTACTCTTGTCACATCCAGTAGCTGTCAGAAATTGAGTCATTTGGACTATGCATTTGCAGATGACACCAAGCTGAGCAGTGCCATTGATACACTGGAGGGAAGGGAAGCCATCCAGAGGAACCTGGACAAGCTGGAGAAGTGGGCCTATGAGAACCAAATGAGGTTCAACAAGGCCAAGCGCAGGGTGCTGCCATTGGGTGGGGGCAATGCCAAGTATTGATACAGACTGGGGGAAGATGTGCTTGAGAGCAGCCCTGTGCAGAAGGACTTGGGGTCCTGGTGGGCGAGAAGCTGGCCATGAGGCAGCAGTGAGCACATGCACAGGATTAAATAAATCACAGGATTAAAACCTCATAGATGTACCGTGTAATTTTATCTAGTGCTTCTGAGTACTTTTAGAGGGTGAGATGAACTCCACCTACATTGGAAAGGAAGAAATTATCTTGTTTAATTGGGATACAGAAAGAAGAAATGCCTTCTTTTGTATTCCCTAAAGTCATGTATTTATAAGGATAGACATTCTCTGTTTTGGAGAGGTTGGAAAACATAAATAGAAGAACAAAAATATAATACTAAAAGTAAAATTTCTTAATTGCTCTGATGCAGTTCAACTGAATGTAAGTGCTAATGGTCTCAGCCAACACCACAGAACTGGTGACCAGCAGTAGTCCCTGATGAAACAGCATGAAGCTGCATCAGGAGATTGGATATTAGGAAAAGGTTCTTCACCACTAGGGCGGTTGGGCTCTGGAGCAGGCTCCCCAGGTCATGGAACTGAACCTGTCAGTATTCAAGAATTGTTTTGTTGATGCTCTCAGAAACTTGCTTTGAATTTGAGGAAATCCTGTGTTAACCTGGGAGTTGGACCAAATCATTCTTGGGTTCCTTCTTACTCAGGATGTGCTGTTCTATGATTTTGTGAAATGTCTCAACCTCTGGTATCCATGTGGTCTTGAAATGCCATGACTGTAGCCTTCTGACAGTTCTTACCATAGCTAGTTCTGTTTTTCACTGTAGCACTTAGTGAAGTACAACTTAATTACATTAAATTGTAATTCCTATGTGTGTTTTGAAAATGTAGTCAGCCTTAAGTTCACAGTCAGTTAGAATCAGTCACACTGGTATTACTCACAGCCTGCACACAAATGATCGATAAATCTCCAAATTTCTGACTTGTGGTATTCTGTAATCTGACCTTCTGTTTGATGAAGAAAAATCTGAACATGCAAACTTATTTTCTCTGTGATAAGTGAATGATAAACTCACAGCCTGTACTTGGAGCTGCAGGTCATTTTTCTCCTGCACCAGCTTCACCATTTTCTCCTCCAGCTCCTTTCTCTTTGCCTCAGACTTTGCAAGCTCTTCCTTGGTCTTCTCAAACTCTTGTTTCATGTTTGCCATCTCCTTCTCAGACTCTGCACTCTTCAGCAGGGGCTTGATCTTGAAGAACAGCTTCATCCAGGGCCAGTGCTTGACATTCATGAATGCACGAATGTTGTACTGGATGCAGAAGATGGACTCTCTGAAAGGTAAGTCAAATAAATATTGGCAGTTTAGACTTGGATGACACAATATATCAAACCCAGTAAACCTAATTCAAAGAAATGTCTACCTCCTCTCCACCATTTTCTGGTACTCCACTCTCATCAGGAAGCCCCTGCACCTGGCCTGTGTGCGAGTGATGAGTTGTGCCAGTTTCTCATCCCTCATCTCCTCCAGAAGGCCAACCAGCCCAGCTTTGAAGAACACCTTAGATCATAAAACGAAAATAAGTGCAGTGTATGTGCTTATTGGTCACTGTAGCCAAGTAACCAGTTCCTCCATGGCAGATATCACAGAAGTTAAGAGAAAGAGCAAAAACACAAAGAATATGTGTAGTTACCATGTGAGTTCCTCTTTAATATCTTCAGTCATGCTGGTCTGGCTATTATAGTCATATTACAGTACACGAAAAACTATAAGATCTTATTCCATTGTTCTTATTAATTCTTGATTCTTCTATTCTACAACTTTGTCTTCAATTAGGAACCCTTAATTAGAATCATTCTCCATCAATGAATGATTTCCCATGCTATCTGAATAATCTCAGTATCACCCTCAAGCTTTACAAAACAAAAAACACATAGTACTTTAAACAAACACTTCTGGTACCTTGGTGTGACCAAATTTATACTGAGTGTGATCTATATCAATCGATCCAAGAAGTTTCTCACAAGCCTTCTTGCTGTCAATGAACTGTCCCTCTGGAATAGCACTTGCATTTAGTACTTTGTATCTGGGGGACAAAATGGTAATATAAACAGGTCTGTTGTTGTGATCAGTTACCTGCAAGAAAGACAACATAACTCCACTGCTAGATGTAAATGCTAAGAGAATGCTTTTGTCACCAGAGGTGAGGTTTAAATTTTGTAAGCTCAAGATGGACAAAATCCAGGAATTGAACACAGTCTGACCTCTGTTTAAAATCTGCATACAGGACTCTGTTGGGGAATCCTTTCCTGCAAATTCTGATCCCTTCCAGCACGCCGTTACACCTTAGCTGGTGCAGAACCAGCTCATGCTCCATGGCACCTAGCAATTCAGAGTACAAATGAGTGCTGTATTCTGTAGTACAGCAGAGAAGAGATACTGAAGGTTGTCTGTGAGTGAGTCTCTTACCAGGCGTTTTTGTTTCATTTGGGATAATACAGCGTACAAAATGGGGGTGGGTGCTTCTCAGATTGGTCATCAGCTTGTTTAAGTTCTCCTGGGAGAATCATCAACAAAAGTTTATATTAGCAAATAGAATCTCACTGTAAGCATCAAGCCCTCTGTAATGAGATAACATTATCAAACAAACATTAGCTTGCAGAATCCTGAGCTGACACCACCTGCACCAGTTTTTCTGAGTTTTCATATATGATTATTCACTTAATGTAGAAAATTTGTCTGTTTTGTCTGTAGGAGATACTGTACTCTCAAACATACAATTTTGTGACATTTCTCTGAATCTAGTGGAATGCGTTCAGTAGAAATGATACCCATCTTCCATTATGTGTACCAGAAGAGATATACAGATAGCTCTGTGAGCCAGTTTGAAGTATACTACAGTATACATTTAAAGTGGATCACACTACATAGAACAAAAACAACAAGCTGAGTATTATATGTCTAGGTTGCATCTTTCACTTGTGAGATGAGAATGAGGTGAGATGAATCGCACTGTTGGTTTGTAACTAATATCTGAGTAAGTTTTTGTAAATGATTATTGTGTATAATTAGTGGAGGGAGGCAGGTACCTCCAGGGCATGTTTCCAAAAAAACAGTCTCAACATCTTTCTGTAGAAGGAACTAATTTATATTAAGAAGGGAACACTAAATGAAGGATGAATATAATAAATAGCCTCGAGGAGAGTTTAGATCTATATGGTGCTGACAGGCAGCAAGAGTTGGTTATGAGAAAATAACTGTCAAGTATATAACATCTTAAAAATCCACATCCCAAGGTGTGATGGTATTTCAACCTTAAGAGGCTGATCCATTAATCATGAAAAAAATATTAGATATATGACTGAAGGAAAGCAGCAGGCAGAAAGAATATTGTTACAGGGCAATCAAAGTTTCTGAAGCTAGAGGAGGGCACTTGAAGGAAATATGCATATTTTAGATGTTTCTTAAAAGTTTCCTGTATAATGTTGTTCCATCTGAAGACACTGTCTTGTGAAAAGTGGATGAAAAGAAAATTTGTGCATTCAGTGGAAGAGCAGAATTAAGTTACAGTGGGTTTACTCCTATCAAAGCATGGCCCAAGAACTTCAGGGCTTCTTTTTTATCACAAGCAAGAGGGTGGGGGGGGAAGGGGAAAAACTATTTTAGGTAGTGAATTTCCTCCTCATCTTAGGAAAAAATATTGAACTCTGTATTGTACCCGGAAAAGAGCTGAGACAGTCTGGAAAGAAGAACCCTTCTTCTTGCCACCTTTCTTGCCTCCACCACTAGCGTCTGCAGAATGGAGAAATAAATATAAGAGATTTCATATTTTTGTTTTTACCTTTTATGATACTTTTTCTACTTTGTAAACTGGTGAAAATACATGTTTCAAAGAGCTGACCTGCTTCTGCTCCCCCATAGTTGGCAAACAGTAAGGCCAAAGTTTTCAGTGAAGATTTCTGGTACAACCCAATGACAGTTTCGTTCAGGGGGTCCTTGTTCTTCTCAAGCCAACCAGTGATGTTGTAGTCCACTGTTCCAGCATAGTGTATGAGGGAGAAGTGGGCCTCAACCTTTCCTTTGGTAGGCTTGGGCTTCTGGAAGTTGCTGGACTTGCCCAGATGCTGGTCATAGAGCTTGTTCTTGAAAGAGGTGTCAGTTGCCTTGGGGAACATGCACTCCTCTTCCAGGATGGAGAAGATGCCCATGGGCTGGGAAAAATACATGGGAGAGAAAATCAGCAATTCAGTTTTCAGGGCACTTATGCTTCCCAGTGACCTGACAAGGTGGAACACACACAAAATAAGAGGATGGTCAATTGTTGAAACAGGTTATCGTTATCCAAGTTTATCACTTGAGATATTCAAAACAGAGCTTTGTGGTCCTCAGAAACCTGTTCTAGTTGACCCTTATGTGACCAAGGGGGTTAGATTAAGTGATCTCACAGATCCTTTGCACTCTGAAATTCTGTGATTCTAATTTCTTATCATCCTGTCAGCCACTGAACACTGCATCCTGTATCTAATGTGATTGCTTTCTTATTCTAAGTCAAAGGATGTACATGTAAGTGCAACTGCTTGCTATCAATTATGCATCTCCATCTCTGAGTTTATTTTACAAAGATACAGCTGTATTGCTGTGGGAGCACAAGTCTGTCGGAGCTGAGAGGTGAGGTGGAAGCTCAACTGGGAACTTATTCTAGCTGTTTTGAGAAAACATATTGATTGAGAATTTAACAACCTTTTAGCACTTCAGAAGAGATCAGTGCAAACCTGCTGCCATAAAGCTGTGTGACACAGCTTTAATGTTTCACCTGCAGATGAAATAAACTAAACAGCAATATATTTTTGAACAACAAGATCTAAATATTTGCTTATGAACATGGAAGATTCCTTTGAAAACTGAGCTCTAGTAATTGTAAAATTCCTATGCTCATACCTTCTCAATGAGCTCAATGCAGGCAGCCAGGTCCATCCCAAAGTCAATGAATGTCCATTCAATGCCTTCCTTCTTGTACTCCTCTTGCTCCAGCACAAACATGTGGTGGTTGAAAAACTGTTGCAGTTTCTCATTGGTGAAGTTGATGCACAGCTGCTCAAAGCTGTTGAACTGGGAGTAAAATGATAAAGATTCATATTTGCAAGATGCAATAGTAACTGCAAAACCTCATCCTTTAAAAATACAGAAAGCGGCAGTATTGGTTTCGTTGTGCCTGCGTATTTCTTAATTCAGCTTTAAGTCTATGTAGCAAAATTGAGAAATGCTTAAAAATCGTTGTTTGTAACAATATTTTAATCCTTGATAAATCTGAGAAGGTAGAATATACTTCATTCCTCATCTGAGGCCACGCTATAGAAAAAAGGTTATTTGTATCATGACCTGTATCTCTTATGCTGTCTTTGATCATTTAAACGAAAGAATTTTTCTGTTCGAACCATTCTGCTCTTTTGAGTTTTTACCTCTTGATAATGAGCCTATAGTCATGAAAAAACCCTTTTAAGGGTCAAATCTACTTTATAGGAAGAAAAAAAAAGGCAAATAGGACCATACACTCATAGAGTAGCTAGGAAAGGACCTTAAAGTTCATCAAGTTCCAAACAATTACAATAAATTATGTGATGATAATATGGATGTTAAAGTTGTCATAACACCCAGTTGTGACTTCCAAGCAGCTCTTACAAATCTTTGTTACTCACATCAAAGATCTCAAAGCCAGCGATGTCCAGGACACCAATAAAGTACTGCCTGGGCTGCTTGGTGTCCAGCTGCTGGTTGATGCGAACAACCATCCACAGGAACATCCTCTCATAGACAGCCTTTGCCAGAGCACCTACAGCATTGTGCACCTAAAGCAAAGGCAGATGTTTGCATTTACCATACGCAGCAGAGAAGAATCAAAGAGGTTTTAATTCAAAGCATGGTTTCAGGTGACTGCGTTTCTAACCTGCTGCACAGTTTGACCTTTGGTCACATACTCATTCCCAACTTTGACTCGAGGGTAGCACAGTGCCTTGAGCATATCAGCTGAATTCAGGCCCATCAGGTAGGCAGCCTTGTCAGCCACTAAATGGCAAAGCGAGATGGAAAAGAAGAATTCAGCATTACTAACATTTTGTATCTTGAAGTCTTCTCCAAGCACTGCAGAAAGAGTCTCAGTGACATCAAAACCATTATGCGTGTTGAGCTTTTTGAAAGAACTTATGTTTGAAGTTCTTCATTGAGGCATGCAAAATGTAATGATGCTTTGTTAAAATTTTACAAAACTGAAAGCTGAACAGTTTTGTGGTATGCACATGTCTCAGGAGTGAAACTCATTGGATTCTGTCCTTTCTCAGATGCGACTGCGGTACTTCCCACCTTCTGCCCAGTCCTTTGGCAAGAAGGAGCCATCACTGAGAAATTTGGAGACATGGTTTCAAGATCCTACCCCAACAGAGTGGAAACAAATGCACCTTTCACAACAGAGTTCCCTGAGCATCTGACAGGTGAGGGAGAAAAGGAACGTGACCACCCATTTTGTTAGGGCTGAACCACTTTACTGTTCCACAAGGGTTATAAGCTATGTCCAACAAAAGTATGAGCAATAACATTTCAGAAAAGACATCCACAGCTCCTGGCTTCCTGGCAGTGTACACAGGACAGTTTAAATTGTTAATTTGGGATACAATAGACAAATCCAGAGATTTTACATCAGAGAAACTGATACAATGGGTGGAGAAGGGACTGCTTCTGACTTACTGTTTTCCTTGGGATTCTAAAGCCCAACTTTGGCTAAGACACAGAGTGGCTCAAAGGACCATTAGCTACTGAGTTTAACAATACCTTCTGTGCCATCTGGCTCCGCCTGCTCCTCTCGCTGTTTCTGCTTAAACTTCAAGTTCCCATAATGCATGACAGCCCCTGTCAGCTTGTAGATGGCAGTCTTCTCATCAGCAGTGAAGCCCAGGATGTCAATGGCACTCTGGTAATAGATTCAGTATAGTGAAATATTTGTCTGAATATGATGCATGACTTATAACAATTGACCTGTTTTATGCACTACTCACATCTGTAGCCATCAGCTCCTCCTTGTCATCAATGCTGGGGACAGTGATCTCACCTTGACTCACAAAAGGGTAGTCATACGGGTTGGTGGTAATAAGGAGCATTTCTGAAAACAAATGGATGTTCACAGATTACATTTCATTCTTTTCATAAAGTTATCAACTATTGCTCTGTAATGTGCCTCCAAAAAGCTCAGTGATGTCTCCTACCAATTAGCTCTGGCTTCTTGTTGGAGGTGACCTGATAAAAAATGTGGTAGCTTCTTTCTGCCTTGAGCTGGAAAGTAACTCTGGACTTTTCCAGCAGATCTGTCAAGGAAGGAGAAAAGAGTCAGGTACAAGATGGGACATGGAGATGGGAATTTGGGAAGGAATTTGAACAGGCCAGGAGGGTCTCTTACAAGTTTCAATGTCAGCAGAAGCCAGTTTGCCTGTGGCCCCAAAATGGATTCTGATGAATTTACCCTGTTGAAGAAACAGAGGAGCATTTCAGCCTGGATGGCTTCTTCGGACGACTCCTTATTTAAGAATATCACTCGCCCCATCATTACTGTAAGGGCAGTAGCGACGTACAAAGCGTGAGGAGTTGTCATTCCTCACAGTCTTGGCATTTCCAAAGGCCTCCAGCAGAGGGTTGGCACTGATGATTTGATCCTCAAGCGTTCCCTACAGGATAACAATTATTACTGGATAATTATTATTTTCTAAAATTCATGCTAGAACAGAAAAAACATTGATTCAAGCCAGTATCTCTTAATGTACCTGCATTTTGCCAGACTGCTCCTCCTTCTTCTTCTCTCCACTAGCTGCAATTGTTGCAAAGTACTGGATGACACGTTTCGTGTTCACAGTCTTCCCTGCACCGGATTCTCCGCTGTTGAGCCAAACAGAGAAGCAGAGAGCGTGAGGTCAGGAAGAAGGTCCCGTGGCACAGGGCAGCCCCGCAGGGACCCGGGCAGGAGCATACTTACGTGATCAGGATCGACTGATTCTCACGGTCTGTGAAAAGACAGAGATAAAAAAGCTTTTCCTACTGCTCATGAATAACAAGAAACACAAAATCTAGGAGACAAATATGAACTGAAATCTGCAGGAACTGCAGGGACGGAAGACAGTGAAAACCCTAGGAAGTCCAATGTTAGCTGTTCTTCTGTGTAGCAGTGAGCTGACTGAAAGCGTAAGTTGGAGCTTCGTCAGAAAATCCAAGCATTAATTCCCAGACGTAAATAATAGGTTTCCTTCCATATCCCAAGTGGCAAGTATAAGCTCAAATGGACACATACAACTGTAACAGGCACATGGTCCTCACACAAACTGTGTATCTTCTTGCCCTTCACATACATTCTCATACTTCTCATACACGGGAGTCTGATCAAGCTGCCTACCTCTGTTCAAAGTAAAACTCTGTATGGAATAATAATGTGCTGAATTCAGTCATTGCAAAAAAGTAAGTTATGAGTCCACTGTTATTTCTGCATTGAGAGACTGTAGTATTTGGTATGATATGCTAGAAATAATACACAGTGCTGTGCATGCTTCTGGTACCATTTGCTTGAAATCAGTTCCTCCTTAACTTGATCAATTTCTGTCACACAGCTCCATGATGTTTTCACTGGCTTTTAACATACTCCAGTAAGAGCAATGGGGCTCTTCAGTTCAGACTGCTTTGAAGGAGATCAGGCACTCACCAGTCAGCATGAACTGATAGGCGTTGTCAGAGATGGAGAAGATGTGTGGAGGGGCCTCCTGGCGCTTTTTGCCTCGGTAGGCCAACACCACCTCCGGGTTGTACACCGGCAGCCACTTGTAGGGGTTGACAGTGACACAGAAGAGGCCCGAGTAGGTCTGCAAGGAAGGGACACGGCACGTTGGCTTCCACTCAGCCTGGCACAGCAGTCCTCCCCAGCTACCAGCCAAGGAAGAGAGCTGCTGGTACTTACGTAGATCATCCAGGCTGCATAACGCTCTTTGAGGTTGTACAGCACAGCGGGTTCGTGGAGGTGGGTCATCATGGCCATGTCCTCAATTTTATCGTACTTGGGAGGGTTCATGGCGAAGACCTGATCTTCCTTCACAGTCAGAGTCTGTAAAGGAAGTGAAAGATCTGCCTATGTCAGCTAAAAGCTCAGAGTGAAGATTAAATGCTGATCTGAAGCTTGCTTTTTTCTCACCTCTCCAGCTTCAGTCTTGACAGTGACCTTCCCTGTTTCCCTGCTTTGGATTGTCCCTTTCACAAAGGATTCCTTTGGATGGGCCACAAAGACAGATGACTTGGCATCAAAAGGCTTGTTCTGGGCCTCGATTCTTTCCTTCTCTGACTTTCGGAGGTAGGGAGCTGCCTCTCCAAAGACAGCCATCTCAGCATCTGAAGAAGCCATGGCTGCTCTTCACTGAAGGCACCTTAGCAGAATATTCTAATGGGGAGAAGTAATGTGGCACAGATCATTTAGATATATTCTGTAAGACTGGGAGACTGACTGTGACTTTTTCTTCAACCTGTACTATATGGAGTATCTAACGTGTCCTAATGGAAGATTTGATTGACTTAGGTTGACTTAGGAAACAAGAGCTCATAACTGATGAAGTCTATGTGTTCAGACGTCTAGAAGAGCTGTATCTGATCACCTTTAACAATTGTAGGCTTGGGGCTTTAAGAACATCATGTCTGTAAGATGAGTGAAGTTGCTGAGCAAGTTTTATTTTAAGACATCATTACCAGCAGTTGAAATAAAGGTGAAGCATTTTGTTTAAAGACAAAGAAACACTTCTATAAACATGTAGTATAAAAGACCTACAGTCTTGAAAAACATTGAACCTATGGGGCATTTACTTATTAACTATAATTGTAATAGGAAGGCAGTGGAAATTAATGAATTTTGCTACTGAAGTTGCCAGCAGAAAGAAAAGGGCAGGATCTATGACCTTTTAACACTCTGCTGTAATTCAGTTTGTTTAGACTTTTGTCATTCACGAGTACAATATCCAAATAGTCTCATCTTCAAAGTTCTGACTTGTATGAAACAAAATTCATGCACTGAAATTGGAATTGCCATAGCTGGACAAAGCTCCCAAATAAATACTGAAAAAATCCAGGAACAGGTGACTTCTCAAGACTTCAATAAAATAAGAGTGCTTCTTCAGATGCTTTGTTAAAAATGTGGATATCTAGATTTCTCCAGCTGCACTTGAAATTTCTCTAGCTATGTTAGTGAAATTTATTCCCTCTGTTCATTAGCTAAGAAGGTTTTGTTTTGCTTTTGGTCTGGTAAATGGATATTTGAAAGAGCTTCAACATTTTACAAAGATGTACAAAGACGGTAAGAAGGTCAGTATTGTCAGATGAGTTGTTGATAACATTTTGATGAAAAATATACAGTTTTGCACTTTTTCCTCCTTTGTTCATCTTATTCCAGTTCTACTGCTGCAATGATGTGAAGCTGGCACGCCTCACTCCCTGTTTGGTCAGTTAAGCAGAAATGAAGAGTATTCCAATGGGAATTTTCTGGTCTGTCATCAGAGACAGGAAGATAGAAACACAACCATTTGAAAACCTCACCAGCCATGAGCACCCACCAGCTGCCTACTGTAATCACACTGGCTTTGAATGCAGGGTAAAAAAGGCGATCGCTCATCCATACAGAAATCCCACCCAAAAGCATGAATAAATCAGGTTCTTACCTCTCGTGATACCAGATGGGTGGCTCACAGCCTGGCAGCTGGTCAGTGCTACAAAACAGAAATGGCAAGTTCCTACTTGGCACAGAATTCCAGAGTGAAAATGTGCAGGTGTCTTGAAAGCAGATTTAAAACTCGAGCTGAGGAATTGAGCTTCCTCCTGGAAACGAGCACTGGAGGCAGAGGAATGCTGTAACACAGAAAGACTCCTGCATGGCTGCGGACCCCATCCACTTACCTTGGAGCTTTCCGTGGAGACAGGGCACTCTTGCTGCAGGGACATTTTATACGATCTCATCTGCAGATGCTACAGATGCCTACTCTTTCTTCGGTCAAAAAATTTTTGGCAAGCCTTCTTTGGTAAAGCATTGTCTGGCAAACTGAACTAAGGGCATAATTGTCATTTGACATGACTAGATATAATTAGAAAATTTTGATGTCTTACGGACTATATGAATACATCTCCTATAAACAATTTGACAAGGGTGTTAAGGAGAGAATCTGGACTAGTCAAGGCACTTAGAGAACTTGGATGCGGGACTTATGGATTCTATTGCTGGCTTTCCCACCGACTCACTGTATGACCCAGAGTGGATCGCTTGGTATGTGTGTGCTGCAGCTACCCCAGCTGTACAATAGATAGAACAGGATGTTGAAAGAGAAATTGGCAGTTGTGATGGTAAAATCCTGAAAGCAAAAATGCAGATGTACAACACAAGTGCTACAAGTACAGCAGGATGATCAGGCAAAAGCTGCAGTAAGTGAGAGATTGGGTTCTAACTGGATTTTTAAGCTGATTCCTCTGAGAGCAATGTGAGGCAACTTCAGAGATATCAGAAGGAGCACACACACGCAGAGGCATGTGCATTTGTTGTTGTGACCTTGTGCACCAATGCGTGCTGTGAGGGAAGTTAAAACCTCTCGAGACTTCTGATCTGCAGATCAGTGCCAGTGAGCAAGAGATGCTCCATTCTTTTGCTGAAAACCTTTTATCTTATCCGGGTATCTCCATACCTATAACCCAAGGAAAGATAATTTATCTAGAAAAGACTCCCACAGTTTTTTCCTACCTACAGTTCACAGAAAAATCCCTCTAGTCAGTCACAGCTCTAGAAATAATTAGACATTCCAGATTCTCTGTGCCTGATACATCCCTCACATCTCATCAAAGATATCTTACACACATTCACACAGTCCAAAAAACACAGTGTTACGTATACCAGAGCACTGGGGCTGGCAAACATGCCAGTACAGTGCTGATAGCATGGGAAAGAGGGATTTGCTAGTAGTTCTGAAGAGTGAATATAGGAAATGGGTGTTGTCATGTGAGCTGCTTTAAAAACTGTTAAATTTCAGCATGTTCTTCTCCTGGTCATTAACAAAAGTCAGTAGTTAACACATGGACAAGGTAAGAAAAATTATTTGTGAGAATTGGTGTAAAAGCCAGCACCAGGCACTGACTTGTGCATGAAGAGCTTTGCTGAGGAGGGCTCTGACACTGCAGCACCCAAATTCTGGGTGTCTGGGCCTCAACCTGGAGCTCAAACTCATCCAAATCAGGTTGATGAGTGCCACATGGAGCCCTGCATCCCAGTGGTTATAGGTCTGGCCAAGGAGGGGACAACAGGGCCTCGGAAGCTCCGAGCACAGGGTTCAGAAGACCATGAACAAAGAGCAAAGCCTGGGAGGAGCAGAGATGGATGAGGCCATCTCCCAGGATGGGAGAGCTGTGGGTTCCTCCCCGCAGGTAGAGGAGGGAGCTTCAGTCTCCCACTTCCTGGGAAGCTGCAGCATCTGTACTGTCCAGGCAGCATCCCTTGGCAGCTGAGATGAAGCACTAAGTAGCTGCAGCTGCTTTCCTGTGGGGCCCTGCCCTCAGCAGCTGAGCGTCCTAGACTAGATGCCTGACTTTGGGAACTGAAAGTCTTGAATTTCCAGTTGCCAGTGACAAAGCCAGTCTTCTCAGTAGAGCTCTTCTTATTCGCTCTTTTTTTTTTTTTTTTTTCCTGTTGAATTTCCTAAGCAGTGGACCCAGCTGTATAATAGGCAGGAGAGAAGCTCATCACCAGGCAGCTCGAGGCATGCAGTCAGCCAAAGCCAGGCCTAGCATGAAAATGAAGTGGCTAGCAAATGTATGTCTCTTCAGTATTGGCAATCACCCAGCAGTGCTTAGGGGATTGAGCATTGTGTCCCTAGGTCCCTATAAGCCAGTTTTAGAAACCTAAAGCCTTTTAGAGAGGTCTAAATCTCAGAAAAATGTTGTGACAAGGGCAAGGAAATGAAGGAGAGGTTAGATGGCTGTTAAACATCCACAACAATCGAGATTTCTCTCTGGGAAACCTGTTCCATTGCTGATTCAGCCTCAGAGTCAAAAAGTTTTTCCTGAAGTTCAGAAGCAGCCTCCCACATTTTCTGTGTGCCCATTTCCTCTGTCTCAGCTGATCTTTTCTGAATCTTTTAATCTCCAGGATGAACAGGCTAATGCTCTCAGCCTTTCCTCATATCAGAGATGCTCTAGTCCTTTAATCATCTTCGAGACACTTTGTTGGAACCCAAATACATCAGTGTAATCTCTTCTAGTGGAGAGACCAGAAATGGATGCAGTATTCCAGGTGTGGCCCGAAAAGTGCTGAGCAGAGGGGAAGGATTACCTCCCCTGACCTGCTATGACACATCTTTTAATAGAGACCAAATTATCATTCACTTTCTTTATAGAAAGAATGTGAATGGTAATGGTGTTCATATTCAACCTAGTGTCCACCAGGAACCTCAGGTCCTTTATTTAAAGGTGCTTTCAATTTTCTGGCTGGTTGGCCTCCAACATCTTTTGGTTCCTGGGTAGTTGTTCCTCCCCAGCTGGGAGACTTTTCCCTTCCTCAGCACTACTGGACCCAGTCTTCAGTCCCAGATTTTGATGAAGTAGTACTCATTGGTGCACATACAGACACAGCATAGAAAATTCTATGTGTTAAGTGGGTCTTAGTAACTGCAGAATTGGGAAGACTTCAGGACTCCTCTGAGACTCCAAGGTAGAACTGAATGTGAAGAGGGAAATGAACATTCCTGTAGACATCCATTCTCAAAGACAATGAGACTCATATTTGAACGACTTGTCTGTTTGCACGTTTATACTAAAATATTTTCAAGCAGTATCTCCTCATTGAATTTTTATTCATGTAAATATGGGTCTTCTAAGGAAGCCACTACACAGTTTTACCTCACACAAAAGGATGTAGTCACATCTTCTCTGATCTAAAGATAACAGGAATGAGGTTGCTCTTTGGTGAAGGTAATATCGCAGTTTGCATTCTGTCTGATTACTACAAGTGAGATAACAAAGATGGACTCCCTATAACTCTTCAGCTTTACTGCCAGCTTGTTGATCTTTATGTGAAATTTGCTGCAGCTTTCAGTATTTTACTATTTCTTAGAGAGTCATAATCATCTGCAGGACTTGGTTCTGTGCAAATGGAATGACAGGATTATTTTAACATTCTCTTAGTTAAGGGAGAACACAGCCAATGAAAAGAAGAGCTTGATTTATTGAGAGAAGCCAAGTCGAACACTTTCCCTTGTCAAAGAGAAAACATCCAGGAGGGAATGAGTGAAGTACAAATTTAATCACTTCATTGGTGTGAGGAGGAAATGTTAAGTAGGAAAACAATTATCCTGCATTACTGGTTCTTCTGAGTCCTTGGCAAGTCCTGCTCACAATGTAATTGTGGCACAGGACAGAGTCTCTAATCTCTCTCTCACACGTTAATCAATATTGCTAATTGAGTTAACCAGGTCATGTGTGGACTTTCAGGTATATCTAAAGGCCTCCTCTGACATTAAAACAAAACAATCAAAGTCCTCAGGCACCTTGATATTCTCCTAATAAACAGGCCCTATATAGAAACAGCATGAGATTTCTGTAGAGTCAATACAATGGCCAAGGAGGCAAGAATACTAAGGTTGGTATCGAGACCAAACTGTCTGCCATCTCCTTCAGGAATTCAGCCTTTATCATCTCAAATACTGCACTGTGCAGTTCATTGGAGCTAGTCTCTGATTGATCCTTGGAGAAGAGGCCAGACAGTAGACTACCAGCCAGTATTATCTCATTTAAATAGTGGTTCTAGCTCACTAGGACTGAAACTGTTCTGCACATAGGGCCATAACAGCCGTGTGGAAATATGCAACCTAAAGGGTAGGAGCTCATGACCCCATTCAGAAGAGGGACTAGTAAGACCTCTAACATCATTATTATTAACTCAAAATTAGAAATCTGGCAGCTTTCTTATCACTGGGAAGAATCACCATGTTTCTTCTTTCTCAAATAAAATGGTAGCTGTAGAACTATTCAACTGAAATGTGAAGAAGCAGCTTCCCTCTACCCAGAGTCAGCAAGTAAAAGGCTTTCTACCAATCTATTCTGATTGCTCCAAGACTGCAGACCTTGGGTTGTGCCAGACGAGGCATGTAGTGTCTGGTCATCTCTTTAGGAGAGAAAGAAACCTGGCATGCTGAGGATTTATAGAGGATTAACCTAGGAGCTTGAAAGGTTTGGGTGGTCCCACCCACAGTAAATTGACACAGGGGGGCAGCCCTTCATGAAGAGATCTGAAAACTTCTAATCTTCATGGGGTAAATGACTCCACCCCTGGTTGAGAGGAATGGAAATCTGCCTCAGGAATCCAGAGCCCAATCGACCATAAGCACACATCAAGAGAAGGAGCTGAATGTCGTGCACATATAGAATAAAAATAGTTATTGGAGCTTACCTGGGGGTGAAAAGTGTTAAGTCTTCAAAGGAGAGCTTAGAAAACTGCTAGCAGTCTCATCCTGCAAGGAAGACTGAGAACAATGCCTGATAGTTAGGGGCACAGAAGAACTTCAGGGCGTACCATCCCCACTAACCCTGCATTAGGTGCTGGAAGAAGTCCTTCTTCAGCTGAGTGTGTATGCAGGCATACACAAAACCGCAGTGTAACTATGTATGTTGACTTCGATGAAGGAGAAACTATTCTTACTGTGGGTTTATAATTTGGATTTCTGTGTCTATCACAAGCATTGAGCTATGTCCACATTAATTGCTTATTATTAATACCTTGATACCAGTATAAACCCCATAGTTAGCATAAGGTGACTATGGGTATGTGAGATTTATGTCGTATCTCAGAGTGAACCATACCTGAAAGGAGATTGGTATTAATCAGTCATGGGTCTGAAGGATTGCTGAAATGTAGCAAAATTCTCCAAGATCTTATATATGGAGATGCAGCTGAGAACACTTTGAAAACACAGTTCAGATAAAACACACTCTACATTCACCACGAAGCAGGCTTTATAGATGACACCAAGTGTGTCTGCTTACTCCTTTGTCAGCTGACTGTAATACAAAAAAATCCTGGTAGCTTAGATTAGCAGGGGTGCAGGGACCTGACAGTATTCATGATGAAACAATGCAGCACCATTCAAACAAAATATCAAAGCTGTTCTAGAAACCCCTCCAGAAGAAAGAAACCACTCTAGAAGAGCCACAAAAAGGAGGTGCAAGTGCCATGATGCAAAAGGAATCATAGAATTTTATGATATCCCAAGTTGGAAGGGACCCATGGGGATGATCCAGTCCAACTCCAGGCTCCACAAAGATTCACTCAAAATTCAAACCGCATTTCTGAGTCCAAACACTCTGTGTGCTTCAGCAGGCTTGGTGCCATGACACAGCTCTACCCATTCTCTTAGGTCCCACCACTGTTCACAGAGAAGAGATCAGTGTCTTGCCTGTCCCTGCTACTGTAAAGAAGATCCATTTAGTGCCCCAGCCATTCTCAGAATTATTCCATGAATTCCAGAATTCATCAAGCATAGAGTTATTAGGAAGAAGGGGGAACTTCATCACTGCAGTCAAACTCCATGGTCACAACAATGCAGCTGCACAGCTTTCCCAGCGCAGCAGGACATCTTCCCAGACCTCACCTTACCTTCCAGGGCTGCCACAGCATATCTGAATTCAAATTTTATTATTGTGAGAAATAAATGCATCTCTCTATTCATGTGACTCTTAAAAGGTTGCTTTCTGGTTTTGTTTTTTGAACATATTTTCACTAATTTCCCACCATTTGTAGTAGATCTGCAGAGCTACATCTGCTTGCTAATGCTGCCTGTTAACAGTCACAACTCTTCAGTTTAAATGGGAAAGGCCTGGACAAGTCTGAAAGCTGAAATCCTTCAGTTCATGCTGGCAAAAGTGACTCAATAGCCGAAGCTGTTTGCAAATCAGCTTAAATAACATCCCATCCAACTGTAACAGGAGGTACGGTTACATTATATGATGTAGAAAATACAGCTAAGTGCCATATCAAATATAATCAGCAGTAGTTGTACTACATATATCTCTTCATACTATTTTACAAAAACACAAAGCTTTCTGTCTGCCATGAATTTTCTGTCAATTCTGCTTTCATTTCTGCAGGTCTGGACTCTTCTGGGACAAGAAGCAAAGCGCAGCAGGTAAAGGAGCAGAAGCAGACAGAAGGCCATCTCTGGATACAGACTGTCCTGTGCAGCAGCGCTGCAAGGCAACGCTCATATTCTCCATGGTGGAGAGGGGTTCAGGCATGCTGAAAATAGATCCCTCTTGAGATGGAGATCAGGCAGCTGCTTCCCTGTCTACTACCTTTTCAGATGTGGGTTTTCTTCTCCTGAGTTGTGAGAGACAAAGAATGAGTGGATGATTTTTAGCAGGGTGTCAGAATGAGAACAAAGTGAGAAAGTGGAAGAACCTGTATGTTGGTTAATGGGAAACTCCCTCACATGTGTGTTCAGTGTGGTAGAGATCATGAGCTGGAAACACAACAGTGTACTTGTATGACAGGAGGTTTCGCAGCGTGGAAAGGAATCTCTTACTGGTGATCCTCAGCCTTTTCCCCTGAGAACTACTCTCCAGCTCTCTGCTCCTCTGACTAGAACAGAGCGCTGTGCCAGAGGAAGGGAGGGAAAACATGGTTACAAATCTCTGACATCTTAGGGGCTGTAGACAGCCATCACTGTCCTGTGCTCATCTGGACAAAGAAATTCTCCATATTTTTCTAAATCAAAATGCATATTAAATACTTGTCCTAACAAATTCCACTATGGCAAATGTACTGCTGGAAACTGCCTGTTTCCACTTAGAAGCAGTGCGCTGGTACAAGCTTCAACTATTTCAAACCTGTAAAAAGGTTTTATTAGCCTTACTAACTTTAACCTTATTGAGTCAGTCTCGCTTGTTTCTTCTTTCCCATCAACTTTTCAAAAACAAAGGCTTCCTGGGGATTTTCTTTTTCCTTGTAGAATGGAATTTGGTTGAAAGGAATTCAAGGAGCCAACTCAAACAGTGACACAAAATTCAACTTTGTCCAATTTGTGAATGACACTAAATTAGGCAGATGACAAATGACAGAGCTTAATTCCAGATACATTAAGAGACATGAAGACTGGATCAACACAAATGTTATGAAGATCAGTGTGGACAAGTAGAAAGCTCACAGCTGGGAGAAAAATAGCCTGAGGTGTCAGTATGAGCTGGGAACTGACCAGTTCAGCAGGAGCCCTGCTAGAAAGGACTTGGGAGTTAAGATGGGTGCCCAGAAGGATAATGAGTGCTCTCACTGCAAACAAGGCAAAGATACTGGATGATGCTCTGAGCTTGTTCAGTTGACTGTCAGAAGCTAAAATCCCTTTTGTTTGGTATGACTGAGTTGTCATCTGAAATGGTTTGTCCACTGTGGGGCTCTCCTGTTCAAAAAGGATATGAACTAAAATGATGAAGATGGTCTAGGGTCTCAAAAACTAGTCCTACAAAGAGACTTCCAGGTTTTTTAATGTTAGGAGAAAAGGACTAAGTTCCATGTAGGGCAGTTAAAAATACAATGTTCTAAACTTTTCCAATTATTAGTAGGCAGTGTAACAAGGGACACTGATCAAAAATCACAACTTGAGAGGCACTAGTTAGTCATTAGGAAAACTCTTCACAAATGTCTGTACGGAGTGAGATCAAAGGATTGCATAATCTGTCACTCCTGAGATATTTCTCACCATCCCAGTGGTGAAGACTTCTGAACTACAAACCCCCTCAAGCTGGTGAAAGACATGTGACTAAAGCAAAAACAAGCCACAGATGGGAAATTGTATTGAAAACAGTACAATCTGTGTCACTGCCAGTAATGGGAGACAGAAGCATAAGCACTTTCCTGCTATCTCTGTGTGAAGCCTAAGAAACCTTTAACCTTCTCAGCTTTCAGTAACTTGTCCATGTGTCTACGCCACACAGTCTGTAATGCTCGCAGGATAGATAGGGCAGACATCTCCTTTAACAGGGATCCCCTTACACCCCTTGTTATTGAGCCCTGGAAGGCTGGAGAGAGCTCAGAGCTGCTCGACTTCTGCTCAGGTAGGAAACCTCCTCTTGTGGGTCAATGCCCTTGAGTCTGAAGAACAGGGTTATGAGTTTCCTGTACCTGGGGACAGCTGATCCTCCCCCAGTGATCAGTAGCCCTGACCAGGAATGCCTGTGTGGATGTGCTGCTCCTCTGACAGACCATTGGTTCTGAGCATGGGCAGGGGAAGGGCTGGCATGCAGCTCTGTGAGTGCCGTGTGAAGGAAATCCCACCAGGGACAGGTTGAGGTCAGAGGAAGGAGGGGAAAGGGAATGAGAGAGAATGATGAGTGGAAGGTGGCAGTGTAAGAGATGAGAATTTGGAAAGAAGCAAAAAATGTGCACATGGAGATCATGGAATGGTTTGGGCTGGAAGAGACCTTTCAGATCATCTGGTTCCAACTCCCTGCTACATGCAGGGACACCTCCCTCCAAACCAGGTTGCTCACAGCCCCATCCAGCCTGGATGTGATCTGATGAGGGAAGAGGGCTTTGAAGGAAAAAAAGCCAAGAGCTGTTGGGGTAGATAAAAGAGGCATTCATGCAGAATCTGGGAGGGCCTGGCTGTTAGCAGAGCTTATGGAAGGGCATCGTCCTATTTGTGTGGCTTGGACTGTCTTTACAAGCACATCATGGCCTTTTTCTCTCAGGAATCTTGACATGACTGCAGGCATCACTAGAGACAACAGAACTTGTAGAACCAAGGATTAGAACCAAGTTCCTTCTGGAGGGTGGCTGCCTTCCGCATTGTGACAGGCTGCCCATGCATAGTCCTAAAGCTCCAAATTGGATGAGAGCATTGCATTTTATGAGGTACAGCTGGGGATCCCTCCAGAGAACACCTCCCCTGCAGAAGATGGGTGCCTCAGCAGCCCTTAGGGACACACTAAGATGGGTAAGCTGGGTCAGGCAGTTGGTGAAGGAAGGAGCAAAGGCAAATGAAGGTGTCATGAAAGAATAGCAGGAGGGTACATGTGGGGCAACACAAGATTCTGAGCATCCAGCTCAGTTTGATTTTAGCAAGCCTCCGTGCTGAAGAATCACAAAGGGAAGCTGATGTGGCTCTGGACAGCCTGGTGGTTGGCAACCCTGCACATAGCAGGGGGGTTGAAACGAGATGATCACTGTGGTCCTTTTCAACCCAGGTCATTCTGTGGTTCTGTGGAAGAAATAGTTTTCCACTGTTAATTAATTCTGCTAGAGCCCCTGAAAATAACTATATGTATTTTTTTCCTCAAAGCCCAGCTTACTCGGAGTAGCAGACCATTTCTGCTAATTTGTCTGCTCTTTGTTCACAAAATAAGCAGTAATACTGATAACTGTGAAGTATCGTGATCAATAAACTTTAGTTCAAGGCACGTTTTTCCAAATGCGCTGTGATTCATTAGCACAAAATTGGGTTAAAGTTGGGCTCTTAAAGCCCAAATGTGTGCACATGGGTGGTAGGAGTCCTACCTACAACCACATGAAAGCAATGTGTGTGTTCTGAGTTTCCTGGGCCCCCTTCATGATAAAAGGGGAAGAATGAGCATCTCCATAATTAAGAAACTTTCCTTAGCCTGGATTCCTATGGAGGAGTCCTTTCTTCTCCACTGACCATGGAGGGAAGATTACAAACCTATTACAATATGAATGGCTGACACTATGGGAGAATAACCTCAGTACTGATTTGTTTGATCCAGATACCCATGACTCCAGCATGGTTCTGTGCAAGGCAGCAGATCCATATTCTCACTGTGAATTTCAGACAACGTGGGAGTATGAAACAAGGTATCTTTCCAAGACAACTTCTCTTAAAAAACCCATCTTATATTTGAACAAAAATTGCAAATTGGGATTAAACGATACTAGGAAACTGTCACAACAGCAAGGTCCGCCTGCCCAGTCCCCCTCTAGGGAAAGCAGACACAAAAGAAGCAAAATTTTGTTATATATATTAGCGTATTTCTGCAACTATCATCCTCTCCAAAAGCAAGAGTGGTTTGAGGGTCTGGAGTTCCTTCCTGTGTTCTTATTCACCACTGGACTGCTTCAGAGCGAAATACAGAAACTCACCAAGTTCCCTGCTGCCCTACATGCCCAGCTGTAATGTGATCTGTGCAGTTAAATGAGATAATCTGATATTAAGGCAGACGAACTAAGAGGCAAGGGGATCAAAGAAGATTGCTTTATCAGCCTCTTAGGGGCTTGCAATGGATTTTACAGAAACACAGTCTCATACCTTCTTTTAGTTCATGGCAATAAAAGAAAGAACAAATTAGAGGGATTTCTCAATCACTGATGTTTGACCGAGAGAAGGATTCTATTCCCCCTTTGGCTTCGGAGCAAAGCAGTAGAACTACAGCCCCCCTCCCCTCCCTTTCCTTTCCCTCTCCTCCCCTCCCCTTCCCTCCCCTTCCCTCCCCTGCCTCCCTATCTCCTGTCTGCTCTTCTTGGAAGAAACTGGAGAGAGGTTTTGTATGTGACATCAGTGATATTTTTACTTTGGGAAAGGCAGCAATATCACCAAGACACAGCTGCAACTGTTTCTTTGCCCCCCCTCCCTTCCACCCCCACTGAGCTCAGTAGCAAATCTCTTAAGAGGCACAAAGGGCACAAATGCCAAGAAATGTGTCCTCCATTATGCCACGTGCATCTGCTGAATCCGAGACTTATTTTAGGAGGAATTAACATGTATTCCTTCAGAATTTCAAGAGGAAGAACACCCTGCTTAGTCACCAACATGAAAGAAACTGCACAGCAAGCTGATTCAGAACACCAGCTTCACTTAACATTTAGCAAACATTTAGTTAACACTTTAACATTTAGGTTGTTTGACAAGACTTCCTTAGGTTCTACAGCACTGTGATGCTTCCTAATCAAAGGCAATCTGATGCTGTCTCAAGCTATCTTCTCCCTGGCATTGTTACCTGTTACTTGATTGACAGTACCTGAGTAAGTATTTTTTACCAGTTTAGATGCCAGGTGTTAATCAGCCTGCTCCTGCAGAGGAGGTCAAAGTTACTGAGCTGAAGAAGAGGAATATGGACAGACTATTGGCTTTCCAGGCTTGCAGCTGGTAGGATAGATGTGGAAAAGCTGTAACTGGTTTCAGGGAGCAGCTATTTAGCAGTGCCCACTGCTCCAGAGTGCTTTCCCATAGTAGATCACCGTAGATCACTTTGCTGTGATAATTATTTGATTATTATCCTCTGATTCAGAAAAGAGCTGAATGTAGCAATCTTTTTCTTAAATAGTACACTTTCCTTCCTCCCTTCTCTTAGATGGTATCCCTCCTTCCTTCCTGCCTGCCTTCCTGCCTTCCTGCCTCCCTCCCTCCCTCTCTTTGTTTTCCGCAAGACTTCTGAGAATTTTATTCCCAAATAACTTGCTTTGCTGGCTGCTGTACAGAACTTACCCTCAGCCCACTTGAGAGGATGGGGAAAGCAGCTGTTTGCCCCTTTCCCACAGTGAGTACTACTATAAGGGTTACTCAACTGTGGGAAAACTGGAGCAGAAAGACAGCACCTGTAGAGAGAGCCTCATAAATTTGAGAACATACAGCCATCCACATCACCTTAGAACAAAGGACTGGCAGGTACTCTAGAGTATATAAGATGACTGGTGAAAATGCATTTTCACATTTTCCAAAGTATTTACAATTTTATGAAAGCATATAATCTTCCCACCTGAACATTCCTTTTCCAAAGTGAAGAATCATAGTCACTGTCTCTCCAATGTTCCCATCAGTGTTGACATCTTTCTACATAACCTTTCTACTTGCACAGGCCAGAGCTGTGGAGAGCACATGGTTTGTGAGCCTGGCACAATGATTTCTGTTTTGTTCTCAATTGATCCTGATCATTCCTAATGATCAGGCCTTTTGTGGCCACCATCAAGCACTGACTTGACATTTGGAGACAATTACTTGCTGTCTGGTAGCCTCTTAACCCCATTTACTTGCTGTCTGGTACCTCTTAACCCCAATTCTCCTTTCAGAGACTGGATTTCTATAGGGTTTGGCCTATACAGCTCAGAGGCACCGAATAGACAGAGGAGCCGACCTTTGGTTGCAGCCACACAAAGGGTTTTTTTGGCTGGTGTTGCACGGCCTGCCTTGCAAGGATGATGTGGTAAGCAGCTTTCAGCAACATGACTGCGTGAGACTCAAGCAGCTGAAAGCAGCAAGCAGAGCTGCAGAGAGACAGGTAAAGAGGCCACCTGTTGTGTAGGGATGACCAGCTGTAAGCTATCAGAGGTGCACCATTACACAGGCTCTTCATGCAAACATCAGCAGAAGAGATCTGGGCAGCAGCCACTGCCAAGGAGGTGACATTCAGGATGCCCTTTCTGTCACCCACCAAAGCAGCTGAGGGGCTCCAGTTACAGAGCAGGGGAGTGGGGTGGGCAGGCTATGAGGCCTCCGGGAAAGACAGAGAAGAAAGAGAGCAAGTGGCAAAAGGGGGAGGGAAGGAAAATTAGGATTAGGTGCATAATATTAGAACTAGCAACAACTGCATCCTAAAAAAGAGAGCAATGAAGTGATATCTTCCTTTGCTGACACTCATCTTAGACAGATGCACAAATCCCACTTCTGGGCAGGTTTCAGTGCTGTAAGTGGAAATATACTGATACTGGAATTTGTATAATCCTGTTCTCCTTAAATGTTAGACTTTTCAAGGTTAGAACACTGTAAGATCTTCTGAGTGCCATGGTCACAGCAGCGCAGTTACCTATTTAGCAGAATATTTTCTAAACTAACTTCCTATGTTGCAAAAAAGTTCCTTTTGCATCTTCAGGAAATTTGCCAACAGACTCATTTTATTCATGGTGATCAACATAAACATTTCCTTAACTGCTCTCTGTATCCACCTGACAGACACAGGGAAGCATACACGTTTCTGCTCCCTCTGGACTGCAAATTAGCTGCACAAAGCAGACCAGCTCCGTCAGAAGACAGTGATGGTGATGTGCCACCAGACAGCCAGCAGCCAGGGTGCCCCCATGTGAGCAGCTGCTGATGAGCAGCTGGGGGGGTCTGGCAATGCTTACATTCTCCATTCTGTGGTAATTACCTGCTCACCTCACTTTAAGTCTTCTAAGGACAGATGTTTCTCTTTGAGTGTCTTGTCACAAAGTACTTGAGAAGGTCTGAGTTTATGCCAAAGGAGAAGCGAATACTGAGCCCAAAGGAAGAGAGAAAGTTGTTTAACATCTCAAACAGGACCATGGCCTGAGAAAATGTATCCCAAATCTGCCACAAAACCACAAAATGGCCTGGGTTGATAAGGACCTCAAGGATCATCTAATTTCAACCCTCTTGCCATTGGCAGGGTCACCAACCAACACATCAGGCTGCCCAGAGCATCTCAAGGTGCAGTGCCAAATTCACTCAATTACCGCTTTGTCGAACATTACAGGTGTATGTTCCCTTCCTTCCAAGTTAGTCCCTCAGATTCCTCAAAGTGCCCTGCTGCTGCAGTTGACCAATGCCTTCCCAGCTGTAGGGTCTCAAAGCAGAGCCATCCCCTGACCCTGCACTGCTCTCTGCTTCGTGTATTTGCTAAGCCTGCAGCTTGCCCCTTAGTGCTTCAGTTCCAAACCCTCCATGTACACTGAACTGTATTTCTCCAAGCAGCACTGTGCGGACCTCAGGGAGCTGCTGGCATGTGGAGATGGTGGTGCTCACTCTGCTGGAGCTGTAAGAGCAGTGCTCTGAAGCCTTAACAGCAAAACTTGTGTCCTGTGTGATTTCCTTCTCTCCTGGGGCTCCTTACTGTGAACTACTGAACGTGGCTTTACTGATAGAGTGTCTGAAGGGAAATGTTTTCAACCATTTGTTCTGCTAGAACTGAACTGCTACTGCTGTGCTCAGGAGGTCTCCTGCAGTCCACACAGTCCACACAGGACAGCAGTTCTATATAAGCCCATCAGCTGCATCTATTTTAAACTTTCTCTCAGAGGTCCTTGTTTATGGCCACTATGAACTGATGTTTTTCTCAAGACCTTTGCACAAGCCCTGGTCAGATGACAGGCATCCTGACTCCACAAATAGAGTGAGAATGCAAAATGACCCTCGTTCTCCATAAAGCAGTGAGCAATACATCTTCCATTTCCCTCACATCAGTGTCCCACTTTGGTCCTGATCATACAGCAGGCTTTATAGCAGTGTCTGTCTTTTTTTTTTTCCCAGCCTCTGCTCCTCCTGCACACATCCTCCTTGGCTCAGATCACTGATTTGGTCCTTTCCCCATTACATACCTAAACTCTCCTTCCTGGTATCCCTCAAAGCTGCTCAGCCTCTGCTCCATTCTCCTCCTCCGCTGTGTTTGTTGTTTTCCTTCTCATCCTATTCTTCAACTGCCAAAAAACCCACATGCAAAGGAGGTAGCCACAAGCTGGGCTTCCTCTTCACTCCACATGGCCTAGGCAAGCCAAAAGATCAGACACCCATGGGTTAGATGGTCATATGCAGATAATCATTTTAGTGCTTACCAATAATTTATCTTCCTGTTTCCTCTGACCATTCTTCCCTCAACCTGATGCTCACTTGTCATTTCTCCCACTCCCACATCCTCCACCATCTTCTCACTCTGCCCTCTTCCTCCACACACTCACGTCTTGCTCTCCCTGTCCTCGTCTCCTCCCTGCTCTCCCCAGCACAATTTCAAACTCCCATCAGCACTTCAGCACTGTGGTTACTCATACTTTGTCTCTCTTGTTTTCCAGTTTATTAATTTTTTCAACAAGAGCCGCATTATGGTGCATTTCGTGGCTCATATCACATGTCAAGCGCTGGGGCCCCAATTCAGTGTTGGATGTCAGCATGGCCTGCTCTTGCTCCACCCGGCTGAGAGAGGCATGGCTCTCAGCAGTGCTGCCAGCCCTGAAGAAAGCTTGGAGCAAGTGCTGCTGCCTTCCTCATGATGGGAAGGGATTCATGGATTTGGGTTCTCATTCTGAGCAGCAAGAAGTGAGCTTTCACATCTACAGACTTTGCTTCTCATTGTCGATGTCAAGAGAAGTGATGCCCACACGCACCCCAAGCTGAACACCAACAGCAGCTGTGCAGCAGCCGTGCTCCTGGTGGCACAGCACATCCCCAGCAGAGCAGGGCAAGCACCCAGGGGCCACGTTCACACACTGCCATTCCACTGGCTTCAGAGGGGCCCCTCCGGCCGGCTTCTGACTGTTCACATTTCAGCTGAGAAAGGAGCTGTGCCGGACGGAGCAAGACTTTCTGGGACAAGAATAGCATCTGCCATCTTAGGACACAGCACAGTTGTCCAGCTCCTGCATGGCAGCACGCCGCAGTGAGATATAGAAGGCAAGCTACCCGCTGAGGAATGTCTTCGAGTGCTATTCATGGAGGCGTATCATCTACAGCAGCAGGCCCGGCCCCACGCAGGAGCCTTGCGAGGGGGGTTATTTTGAGCTTTGGGCGCTGAGGATTGAAGGGAGACAAATGACAGCCATCCTCCTGGCACAGGCAAGTGCAGAGCTCTGTGCACAAGCCCCGCAGCCTGTCAGCGCTTCTGGGGATGACGCTTGTGAAGCTGCTGGGCGACGCGGTGGGACCTGAGAGCCCAGGAGATGGGAGCCAGGAGGGAGCTGAGAATTCGCTGGGGACGCGAGGGCAGGCCTCAGGCCCGCCTGTCCCAGACTCAGGCACTCCTCTGCCTGCTTTGTTTTGACCGCATCCCTGGGAGCGTCGGCAGGTAACTTTGTGCAGGTGCACACTGTGATCAGAGGAGACGCAGTTAGACTTACAACTTGATAGCTGCTTCATCTTCAGAGAGTTACCTTCCCTTTCATTTTGTGCTTTTGGTGCTCTCTCTTTTTTATGTTTTAATAAAAAATACTTTAAAAAAAAGTTTTATTGCTTATATATATTAAATAAATTGCGTAAATGGTTAAAGCAAACAGATATCAGGCTCTTTTACCTTTGAGATTAAATGACAGGAAGACTTGAGGAAGAACTGGTATGCAAAAGGAGAAGACGGCTGAGATGAACTTGCCAGAGGGATGAGAGTTCAGAATCATGTGGGAGGAGGGAAGGCAGAATGTTCTGGTTTCATCTGGGATGAAGTTAGTTTTCTTCCTGGTAGCTGGTAAGGTGCTGCTTTATGGATTTAGGATGAAAATAACATTGATAACTGAAGTTTTAGTTATTGAGGAACAGGAAAGAATGGAGTAGTGTGGGACAGTGGAAGGTTTGGGACAGATATGCATGAATATCTCCAAAGGGGAGACTCCAAAACATCTCTGAGTATCTGTGCCAGTGTTCAGCCTCCCGCGCAGCACAGCAGTGCTCTCTGATGGTCAGACAGAACTGTCTGGGTTTCCGTTTATGCCCAGTGCCTCTTGTTCAGTCACTGGCACCACCGGGCTCTGTTCTTTTGCACTCTCCCCTCAAGTATTTATAGACACTGATGAAATCTCCCCAGGATAAAGGGAACAGTTAGTAACGAAACAAGAGTAATGGTGTGGTGGTGAAACTTAAACACTGGAGACAGGGAATCTTGAGGAACAGGCAGCAAGCCATGCAGTGTGAACATGAAAAGCTGTAAACACATCAGTATCTGAAAAACAACCATGCTTTTGTCAGTAGGAGCACTTCTCCCACCCACTGGCTCCCAGATGCAAGCAACAAATGGGCAAATAGGATGCAAAACGCAGGAGAGCAGAGACAAACCCTGTGGAGCACAACTACTTCTGAAGCGCGAGGAGCTGTCATTCCTCACACCTTGGTATCCTCAGCAGCCTCCAGCAGTGAGCTGACAGATTATTTGATCCTCAGGTGCACCCTGTGAGAATATTTGAGTAAGAGATTGAAACACCACAGGGTATGTGGTGGGACTGTGACGGAGCTGCAGCTCAGCAATCGTGTGCAACCGTACGCTGTACAGCCTGATGCTGTGCCAGCTTCTTCATTATAGCACCAAGAATTAGCACTCTGACTAAATGGTAAATAATTCCTTTTATTCCTAGTTTCACTCATGCTCATTGCTCTCAGCTCATGTTGAGAAATTGGAGCGTGTGCCTCCAGCATTCTCAGACAGCATCCCCCAGATCTATCTGCATTTGAGGAGAGGCTGCTGGGCAGTGACACTGGCAGCCTCGGTGGTTTGTATTTGTTGTGTCTCTCACTGCCAATCAGCCCCTGCTCTTACTGCTTTTTGAGAGTGGCTGAAGCTAATAGAAGACACTTCATATTTTGAGGCCAATGTCTGTCACTGATACTGACCACAGTCACAAGCTGGTAAGTGTCCCTCTGCAATGCTTTTCAGCTTCGTACCTTCATGTAACTCTCTGAAGATGAAGCAGCTATCAAGTTGTAAGTCTAACTGCGTCTCCTCTGATCACAGTGTGCACCTGCACAGTTACCTGCCGACGCTCCCAGGAATCCTTCTTCTTGGCCAGCTCTCCATCGAGTGCTCAGCACTGGATGACACGCTTTGCGTTCAGTCTTCCCTGCACCCAATTGTCCACTGCTGAAAGGAAGCATGGAGCAAAGCTTTATACACCTGCTTTGTTGGAGATAAAGGTCAAAGGGACAGATCTACTTATGTGATTAGGACTGACTGACTTTCACACCCTGCAAAGGGAAGAAGAACTGCTGCAGAGAAGTGGTAGGGAAGCAGCAACCCAGTGTCATAGAAGGGGAGAACCAAAAAGCTTGCGAGCAAAGCCAAAGAGATGCATGCTCTTTCCCTCCTCCTCTCTTCCACTCCTGTACTCCACTTTTTTGTCCATTTTTCCACCCTCTGCTTCCCTCTTTATCACTCTTTACCTTATTTATTGCTGTTTAATACAGGACAGAACTTAATTCTGAAACCATGTATTTTGGGGAAAATGTTCCTTCCAGATCTGTTCTGAACAGAGTTGCCTCAAGCCACATGCTGGTCTGCAAACCAGGCAGTACGTCCTACCTAACTGCAACTGCACCCACCTTTTGCCGTGGTTCCTCTTATGATGTTCAACTTCATGCTTAGACCAGAAATGCAGATATTGTGCCATACCATTATAGCACAGCAATTTAAAAATAAAAGCCAATTTCAGGAGACAGGGAAAGCAGTCAAGAGCAGATTTTGCATCACCTAGAAACAAGGTAGGCATGCCTAATTCCACAGTACAATAACTGGGAGCCTGAGTAGAAAATCTGCAAGATGACACAGAACGAGGTGCTGAGGTAGTGCACTGCAGAAGGTGGCTTAAGGCAAGTGAGCCCCTAGCAGGTAAGAGCAGCATTTGGCAGGAGTCAGCATGAACTGATAGGCATTGTCAGAGATGGAGAAGATGTGTGGAGGGGCCTCCTGGCGCTTTTTGCCTCGGTAGGCCAACACCACCTCTGGGTTGTACACCGGCAGCCACTTGTAGGGGTTGACAGTGACACAGAAGAGGCCCGAGTAGGTCTGTAAGAAAAAAACAGAAGAGAAGTCATGGAAGCCCCTCTCCCTGGCAGCTGATTTTTCTCCCTTGCAATGAAGAGAAACGTACACAGATCATCTGAGAGCAGCAGTAGCCCTTGGGGCTGTGGAGAACAGCAGATTCATGCAGGTGTGTCAGTATGGCCACATCCTCAACTCTGTCAACCAGATGGGTTCACTGCAAATAAACCATCAGATTTGACAGCAATCAACCACAACTCAGGAGGAAAGGGTTAACTTTGATTCTGAAGTTCTCAGTGTTCATTCCATGTGCACAGATGCTGACAGGAACAGAGAACTAATAACACCTGTAATGTGTTTCAGGATTTTCTTCTTGTTTAATAAGACACAGCCATCACAGGGCAGACATTGGTGCCATCTGGTAACTCTGTAGTGCTGGCAGGTGGGATGTAAGTCCTGGAATTATTGAAGCCACATAGCCAGAATTCATGCCGGACCAGAGGACCAGACCTTTCTATGTGTTACTGCTGCTGGTGGCTGCAACGCCCACGGGCACAACTGCTGCCTGCCTGACAACACCACAGAGGTAGAACACCGACAGCACGGCTTCATCCGCAGTGAATCTTTCGCTGGCACTCATTCTGCTCCTGGTTCCTGGACACAAGACAGCTCTCTCTTGCAGCAGCTCCGTCTGCCAGGCTTGTGTCACGCTGTCCCGCCTGCAGATATGCATGCAGGCAGGGCAGACGTGCAGGAAAACAGATGTGCACAGGTGGCAGCAGCCAGCTGCGCCACACGGAACCAGGGAGGAGCTTGAAAATCCTGCTGCCATTTTCCCAACCTGCTTCCCTCCTTGCTTCTATCTGCAGATGAGGTGATTGCTGCTCCCATGGCCTGCAAGCCAACAGTCCAATCCAGGGGGAAAATAACACTGGTGCTATCTGTCTGTTTCAGAAAGTTTAGTAGCTTCCAGGTTCAGTGAAGGTCCACTGAGCAATGGACCTATCTTGGGCTTTTTTTGAGAAGGCGAGAATAAGGAATGTCGGTTTTGAAAGCAACCCTGTGATCTGTTTCCTTACATGCTCTCCTGAAGGGTTCAAACATGCAAGAAGTTGGGATTCACAGAAGGTCTCCATATAGAACAAGAGGTTGTGCCCAAACTGCTCCTCACGGGAAGTACCTGAGAGTCATACCGAGGGCTCCAAGGTAATGTCAGGTCAGTGCTCGGAAGAGAGCGTAACTGACTGTGAGAGAAAGGGAGAAAGGAAGGAAGCATCACGTAGGATGTGTCAGTTCACTCACATCTCCATCACTAATCCTGCTTCTTGGAAAGGTCTCAGTTGTATGAGAAATTATGCAAAGAAAAAGAAAGATGGCAACAAGCATGAAACTGGCATGAAAAATGAATCTATGAGAGCAAAACTTGATGGGATCTGGGGGTGAAAATGAGACATTAGAAGCCTGCAAAGTCCTGAATGGCAGAGAGCCATCCCTGCAGCTGTGCTGGTGAGGAATGATTCACTATTTCTGTATGAGCAAATACAATCTGAAATTACCAGGCTGCATAAAAGACAGGCTGAAGTTACCAGACTGCATATTGCAGTGAATAGGAGGCACTTCACACCTATTACAATTACAAATGATTGAAATCTGGGTTGTGTGAGAGGAAAAAGCTCAAACGGGTACAAAAAAAGGCAAAGCCCAGGAAAGCAACACACAGGTCCTTGCACACCATCACCTGCTGCACTCTGCTGCCACATACCTGTGGTTGCTGCACACTGGGTATGAAACAACAGATCACAGCTTTATTCTTTATTTTCTTAATGTCAGGTAGGGATTACTGCCAGGACATTGGGTGAGGGGCTGCAGCTACTTCTACAGAATTTACCTGGATACAAGTTGTTAATATGTTTCAAGATTAAGATTAAGGCCATTTCTTCAAGATAAAGACGGTGGAGGCTTCTAGAGGGAACAGACATGATGCCGACATGAGTTTCACATGCAAAGTAGCTGCAAGCTCTGTCACCAGTAAAGTGAGGAACTTAACAGAGGATATAATAGTATTAGAATAAAAGAATACAAACTGCAGCTGAGGAATGCTATGACCAGCAAGGCAACAGCCCAACCTGTTACAGAGCATTTTTATCTTAAAATCCTGCTGGGAACAATTATCCCATAGATACCTTCATCTCTGCATCTGGAGCAAAGCCTTCATCTGAAGGGCAGTCAGGCTCAGGAGGAAACCTGCCCTGCCCAGTCTAAGTGCTTCTGTGCTCCTTGCCATCCCTAGCAGGTGTCCTGGCCCCCAGCAGGGAAGGGAGGAGGGCCAGGAGGAACGCACACAATCTCCTAGCAGTTTCCTTCCCATCCTGCACAGCCATGATCTTTCCTATGGTGTGCTCTGCCTGGGGTTGGCCATGAAGCAGCAGGTCCTGGTATCTTGGCCGGTTCTGTGCCCGTTCTCTCCATCTCTGACTGGCACAGGCATAGTGCGGCCCTGCTGAGATGTGCCATGATGGACTGAGAGGAACATTTCCCTTTAAATCTGGCAGTCAGCTGTGCATTCATTACAGAATTTTGCTGCACATATATGAAAAGAGAGCAGTAGCCATTTCACAGTGATTTGCCACTGAACAGCAATCTTTCAGGAACAGAAATCAATTTTTCAGTGTTTCTTTACTGGCTCTGCTAACAACTGACAATCGCAGTGCCAAGCAATCCACAGCCTACTCCCATTCGTTACATTTTTTGCACAGAGGTGTCCTTTACATCAGCTTCCACTATACGCAAAGCATCACATGCACTCCCTTGTGAAAAACTGACAGTGGTAAGCGATCCCACAAGGGAATTTCAGTTCAGGAGGCCACTCACAGAGATGGCAGGAACAAACCTCACCTGGGACTGTCCTCAGCTTTGGCACTTCAGTGACTGCTCCTGATGCAGATCCCCCACACTGCCAGAGAGAAGGTCCCCAGGCCATGAGTGTTCCTGATGGAGGTGACTGCATACTGCAAACAACCACCATCCATTCCTGAATGATCAGTTTAAGTAAAACTGGGTTTGAAACAAACAGATCCTCTCTCTCTAAACTCTGCAATCAAGCTGCTGCACTTTTAGCTTTGAAACGTCTCTTCCATTCCTTTCAGAAGAGTATATATTATGAACCTTTTCAGTCTGTAAAGATTCAAATGACAGTACCAAAATTAAGTTTTTCTTCCATGAGGTACCTTAGGCAACCAAGAAAAGCATAATCAGGCTTTAAAGAGGCAGTCTGAAGATTCCCTCTGATCATCCAAGACCCAGAGGCTTAACAGCACAAGGGGGAGCACTGGAGGAGCTGAGCAGCCCCACACCTCCCAGCAGCATCTGTACCAGCACTGCTCACTGCTGCTTGTTCGCACATGGTGTGCAACCTTTGGTTGCACTGGGTTGCACTGAGAGAAGAGGAATTGTCTTGGGCTGCACAGAAAATATGTAGATCATTATGAAAGTAATGCCTCCTATTTATTCCCATGGAAGCCACCACAGCTACAAAGAGCACAACAACACTAATTGATAGAGCAATTTTGTTTTCTCAAAAACAAAATGTTTTGTTTTGTTTTTTTAATATAGTCACTATCATTAGCTGTGTTTTCACCAGCAATGAGCAAGAGCCTGCACGCTACGTTCGTAACAATCTGCATCACCAGAGGTCACCCACTGTTGCTGTCCCCACTGCTGAAATGCAGCACCCATCACCTCACTGTGCTCACATCCACCACTTGGTTTCCATAAACATTCAGCAAGCATCAGTGCATGTCAGTAAGTGCCATTTGTTCTGCATGGAGGAATTCAATGACACATCTCTGCTTCATATGCACTCCCATGTCAGGCACCATTGTGTCACAGTGCCCTCTGCTGCCGTCTGTCACACAGCAACGCATAACGAGATACTGGTGGGAAGGTTCAGCCTCTACTGCCGTCCCACCGATGTCCACCTCTGACAACATGGGCCAATATAACAGGAGGCATTACTTTCAGAGCGACCTTCATATGCAACATAGTTAATACATACAAGCAACAAAATTGAGTACAGCTTTAAGGCAGATTTCCCAGCAACACAGAAATGCCAGCTGGAAGGGTGCCTCCCACCTAAGGCACCAGGACGAGAAACGCAGAGCTAGAAGGTGCCAAACATCTTCATTATAAGGAAAGTTTTGAACTAAATTAATTTACTGCCTCTGGGATTCTGGGAAAAAATAAAAGGTGAGATGAGACTCCTCAGAAACAATACTGACTCTATGAAAACAAAATTATTATTGCCATTGCCACTCATGCTAGACATTACTGGTAACACCTTGGATGTGACATGGCTCCAAGTAACATGAGACCCAGCATGAGAAACTTCCTTTGGAAGCTCCTCATTTGCTAACTGCACCCAAAGCAGCCAGAACAAGGCTCAACAGCTGAAAAGGAAGTTAAACTCTAAGACACTAAAACACCTGGTATAAACCAGTACACAAAAATTCCTGGTGACGGGCACATCCAAACCATGCAATGGCCTGTCCTACTATATTGTATGTATCAACACTACTTTCTACACAGATGAAATCCGGCATGTGAGTTTTGACCAGCATGCAAAGCTCTGATGATAACCCATTATCAGTCAAATGAAATTAAAGAAAATGCAAACAGATGCCTCACAGTCACTCTGCAAGTGAGACTTCTTCTGCATGAACCCCTCCAGCGCTGCAAAGCTGCCAATACGCTCCGGGCTCTGAGTAATGCTGTCCCCACGTGCAGACAATTCCAGACACAGTGCAGCCACTCTTTACCCGGAGGCTCTTCCTGGAAACCTTGAAAGTGATAAACAATTACACAAAGCAATCTTTATTTTCCAATGCTGCACTGCATAAATTTTATCTGGTTAACAGTCCTATGCACAGACACAGACCCCTCTTCATCCTCCCCACTTCATTACTCAACAAAGCACAATCAGGCCAACTACACAAAAAATCACGTTGATCTGAAGAAAAACGCATTTGCAACTCATTACTCATTTCCTTACAAGTCAACAGCGCTTCCTTGGAGAAATCATCAAGAAAAAAAAAAACCACTGCTTCTGCATTCAAACGAGGAAGATTGGGCACAGCACAGCGCTGGTCCCATGCATGGCAGCTGCTGACATTTCCAGCATTCTTCATCTTCTCAACCTCAACAACTTTCAGCCTCTCTATCACAATATACTAAGTGCCATTCCTAGAAGGCGTGAAAAAAAGAAGGCAAAGGTTCTCCAGATGATGTCTGGCCAAGAGATACCAACTAATTCTGCCACGTGTTCTTCTGAAATGAAAAGTGTTTTCTATCTTTTGTACACACCAACGTTTCCAAGAAGTCCTGAATTTCAACCTGTAGTCCAGATTTCTCTGCAGATGCTATCCAGCAGGAAGGTTCTGTAGATTTTTGAGTGCTGTTGCCTTTTGTATTTGGAAGAAAAGAGGTATATGGTGGTTGGACATTACACTCATGCATTTCTGCTTGAGCTCCACAGAAAACAATGCCCAATTACAGCCAACCCTACAGCTGATGTATGTCCAGAGACCTCATACTTTACGATCTGTATTTCCTCATGTGTGCAGCAATAGAAGCAGAAATCTCAGCACTCCTCTTATTCTGGCCATAATAGTCCACAAAGTCACCATCTGGCCCAAGCAGGTACATTATTATTGTGTGATCCACCTGCAAGAAAGCACATTGTTATCTGGTGAAAAAAGATCCCGCACATCTCTCAAAGACAGCATCAACCATGCTCCATTCAGTGGTGCATCCAGCTGTCCAACAAGACTTCTTGCCAACAAGCTAAAGTAAGATCTGGGAAACTTTATCATCACCTGAGTGACCTTCTGTTGTTCTTCTTGACAGAACAAATTCCTCACTGGCACTCAGGATGCATGAAGGAGCTCTGTATGCAGACAGATCCTCCCCAGGCAGAGGCAGCCCTCCCTCAGCACACAGAGGGCTGGGAAAACATGGGGAAGGCACAGGCTGGTGGCCTTTCCCCCTCACTTTTCCCAATTTCCTTCTAATTCTCCTAATGCTCTCCAACACCAGAAGGTATCCAGGCTTCTGTTGCTCTTATCATGTAAATCCAGTATAAATGGAGATACTTCAGTAAAGAGAATTCGCCATCACTGCAAACAAAGGGACCAAGGGCATCACTGGGACACAGGAGCTGCAGACACAGGAGCCGGCGTGCAGGGAAACACCATGTGCTGGGAGAGGGTTCCCTCTGCTGGCTCCTTGTGATGGCATCTGCAGACACCACACGGAGTCTGAGCGAGATAATGGGACAGAATTTGAAATAACCTGAAAAAAATTAACAGTAACAATGGTTTGGAAGTGTGAGGTACTCCAATTTTATTTATATTAAAAATAATTTCATTTTAAGTATCTTTAAAACATCTCTGGGTGATCCGTGACAGCACCTCTATGAGAAAAGACATAATAAACTGAAAATGGAGGCCAGGAATCTGCAGTGAGTACATAACCTTAGTGCCACTGAACAAAAACGACACAGATGCACTCACATACCAAGAGCAGGTCTGTGTTTGGAACCAAGAAACTGCGTAAGTATTTCCAGCATCAGAAGCTAAAAGGATACATTACATTTTACAGCTTTTCCATAATGGCATTCGTGTTTCTTAAAATTTTACTGAAGTATGTTAACTAAAATATTTTATTCTAGGTATCAAATATTTGAGAAATGACCACAAAATCAAACACCAGAACCTTTTAAAGGAGTTTGAATTATAATTCAAACCTTCTTGCCCTTCGATGAGACCACCACCAACACAAATCCAGAACAGGCTGCCTGCCCATAGAACCTGAACTCCGTGCCTGCAGGAGGTTAAGGACAGCCAAGAGACCACTACTTTTCAAGCTGTGGTGCACTGCCACTATATGAGTGCACAAGATCACTGTACGACTTTCAGTGCAATCTTCCAAACCATGAAATAAAGCAAAAGATAAAAAATTGCACGCTCCGTAATTAATTACAAAATTGAGATTATTATATAGGAACTATCAATATTCAAATAATACTTGCAAAATATAAATAGAAGTTTAGGAATGATTATTTGTAAGTGTTCATCTCCATGTTCTTTTCAAGCCAAAACAAGCAGAGAATTGATCTCTGCCTCCTCCCCACCGCTCAGCAGCACACAGAACACACAGCGCTCGCTCCTACACAAGCACCATTCTGACTCACTGACTGGAAGGCAGCTCTATGCATGACACAATGAGGAAAAAAGCCCTTATTGAGAGAAGAGGCAGAGCAGTAATTGCCTGGGTGACAGGCAGGCACAAAACCAGCCTACAGCTGTCCTTCCAAGATTTGCTGTTGCTGTTATCCTCTTTCCAGTTGGTTTCAGAGGCTCGTGTCTTCTCACCTTCCTGCAGCAAATACGCAGAGCTTGCTGGAGTTGCAGCCAGAATTGATGCACACACACTGCTCCCTGTGGCACCACGGCTGCGGCTCTCAGGCTGTTCTGCCCCAAACTCACTGCTTTCTTCCTCACTGTCTCCCACTGCTCTTCTCACACTCCAGGCTTCCAGGTGCTTAGCACAACCCCAGCACAGCACAGCTGTTCTCTCTGGAGCCTGAATCCTTTCTCATAATTACTAACATTTGTAGTTATGGTCTCTTTTTATTCTTCCTTCCAGCTTCCCTTGAAGCTGCTCTCATCTACACACTTCTTTCCCATGGCGAGATCCCTGTATTAAAACCTGTAAGTGCTTTGCTAGAATCTATATGTGATTTAATTCACAAACAGCAGCCCTCCTTCAGCTTTTGCGACCTCTTTCCATCTCTTCTGAAACTCTGTTCACACATTCAGTGTAAGATTCGACAGACTTTTTTCCCTCTACTTAGTCCACATTCTTTGCCAATCCTCCTATTCTTGCATCTCCCTTTCATAAATCTGATTTGAGGCAGTACCTTTTGACTGACAGTAGACTGATTAAAGTGTCTTTTGAATTTCCCCAGCAATCTCCTCCCTGCACCCAAACATACTGTCTTGGACACTGCCGTCTAGCTACTGAGCTGACACTTTAAGCAAAAGCTGGTTCTTGATGTCCCACCTGACACTCTTTTAGGAGTCCAGATGAGTATGTTTACCATGGTGACTGTCTTCCCTTTACAGAGACTGTGCATTGCTTTTGCCTTTTCTTTACATGTATCAACGTTTTTGTTCCACCAGTCTTTTGCCCACATGCATAATTTATTTGCTGCAGTCAGGCAGTTTGAAAAATGAGAGTAAGGATAAAAACACTGGATCAGACCAAAATCAAAGTGCTACTTTCCTCTATTATCTGTCAGTTTCCAAACATTTCTAGCTCACTGGCCTCCCAAGCTGCACATGATTTCTCTGCATTTCATCGTCTGTAATTCCTCAGTTCCATTTTCACTTTGGAGCACATGGGAAAAGAGCCCGTCAAATTGGTTATGTGATGAAAAAAAAACAGTTAAATTCATTATCAGGCCATATGAGCCTGAGAGCTCGTATGCATTCTGCATGCAGAACTTGGACTGCATGTTTCCAAGAGCTATGTTTTCAGTGAGGTGCTGAACTCGTAAGAGGGCTCCTCAGTTCACACCTCTATAACTCAGCTCAAGATGTGGGTGCAACAGGGCTCTGTCACAGAGGGCTTCAGCACAGATTACAGCAGCTGTCTTTTGATTAAAATCTTTATCCCATTCTCAACCAAAACCTTCCATTAAGCAAAGGCCCTACATTTACTCACAATGTAATCATTGTCTTCATCTTTGGGACCTTCGCTGTAATACACGCGGAAGGCTTTGGCCACTTGGTCGATCTGTGCTCTGGTACCAGTCAATCCAACCAGCTTTGGAGAAAATTCTACAGAGAAAAAAGACACTTAGATATTCGTGTGAAAAGAATCCTCTCGAAGCCTCCTTTTCATTACTTTCTACTGATTGTTATAAAGCTCCAAGATAGAAAAAAACCTGTACCTTTAACATATCTGGCAATGGCTTCTTCACTGTCCCTCTCAGGATCAATGGTGATGAAGAGTGGGGTCAGATCAGGCAAGGACGGGATTCTATCTGTGAACAGAAACATCAACTATTACACTTTTTTCTTAGCAACCTAAAAACGATTTCCTAATATCCCTTCAAACACAGTCAGAGGCAGATTGCTACAACATCCACCTGAGTCCTCCCTAAGTAGCAAAGAAAAAAGGCTGTTTGGTGTTGCTTAATTTCTATAATACTATCTCTGAAAGAAGTAAATAAATGCCATGAAAACCAACCCTCTGTGCTTGTGCACAGCTCCAGCTGGAGGCTGTGCCCTGCTGAGAGGAGAAGACAGATGGGCGCTGGTGCAGAACACGAGTGCATGTAACCTGCCACGACCGTGCCTTATTAAACAGAAATCCTCTGTTCTAGAAAGGTCAGTGCTGTCACATCCCAAACACCTGATCCAAGAGACAGGAAGCTTGATTTACATATTGTTCAGTAATTAATTCAACTACTGAATGCTAATTAACAGCATTTTGTAAGACAGGCATTTACTCCCACAGGAAACAGGTCACCACGATAAGCCTTGCCCTCCTACAGCCCAATTCCCGTACCAATTTCATTGACCACTTCAATCATTTTGTCCAGTTCCTCAGGACAGATGTCGGGGCAGTGCGTGAAGCCGAAGTAGATGAGCACCCACTGGCCAAGATAGTCTCTGTTGGTCCTGGGCTGTCCCTCGTGGCTGACAAGCGAGAAGGGCCCTCCCAGCAGCGGTTTCCCGATGCCTCGGTTCCGCTCCTTCTCCAGCTCTACAGGAACAGCAGGAGGAGGTGAATTCCAGCACTGCAATCCGTGCCCCATCCCTGCAGGTCAGGCCCCGGAGCAGCAGCAGTGGGGCAGCCCTGCTGCCACCCACTGCGCACAGCTCCCAAGCAGAAAAGGCTCCCAAGCAGCGCCTTCCACTTCAGCCAAACTTCTGTACCGATCGCTATGTTCCGAAAACCACAACGATCGTTCATCGTCACTGGACTGTCACATTGCTGTCGCAGGTGCACGAGATGGAGAGCTGTGTGGCCTGGCTCCGTACGCATTGACGAACCGAACACATCCGGCAGTTGTGAGACTTCAGCATTAAAAACGAGGAAATGCGTGCAGAGAACCACAGCTCCCGGGGCAGCGGAAGGTTCTCCCACCCCTCGCGGGGCTCCGAGCAGAAAGCGTGAACGCGACAGAAACAGCGCACGTGAGAATGCAAGCAGGAAGGCAAAGGAGCAGCAATTCGGAGAAGGGCTCCACGATTCCACCCCGCCCCCCCGCCGGGAAACACTCACTCTCCTCCTTCGCCTTCTTCACCCTCTTCATGGCCAGCAGCAGCCCTCCGCACAGGATGAGGGCGGCTCCCAGCGCCCGCCAGGACACCAGCTGCAGGGGGAGAGCTCGGTCAGGGGCCGGGCGCTGCCCGCACACCTCGCCAGGCGGGGTTCCTGCCCCGAGGCGGGGGGAGCGGGACCGGAGCGAGCGCGGAACTCCCCTCCTATTCCCCCCCCCCCGGTTCTCACCGTGCGCTGCGGTGCTGCGCGGCGGCCGCTTCCGGGCGGCAATCGGGACGCGGAGCGGCAGCCCGGTGCCGGCGCGGCCCCGAGTGACAGAAGCGTCGCCGCGGCCCGGCCCTGCAGCGCCTGCATCCGGCTCGGGAACGCGACAGCGGCGCCGGGCGGGAGGCACCACGGCCGCCACAGCCGCCAGCAGCGCGAGCCGCGCAACGCCGCCATTCCGCCCGCCCGCTCCTCCACCCCGCCCCGCCCCGTAGCCCGCCCCTTCCGGCTCCGGGCGGCAGCCGCCATGGAGGCCGCCCCGCGGTTCTCCTTCGGGGTCATCGCGGACGTCCAGCACGCGGACGCGGAGGACGGCTGCGATTTCTGGGGCTGCCGCCGGCGGTACTACCGGCACAGCCTCCGCCTGTTGCGGGCCGCCGTGGAGGCTTGGGCCGCCGAGCGGCCGCCGCCCGCCTTCGTGCTGCAGCTGGGCGACTGCATCGACGGCGTCAACGCGCGGAGCGGCTCCGCCGAGGCGGAGGCGGCGCTGGCGCGGGTGCTGGCGGCGCTGGGACGGCTCCGGGTGCCGGTGCACCACGCCTGGGGCAACCACGAGCTGTACAACTTCGCACGGGCCCGCCTGGCGCAGAGCGGCCTCTGCAGCCACCCGCCTCCGGGCCCCGGCCCGCCCGCCGCGCCGCCCGGCGATTGCCACGCGTACCACTTCTGCCCGGCGCCGCGCTTCCGCTTCGTGCTGCTGGACGGCTACGAGCTGAGCCCGCTGGGCCGGGACGCCGACAGCCCTCGGCACCGGGCTGCCCTGCGGCTGCTGAGGGAGAAGAACCGCAACGCGGACCTCAACAGCCCCGCAGGTATCGCCGCGCTCGGGAGGTGCGGCGCTAAAGCGGCGCCCGGCCTCGTGCGGGGAGCCCCGAGCTGAGGCACCGCAGAAATCCCAAGGATAAACCGTTGTTGATAGAAGGGAAGCAAATAAGGAACCTTATAGGTTCCTTATACACCGTAGGTGCGTGCACGTGTGCCTAACCTTCTTCTTCATCGCAGGACTGGAAGAACCTCAGTTCGTAGAATTCAATGGAGGATTTAGCCAAGCCCAGCTGGACTGGTTCGATGACGTACTCAGGTTCTCCGATGAAAACCATGAAAAAGTTGTCGTTATGGGTAGGTGGATATGGAGGATATATGCAAAATGGTTACGAAGCAAACTAATACAAGTTAGCAGAGGAAAACATAGTATCAGGTACATATGTAAGTGGTGTAGTTGGAGAATAGCAGCTGTGTCTCACACTTGGATGAGCTTGTTGGATAGAGGCAGCAGCCTGAGCTTCCCACCCAGGAAAGCTGCTTGTTTGGGAGCAGTTTGATTCATAGAATCATAGAATGGCCTGGGTTGAGAAGGACCACAATGATCATCCAGCTCCAACCCCCTGCTGTGTGCAGGGCCGCCAACTACCAGACCAGGCTGCCCAGAGCCACATCCAGCCTGCCTTGAATGCCTCCAGGGATGGGGTATTCACAAACCCCCAGAAGCAATCTGGCAGCGTCTGAGTATTGCTGAGCTGGGACCTAATATTCTGAAATCAAGATGCTGTATAAAGAAGAAGATGAAAGATATTTGAAAGGAAGAAAGAAATGAAATACGAGAACTTTACAGATGCCCTGATTTTTCCTGCACTCCAAACTAAAGTGGTTCTGTTTATATAGAGAATCACCAAACAAGGATGTATAGGCACTGGGCACTACACAGGAGAAGAGGCCAACTCCCACCTTGCCATAACCTCCTGCAGGTGGTTGTCAGCCTCTTCCCCCCTGTAATTAGCAATAGAACAAGAGGGAATGGCCTCTTTTTGGAGGGGAGATTCAGGTAGGAATCAGGTTAGGAAAAATTTCATCTCCAAATGAGCAGTCAGGCACTGGAACGGGCTACCCAGGGAGGGCACGCCATCCCTGGATGTGTTCAAGATGTTGTATTGAGAGATGAGGTATAGTGATGGTAGGACTGGGTGATCTTTGAGGCCTTTTCCAACCTTGGTGATTCTGTTATGTGTTAAGTAACTTTTCTGCTTCTTTCCCTCTCTGCTGCAGGTCATCTGCCCATTCACCCAGATGCTTCAGACAAAGTTTGCCTAGCCTGGAATTACAGAGATGCCCTTTCTGTCATACACTCTCATCAGTGTGTGGTCTGCTTTCTTGCAGGGCACCTGCACGATGGTGGCTACTGTTTAGACTCGCATGGTGTTCATCATCTTACTTTGGAGGGGGTTATTGAAACTCCACCTGAAAGCAATGCCTTTGGAACTATTCATGTCTATGATGATAAAATGGTATTAAAGGGAAGGGGCAGAATTTCAGACAGAGTGATGTGTTTCTGAAAATGCCAAGCAGATGTCTAACTGCAAACTTTTCTCCTTTAGGAAGTACTCAGACTAAAAAGTATGGCATCCAGCATGTTCTTTGCTTGTAGAAAGATCTACATGTCTGATGCTTGCAGTTTTAACTCTCATGTTTCTCTCTCAGATATAGAACTCTAAAAATTATGTTTTTGTAAGGAACAAGACTTAACTTCTTGGAGAATAGAGAAGGCCAGTAACCGTGTTTGAAGAATGCAGAATGTTGACTAACCACCCAGTCCTGAACAGATTGCTGTTCATTGTGGAAAAAAAACACAAACAAAAAGCCACTAGGTGGTAGTTTTGTTTTTCCAGGATATACCTGATTTAGTCAGATTTAAAGCATTAAAATTGTACCCACCCAGAAGCAGCTACATACATCTAGCTGGAAAGTCCAAGCTGCAGCCTAAAGCAGTCTTCTTAATGCTGCTTTAAAAGACTAAAGTCATTTTGAAAAAAGTGAAGCCAATGAAAATGGGCACTGTCTATGCTACATCAGAGCACAGTGCAGAGAGGCCCAAGCTTTAAAATAAAATAAAGGCAGGAAAACTATGGCATCGTGTAATGCTGCAGATATAGCAGGTGGGATACGTGTGTATCCCTGGCCTGCAGCAGCACTGAGGGAAACAAGCTCTGAGCTCTGACTGGGGATGACTCAAAGCGTGTTGCTGTGCTGCATCTGGATCCATGCTGTCTCCACAGCCTGAGTATTCACGCTCACCTGCACGTGCTTCTCCGTGACCAGTGATGATGGAGCATGCTTAGTCTCTGGGTTGCTGCACGAGTTCTGATTTCCAGGAACAGAAATTCTTTGAGAAGCAGGTTGTAACAGTGACTGTGTCTGCTGGCGGCACTCTGTGAGCATGCTTTTTGCAGAAAATAAAGAAGCTTTCACTTGGTTTTCTTTAGAAAAATAGTATTTACTACTCTGTCAAAACCATGACTTTCAGTTAAAGGTAACAGCAAAAATATTGCTTTAGATATATTCCACTTACAATTTTAGCGTAGGAACAGAAACAGACTGGTTCACCTTTCAGCAAATCTCAGTGGAGTATCTTGTCAGACATCTTTCAAGTTTTATATCCATAATGAGTCATTTATTGAAACAAAGTGTTTGATCTACTTTTCCCTTAATGTTACAGAACAGTAGCTTTCCCAGATACAAGGTGGAAGGAGAGACTGAACTGGGGATGCCCAGATATTTTGAATAATTAATCTTATATCACAAGAAGGTCAAGGATGCTTTGAAAACATCCAAAGAAGCAGGCTGAACAGTATCCATAGAAAAATTCTCCCCTTAAATTTGACAATGTTCTTCATTTTTTTTTCCTGGAAGCTTCAAGCCACACTGTGGGAAGCAGCCGCCCATTCCTGTCCTGTCAGACTGATACTAACCTTTCATTAAGAACCAAAAAGCAGCAGCAAATAAGGTCAGAATATTTATTTATGTGCTGTCTCCACCTGGTCAAATCACAGTTTTACAGTGTTCTGGCCAAGATTCTCGCATCTCTTTGTTCACATAAATGTACAGCCATGAAACGAAGGGGAAGAGAGCAACCAAGATCGCAGCAGTCAGATGAATTCCACCCAGCGGATTCCTACAAAGAAGCAAATGCAACAGTGTGGTTTCAATTCAGACTGCTACCACTGCCGTGGCTGTGGTTGGCTAAAGACAGCAGAGAGCCTTTGGCCGCTGTGTCATCTCTATGAAGCTTCTGTAGCTGCATCAGCAGAGTCTTTAGTGGAGCTGTACCATATGCCAGCAGAAATGTGTTCTGCCACCTTCACAGGCTATGTGAAACAAAAGCACTGCCCAGAGCACATTGCGTGTTTCAACATTACAAAATATTGTTTGGCAGCCTGAGACTTATCATGCTCCCAGCTGTTACAAATTAATTTAGTGAAACTGCTGTAATACAGATCTCCAGAGAGGCTGGAAGGGAAAGCACTTGCACCCCTGTCCGTGCTGGTAGAATGCAGCAGACCGCATTAGACAAAGCACTCACTGGAAAGCTCTTAATTTGGGAGCAACGGTAGAAATGGTTTTGTAGCTTTCATTAGCAGTAGTGGCTCATGTTCACTGGCCTGTTCCACAGAAAGAGCACACTGTCTTTGTACAAAAGGGGAATGTGTCTCCTCATTATTGCAGAAGAAGCAAGAAAAAAAATGTTTTAAGTTTTCCTTCCCCCTAGTTCTGCAGACTTCTAGATGTAAAGGATCCTACAAGCTGCAGCACCAAATACTGCCGTTGAGGATTAAGATTTAGACGGTAACATGAATGGGAAAATCACAGAACATGATGAGTTGGAGAGGATCCAACAGAGCTGAGCTCCACACAAACATCAAAACATGAAGTAGAAGAACAAGCAGCCAAAATCACCTACAGGTTTCCAAGAAGCTACTCACTAAATCTGAACATATGAGTGAATTAAGAAAAACTTACTTTGCTGAACTGCGACAAAGACTCATCCATGTTGTAATGATCACCAGACCAAACAACTCTCTAGAAAGCCAAACAAAAACTAAATCAGAAAATAACAGAAACATCTGCTTGCTTATGAAAAATGCAAATTGCCTCCAAAAGAATAGTGTAAGTATGGGCTGTCTCCCTTTGGAGATGTTAAATATATGTCATAGGGACTGCACTTCAAATAATCACAGTATTGCTTTCCACCTCAAATCTACAAACACACAACTCAGCTGTACAGCTGCAGAAATTCCTGCTTCTGCTTTTGTTCCATTGCTAAACTTAATATAAAAAATCCCTTCTATTAAAAAAAACCCCACATATATAAAAATAAACTTAACTATAAAAAATAAGTGAAAATATAACTTTTTCTATATAAAAATATATTAAATATAAAAATAAACTTCTATAGCACATTTCCCTCATCAATATATATAGCAAAGCAACACTGCACTACTCCTCACTGTAAACAGAAGTGCTAGCTGCTACTACTTCCCCTCTGCTGAGCAAGCACCCAGTTTAGCCAAGCAATCAAGGGAATATCCAGGTGAAAGATCCTTCCTCCTCCTTGGTACCCAGCAATTCAGAGGACTCAGCAGCCTGTGACAGTTAAGCACAGAAATGGTATCCCCTCAAGAGTTTTTACCACTAAATGCTATTTGTACAGCTCCTGTAGCACAACACACAGCTATTTCACAGTACTGTGCTGTGGTCTCTGAAAGCCAGAACTGTCCCCAGTTAAATCTAGCTGCCTCATTTGGGTAGGATTCAGGCATGATCCTTCAGCTGCCTTTCAGTCCTTTTATCCAACAAATTGCTGGTTTGTAATGCTGTATTCCTTCCTCCTTGGTTTGATTTACCAGAACCAACAGCACCACTGCAGCAGTCCAACAGAGCTTAGCAACGTGACCCACTGGGAGACAGCCTGGTGTACCAAAGTCTTTCAGGGGAATTCAGTACTTACCTGCCCTCCTCTTCATGCAAGATGTTTCCTTGAGTATATGCAAACAAAGAGTAAGCCAAGGAAATGGCCCCAATAATACAGCCAGCAGAATGAAGGTCACAGAGGCTCCTCCAAAAAAAGTTTTCTGAGGAAAAGAATAAGCTGGCAGAAACTGCAATGTAGCATGAAGTACATTCTGTGAATTGAAGAGTAACTAAGCTGCTAACAGAAATGCCTGCAGCACATATGCCCTAGGCAGGAAGACAGAATTAATACCATGTATGATTATGGAAAGCTGCTAGAAAGAGCTGTTGAAATTGTACACTAGCGAGCTGGGGTCTTCCTTTCCCAGGAATGCAATTTCTTGGCAGCAGTGCTGCAAAGAAAACGGTTTCCTGTTAGCCTAAGCAAGCAAAACATGTTCCAGCATTCAGTATGCACAGAAAATCAGAAGGCAGGTTACAAATGGGAGTTTGCTTAATTAGGAGAAACAGCTCTTCTGGAGTGCACGCTCACAGCTCTGACCAGCAGTGCTAACGCCATGGCACAAGGAGCATCTGCCTCCATGCTCCATGACAAGCCCCCCTCTGACCTTTTGCCAGTGACCATGAGCAACATGACATCTCTGCCTCGGGGCTGGGGACTAATGTTTTAGAGAGAGAAACAGAGACATGAAAAATCTGAATGGACCCACAGTTTCTTCTTGCTTTCCATGTCCATTTCCTCGAGGAGGAGAGGTGAAATGGCACATGCTGAGCTCCAGATGATCTCAGCAACATCCATAGCAAACACTGGGAAGTCAAAAGCAGTCTTTCCTAGGCACTGACTTCTCCAGGCAAGCATGAAAAATGAGGGGCTGCCAAAATTCAAGAGTTCATTGTGACCTAACTTCATAATAACACTATAAACTAATAATTTGGCCAAACTCACTGCAGCTCTGCAGAGGCTGCATTAGAGGTTCCATAGGCCTGAGTGACAAAGACCACTTGTTGAATTTACATAATGTCAAATTACACAACAGTTGTGCAGTTTTAATCTTGATTTCCTAAAGATTGTGGTGCAAGTAAACCTGTAAACTACCTTGCAGATTCTCCTAACCAGTTGAATGCCTCAACTATGTTGAGGCTGTACCTACTGCAAGCCTCCCCTGAAATGTCTGAAAACGCGGGCAGCGATTCTCATAGGTTCTGGTTTTATGAATGGTGCCACACTGTATGCTTAAGGTGGAAAATTGTAATGGTGTGATATGTGACAATGACTGTACTCCTGAAGATTCTCTCTTCTGGTAGAAGCGTAGTTTCAAATCAGATTAAACATTCACTCAGAGAAGATACAGTTACTTTAATTGACAATAGTCATGATACCAAAGATTTAAACAATTCAGTTTGTAATTCAAAAAACAGGTCCCTTTGTGCAAACATTGTGGGAAGGCAACAAGGGGCAATCTAAGAGAGAAAGAAGTTCCAAAGCGCAGTCTGTGTATTTCAACATCAGTGCTACCTACAGGTAAACTACAAAACCAACTAAGAGATCCCTTGCAAGAACCCCTTGACTGAACAGGGCAGGTGCAATGTTGGATTTAACATGTATGGCAATCCTGAGAGTAGGCAAGAACTTCATGGGAATTGTATGAATATTCATGCATACAGTGCATGAATATTGCATACAGTGAGGGTGATCTAGCTCTGGGGTATGCATGCTTTGTGGAAGGATCCCCATGCACCCAGCACTGCGATAAACAAGTGTTGGCTTTCTAAACTATCTTTTGGTTTAGAGAGTTTCTGTAACAGTCATTTAAAAATTAAAACTTATTTTCTGGAGTCCTGGACCATATCTGATCTGAACAATTATTTCAACACCTCATATAGGTTAGTCCTCAGTGTGCAACACTGGAAACTCAGTCACTGCACAGACTTCTCCAAGCATCAGCACCACTGCCTGTGTGCCGTGTGGAGCAGGTGTAGTACTTGATACTAATAAAGACCTTTAGCTCTCTCAAAGCATTGTGCAGAGCTTAACAGCTTGTGTATGACATAGGTAAGCAAAAACCCAACTTTACAACAGAGAGACTGCATGAATTAAACTATGTACTAAGGTCAACAACAGAGCCAGGTTCAGAACATGCTCCCAGGATTGTGCTCCATTTGTTGCATGAGTGCTTAAATAAAGGTGTAGTGGTAAGACCAACCCTGTGGCAGCCCTTTAAGTAGGGCTCCTGTGTTTGCTTGCAGCATTTCCAATCACAGATACTAATACTACCTTCAGCAGAAGCAGGCCCCTCAGCTTTCTGCACACAAAACGCAGCAGGACACGTGTCCATACAACCTGACCTGTGACTCAGTGAAAACAAACTTTTCAGGGGCAAAATCTGAGCAGAGATTCTGTTTTACACACTGATATCATACCTGTTACCAAAGGGTTAAGGACAACAAACAGCGTAAGGGCAGCCGGCACCAAGTAGACAACCTATTAATCAAACACAAACTTAGCAAGCTAAGGAAGGAGATGTAGTCACCCACAGCAATTTCTCCACAACATTTTGTGAGATGCACAAAGCAGCTGTACAGCTCTCTCCCTTCCGCATTCCCCAGTACTGCTAGCACTACCCTGTGTGCAGGAAAAACCCAGTGCTCCCCTACCTGCCACCCAAAATCCTTGTGTGACACAGCTGGAGGAGGTCAGCCAAGCACCAGAACTCGTGCTCCAGCTCCAAGGTTGCATTGCGGTTCCCCTCGGGAAAGGCCCTGCGAGGAACTGCTCCCCACTCCCCGACCGTGCCAGGTGGGAACAGCAGCAGCCCCGTTCCTGCATCCCGGCCTCGGCACTGCCAGCTGGGTTCACCGCTTAAGGGATGTGCGGGGAGCGCAGGGGCACGGACCCACCCGCGGCTCCCGCCACCCACGGACACCTCTGGCCGCTGCGGCTCCAAGCCCCGCTCACGCCGCCCCAGGACCACTGACGGCCGCTCCTGAGAACGACAGCAGTAGACAGAAGAGAGCGAGTCTTCTTTAACTTTCTTGAGAGTTCGGGATCCCCACTGAGGCCCGCGCTGGCAGGAGCCAACCGAGCCGGTGAGCCCCGGCGAGCGCAGGCGAAACGGGGCGGGCGGGACCGGCGTGCTCCGCGTTCTGCCGCTAGCCGAGCGCGAGGGCCCCACGTTCAGCCCCGCGGGGCTCCAGGCCGTACTCACCACCCACAGCCCAGCGTCGGGATCGTTCACCTGCGGCGAGGAAGCGCACCCTCAGCCCTTGCAGCCTCCGCGCGGGCCGGGCCGGGCTCGGCGGGCGGGACGCGGAGGAGAGAGGCGTGCGGGGGGCCGGGGCCGCGCCGGAGCGCGGTAAGGCCGCGAGCCCGAGCTCCGCCGCGGCCTGGGACGGCGTCCCGCCCGCCGCCCTCACCTGCACGACGGCCGCCAGCCCGAAGAAGGCGGCCATAAGAAGGTTACAGAGCCTCCACGGCAGCCCCGCCATGGCGGCACGGCTCTCCGCCTCCGGCGGGGGGCGGACCAGCCGCCCTTCGTGCTGCCGGGGCCGCGCGGCCGGCAGCGGGTGTCTCGGCGAGTTGTGGGACCTCAAACCCTGGAGGTTTCCGAGGCTTGGCTGGGCTGAGCTCTGGGCTGCTGGTGCCGATAATCCTGCTGCGGGTGGGGTGATGGACTGGAGCCATCCTGACATCCCTCGTGCCAACATTTTCGTGTTTCTGCAATAAATCGTGTACCAGGAAGGAAAAGTAGATAATTGTCTGAGGAAATAAACAGGAAATAAACATGAAAACGTGCACGGTAAGACTTCAGTGAAGCGAACTGCAAACTCTCCACCCCTGGAGGTATTTTGAAGATGTGCAGATGCGGTGCTTCAGGACGTGGTTTAGTAGGAGACATAGCAGTGCTGGGTTAACAGACATACTTGATGATGTAAGAGGTCTTTTCCAAGCTAAATGATTCTGTGATTTCTGTAGTTATCGAAATGCATGAGCCCTTACAAGAACAGCCTTGCCTGAGCACTGAGCAGCCTTGCCCCAGGACTGCCCATCTCCAGCTCACCAAAGGTCTGTGTGCCTGTTGAGCCAATCATTGACTCACAGACGTAACCTGTCACACCACCATGGATCTGCCTGGCCGTCACCTGTAGATTGACTGCCCAGCTTGATGTTAGACCTGCCTTGTCATCAAGGACTTCCCTGGTGGCTCAGACTCTCATTTGGGTCTGGCTGCAGCTCCTGGGCCTGCACTGCTCACCCCACACAGAGGTGGTAGAAGAAGCCCTAGCTGGCATCTCCCTTTTATCCCTGTGCTCAGCACTGGTGAGGCCTCACCTCGAGTGCTGTGTTCAGTTTGGGGCACCTCAGTACAGAAAGGACATGGAGGTGCTGGAGCAGGTCCAGAGAAGGGCAACAAGGCTGTGAAGGGCTTGGAGAATATGGCCTATGGGGAGAGACTGGAGGAACTGGGGCTGTTTGGTCTGGGGAAAAGGAGGCTGAGGGGAGACCTTACTGCTCTCTTCCAATATCTGAAAGGTGCTTGCAGCAGAGCGGGGCTGGTCTCTGCTCACTGGTGACAGGATGAGAGGAAATGGCCTCAAGCTGAGCCAGTTTAGGTTGGATATCAGGAAAAACTTTACAGAAAGGGTTGTTAAGCACTGCAATGGGCTGCCCAATGAGGTGGTTGAGTCACCATCCCTGGATGTGTTTAAAAAGCATTTGGATGTGGTGCTCAGGGCCATGATTTAGTGGAGGGCTGTTAGTTAGGTAGTTTGGGTAGGTCGTGGTTGGAATCAATGAGTTTTAAGATGTTTTCCAACCTGAGCGATTCTGTGATTCTATGATTCCATGATTCTATGATTCTATGATCCTTTGCCCTGTGCTGTCCCTCCCAGCTCCTGTCACTTGGGGAGCGGCCAACGCTGGCAGGAAGGTACAAGATGGGCTGTTGCTGCTGTTTTCAGGGATATCTTGGTCAAGAAGGATTATGAAAGACTAGATATTGATTTTTCAGCATAAGCAAGACAAAGTAAGGAGCTTCTGTGAATGCAGCAGTCTGGTTCCTCCCTGTAGTTGAGAACCACTGTCTAGTCATGAAGAACATTGTGGGCCCACCTCTACACGCAGTCAACATGGAAGAAAGATTTATGTAGTAGCAGGTATCTGAAACATGACTTTTTGTGTACTGTAGAAATAATGAAGATACTGGCATCTGGATTCACAGAAGAGAAGGTCTTGTCATTACTTGAGAGCATCTCACATGTATCTCCCATCTCCCCAGAGTCATGAAATAAAACAGTTCTGGGTATCACAGCTTGGGAATGTTGTGATTTGAAGAGCCCGAAGTAATGAGGAGTAATATCTAGTTGGGGATAAAAGGAGCTTTATGCTTTTCCCAGCCAGCATGCTGGGATTTAAATCACTATTTTTGTATAGACACTATGGTCTAGGATTCATTCTGTACTGAAAAAGAGATTCAGTTTTTTGTTTTTTTTTTTTTTTTTGCATTGCCTGGAGAACAAAAAGAGTACTGCTCAGAAAAACAGTACTTCCTCATCATTTCCTGATCACTTATCTCCCAAAGTGATAGTTACCAAGTGTTGGGCTGTTTGTCCCACTGATTGCTGTAGCAGTGTTCAACTCCACTTGCATCTCACCAGACTGTAATATGGAAGACATATGAGTGCATTTGTGAAGGGGATGACTGCTCATCTAGTCCTGCTATTTTTAGCTAAGTCTTCTCTTGTACAGGTTATGAGAAATTAAACTGCTGCACAGTATGTTGCAAAGAAGCAAGAGCTCTCATTGTAAATGGCTGCCATTGTTAGAGCTCCACTGAGTAGGCTTTATGTTTCATAATAACTGTTTTATTCTGTATCTTAAACAATTGCTGGCAGCTGCAGGCAGAACAGCAGGCCACATCCAATATAACTAAATCCCCCTCGATGTTTAAATTGATTTGAAGCCCATCAAAATTAAACTGATCTCCACAGGTGCCCCTAAGTGTACAACTTTCCTATTAACAAGCACTCCAGGAAGAGGTTACCAATCCTTAGAGAAAAGCTCAGGGATTACACTGCAGCAGGATGTGTACACTTTGTTTTCCTCTCAGCAAACCCAGCTTGAACTGTGTATTTCCAAGAGAAACAGGCAAAATGTCCTTGCAAATTTTCCGTAAGTCTCCAAGGAGCTGAATCCCCTTGGTGAGGCAGCAGGAACAATGCTTAATTCCTTGGTTCATGTTTTTTAAGGATGTAAGACCTGGCCAGAGAGCACTCAGTCAAGTTTGTCTCTGTGTTGCAACCTCTGCTACCAGATCTTCAGTCCATTCCTTTCACCTTGGAAGAGCTGAGCTCCAGCAGTGAGTACAGGGGGCAGTGTACTGAAATCACCCAACAGTTAGGATGCTCAATGAGAAGTAATGGCTTGGAACAGTCACCTCTCTGCACAGCCGTCTGGACAGTACTAGAGCTGTCAGTTTTTATGCTTAATTTCCAGGTCCAGGCCAGGCTTCTGAATGTATCTGCTAAGAAAGGGGAGGGTATTTCAGGCTATAAAAGAGAAATGTCAAGGACTTCCAGCTGGATAAAATGTAATAGTGCTGCTAGGAAGAATAAAGAGAGTTGAATGTTAAGATAGAGTATCTTTTGTTAGAGCAATTTATATGATGGGAAAATAAAAACAGAGTCTGTACACTACCTCTTTTCAGCTGGGAAGCAAAAGTGTGAATTTCTGTCCATTTTCTCCATATTAGCCGATTTTGCAAAACGAAAACTCAGCTGGGATGAGCTCTGACTGATCTGTTTGACTGATCACAACTCACTGCACACCCCTGCACCAAGGCCGTGGTTGGGCTGCAGGGAGAGCTGCTGCTTGGCATGTCACAGAGGGGAAGCAGCAGCTTCTGGAGAGTAGCTGGGAGAAAGCCATGGGCAGGAGGCAGAGAAACAGTCAGAGAGGCAGTATCAGGGCTGTGTGTGGACATGATTTCTGCTGCCTTACCAAGCAGCAGTGGGATCTGAGATCAGCTCAGCTGTGTGTTCCACTGCCCTAGGGGAAGCCACCAAGAAAAGAAGGGAGCAGTGAGGTAGGGGGCTGCTAAACTGGTGAAGAGCAGCATCTGCTGGGTGCTTGGAAGGGGCTGCGTGGGGGCTGTCAATCTGTGAGTTAGCAAAGCACAGTGACACGAGCAAGAGAGTGTGAAAGACCCCTCTCTTGAGAAGGTGGGGGAGAGGAGGGGATTGACTTGCAAACTCTGTTTCTGTTGCATCTCTGTTTCATCAGGCTGTCTTATTCTTGGCTGCTCTGATTCAAAAGTAATCATTCGTATTTTATAAATGTAACAGATCTGTAGCACTTGGTGTACTTACTGCAAAAATGAGTCCAAGTTTGTTTACTTCAAAGCTTTACCAACGATCATGAACACTTGGAACCACCCACACGGACTGAAGAGACTTTCTGTGAATGGAATGAGTTTCCAGCAATACTGCTTTCTCCCGTAAGAGGGAGGCCAAGAACATTCAGTACGTCTGTATGATTCGAGCAACTTAAAAATTGGTTCAATGTGAGATGAAACGTTCTTCCTTGTTATACCTCTGGGAGTTTGTTACTTAGCTGGTAGAAACCCATGCTTGCCTTCATCTAGGGAACTCCAACCGAAGGGCAGAAGCTTTTACTGAAAGTGCTGGAGGGGCAGACCAGACAGCCAACCTGCGATCCTGGGAGTGCCACGCTGTTGCCCAAGAACCTGCACCAGAGATGTCACTTGTCACAAAGCTAACTTGGGACATTCCATAACTGAGGAAGAAGCAGGACCCAAGGGCAGGTTTACAAGGGTTTCACTGAAGTAGTGTTATGATCCCGAGACCTCCCTCCTCCATTAGGGAAATGAGTGACGACCATGAATTTTTGTAGCAGTTTATATGCAATTTGCAACAAAGCATGGTACAAAGACATCGAATCACATCACTACACCAGTTCTGACTCGGCCACTCATCTTCCCGTATTGCTGTGCACAGCAGGGCTCCTGGTGCATTGCCTGAGGTTGTTTCCCAGATCTTGCTCTTCTCTGGAGTCAAATGAGAGATTTTTGTTGCCTCTCAAAACAAGATTTTTGGTATTTTGGCACATAACCTGCTTGCTTCTCTTTGTACATCCCACAGAAGAGCTCAGACAGTAATGTCTATCGAGACAAAGCAATAAGTTCTTTCAGTGTAGAGCAGTTGGCCCTTTTGTCACACTGACAGAGTCACCCATTCCAGTGACCACACCATAGCTTTCATCCTTGCAGACACTGATGATGCTACCGTGAGTGGCCATAGATTGGTTTTGGTTGGATCAAAACTGGTCTGGGTGGAAAGGTGGAATGAGGAAGGGCTTGGAGGACTTAGTGCATTCCTGGTCCAAAGATCCTGACTGAAGCTCAAATAGGGAAAATACTGGAGATAAATGCATGGCTACACAGTCAACTGCCGTACAGGCTTTGGCCTTATTTGCATTAATTGATGGGTCGTGTCCCATGAGGATGGAAGGATGGAATCTGCCTTAGTGAGAAGGAGAAGAACCTCGTATTCACTGCTTTGCTGACTTCAGAATTTGAACATCTGAAGTGTTTAATAGATAAGCCTCCTTTTTGTCCTTATTTTAATCCTACGTTAACAACCCTTTTCCTACCTCATTATTTTGCAGTGCTCACACAAACTGACCTACCTTATGCTTTTGCCAGATGCTTTCTATAATTCTAAAGACCTTCTCAGTACCCCAGTACAAAGTTCTGGAGGATCCCACTGAACAAGGCACTTGTATGCACCTGGAATATAACAAAGCATTGCACAGCCATCATGAACTTCTCAGCAAAAAACTCTAATGTTCCAGCATAACACAGTTTTTGTAATCATTATTTTTTCATAGTCAAAAGTAGTAGGTCTATGTATGTTAACTTTAGTTAGGTTTTAACATCAGCTCACCTGACTCTGAAGATATGACTACTCTAGTGAGAAAACTGTACCTCAAGGGCTAATTATCAGTGACTGTTAGAATGGAAGAACATATTGAAAGTATTTTCCATTCTGACTCCAGTTCTCTTTACCTGGATGATTCACACTCGAGAGTACCTTATAAACTCCACAGATAACCCTAAATCCACACCATGGCAACAAAACCAGCAGTGTTCGGTGCCAAACTGACAATTGGTGGAAAGAGCCAGAATTCAACAGGTACAGCCTCAAGTATTATGATGAGCAACACAAATACTGGTGAAGGAACAGCTAGATAGAGGGTTTCAAGAGAGTCTAGAGGTATAATGGTGAGCAAGCTGAACACTGGTGATAGTAAAGGCAAATGCCATCCTGGAAAGCAGGATAAGCTGCAGTAGTGTGCCTAGACAGGACACTATTTAAAAAAAAACGCAGATCATCAGAAGGAAGTCAAAGGAGTACAGTGGAGATTCTGGGAGGCACAGAAAACATGAAGAAAGGCTGAAAGAATTGGATTGATGCAGTCTGTAGAAGAGAAAGTCAGAGTAAAAAGGGGAAGGGAAACAGTCACCAATTGCCTTAGAGGTCATTTCAAAGAAGGGAATTACTTGTCTTGTATTGCTGTAGTGAACAGGAAGGGATGTAAAGAATTTCAGCTCAGACAAAAAAGCTTAAATTAGGCTTTCAGCTAATGTCTGGATAGTAGAGTGACAGAGCAGATTGCTGGGGGATGATGCAATCTCCGTCACTGGGGGTCTTTAAGAACAAGTTTCTCAAACATTTCTTAGGACAGATATTGTTGATCCTCCTAGATTTGCAGGGCAAAACAAGATAAGCAGTATAATCTTTACCTGTGCAAACCAGATGCAGGTGACCTGAAGCAGAGGTGGCAGGCAGCTGTCAGCTTCTGACTCTTTTCCAGCAGGCACTTGGTTTCTTTATTGTGACTTATAAGATGTCAGCTTTGAGCTTGCACTCTTGGTTAGAGCAGAAGAGAAAGCTTAAGGAGAGGGAAGAGAAAGGAAAGTTGTGGAATTAGGGGAGATGTCTTCAGTGCCAGGGACTAGACTACACGTGACCCCCACTCAGGCCTTTAACTCTATACATAAGTTCACATGGGTGAAAAAAGAAAGCTTTTCAAAAGCAGCATCAGCTGGCTTTGTAACACTGAAGAAAAGAAAAAGAAAAAAAAAGCTGGAAGAATCCTCAGGTGGGGTCCTGAATTCTTCCTTTCTGTGCTGCTTTTAAACCAGGGCTTTTACTCAGGTCCCATCTGACCAGTGCTGCAGCTGCATTGTTGCCCTGTCCCCACTGACCCAGACGATGACCTGGGGACTTGACTTCCCATCTTTTCTTCAGCTCTCCTCATTGCATTTATCTCGCCTGGCAGTCTGGCATCTTGGCTCAATCTGGTTGCTGTCACAGCACCTGCTCTGCTTGCCTTGCTCAAACCCACTCTGATGGGAATGAGGAGTCTCCTCTGGGAGTAAAGGAGCAGAGGACAAGGATACATCTTCTCCTGGAGACGTGTGCTTGTGCTGCTGCATGCAGCAGGGGCTGTCCTCTCTGTTGCAGACTGGTCTGAGTGCCAACATGACTTGCCTCAAGAGGTGGCACCATTGCCACCAGTGATGCCCATGCAGACCACACGCAGGAAGTCCTTGTGGGAAGCTCTGTGCATGAGGGCTTCCTGTTTCTCTCCCTCCAAAGCAGCAAAGAGAATGGAATGTACATTCAGCTTTAAGAGAGTTAGCAATGACTCCAGAGGAAGCAGCGGCCAGAGTAGGATGGGTTGGAGTCTAAGATCAAACCCAGCAAACATGTCACTGGGATGTGAGCCTGAGTGCATGAGGAGTGTTCTCCAGCATTTGCCCATGGAAGCCATATCAGTGACAGGGAGAAAGCTGACTGCAGTCCTTTTGGTGTGAAAAGGATGGAGCTGAAAGGGTAGATGATCAGGAACGCCACTTTCGTCAGTGGATCTCAAGTTATAAAAGAAGTCAGTATTATTTCTGTGATGATGAAACAGGGACTACTGCAGGTGAAGGAGGTGGGCTGGAAAGAAAGCTCTTTTCTTCTAGGACAAATCTTACTGCTCCAGTCCCTGGTGCATGGTGCTGTCCCTTAGACTAAGACTGGAACTAGAGGTAGGACCACAGACAAAGCAGATGCAATGTGCTGGAATTAACAGCAGCTAATGGAGGAAATAAAATGATGACAGTGGCAGCGGAAGGAGGTTGTTGCCCTGGCTGTAATGGAAAACACAGGATGAAGTTAAGCTCTGCAAGGAAGGGGTTTCAGGTAAGTCATGAGAAGACAAGTTGACAGGTAGTTGCCAGTGTGAGGGAAGGGGTTGTGTGTTGAGAAATGTGGTACTGCTTGGACAAACTGCCGGCCCGATCCGAGGGGGAGATGAGAGACCAGGGAAACAAGAAGGTTGGGCACTCCTGGTCAAACAAGTTCATTGGGTGAAACAGTGGGGCACACCATCACACTGGGATCACGGCACACAAGGGGCTCCTGGAGGGCACGCAGTGGCCCAAAAGTGGATGAATGGCCACTCCTGGCGGGAGTGAGCAACGTCTCCCTGGTGGGGAGCACTGCAGGCGAAAGCAAGAGGGACGCAGCACAGCGGTGCTGGGTGTGGAGGTGGGGACAGCGGCCAGGAGACGGAGGCTCCAGCTGCTGCCCACCCGCAGCCGGGCGCTGCCCCCCGGGGGAAGGGAGCGGAGGTGGCTCCGAAGGAGGACGTGGGGGCGGGCGGGCAGCACGCAACGCCGAGCGGCCCGGCGGCGCGGGGCAGGGGCACGGCGGCGGGGAGGGGCCGCCCTGGAAGCGAGGAGCGGGGCGGGGGGCGGCAGACCCCGGGCCCGGCCGTCGGCCTCACGGGGAAGGCAGCGGCCCGGGCCCGCACCGCCGCCGCAGCGGAACGCAGCCTGGGCGGCCGCGGGCACCCCGCCTGGGAGGGGTTAAGCGGGAGCCCCAGCCCGGGGGCGGACGGCGGACGGGGAGGCTCCGGCGCCTGCTATACGGCGGCGGGGCTCTAGGTGTCCTGCCTGGGAGGGTCCCTGCTGCATTGCAGGCTCCGCGCCGCTCCGTCTCCGGCGCGCACAATGGCGACTCCCAGCCCCAGCAGCGGCTCCGGCTCGGGCGGAGGGAGCGGGCCGGGCCCGGGCGGGCCGCCGGCGCACGCGGCCGTCAGCAGCATGCAGGGTAAGCGGCCCCGCGCTAGGCCGCGCCGCCGCCGTCGCTTCCGGGCCGGGCGGCGCTCCCCGCTCTAGGCCTCGGCGCGGCCCCGCTCCGCCTGCGGCTCTGGCGGCCTCCGAGGGCCGGCCCGGGGGGCGGCGGCCGTCGCGCGGCGACCCCGCGGCTCCGCCTGGGACCGGCGCGGCCGCTCCGGGGCGAGAGGGGAGCTTCCCCCGGGGCGCGGCGGGCTCCGCGGGCCGCGCGCGAGCGGGGCGGGCGCTGCCGAGGGCTTCTCCCGCAGGGTCGGCGGCGCCGGCCGCCCCGTGCCCCCCGCGCTGGGCCCTTCTCGGGCGGGCCGGGGCCCGCGGCCCGGCGTGGCGCCGGGATCCACCCCCCCCCCGGGGCCGAGGCTTCCCCCTCGCCGCTCCCGCTTTGCCGCCGGGCCGCGGCCCCGAGGGCTCCCCGGGAGGACGGGCGGCTCCGGCCGCCTCGGTGCGCTGCTCTGCGGCGCCGCGGCCCCGAGCGGTCGGCTCCCTGGGGAGGGGCCGGGGTAGGGAAGGCCGGGAGGAACGAGACAAAGGCCGGGGGTCTCTCTCCGGCTCCCCGCGGGTGCGCTGCGCGTCGTGCCCTGCGTGGATCTGTCTCATCCCCGGGTGGCGAAACGCCCCATCGGACCGCGGGCTGCGGTCGTGCCGTGTGTGTGCGCGGCGCCGCCCGAATGGAACTTGGCGCTTTGGAGGAACGCGCCGGGATGCGCCGCGGACCGAGCCCGGGAGGGTGGGCCGCAGCCCGAGGAGTGCCGCGTTCTGCTGCGGCACCGAGCTGGGATCCTCGCTGCTGCTCCGCGCCTCCTGGGCCTGCGTGTCTCTGTGTGTGTTTGTCTGCAGACAGATGTTTAAGTAAAAACAGTTTAATGGTGAACTTGTGGTTAATTTTGCTGTTGTTGTTTGTTTTATGGAAATGTACGGTTATTACTGCAGGGTAACGTTGCCAGCATTCCCATCTGTGCTTGCTAGTGGCAGAGTATTCTTGCAGAAACCATGGATATTCACTTTTTGGAAAGTCGCAGTGAATACCTTTGGAGTTTTCTCTTTAAAGCTGCACCTCTGAAAAATACTCCCTACTCGAGCAGCGTTTTAACTGGTATCAGACTGAGGCTTCATAGTGCAGGTTTATGACTTTTTAGTTTAATACAAGGATGGTGGTACTTAGGAATCTGTTTGCATTTTCCTTTTTCGAAGAGACCAGAAGGGAAGGTCGTGCTCTCTGTGGTTATGGCAGAAGAGCACAGTTTGCTATAAGTCTGTTCTGTGCTGCTGGGGCAGGCGGCACCGATGTGGAGGCTGTTGGGGACCTGTTTGGGTGGAGAGCTGATTACATAAACTGCAGAGTTTGGTATTCTCAGAACCAGATCTGTGTGTGAAGGTCCAGTGTTTGTCAGACCAAGGAAGGACCTGTTGGTGCTGGGAAGGTAATACTGTGCATGTTTACAGTACCCTTCAAAAACCACGATCTCAGACCTCTCAATGTAAAGTGGATGGGTTAAAGACTGAAGATGCAGTTGTGCTAAGACCGGAAATAGCCATCTTGCAGTGCTGTTATAACTTTTGTATTGCCCCCTTTATTTCCACCTGACCCATATTTATGAATCATTGCTGTGAATCCCATGTATCTTCAGGGCTGAGGTTAGTTCTGTGCTGACACGAGGATCTGTGATGCAGTGTAGGTTTGCAGTGACAGAAATATCCTGTGAGGGATGGCAGTCGTTTCCTTTGCACTTCCTTTGGAGTGCCTTTTTAGATGTGAATTCATAAGAGTCAGACCATTTTGATGATATGCAAGTGTTTGCAGTGAAATCTGGTGTTAAATAAATAGTTGTGGTTTTTTTTTTCTTCCTTATGTGAACAGATGTATTGAGGTGTCCTGGGAGGAGCTGAGGCCTAGGGACCCAGGTGGCTCCAGGAGTCCTTGTGGCAGAGGTGAGCACGTGGCTGCCACAGTGGTGAAGTCCTGAAGCTGGCAGGGACCTCCTGGCTGCACAAGATGAGGAAAGCTGGGGCAGGAAGGGTTGTTTGGCTCTGCAGGTGGCTCTTTCTAGGTTGGTGGCACCCACACAGGTGCTGCTGCCCTGCAAAGTGCCATGGCCTCATCCCCAGCGTGCTTCCCTGCTCTTCCTGGTGCTGGCTCCCTATTGACACCAATGTCTCTGCAAGCTGAATGCTGCAAAGCAAATCACCTGAAAGCAACACATTGAGTTTTCTCTCTTTTGGGTGCCCAGCATTTGCTTGTGGTGGGGCTGGTGAGTGTTGATGCAAGGAATGCTCAGGAATGCGTTGCTGGGTGGGGACAGAAGCAAGTAGGACTGCCTCGGTATTGGTTTAATTGGCTTAAATGGTATGACAAGGTAGAGCAGGGAAGTCATTAAACTGTGGAGTAATTATAGTAAAAAAAAAAAAAAAAAAAAGTTCTGATGAGTTAATTTTCAGCCAGAAGCATTCTCAAAGCTAACTTGTGCAACTGCTGCTGTAAGGGAGGCAATAAGAGCAAGTGGTTGGAAGAAAGGAGCTGCTGCCACAGCTGGCAAAGCTCTTACTCCTCAGACAGCACTGGTTTCTGGAGGCCTTCAAGCCTTGTAGTCAAGCAAAGTGGTGCTTCAGGTCTTCGTGCCCTTCCTATTCTGCATGTCCAGATTCATTCCTATGTCTCCCTGGCTGATGGCGTTTGCTGTTGTGCCCATGCACCTGGGAACTTCACTCCTTCCCAGAGCATCCCCCTGGCAAGTGTGGTTCTGTTCAGTGCGCGGTTGACAGATCAGAGACAAAGGAGAACTGGAATCTTAAGTATTGAAAATAGGTTTTACTTTTTTTTTGTGTATGTGTGTGTGTGTGTATACAAATAGTGGCCTGTTTCAATGCACTGGTGACCGATTATGTGAGAAGTTGCTTTCCCTCTTAGTTATGTGCAACAGAAAAAGCCCAGGAACAGTCTTGTATATTTGGTGTCCTCATTTCACTGTGGGTGAAACAGAGGTTCTGTGGGAAGTAAGATATCCCACTTTGAAAGTGGCTTTAGAAAATGTAAAAATGAAAACACAAGAACAAAATAGTAGTCTGAGCAATTTTTGCATTCTTCTACTCTGAAGAAAGGTTAAGGGAACTGGGCTTGTTTATCTTGGAGAAGAGAAGGCTCTGGGGAGACCTCGTTGTGGCCTTCCAGTGCTTGAAGGGAGCGGATAAACAGGAGGGGAACGGCTGTTTGTGAGGGTGGATGGTGATGGGACAAGGGGAATGGTTTTAAAGTGAGACAGGGGAGGTTTAGGTTGGATATGAGGAGGAAGTTTTCAGCCAGAGGGTGGTGAGGCACTGGAACAGGTTGCCCAAGGAGGCTGTGGGTGCCCCATCCCTGCAGGCATTGGAGGCCAGGCTGGATGTGGCTCTGGGCAGCCTGGGCTGCTGGTGGGCAACCTGCACACAGCAGGGGGTTGGAACCAGATGATGCTTCTTGTCCTTTTCAACCCAGGCCATTCTATGATTCTACTGACTGAATTAGTGATACTCTTTACTGCTGATGCTAGGTAGAAAGTTATCCTTTGAAAAATTTTGCTATAAAAATTAGAAATTTAATTAATTCAAAGGTGTATATAAAATTTAATTCTAACCGAGAGCTGAGAAGTCAGTCGCTGTATCTCTAGAGCCAAGCAAGAGCTGAAGTGCTTGTGACTGTTGTGCATCCAACTCCTGCATTCACCATCCCAAGAGTGCTGTAGGCAAGCCAGGGCCTCTCAGTGCACTTGCTGGTTCTGGTGCTGCTGCCTCTGTGTGGAGAGAAGGAGTGGGCAGCTCCTGGCAGCAGAAGGGGAGACAAGACCCTGGTGCATCTGGGCTGATTCTGAACAGAGCACAGTGTGGGCACTGCCCCTGTTCTGTGGTCAGAGCCACGCCAGCAGTGAGTGGCTCATGAGTCTGTGTGCAGATGGGCTGGTGGTGGCCTTGGGGGTAGCGGGCAGGGAAAAGGCTGGCAGGTGGACTTACTTCTCCAGGGAGGTGAGATGTGCAGAGAAAGTGAGGAAATGAGTACCTCTATTCATGGCAATTTGCTTAAGGAACCACAAAGAATGGAATTTGGAGAACAAGAAGGCAGTCAGGAAGCAAAGAGCCGCGTGAGTAGCAGGTTAGGTATGAAGCAGTGTTCGGATAGCCAGTGAAAATGCAACTGGTAATATAGATAAGAAAACAAAGAAAATAGGAAAGCATAAGGTAAAAAGAGGAGAGGAGGAGAAGATTAATCCTTGTCCTTAATAAGTAGTAAACCATACGCTATCTTTCACTGCGTATTAATGACCTGTTGTTATTCTAATGTGGGCAAAGTGAATTATGTCTTTAGCAGATGGGAACTGGTTGAATAAAATAGAAAGTTGACTGCAGTTATCAGTGCTCACAAAGGAATTCTGAAATTGGTATGTTAACATACAGTGCTGTTGTATATTGACAGTAGCAAATTTGTCAGATTGATTTGTGCGTATCAGTTTGGACATGTTTGCTTTTGTTGTAGGAGGTAAAGACCCTTCCCTGGTGAGCAAATGTTACTTCAGTTTGTGCTCACCAACTCATCCCTGTGCTGTGGCTCTGCCAGGACACAGTTGGTCTCCTGTCTGTGTGCTTGTTTAAGTGCACTCCTGTGTGTGGTACTGCATTTCTCGGTAAGGATTAGTTTTGCCTTTCAGTTTTCCGCTTTGGTTTACTTGTAATCAACTGACATTTCCAGTATATCTGCTTTCCTGTTAAAAGGGCAGTCCAAAAATGCTAATTAAGTCTCATCAGGTGAAAGAAGATTTGTCTGTTACTTTATGCTGACTTGATGGAACTGACAGAGGGGGAAACACCACTGTCTGTCAATACAAGGACCATAAGGTGGGAGAGAGGATTGCCGTGAGGAAGCAAAAAAAAAACAAACAAAAAAAACCCCTTCCCCCCAACTTTCTGAACTTAATTTTACCAAGAAGTTCCCAAAATGAAATCAATTCATAGTCCATATGTGTATAGAGTGAAACATTAATTATGTGGATAATTGTGGATGCATCAAGCCATACGTGTATGAGACAAACATAACCTCCTTGTTAGCGTCTTGTAGTTGGGCATGACTGCTGCCTTTGAAGTCAGACATCGCTTGTTGGATTTCAGCTTGATAAAATACTCTGGAGGCTTGCTCCCTAATGGGAGGGGTGGCTGCCATAGCCAGTAGGGGCTGGAAGGAAAAACTGTGAGAGAATCTGCTTGGGGTGTTTGTGCCACACTGTGCCCTGTGGGCAGGAGTCGGCAGCAGACGTCCATCCAAATTTCACCACAGTCATGTTTATTAAGGTACAAAAATGTCTGAATGGATGTTCTGCTTCTGGCACTCTCTCAAAGGTTTGGGTGTGTTAATACGGACTGTCTTTCAAAAGGTGCTGGTTGTGTTTCCAGATCTGATGTACCTTTTTTAAAGTACTGACTTGTATTCCTCCTTAGCTATACTTATTTTTGTTGCCTTCCTGTCTGTGTGCTGAGACCAAAGCATTCCCTGTGGGGAAGTGGAGATGGCTGTGCTGGTCAGAGGAAAATGCCCTTGGCATTGCCAGCTGAACATCTTCCTTGTGACTGGGGGGTTGTCACCTAGTTCCTGGGACATGAGTGCTTCCGTGGCTTCCTGCTCAGGATGGATTTTTATTGTTGTATGTTCTGACTAGGAGAGAAGAACAAATGTTTCACTAGTTGTTGAACCCAATGCTGCGTGATTTGGTTCTAACATCTCTTCTACAAAGAGAAGCTCAGTCCCTGTCAAGATACCAGTCACCTGCATCTTTAAGTAAGCTGGTCTAGTATTTATTACACATTTAAGCTGATTTTTGTTCATATCATTTTGGTTGATCAGTAGTGATAGGCATTGCAATGTTGTCCCAACCCAAGGAGTCTCTGGGCAGCTGCTGAGTGTGCCAGCGCGACTCCTGCAGCACCTTTCTCCAGCCTGCTGGTGCTCCCTGTGTGGGGCCCTGAACTTCTGGCTATCACAGAATCACACAGAATCACAGAATTGTAGGGGTTGGAAGGGACCTCCAGAGATCATCGAGTCCAACCCCCTGCCAAAGCAGGTTCCCTACACCAGGTCGCACAGGTCGGCATCCAAGCAGGTCTTGAACATCTCCAGAGAAGGAGACTCCACCACCTCCCTGGGCAGCCTGTTCCAGTGCTCCGTCACCTCACTGTAAAGAAGTTCTTGTGCACATTGGTGCAGAACTTCCTATGCTGCAGTTTCCGGCTGTTTCCCCTTGTCCTGTCTCTACTCACATCTCTTTTTAGTGTTGCAGCAGAAATGTGTGAGCAGTAGGTAAATACAGTGCCTGTTGGTCACTGAAAAAAATGCTTCCCTTTTAAAAAAGTGTGTTGCTGTAGCTGTATTACTTAACGTGCAGTAGTTAACTCGTGGTAAATCCCCAGGGAGACGCTTTGCCTGCACTTCTGCAGTTCAACTCACAGAGCACCTGAACACGGTGCCTCTTTGGGGCTCGGTCCCCAGAACAGCTGGAGCAGGGCTGTCCTTCGTGCACGTGGGTCTTTGGTGGTGTTGGCGCTTCTTTTTGGAGGGTATCGGAGAAAGATTCTGAGGCTCAGCTCATTTAGTAAGCAACTGAACTTTGGTGTTAAGGGTGGGCCGGCAGCAGCTGTAGGACCCTGTGTGTGGGCAGCCCCAGCTCCTCTCTGCCTCTTTGACTTGGTGGCACCTGCACTTCTTGGCTGTGCTGCTCCAGGCAGGTCACATGTCTGACTTTCAGTTTTCACTTTGCTCTGTTTTAAGCTAGCTTAAACTGTGTATAGTGGGTGCCTGCAGGAGGCTATCAGGATCCCTCCTGCCTGCCCCTTTTTTGGCTTTAAGTTGTGCCATGTGTTTCATGGTCTACTTAAGTGTCTTTTGTCAGAATGAGTTTTGCGGTTTGTGCAGCAGTGCTGTGCTTATGTCTCTCTATGGTTAAGTTGAAAGGTTCGGATATGATTTTTGTGAGATGTCACAGACTTCTTTAAGTTTCTGTGTGTAGTTGTGAATGCTTTTGGAAGAAGACTGGACTGTAAGTAAAGGTCCTTGCAGAAATCTTCACACAGCCTGCTGGGTGCCTGCTCCCTGCTTAGACACTGTTGGCTGGGTTTTGTGTCAAGACCATCATGTGATGACACAAAGCATCTTCCAAAATGTGCGACCTTGCCTCCTGAGGCCATGGCCTCAGTGGAGCAAACTATTGCTGTTAGTGAGGAAATGCAGTGTGGTGTTGCCATGCCTCCACTCCCCGTCTGCCTCCTAGTTCTGCTTTGAAATGAGATAAGGTACAGTTCTCATGAATGTGTGCAGTAACTTTGTGCTTAGCAGGGTATGGCCCATTAACTTCTGTATGATCATCTAGGGAGACAGGAAATACGTGTGTTGCACAAATTGCTTATTTATTAGCTATTAGATTGATTTCCTCTTCTCCAAATTGAAGCTTTTGTGTGCGCCCTTTCCTGGAGGCAACGTGAGCCCTTCAAGAAGCAGACAACTTGCACTGATCATGGAGTGAACAAAGAGTCCAAGCGCCAGGAGTTAGTCTGTGTTTTGAATAATTTATCTGATCTTCCTGAGATGCTTCAGGAGATACCCTTTGGCGGAAGGAGGACAGCTGCTGGGAGCAGACAAAGCAAAGCTAAAAGGGAATCAATCTATTTATCATATTTTGTCCAGGCTTTGTTTTTTTCTGTAGACCAAGAGAGTTTTATGGTTTGCTTTGGACCTGATTCTCTGGAAGAGTTCTCTGAACTGAGTTAGGCATCACTTCGCTTTTGGACCAGAGAGCAGAGTGTTTGTACTTTGAAGAGGTTTGTGGACAAAGATAAAATAGTTTCCTTTAAAAACACATGGTGGTGTTTCTTTGACCTAGGAGGGGCTATGGAATGAGATAAAAGCATTGTATTTGGAAATCCCTTCTGGGGAGCAATGGGACTGTGTCCGAGTTTTCCTGTAAAGACTGCTTCCTCTATGGAGCAGTGTCAGTGCAGGACCTGGTCTTGGGCCAAGCAGTTGGAAACCTTGCCCAATCTTTGATCTCCTTTCTTTCTTCACATCCTACTTGGAAACGTGGATGGGTGGAAGCAGGAAGGAGGGGAGAGGATGGTGCTGGTCATCCTCGTACTTCGCTTTGTGCAACTGGTCGAGACTGGAAGCCCAGAGCTGTTGTTCAGAGCTGAGCAACCAGGAAAAGAAAATCTCTCTTACCAATAAAATAAAATCTCAGAGTGGGAATGCAGTGGGAGCATTCCTTCCCAGTGCACACATGCTGCCAGGAGCAGCCGCAGCATGGCTGGCACAGTAACCCTGTGCTGTCCCATACAGGCACTAACAAGCTGTCTGCCCCAGAGATCCCGCCACAGGTTTCATGTTTTGTCTTCAGTAAGGATGCCTTTCTGCTGCTGACTCCTTGTAAACATATCAAGTTCCTTTTTAAAGCAGTTCTGATGCACCTCTGCTCTGGTTTCCAGAGGACAACTGAAGGATTTGGATCAGTATCTAGAAACCTGTCAGGGGCCAGATCATGTTGATTTCATGACAACTTTGTAACTGCTGATCTGTCATCTTTAGTTTTCAACATAGGTGCTGCTACTCCTTTCTTAATGCCTTGTACTTGGATGTGGTTCAGTGTTCTTGTCTTGGCATGCCTTTGGCTGGGCTGAAAGAGCCAACCTCTGCCACCCTTTTCAGGAAATGGATTCTCTGTTCTCAGTGTTAGGAAGTTTTTTGCAGTGACTTTGGAATTCATCGCTTTCCTGCAGACTTTCACGTGGCAGGAGCAGGCTGGGTGCCTGCAGCTGCTGCACTCCATGCTGCCTCAGGGCCACAGCAAGAGCCACGGCCGCGGAGGGAGGCTGTGCTGGGACTGGGTTTGGATCCACCCCGATCACAGATGAGCACAGCATCCCTGATTCTGGGGTGGTGTTAAACAGCATCTTGGCTAAAAGTTGAGAGTCCTGCAGTAGTTGAAAAACCTCAGTCTTAAACCACGTGTTGCAGGTCAGTTTTCTCTGGGTGAAGACTTGAGGCAGGTGATGAGCAGTGTTGCTTCTGGCTGTTGGTTGCACTCAGAAAACTGTTTTCTTTGTACTGCTCTGACATCCTTGCAAGAATTTTCACAGCTAGGGGGATATTTTGATGTTACCGTATGGCACTCAAGTTTTGTAAGCAGAACTGATGTATGATTGCCTTTTTTAAGGATCTCTGAGTGAAAAAGAGTTAATGAGGATGAGGACAAGGGAAGAAGATAGCTGGATCTGTGTTGGGGCTACTGGCTGGTATTTTTGCAGCAGTCTTCTGTTACCCAATGCGACACCGAGGGGATTAGCTGGGCAGACTCCCAGGCTCCTTCCGTGCTGAAGACCTGCCTGCCCCCTGCACAGGAGTGGAACTTTTTTCCAAGGGCTTTCAAAAGCCAGTGGGCTTGAGAAAATTGTTTTGAAATGGTCTGGTGCTCATTTCTTCAACAGCAAAGCTTTGTGTCTTCCCCTAGTTGAGGGACCTTGGAAAAAAAAAAATAAACGAAACTTGTATAACACTCAGCAGAATCATGTCTGGCATGGCAGCTTGTAAGAACATAGTTAAAAGGAAAGTAAAGGAACGATCAGAAAGAAAACTAGCAGTAGATTGAAGTGGCATTAACGATTTCTGAACACGAAAATGTAATCGGAGTATCTGTTCTAATAGCCGTAGTGCAGCTGAACAGCTCAGCAGCGTGCGGGCCTGTCCCTCAGCTGGGAGCTGAGAAAGAAACATTGAGTAAAGCAGAGGTGAAGGGCTGAGCCAGAAGAATGGGAAGAAACTTTAGGGCAAAACAGCAAACTGGCAAGCTAAGTTGCTTTTGTAGAGAGGAAAAGGAACTTCTCTTGTAGAATAAAAAACTGTTCTGTCTTTTTCTTTCTCCCTTTGTCATTTTGATGTTATCCTGCCAGCCGGGTGCCTGGCTGAAGCATTTTTTAAATTTTTACTGATACACTTATATTATTGTTATTAATTTAATTTCAGAGTTTTAAAATTAACATTGGTAGACATAGGTGGGTTATTTTAATTACTGTTCTTGTTTTCTTCTTGTCCTCTGAACATATTGCCAGTTTACTTTCGCTGCTCTTTGGTTATTTTTAAGATTTTGCATGCTGTCAGAGAGAGAAAAATGTTTTAAACCAGTTAATTCTTATTCAGGAGACTGTTGTGCCTGCAGGTGGGAGAGGCACCAGTTACAGAAGGCATCACAGTGAGGTCCACGGCTGACAGCAGAAACATGTTGTGTGGATGTAACGTGGTGTGTTGCAGATGACGCCAAGTGAGGTACAAGTGTTGATTTTCTTGAGGATAGGAAGGCTCTACAGGCCCTATGGAGGCATCTGGATAGGCTGTGTGCATGGGCTGAGGCCAAATGTATGAGGATAACAAGGCAAAGTGTTGGGTCCTGCTCTTGTGCCATAATAGCCTCATGCAACCCTACAGGCTGGGGGAAGAACGGCGGGAAAGCTGCCTTACGGGTGCTGTTTGATAGCTGGCTGAACAGGAGCCAGCAGTGTGGCCAAGAAGGCCAGTGGCATCCTGGCTTGTATAAGAAATAGTATGGCCGGTAGAAGCAGGGAAATGATTGCCCCTTGTATATGGCTGTGATAAGGCTGCACCTTGAATACTGTTTGGTTTTGAGCCCCTTGCTACAGGAAGGGCAACGAGCTTCTGGAGTGTGCCCAAAGAAGGGCAGTGAAGCTGGTGAAAGGGGAGCAGCTGAGGGATCTGGGGTTCCAAGGAGGCTCAGGGAAAACCTTATTGCTTTCTACAATGACCTCTGAGGAGGGGTGGGGTGGGGTGGGGTCAGTTTCTTTTCCTAATTAGTAAGCAACAGGACAAGAGGAAGTAGCCTCAAATTGTGCTGGGAAGGTTTAGGTTGGATGTTAGGAAACATTTAATTACAGAGGGAGTTACAAAAGATTGGAACAGGCTACCCAGGGAGTCACCGTCCCAGGAGATATTTAAACTGTGCAGATGTGGTGCTTAGGGGCATGGTTTAGTGGTGGGCATAGGTGTGCTGGGTTGATGGTTGGACATGACCTTTTGAGATCTTTTCCAACTGAAGTGATTCCGTGATTGTTGTAGAACAGGTTCTGGGCTAAAGGGGCTGATTCAGACATTGCAAACACCACAGGAGAACATCCATTTCCATGTGCTAGGCCAGCAGTGCTGGTGAGGGCCTGGCGGATCAGCACTGCTGCTGGCAGGCTGTGCAGGGCCCGCTGTGGGGCAGCTGCACCGGTGTCCTGCACCTGCACTGGTGCTCGTTGTGTTGTTGCAGAGCCCATCGCTAGCATCGTGTTCAGGTCCTCTTTGAGCAGCCCTTGAATTCTTGTCAGTTTTAGGGATAAAATGGTCTAAAATGGAGGCCGGCAGCTCCCAAAGATGGCATGTGTGTGTGTTGATACCTGCAGCACTGGAGTCTGCTGGATCACAGGCGGCTCTTTCAGATATGGTTGGGTTGTTTGTCTGCAGGGGGGGAACAGAGGGGTTGCAATGTGGCCATGCCAACTCTAAAATATGGTTGCACCCAGCATGTGCAGCCAGTCGGACTCTACGTGCTCAAATACCACTGAGCAGCATGGAGGAGCTCCTTGGCTTTTGGGGGACAAAACAACCTCTTCAGTTTTCAAGCGTGTTACCTTTTACCACCAGACTCTCTTGATAGTTCTTTCCAAGCAGTTTTCTGACAATGGTCCCCCAGCTGTTACAGTTTGAATTTTATTAACACCTTAAGGAAATAAACCCCTCTCTGGGCTCTTGAGACTGGTTTATGAGATGATGAATCCTGAAATGATGGAATTTCTCTACAATCAAAGAACATGGTCTGATGGTCTAAGAAACTTGTTTTATGTATGATTTTTTGTGTTAATTAATGAATTTTGAAGCATAAATATGTATCTTAAGTGATGCACTTCTTTGACTTGCAGTAAATGAACAAGAACTTGTCTCTTTTGCTTTAGGCTTTCAGATAAACTTCTGTGAAAAGGCACAAAGTAAGCTACACATTTTTATAGTATTATCCTGCTTTTTATATCAATCTTGGTACTGGGAATGTGTCCACTTTCTGTTCCAACTAACCTACTATGGCAGTCCTCCTCCTAAGAGAGCTTCCATTTTTCACACTGCTGGTAAGACAAAGCAAAATTAAGCCATTTAAGAGGTTGCTCATTGCTGTACTGCTTTACCTGTAGCAGGAGAGCAGTACTGTGGCAGCATGCAGCTGAACGAATGGTTTGTGAAGTGCTGGAAACATGCTGTTTGCTAAGTTGCTCTGAAATATGAGCTAGATGGGGTTTGGCTGTTGAATTCCTACTCTCTAAAACTTGCACTGACCCAACACCTGACTCGTGTTCCTTCACATGCAGGTGAAGAGTATAATCTGACACGTGAACACCTCAGATTGCCATCTCAAGAGCCAGCATCTGTCCTGCCTCCCTGGAGCTTTCCATCCATGCCTCTCTTCCCGAGGGGCTTCCAAAGGCAGGGGAAGAGAAACTGCCAGCTTGGGGTGACTAATGGAAGCTCTGCAGAATCAGTGTTTTCATTCTTTGTCATTGCCTTATGTTTTGTGTTGCTCTGTCATACCTTCAAAGTACCTTCTGCAATAAGGTGTTAGCTTTGCTAGAAACCAAGTCTCCTTTTATCCTGAATTGTAGAAATTTGTTGACTGCATTTTTTTGAATTTGCGTTCAGATTTTTTTTTCATTTGTGCTTGACATATTTGCATATTTGTTACAGCAATTCTAATATCTAGAGAGAGAATTATTAATTTTTGATTAGTTGGTGTCTTTGGGCTTTATCTCAGTGTGCTTTGTGACCCACGGTTCAGACAGATCTCTCCTGAAGCACCTGTGTATGGAAAAGCCTTTGTTGTCTCCTGTCTGTAGAATGCAGACCAATGCTTTCTGTGTTAGAAAAACTGAGGAGGGCATTGGTTCCCATGCTATGGAATGGAGTGAGCCCATGTGTCAGAACTGCTCCCCTAAGATGGGAATACACCTTTATCCTTCAGTAGTTTTCTGTTACAAACCTGTTCTGCAAACTAGGCCTGCATGGTAAAATCAGAGCTAGATTTCTGGATTTTCTCTGGTGAATTTCCAAGATGACAACTACTGAAATGCGAGAAGAGATGGAAAGACCTCAGACACCCAAAAGGAGCAACTGACTGCTGAGCTGTGTGCAGTGGTTAATGGCTGTGCAGGCAGGATGGAGCTGCAGTGGGGTTTGCTGCTAGGAGCCATTGGGATGCAACATTTCAAATGGCCGTTTAATGAAGTTGATTAGTATTTATTTAGAATACTGTCTTGCTTTTGTATTCAGTCTTCTACAAATTCGTAGTTATTTGACACATTAAAAACACTGTAAGTGCTTCTGCAGCGTTTTAGTTATTTCCACAGCAGAGCCTTTCATCCAGAGCTGGGATCTGTTGTCAGCAATGGGCAGCCCTTGCTTGTTGGGGCAGCAATCTGGAAGAAAATGAAAAATGACTTTTCAGAAGGGGAAAAAAAAGGCTTTGTCATCAGAAGGTTTTGTGGAATAATGAGATTTTGGAGTGCTTGGCAGCTGGGTCTGATGGTAGGTAGCTCCCAAAGCAAACTGGCAGTAGGGTTTGCAGGGAAGGGGATTTGTCATTTGTCTTTTGCAGGAATAGATGATCTCCGAGGCTACAATAAGCCAAGCAGAGAATGACAGCAGATTCTTTTTGATCGACGTGTTTACTGAATGCATTGATTACCCAAAGGCATAGGAAGGGTGTGTGAGCGGTTGTGCCAGGGGGGAGAGGTGGCCATGGAGCTTGTCTTCTGGCTGCATGGGGCTGTGGGTGTGGACTTGAGGACAGCAGGTGACAAAACCTTCTCAGGTCTCAGTGCATTTCCGATGGTGCTGTTCTTCGAGGTGCAGATTTGTTCACCTTCCCAACTCCTGAGATGCCAGTAGTGCTGCTTGTCTGACCGCTGTGTGCTTCCCAGCCGTGCCCTGGGAATGGGTTGCACGACGTGGTGCCGGGAGCTCCACACAGCCATGCATCCGGATCCAAACACCTCTGTTAGATGGCCTTGCTGAGCTGTGAGCAGGGAAATCTGAGCACAGGTAGGACAGAGCTGGGAGGCTGGGAGCATTATGAACACCACGGTAGCGCCTGCCTGTCAGAGCACTGCAGTTCTCAAAAATGGTGGAAGTACATAAGAGTGGTTGGATGCACGGAGTTGCATACGCAGCATGCATGGGTACTTTGGTGCTGGGGACTGCTGGTGAGCACTGTGGGTTTGGGCTGCACAGAGGGCAGAAGGAGTAGTACAGGACACAGAGCTGTAGGAGCATCACGCCTTTAGAGTGCAGATCTGCTTCCCGGAGAGGTGTGCTTCTGCAGAAGTTACCTCTGTTGTGCATCCTTGATGGTCCTTATTGGTCTTGCTGGTGTTGCTGCTGGAGCAGGAGCAGCAGTGTGGGCAGCGGGTGCCACCCAAAGAGGTGGCAGGGAGCTGCAGTGATGGCAGCTGATTTCTATTTTAGACTTGGAATGAGAGAAGTATGGAGTCAGCTATTAGGAAGGTACAAGATCAGGAAAATTCTCTTGACAAAGATAATACAAGGTTTCCTTGTGCCAAAAATTGTTTACAGCAAAGGCAGATTTTGATGTAGAGTGTTTTCCTTTAAAGTACTGTTCCTTTACGAAGTGACAGTTTGATCACCCAAATTATCCCCTAAGGAATATTGTAATTGTATTCTTTTCTTTAAACAAGGCTTTAAAGTGTTAGGAATATTAGCCGACTTTGTGCACGTTGTGTATACATGTCACATTGATTTAGAAGGAGATTGTAATGAAAGTATTCACACATTTGTGAATCTTCTCACCTACTTTGGCTTTCTGTTCTACAGACAAATTTTTAGGCCTTATTTCCCAGCTCTTAGTGAGAACAACAGGAGCTGCTGTGTTTTATTTCTCTTTAACTGTGTGCTGTTGGGTGAGGCTATTGATTTTCTGTTGAGCTGCCTTTGAGAGATCAAGGCAGTAAAGTGTCGTTTTATTAATAAAGCACTGAACGAGGGGGAAAGGTTGCAGCGGATCGGCTTCCCATGGCCGCAGTGGGACAGCGTGGTTTCTCTGCCTCCTTGGGCTGTCGTGTACAGGGGGTTGGCCCAGCAGCTCTGCTTCCCTGCGTTGCTGGCCAGGCCTGCATGCTGCTCAGGGCGTCTTCTCTCCCATTTGTTGTTGGCTGATAACTTTGTGTGCTGAGAGAAAAACACTGCTGCCTGCCAGAGGCGAGGAAGTGGTCAGGGCCTATTCTTTCTTTTGTATTGTTTTAGTCTTTTTTTTTTTTTTTTTTTTTTTTTTAAGGGGTTGGAAACATCAAAACTCTTTAAAATGTGCTTCCAATACTTCAGTATTATAGTATTGCTTCTCACCATAATTTCATTTTTCTTGTTAAGACACTGTAGAGTGAATGTAACATTGAAGGGACTCTGCAGTGAAGTACATTCTTGCAGGCTTGCTGTTCTGCTGCTCTTGCTGCTGTGCAGGGTTTTGGTAACTATGGTGTGTGTGAGGTGGCAGCCACTGCACTTCATAGCAGCAAGACCTGTGCTTTTGTGAGGTTTCACATTGGCTGCTTTCTCTGTTGTTGTTCTGATAAGGGGTCAACCTCCTCCATGTAACTTTTCCTGCTCTGAGTGCTCTTTCTGAGCTGATATTTACGTTGTGTTTGATACAAAATGCACCTCAAGGGGCACCTGAGACTTAAACATGGAATAAAGCAACACATTGCCTAAGAAAAGTCTTCAGGCGCTTCATGTTGTCCTGTTTCCTGCTTGGTCGTGGTCAGGACATTTCCAAATTTTCTTGCGGCTGTTTTTGAAGGAACAAGGGCATCAGCAGAGGTACCAGGGCTGTCCTGTGTGGCAAGCAAGGACATTACAGCATGACACAGAATGGTAGGCTGGAGTCCCTTTAAATTCTCACATATGTTTATACACATCCTTAAAGGTCCCTTCACTGTGGCACTGATCAGTCTGATGGAGGAACACTGTACTGTGGTGAAGCTGTTTGTAAGACTTTCTGTTTCTAAGGTTCACCTCATTGTGTCAGACTCACAGTAGGTCTCAAGCCAGAAGGATTTTCCTGTGCCATTGTTGGTGATTTTTTTTGTAGCAGCTCCCTCTTTCCTTTTTGCACAGTACATTACATATATTCTTCCTGCAACAGGCTACAGACAGATTTTGCTCTTTAATCCACCTTCAGAAGAGTCAGCTCCAGCCCCATGAGCATCCTTGCTCACTGAACTCTGCCCCAGGCTGGTGGCAGTGGCCAACACTGGTTTAATAATTCCAGGTCCTGGCTTTTGACGTGGTCTGGCTTAGGCTTTATGATCTTGAAGGCCTTTTCCAATCCCAGTGATTCTTTGAGTCTGTGATCAGTTCCTTGCTACCCAGAGCAACCAGAGCAGCTTGTTGATGCCTGAGTGTAAATCTAAGAGCTGGGAACTTCTCTGTAAAAGAAAGAGAAGTTTCAGGACTTTGTGGCTGTGAGCAGGCCTGTGTGCCCCATAGTGCCTGCTGCCATGCTGTGTTATGGACACTGCTGGGAGGTGGTTGCCTGTCTCCTGCGGATGCCATGCTTCTTCCAAGAGTAATCTGAGATTTAGGAAATGTAGTCCGAAACTGTGTGTGGCAAGGAGCCCTTGCAAAGGGAAGCATGATGGAGTTCTTTTTACAGGAAATTGAAAGACTATGATTTTATTCATAGGTGAAGAACCATTTGCTGTAATTTAGAGCACCGCTCATTCCGTCTCTGTTTCCGCGTCCTTGGGCCCTGGAAGGAGAGCATTTCAGTGGGGATGGCGGGGATTCACTTATCTTCTGTTTTGCTACTAGTAGATGATACTTTTCACCAGTGATGGCTGCTTCTAATAGGTGCTGAAGAGACAGTAACAAAAGCAATAGGGGGTGGATCTGCATCTCCATTTCCTGACCCAGCCTGGTGTAATTCACATATGTGCGACTTAAAAGAAAAGAGAAATTCAACAGGATGGCTCTTGCTTGCATTCCCCAGCCTGCGTTTATAAAGTGTAGGGTCTACGAAGAGTTTCTCTATGGGAAAGGAAAGCTATTTGGGGGTATTCTGAAATTATCATTTGAACAGTGGTGTAACATTTGACTATGCTTCAAAACTCTTCTGTTTTTCCAAGGACGCTGAATCTTTGCATCTCCTAAGCATCTGCGAGCTTTGGGTACTGAGTAGCTCTGCTATTGTGCCCATGTA